>NC_089509.1:106944910-107569910 GCF_036850995.1 Saccopteryx leptura | reverse complement strand
AAAATAAGACTGGTCTTCAGCAGAGCTTGTGAGTTTCAAAATGGGAACTGGCAGATGGAGGCTAGACCTGCGGGTGCTAGTTCTGGACATACGTGAATTATTTCTGTGGGACACAGTGGAGCCATCTTCCTCAAGGGCAAGTCCTGCCCTACGTACAGACCGGAAGTGCAGTTCCTAGCACTTCTGGGAAATTAAAAAGTCAGCATAAATAACTTGCTTCTGAGCAAATTTTCTCTGGAATTCTTTATCTGGAGCATAGTCCCAGATGGCCTGAAAGTGACCCACTGTCTGGCTTACCAAAATAATAATAATAATAAATAATTTTTTTAAAAACTTGAAAACCAACAGAGAGCTTTTATGGAGGCTGTGGCCAGTGTTCTTCCATCAAGAAACTGCGGAAGTGCAGAAGCTGACACTGGGTTTCACCACCAGGTCTGGTGGAAATTAGGGCCGCTGGGTCTAGAGGTGGGGAGGAAGCTCAGGTCCCCTCTTGGCCGTGACCTCAAAGGTTCTTGGGGATTCAGAAAAGGCAAAGCCAAGGATGACCGACTTCTCGCGAGGATACTGCAGTATTATATTAGCCAAATTTGAAAGAATATGTCCAATGTTTACGTCCCAAGTTGATGTGGTTGTTTGTACTCATTCTTCCAATGTTCAAGTACCACACACAGCTGCAACTGACAAGTTAAATGTATAAAAATACAGTATTTTAGCCTTTCTGTATTGTTTACAGCAATATATATCTTATCCGATACAGAATTTTTTTAAAAGTGAATAAATTCTTGCTGTTGAAATACATAGAGAAAATAGATTTTATCTTTTTCTACAATACAGTTTAAAGAATATTAAGCTTGACCTAGCTACATTTTTAAAAATCTTATTTGATTGATACTGCATATAGGGTTAAACAAGTAGATCATTTTTTTTTTTTAGTGCACACTGGTCTGGCTTTTGAGGGAGTATTTTTTCTCTCTCTGTTCTGTATTATCACGAAAGGAGACTTTTTCAAGATAAATAGGGTTTCATAGAGCTTTCCATCTATGGGGAAAAAACGACTTCCAAATCCTTTTGGAAAATAACGTTACAAAGATTAAACTACGTTTCAAGAAAAGAAATTTTTAGCAACCCTTTGAACATAAGAAAATAGATTTTTTTTTTTTAATTTAAAAAGTACCCAATAAATCAGAGTTTAAAATTTGGACTACTTAAAGGTTCCCAGGCCTGGCGAATTTTTCAGCACAATTAGTGCTTCCTCACTTGGTTTTAAAAGGCAACTATTTCATATTAATTGTATTTTTTTTCTTACCACTTAAGGGAATCAAACAACCGATTGCCTTGCCTCATGCTGTATTTTTTTTAAATTTTTATTCATTTTAATTTATTGTGTTTACATGGATTCAAGTGTTCCACTGAATATTACACCCTCACCCCCATACCCGAGTCCCTTTTTATATCCCCTTTGTCCCCCTCCCCCTAACTCCCTCCCCCCTTCCCTCTGGGATTTGCTGTCCTGTTATCTGTATCTCTGTGTTATGTATATATAATTTCACTATCCCCTTCACCTTCTATGATCCCATCCCCTCAGCCCCCTTTCCTCTGACAGCTGTCCCTCTGGTCCATGTGACCCCACCTCTGCCTCTATTTTGTCCCTCAGTTTATTTTGTTCATTAGATTCCACATATAAGTGAGATCACATGATATTTATCTTTCTCTGCCTGTCTTATTTCACTTAGCTTAATAATCTCCAGGTTCGTCCATGCTGTTGCAAAAGGTAAGATTTCTTTCTTTTTTCATGGCCGCATAGTATTCCATTGTGTATATGTACCACAGCTTTTTAATCCACTCATCCACTGACAGACACTTGGGCCATTTCCAGATCTTGGCTATTGAAAACAATACTGTAATAAACATGGGGGTGCATATCTTCTTTTGAATCAGTGAATCGGTATTCTTAGGATATATTCCTAAAAGTGGGATAGCTATGTCAAAAGACATTCCATTTTTAATTTTTTAAGGAAATTTCATACTGTTCTCCACAGTGACTGCACAAGTCTGCAGCTTCATGATTTATTAATTCAAAGAAAAGGGCAATGCTTTTATCTGCCCATCAGCAAAATTCCTCACCTCACATCTTATGATTTCTCCCACTGCAGTATTCGATGAAATGCCACTGGTCTCAACACCTCCAGTAAGACTGTTGATCTCTTCTTTCCCACGTTTTCTTTTGTTGTTGTTGTTGTTGTTTTTTCATTTTTCTGAGAGAGAGAGAGAAACAGAGAGGCAGAGAGAGGGACAGACAAGGACAGACAGATAAGAAGGGAGAGAGATGAGAAGCATCAACTCATAGTTGAGTCACATTAGTTGTTCATTGATTGTTCCTCATGTGTCCTGACTGGGAGGCTCCAACTGAGCCTATGACCCCTTGCATCAGCTAGCAGCCTTGGGCTCACACCAGCAAGGTTTGAGTTCAAGCCTGCAACCATGGGGTCATGTCTATGATCCCACGCTCAAGCCAGCAACACTGAGCTCAAGCTGGCAAGCCAACACTTAAGCCAGTGACCTCCAGGTTTTGAACCTGGGTCCTCTGCATCCCAGGTTGACATTTTATGCACTGCGCCACAGCTTGGTCAGGCTTTTCCCACATTTTCAAAATCTCCCCAAATTACTTCTTCTCTCTTATATCATCAATGGCGGCATCTTTACTGGATCATTCCTATCAATATTAAAATTGGCCAACCAGGGTGCTAGGTGAAAAAGGTGAAGGGATGATACAAAGAAAAAATAAACATATAGACGCGGACAACAGTGTGGGATTGTGGTAGGGAAAGGGGGGTGGGGGATTGGAGGAGGGTAGAAAGGAAATAGATGGTGATGTAAGCAGACTTGACTTGAGAGGTAAACACAGTGCAATATACAGGTGATGTAGAATTGTGCGCTTGAAGCTTTTATAATTTTATTAACAAATGCCATCACAATAAATTCATTTTTTAAAAGAATTTTAAATAAAAATAAATGAAATTGGCCAACTGCCTTAGTTTGGACTGCTAAATGAAAAACCATAAACTCGGTGGCTGAAACAATAAACATTTATCTCTCACAGTTCTGATGTTCTGAGAAGTCCAAGATCAAGATGCTGATAGATTCGGTGTCTAGTAAGAGCCTTCTTCCTCATCTACATGTGGTCATCTTCTCCCTTTATCTATATGTATTCACATCTCCGAAGGGATTAGGAAGCTCTCTGGGGTCTCTTACTCGGGCACGAATCCCATTCACGATCCCAATTCCCAATCCCATTCCACTGATGATTAGGTTTCAACATAGGAATTCTGGAGGGACAGGCACATTCAGTCTATAACACCAACTAACTTAAAAACTTAAAACCTCTCTCCAAGAATCTAACCTGATAGCTTCTCTCTCTTCTGTATCATTTTCTCAAGAGAATTTCTTAAGAAGTACAAAGTCAAGACATACAGCAACACCTCTTAAGAAATCTTCATTTCAGAGAATCTGATCACTTGTAGTAAACCATGATTTTGTCTGAACTTCTAATCAGAGCGTTGGGCAACACAAGAAACAAAGATGATGATGTCCGTCCTTGATACACAAAACACTACCATAACATGCCGTCACCTGGAGTACAAGTTCTCTCACATCCAAGTCCTAAACCTGACTCTTGTCTGCAAGACTCATGGAAGTCCAAGTCCTCACTTTAAAATGCCAGACCTATTCCAACTTGTCATTTAACATCCTTTTCCATGGACTTTTAGTTCCTGAATTAAACCCAATACCTTGTTCCTTGCAAGCACAGGAAACGAAAGTAAGCATAAGAAGTTAGAAGTGTCCTTACATGAAAAAAGAAATCGTCAAAAGAAAGGGAAGGGAGAAGAATTCTACAACAATCATTCTTTTAATCATTCCGATAACATTTCTGAGAACCTGCTCCGTGTCAGGCGCTGGTCTCAAACTTAGCCGTGAAGGATGTATGAAACCAGCTGCTCCCATGTTGTTTACATGATTAGAAACATTGCAATTGGATAAATCACACTTTTTCAACCTGAAGTACATAGTTTCTTTTACGAGAAAAGGATTGCTCCCTCCTATAGTCTGGCACACTCTTCCTGCTGAGTCAACAAGACCCCAAACTTTCCTTAACTGTCTACATTGCTCATCAGACCTGCACTTCAGACTGAGAAATGAGATCTAAGCATTTAACTTTAAAAGGCTCTTGTCTTTCCTGAGGACAGGAGCGTGCTCATTCTCTACTGTTTCTCTACACAACCTAGTGTCACGTGGAGTTGACATGCGCCATATCGCACTGGATTGTTAGACGGAAAATTTAAAAACTTGTTTGTATCTTTCACATAAATATATCCCCTTAGAACTGATGGTGTGTTACAAATATAAGCTGGTTTCTTTTTCTTTCTCAGTGGTACATAGAAGAGATGGTGCGTCTTATAACTCGTGGTGTCTTAGATTCATTGAAACGCTGCGATCACGCTGAGTCATTCTCATTTCAAAAGTCCTAGAAACCCAGATGCCAGCAGAGTGATAGGTGACGCCCTTGGCCGAAGGAGCAGGAGCTGTGCACCTGAGAAATCTCTCTCGGTGTGTGGTCAGTTCAGCTCTCGGCACCTACGTGTGGACACAACGGGTTCCAACAGCGCCTCCCCTTCCTTCTGTGGAGCACCCCATCTGTGAGAATCTAAGCCCGGGATCCGTATCAACACCAAGACATTGACATAAGTTTACTGTGCCTTTATTTTCCTAGTATACGAAAGGTGAACACTACTTCATAGAATTGTGCTTAAAATTAAATAGTTTACATCAAATAACATACATAAATAGTTCACATCATATAACATACTTAGAACAGTGCCTGGCAAAGGAACCTGTTGATAATTATTTTTTTCCTCCCTTTTTCTTTTCTAGAGCGTATCGAGTCCTGCCTTCACCTTTCCCACTTTCCTGCGTGGACACAGAAGATACACCGGACTCAACCATCTCTCCCGCCCCATAGCGGGGGAAGGCGGAGCTCCGAAGTCGGAAACCATTCCCCAATAAGGGCTCGCTCGACTGCAATATTTCTCATCCTTGGTAATATTGACCTTTAAGACCAGATACTTCCTGTGAACTGAGTCGACATTGCAAGACTTTTAGCAGCACCCCTGGTCTCTACCCACAAGATGCCAATAGCCCTCACCCCAAAGTTGTAATATAATTGTCAAATGTCCCCCAGAAACAGAAATTGCCATCCTTCCCCCTTTGACAACCACTGTTCTCGGATTTACCTGCTGGTCACTTGGACATTTTCTCTGTCTTTAAAGTTGGAAAGACAACATTACCTCCAATGTTTCTGAGAATCGGTCCCTGGGCCGGGAAATCTAATTCTGCACTCGAGGGCCGCTGTCAACTGAACAGGGATTCTGGTGTTCATTTTATCACTGCAAGTGGAGTCATGATGTGCGTTTTGAGGGACGGTTAGGGCTCCCATGCAGCTGAAATGGAGCATAGCTAAAAAGAATGATCAAAAAATAAATAAATAAATAAAAAAGAATGATCACACTGCAGGCATCCGGGAATGAGTTGTCATTAACGAGCAGTGTGGGGCCTCCTTGTAGGTGGCCCAGTCAGCAAGGCAGACCCCTTCTAAAGCCAAGCTCAGTGCCCCCCCCCCCCGGCATGGGATCATGTTAAGAGAAGATCTTGAAATCTGCAAGCCTTAAATATGTCCGCTCCACAGTTACAAATCACAGGACTGAAGAGTGATTATAGAATGGAAATGTTTGTCACATCTGCTTACGTGCATATACTATGTAGAGAGAGGTGTGAACAGGGCTGATGCAGCAAAATGGGGGCCATCGTCCCCCTCCGTTACCCCTCTCCCCCCGGGGTGCCTTACCCCTGCCTCTGTGGCCCAGTGTCCCTGCCCACTCTGACCCAGCTGCTCTCCCGCTTCCCCACTGTACTTCCTGTGGGACTTCTGTCAGATCAGTTCCATGCCTCCAAACATCTAGTAAGAGCTCCGTGAGCTACACCACACCCTCCCCCAAGCAGTGCATGCCTTTGAAACGCATACCATTATTCAACCAGCACAAGAGAACTTTCCATAAATAATTTGTTCCAGACTAGAAAGGACATCACTTTGAAAATCAAAAGATCGCCTTTACCAATAACTCTCTCCGATTCTTGGGCGTGACATGTTGAAGAAGTGAAGTTATTCTGGAAAGGCTCTTTCTTCAAGCTCATTACCTTGAAGGAAGAAGATCTGCACTTCTTCCTGAAGTTATGAAGCCATTACCAGAGCTATGATTAGCTCTTATCTCTCAATTCACACGCACATGCTTTTTTAATGACAGCATTTCTTTTTTAATCCAGCCACGCTGTCTGCTTAAAGCTGTGAAACGTCAATGTCTTCCAGGCCAAATGGCTGGAAGGATGACTGTTTCCAGTCTTTTGCTGCGTGTTATGACATCAGAACAACTTCCGACTTCGATGGAGTAACATTCACTGGACACATTCACTATGCACTCAGCTCTGCCCTAGGCATCAAGCTAAGGGCTTTAAACACATTGTCTTATTTAATTCTTACTTGACTATAAATGCCACTGGCTGGCTCCTGCACAAACAATGTATTGTATTTAAATTTGTTTCTAAAATTTAGAGTTTGCTTTTGCCCTAACATAATTTTTATCAAATCATCCATTCATTGTACTATATAAAAAAAAACCAAGAGGAGATAACTTGATACATGATGATTAAAGAATGCTTCAATTATACCCTTCTATAATCTTTCCTCTCCTGACGTATTGACACCTATGACCTTTATAAGTATTGCAGTTACCATATAATACTTTTACACTGAGACCTCTTTAGGGGAAGGAAAAGGAATTTAACAGGAAATATTTTTGTTGAAATTAGAAAATAAAAACGTGTGGTTTAAATCTAGCTTTTTCACTTTTCTTTAAGTGATTTTGCTCCAAGAGGTTTAATGAGTTTGACAAATTTGTCATTTTACCTCCATGCCAAACAGACCTCCAGCAGCAGTTCTAACCTAGCATGCGGGGGGGGGGGGGGGGGGGGATTGTGAATCAGGGAATGCTCGTGACTAATTTTTAAATTTTCTTTTTATGACTTTAGAAATTTTCTTCATAGTCAAGACAGTTTAATGTCACTTTTTGCAATTATGTTATTATTTCCTAATAAGGAGCCTGTGATTCACGCGCGACTGTTCAGGACGAAGAAAGGCAAATCTACCCTCATTTCCATGTGATAGCTAGGATCAGAGTAGAATTTTTTTTTCCCCCAAAGCTGGAAACTGGGAGGCAGTCAAACAGACTCCCACATGCGCCCGACCGGGATCCACCCAGCATGCCCACCAGGGGGCGATGCTCTGCCCATCTGGGGTGTTGCTCTGTTGCAACCGGAGCCATTCTAGCACCTGAGGCAGAGGCCACAGAGCCATCCTCAGCGCCCAGGCAAACTTTGCTCCAGTGGAGCCTTGGCTGCAGGAGGGGAAGAGAGAGATAGAGAGGAAGGAGAGGGGGAGGGGTGGAGAAGCAGATGGGGGCTTCTCCTGTGTGCCCAGGACTGGAATCGAACCCAGGACTCCTGTACACCAGGCTGATACTTTACCACTGAGCCAACCGGCCAGGGGAATTTTTTTTTTAATTCATCATTTTGATTTTGGCATATGTCTGCTTGCTTTGAGCTTCTTATGCTAGAAAATTCCAAAGAAAAAGAAGCCCTACAAAGCTTCTTTATGCAAAGCTGATTTTGTTTTTATTCTGAAATGTCATGAGTGTTCCCTCTGTGTGGAAAGGGGCTATCTTTCTACAAAGCACAAAGCCAGAAAAGCCAAAAGAATACCATATGTCTTCCAACCTGGAGACGCAGCTGGCGGCGTGGCTCTTTTTCGGAAGAACACTCAATTGCAAAAGGCGAGGATTTTAGCAACACTTGGACGTGTCCCAATATAAGAGCTTTGTGTATTCAAGATGGAAGAAAGTGCCGGTGGTAAAAGTCCAACTGTTCTTCTGTCCCAAGTGGCTACTCGGAGGAAGGAGTTTGGAGAATGACAAATCTAATGATGGAGGAAGTCGAAGGGCTATAGAGAGCTACAGACGCTCAGAAAACCAAAGAGCTCTTGAAGGCCCTTCCGTTCAGACGTCAGCAAATGTAAAATGAGAAGTCTCGATTTTTTTTCCAGCTAAAATAGATCCAAACATGAGGACTTTGCAGAGACTTTGTGACAAAAGAAACCCATTCTTTTATTCAAATGTTTACTGCACTGGTGTCATGTGCAGGATACCCCTCCAGGGTGCCGTTTACTGGGGATGCAGCCCCCAGCAAAGCAGGTAGGATTCCTACTTTTATGGCACTTGAGTTCTAGTTGGGAAGAGATGGGATGTGATAAAGAACATTTATGTGTTGCTGTTTTTCTGGTCTTATTCTTTGTTGGCAAAGCAAGATGGAAGCTGCAAGTCCTGTTCCTGATTTTCATGGAAATGAAAGCATTTCATGGAAATGGAATCATTAGCCTCTTTCATTCATCATGATGTCTGTGAAAGTCATCCAGCAGATGTGATAATAGGCTGCGTTTTTTGTTGTTGTTTTTGCTGTTGTTGCTGTGTATCTTCACGTGTGAATGCAGCATACTTTACTCATCCATTATACTATTTTGGACATTTTGAGTAATTTCCAGTTTTTGCTTTAAGAACAAGGCTGTTATGAACATTCTTTTGTTTCTTATTAGATTTTAATCATAATATTTGGTTTTAATATAATCTCCATAGTTGTTTTGGGCAAGTAACATTGGTTTGCTCTTTGAAATAGTGATAAAACTTTTTTGTTTTAAATTGAATTATTTTTAAACTGATTAAATTTATAGAAAAATAATAAGTAAACATTTGTACAGTACAGAATGTATTTGTTCAACTTCATGAATGAAATAGCCGGAAGGATTTGGAGAACTCTTCTAAGACAATAACAGTCAGTAGCTAGAAACTAAAAGGTTTAGAGAAGAAACACCATGGAAATCGAGCCAACAAAAGGATGACTAAGAGCAGAAGTGACCACAGCAAGGATTTGGGCTCTCACTGGAGTGTGAATACCTTGAGGGAGAAGGATGTCTCATTCACAACGGTGAATGCCCATCACTTGGAAAAGGTACCTGCTTTCAAATGCGTTCCATTGCATGGGCTATAGAGCTGTATCTGCACCTCTAGGAGAAATCAGCGCCTGGGCTCTGGGCAGCGGGAAGTGTGGAAAGGAGCAGGCAGGGAAAGAACAAGTAATGGTCACAGAATACGAAAGAGAATAGCTGACTCAAGAAGATCCTTCCAGGGTGGTGGCAAGGGATAAAAGTGAGAAGTGACAGGTGGGCCCGAACACCGGCCGGGAAGGCAGGAGGTTGAGTTGCAGACCCCACTACCGTTGTGAGCTTTAGTCAGATCGTTAATTTTGTTGACCACACTCTTGAATGTTTTCCTCCCAATGGGAACTCGAGAAACATGAGGTAGCTTATCGGTGAGAAGCAGCTCCAAGCCTTTGAAACTTCCATAGCAAGTAGGGGCCTTCTCAGCTGATCACTTTCATATTTATCTGCAGGGTTTTCTGCAAAGCCCCAGACAGGGACTGCAGTTTGTACTCGTTCTTTGTGACAAAGTACAGACTGCTGCCGCCTGACTCACATGTTCCACGAGCTTTGCTTCCAGACAAGACGCTCAGTCTCTGGCTTCTCTTCTTCACAGCCACGCTCATCTCATATTTCATCTGCATGGGAAAGTTCTCCAAAAAGAGCACCCCCTCCTTCCCTCAACACAGCTGACATTGTTTCAGAGGGGACTCATTAAGTGTAAAACTAGTCAGGAGTCAATGAGGCTTTGGACCAGGAAATATCTTTTCATCAAAAATGTACTTTGCAAAAGCAGAGAAGCTGCAAAATTTCATGTCTCTCGTTAGGTGGGTGCTTCGTGGTGTAAACAGAAGTCTGACTATCCCAGCAACAATTATTCTCCTGGGCTTCAGGAGTCAAGATCAGCTTTGGCATCTCTGTGAAGAGGAAACTTGAAAATATAACAAGGAACTATGGTAATAAGCCCTGCTCCCTGCTAAGACGCGTCTCATACGTGAACCTAGGTGGAGGAACAGCTCAGTCTAACGCTCGATTTGAGGTATGCTCAGAGCGATCCGCCACCTCCCAGGCACGCTGGGTGTGAGAGCCGTACCCCAAAGCAGCCACAGGTAATGGCTGTAAGGCAGAGCCTGAAGCAGATAGATTTAGCACTTCTCCCAGCATCCCTAAATGACCCGGGGCAAGGCATTTCACTTACTGTCAACTTTCTTTATTGCACAGATAAGGAAACTGAGGCATGGAAGATTCTCCAGGCCTTCAGCTGAGTGCATCAGTTTCTAGACTTTCTGCTGTAGTGAGAAAGTGACCATCTCAAGAGTAGCTCCTTTTAGCCTGACCAGGTGGTGGCGCAGAGGATAGAGCATCAGACTGGGATGCGGAGGACCCAGGTTTAAAACTCTGAGGTCACCAGCATGAGTGTAGGCTTACCAGCTTCAGTGTGGGGTTGCTTGCTTGCTTGAGCATGGGATGATAGACATGACCTCATGGTTGCTGGCTTGAGCCCAAAGGTTACTGGCTTGAAGTCCAAGGTCTCTAGCTTGAGCCCAAGGTCGCTGGCTTGAGCAACGGGTCACTCGCTCTGCTGTAGCCCCTAGTTCAAGGCACATCAGAGAAAGCAATCACTGAACAACTAAGGTGCCACAACGAAAAACTGATCTTCTCATCTCTCTTCCTTCCCTTCTTGTCTGTCTGTCCCTATCTCTCTTTTTGTCTCTGTTAATAAAAAACAAAAAATAAAAAATAGTAGCTCCTTTTTACTCAGCAAACATATATCTGGCCGAGGTATATTTTAGTCATAATGACTATCATCATTTCAGATGTCACAGAGAGCAGCGATGTTTCTGTCACACCATTAGTGAGACACACGTTTGGAGCTGAATTTTCAAACAGTGCTTAGAAGGTTTGCACAGCTCTATCCCGCCTCTCTGTCACCATTCACCTGTAAAGGGCACACCTGCAAAGAGGTGAATGAACGATCCTGTGACAACAATGAGTTTGGAGACCTTTCCATATTATTTTCCGCTTCTTGAAAAAAAAAAGAGTTTTCATATGGTAAAAACTCTGAAAATTACTTAAGTAAAAAAAGTCTTTGGTTCAATTTCTTCTCAGTTTCTTTGACCAGGAGTCTCGTCTCTCCTTTGTTATAGTTCTTGCCCTGCCCCAAACCTCCAAATGTGATTATTGCCTTGACTCGTTTTGAAATGTTGCTGCTTGACACTTGAATAAAAGTCTGAAGGAGGAGACTTAAAGTAGGTTGAGAAAGTCAGCAACACAGGAAAGAATTGGTTTGGGTTACTAGTCTTTTCCTAAGAATCAGACAAGAAGAATCAGATTTAAATGAGAATTATTTAAATGAGAATTTAAATAAGAATTAGTTATAAAGATGAAATATTGGGGAAAACTCCAGATTGAGCCACACAACCCAAAGTAATCTGGAGTCTCCCCCAGCACTGTGAAGTAATTAAATGGGGAAAGCACAAAGTAAAAGAAGTGAAAGCAACTGATAACGATATGAAAGCCCGTTCTCCCCCTCTGGTACTCTGGGGAGCACATATTAAAAGTATATTGAGACACCACCACTTCTTCTCAGGGCAAAGACTGAATATAAAAAAATTTTTGAATACAAATTCAAAAATGCGTGTTTTTCTTTTTTAACTCAACTAAGAAATTATAGTTTTTGGAATGTATCCTTAGGAATGAGCCAGACAAATGCACAAAGATGTATACGCATCTTCTTTATCATAGTGTAATTTATAACAGTAAAAACTGAAATAGTGAAAATGGAGAGCCGTTTAAATGTTCATTTAAAGACAATGGCATGAAGCATGTGTTCCATTTCTTTGGAGATGCGTACGTACTGGATGAAAAGTGTCTGGGATGTGTTACTTAATGACAGGAGCCAGATTCAAAGCGTTCTGAGTGCTTTGATACGATTATTTTAAATGTGTGTGATGATATGCACGATATTATTTCTGGGTGCTGGAATTACAGATGATTCTTTCAAATGATCTAACTCTTCCATTTTACTAAAGTAAAACATATTACTCACGTAATAAAAGAAATTAAATATTTTTAAAAGAGAGCAAAACCTTATGTGGAGGTAGGTGCAGCATTGAAAGATTTCTTAAGAATTTTTCAGCCCAAATATCTTAAGAATTTTCTGTGGTCCCTTGATTGTCCCACATATTGTAGAATATATGTTGAAAAATAATCTTCACCTTTTAACTATAAATTTTTTGAGATTTCTTTTGAAATTTTGTTTCATTATAAAGTAATTATAAGAAGCTTTATAAAATCCAGCAAGAGCTTGAAAAATCATTAGATCAACTTTCTCATTTTATAGATGAAAAGGTGACATGACCACAAAACCAATTAATGACAGAATTGCAATCCAAACACTAATTCAAAAAAAAATACATGCACCCCTATGTTCATTGAAGCATTAGTTATAATAGCCAAGATATGGAAGCAAACTAAGTGCCCATCAGTAGACAATTGGATAAAGAAGATGTGGTACATATATACCATGGAATATTACTCAGACATAAAAAATAATGAAATCTTACCATCTGCAACAACATGGATAGACCTAAAGGGTAATACACCAAGTGAAATGAGCCAGAGAAAGACAAATACCATATGATTTTACTCATTAATGGAATCTAAAGAACAAAATAAATGAACAAACAAAAGAAAAACAAACTCATACACAGAGAACAAGTTAGTGATCACAGGAGGGAGGGGGTTGGGATGATGAGTGTAAAGTATTAAAAAGTGTGAGTTACCGATTATTAAAACAGTTATGGGGATCAAAAGCACAGTGTAGGGAAGATACTCAATAATATTTTAATAACTTTGCATGGTGTCAGATGGGTACTAGACTTATCAGAATGATTACTTCATAAGGTATCAATATATAGATGTCTAATCACTATACTGTACACCTGAATTAATGTTATACTGAATGTCAAGTATAATTAAAAAATAAATTTTTAAAATTTGTTTAAGTTTCATTAAATATATCCCCATAGACCAAAGTAGTTCATATACAGCTAGTGCTCAACTTACGACCATGATTGGTTCCGACAGACCGGTTATAACACGATCTGATCGTAAGTTGAGTAGGCTATATGTACAGTACTGTGAAATGATGTTATAAAAATCTTTAAGTCATATTTTATCATAATTTTCTTTCATTATTGTTATATATCACAATTTTATTTGTTCATTTTATGCCATTTGTATCATCTCTACACCATTTTGTTTCTTATTTTTACATTCTTCAGGTTTAAGTAAAAACACTGCATTACCAGTACAACTGGTTTAATGTTTGCAAAACATACAAAATTACAAAATACAGGTGCATACAAAAATACAAAATACTGTACAGGTGTAAAAAATACCATAGGAAACATTTTCCCAATTGCAAAACATATCAAAATATATAAACATGTATGAAACATTTTATTGGCCGCTGGTGCTTGGCTGTGGATCGTTGATGTCATCATCTGAGGCAGCAGTTGGGGTTACTGGTGTTGGTTTTCTCATAAACATGTGTGATCACATTCACTTTCTTTCCTCCTTCATATTTGTTCATTGATTGCCTTCTCATATGTGCTTTGACCAAGGGGTTACAGCAGAGCGAGTGGCCCCTTGCTCAAGCCAGTGACCTTGGGCTCAAACCAGCGACCATGGGGTCATGTCTATGATCCCATGCTCAAGCCAGCACCCCTGCACTCAAGCTGGTGAACCCATGCTCAAGTCGGATGAGCCCGCGCTCATTCTTATGTTGAGATCAATGACCTTTCTTTCCTTGGCAGGCTGAGGCGTAGACAAAGACAATTTCCTCTTGGTAGACATTTCGGGAGGGGTCTGATGAAAAATATCCAAGACACAAAACACAAATTGCTGTAGCGAATCTGGGATAACAGTTGAAATGGTGCACGCAGAGATGGTAGTGCTGCCGGAAGCTGGTTCGCACTGTCGTACACCCAGCTGGGCAACACTTGCACTGCCAGACGCGGAGCAGTCGTGGCTAGCGATTTTGGTCATAAAGCCAAATGGTCGTAAGTTGCATAGGTCGTAAATCAATCAATATCTGTATACCTAAACATCCCCAACATTAAAATAAATATTCATATAAGAACCATTCAGAACAAAAATAAATAAGCATGCAATGAAAAAGCCTTAAATATCAATAACAGCATCAGTTTCTACTCATCTCTCAGTCATTTTATCTGTAGATTTTTTGTTTCATTTTAAAAAATAACTTTTTCAAAAAAATACTCTTTTTCAAAATTAAAAAGAAAATTATAGAAGTAATATATACTCATTGTACAGAATCTAGAAAATAGAGTTAAACATTAAAAAAATCTCATTTCCTTTTTTTTTTAAATGTTTGATAATATACACATTTATTTTAGGAAAATAAGATTATATGCTGCCTATTTTTTATAATTTGACTATTTTACTGTTGGAAAGTTTATCGTTTTGGTTTTGATTTATAAGAGCCCTTTATATCTCATGAGAGTGACTCGGTGCTCTTGTAAATGTTTTCCAAGTTTGTTGTTTGGTTTTCTATTTTATGGTTTTTGTTTTCCCTTATTTATTTATTTATTTATTTTGTATTTTTCTGAAGTTGGAAACGGGGAGGCATTCAGACAGACTTCCACATGAGCCCAACCGGGATCCACACGGCATGCTCCCCAGGGGGTGATGCTCTGCTCATCTGGGGCATTGCTCTGTTGTGACCAGAGCCATTCTAGCACCTGAGGCAGAGGCCATGGAGCCATCTTCAGCGCATGGGCCAACTTTGCTCCAATGGAGTCTTGGCTGTGGGAGGGGAAGAGAGAGACAAAGAGGAAGGAGAGGGGGAGGGGTGGAGAAGCAGATGGGCGCTTCTCCTGTGTGCCCTGGCTAGAAATCGAACCCAAGACTCCTACAGGCCAGGCCAATGCTCTACCACTGAGCCAACCGGCCAGGGCCTGTTTTTCCTTCTTTTTATGTAGTAAAACATGTTATTATTTACCTTTAAATTTTCTGCCTGTTTTGTCAAGGCCTTTACTCTAAGAAAAAGTATGAATCTGCTTCACATTCTATTTGTCTTTTTTTATTTTCTGATGTTATCACTTTATCAGTATGATTAATGCCATCAAAATCATGCAAAAAAATCTGAAGCTCAGATGTAGCTATATTTCTATCTTAAAATGGAATTGATCAATAGCTTTTTGATCAATACAAAGCAAAAACTACCCAGTCTAGCAGTTATGGAGGGTTGAAGACTGAGGGCACAAGGTAAAGTGAACTGGAGTTAAGAAATACAACCTGCCTGACCTGTGGTGGCACAGTGGGTAAAGCGTCAACCTGGAAATGCTGAGGTCGCCGGTTCGAAACCCTGGGCTTGCCTGGTCAAGGCACATATGGGAGTTGATGCTTCCAGCTCCTCCCCCCTTCTCTCTTTGTCTCTCTCTCCTCTTTCTCCCTCTCTCTCTCTCCTCTCTAAAAATGAATAAATAAAATTAAAAAAAAAAAAAAGAAATACAACCTATTGAAGGTTAAAAAATTAGTGAAAAAAATTAATACACAAATACATGCTGGATTATGTATGATACCAAGCATCAAGAGTGATACTGAAACATTTAGTTATAAATCCTAATATTTTCAATGATTCAAATGATTTTTTAATATAAAAATAATTCTATTTAGATTTTTTTAAATTTTATTTTGCACTTTGGCACTTTATAAACATTGCAGGTTATGTTGAAAATATTTGTCAGTGGCCAACATGTAAATTGGGCCTGGCTTTATTTATCAGTCTTCAACTCACAATTGGACTGAGCCATATATGGAACCCAGGAAGTTTAATTAAAATGTTTAAAATATGGGTTCAGCATCCAGAGAAGGAGGTTGGGTGATGTCTCAGGTAAGAGCAGAGAAGGAAAATCACAGGAGGTAGCTCTCCTTTTTCCACTCTCCTCTACTGTCCGGAGCAATTCCGATCTGGCCCCACATTTGCATAAACCACTGCCTTTAACTGTATCCAACCTCCTTGGGTGGCAGCTTAATCCATTTGCCCTTTGTGGAGTCTCACCTTCCATACCAAGTATATAAACAACTCCTTCTGAGAGAAGCTCTATTAAACACCATCTTCCCAGGAATGTTTGGACCTCTTATATATCGGATTGATTTGATTGACCCACCAATTCATTTTATTCTATTTCAAGCTAAAATAATTTTTCAATTTGATCATTTTATGGTAATTAATGTACTGATGTATGTATTAGGAACTGTTAAGCCTTTATGGCCTATTCCCTGTACCTGACACAGAAGATAACATGCTTTAGAGAGCCTTCTGTTTCTAGCACTTTAAACATCTTTGGAGTTACATCAGGTGCTAAGATAGTGAGCTAGATACAACTTAAAAAAAAAAAGGAAGAACAAACATTTTCATGGATGCTAATTTGCAGAAGGTGGATGGGCATTAGCCTTTCCAGGCTTGGTTGTTTCTCCTTCCTCCCTCTTTGTCCATTTCTGTCTCAATGGAGAGCAAGGGAAGAGACAACATGCAGGGCCCTTTCTTCTTTGGCTCTTGTTGGTATCCAGAGTTACATTCTAATTTAGCTTTCTCCAAAGGCAGGGATTAATTAATTGCTCTTGCTCAAAGCTACACAACTTTCTTATTCTTTCTATCAGCAATACTAAAATAAGGTTATTTTAGCTTTGTCTTGTGTGGTGGCCAAAAAAAGAAAGAAAAGAATATGTATTCTCAATGGCAAAAGAAGTATTTTTCTCTTACTGTGCATATGATTTTGATCCTCTCAGAGTGTGGTCCTTAAGAGTTTGGTGAATCAGAATCAGTGAATATGACATCCTGCTTCAGTAAGTTTGACTCACTAATCTCACAATGGCCCTGTCACTAGGATACCTTCATCCTTATTTATATCTTCCACATTATTCAGGGACTCCAAAATATTCTTTGCATTGCTGCAAGCAATTAACATTTTACAAATGGAAGTGTTCGCATTTCTGTCATGGGGATTGCCTACTCCTATGACATATTTCTGTCCCATACAAACTGCAAAACCTCAAAAAGATAACTTATAGAGGTACATAGGCTTGCCATAAAAATCAAAAACACAGAATAAAAATAAAGTAGAAATAATTTAAGCCAGAATATCCTGGTTACAAAAACATTTTTGCTAATTTTTTATAAGTAAATCTTCCATAATTCTTCTTTTGGTAAGACCAAACTAACCAGACTATTCTAACTTTTCTTTCATTTCTCAAACCTGAATTCAAATTTGCTCTTTCATTTCTGAAGGCTGTGTGATTTTTCTATAAATTTGACCCCCTCCCCCCAAACAATCTGTCAAAGAAAGCAAAAACAGCCAAAAGAGATAGTGCCAAGGATCAACTAGCACTAGGCTAGCTTTGCCCAAAAAGAAATTAGTGCAAGTTAGGGATTGAAATAATTCATCTTTACTCAGAAAGATAAAAGGGATTTTAAATCTTTCAAAATTAAATTAAATATGTAACATAAAGATGAGTTTTCACCTGTGTTTTGTCAATTACTTAGCTCTTTGACCTTCAACAAGAAATTCAAACTTTCTGGATCTTAATTGCCTTCTTTGTGAAAAAGTAAAATTAATAATAAAATTAAGAGGGTTAGTATGAGAACAAAGTAAGAGTTAATATTTCCCTCTGTATCAGTTACCTATCACTGTGTGACAAACCACCCCAACATCATTAGTCACAAATCTTTAAGGTGGCAGGGTGGTCTCACATGGGCTTCTTCTTGCAGTTGTATCCATCTTGTGGTCTGCTGGAGCTTGGGCATCTGTTATAGCCTCACCGACATGTCCAAGACCCCAAAAGGATGGCTAAAATGTTGGGACCTTGCTCTTCACATGGCCTCTCACCATTCAGTAGATTAAATAGATTAGCCTATCTTTCTTTTTCTTTTTCTTTTTTTTTTTTTTTTTTTGCATTTTTCTGAAGTTGGAAACGGGGAGGCAGTCAGACAGACTCTCACATGCACCCGACCGGGATCCACCCAGCTTTCCCACCAGGAGGCAATGCTATGCCCATCTGGGGCGTCGCCCTGCAGCAATCAGAGCCATTCTAGCGCCTGAGACAGAGGCCACAGAGCCATCCTCAGCGCCCGGGCCATCTTTGCTCCAATGGAGCCTTGGCTGCGGGAGGGGAAGAGAGAGACAGAGAGGAAGGAGAGGGGGAGGGGTGGAGAAGCAGATGGGCGCTTCTCCTTGTGCCCTGGTTGGGAATCGAACCCAGGACTCCTGCATGCCAGGCCAACGCTCTGCCACTGAGCTAACTGGCCAGGGCCGCCTATCTTTCTTTATATGGCATCTAAGTCCCAAGAAACCAAAGGCAGAAGCTTCAAGGCATTTTAAGGCTTAAGCTCCCAACACAACACCATGTCAGCCACATTCTATTGGGCAGAGCAAATTACAAGGCCAGCCAAGATGAAGGCAGAGAAATAGCATCTATCTCTCAGCAGGGAAAATGTCAGCATCATACTGCAGAATGTGAACATAAGGTATGATTATTCATTGCAACCATTATTATAATGACCTCTTTCCTGCCTTATAGTCTAGAAACCCTGTTTCCAAATTGTGTCCAGTTTAACAAGTCTTTTATAATCCTATTGATTGACAAGTTTCGATAAGTTCTTACAGTAATAGAACCCAATGAATCTCACCTCTCCATATGCATGTCTTTGTGTATCCCTTGCCATATTGACTCTGGACTTGGCCATTTGAACTTGTGTTAGCCAATGGAACATCAGCAAATACAACACATGCAAAGGCTTGATAAAGGCCTGCACATTGAGGCTCGTTCTCTTGGAATGCCACCTGGAGACTGCCATGCTGCAAAGAAGCCTGAGTAAAGACCATGGAACAAGAGAAGTCAACTGAGCCCAGGTCTTAGAGGTTCCACCCACTGGAAGCAGCTACATGAGTGAGCCCAGGGAAGATTAGCAGAGGTACCACCCACGGAATCATTGGAAAAATAGTGTCACAAACAACAGATAATTGAAACACGAACCAAAAATATTCTAGCTAAAAAGTAACCTATAATTCCTGATAAATACTAGCATCACTATAGATTCACTAACTCATTTCATGATTTTAAGCATACCATAGAATTATATAATTTCAGAACTTGACAAATTTAGAGATTATATAATCTAGCAGTCTTCAAATTATCTTTTAGCTGTAGAACTCTTTGAAAACTTCTTACTTGGGTATTTAAAATAAAGAGCTAATCAGGATAAGCTCATTTTACTGGTTCAGGTCCATAACATCTGTTTATAAAGCCATTTAATGAAAATGCAATTTCCTTTTATTTGATACAAAAATATAACTTCTTGAAGTTTAAATTTACAATTAATTTACATTTTCTCTTTTGATAATGTTTTATAAAGAAAATACTTATTCAAGCCAGACAAGTCATTGTAAATATTAAAGGTCATGTCACTATTTGTCACGAAATCTCAGGACACTGAGTGGTCAGCAGGTGCACTATACCTATTCCTACTCAGAAAAATACAGACTCATCAGTAGAAGCAAATCCTTAATGCTAGCCTCCATAGATTTATGTTTAAAATATATTACATTTAGTCATGTAAAAATGGCAATCTTTAGAATTTAAAAACTATTTAAAATGAAATTCAAATCAAGTGTTGCAAAGCCCGTGAAGAACTCACTAGTCCTCTGGCCTGCTTTGGAATTCGTACTGAAAACAGCAATAATACTTAAGAGACTGCTTTTGCTTTCTTGCTGATTTTGTTCAAAGCAAAGGAAAGCTGACTGGATGTTTTAAAAGAACAGTTTCTTCCCCATTTCAGCACATCCTCAAAACCATTTGTGGGGCTCTTTAAAAACTGTTCCTGCTCTTTTCCTTTTGGGGGTCAAGAATAAAAATACAACAAACAAGGCCCTGGCCGGTTGGCTCAGTGGTAGACCGTCGGCCTGGCGTGCAGAGGTCCCGGGTTCGATTTCCGGCCAGGGCACACAGGAGAAGCGCCCATCTGCTTCTCCACCCCTCCCCCTCTCCTTCCTCTCTGTCTCTCTCTTCCCCTCCCGCAGCTGAGGCTCCATTGGAACAAGGATGGCCCGGGCACTGGGGATGGCTCCTTGGCCTCTGCCCCAGGCGCTGGAGTGGCTCTGGTCGTGACAGAGCGACGCCCCGGAGGGGCAGAGCATCGCCCCCTGGTGGGCAAAGCATCGCCCCCTGGTGGGCGTGCCGGGTGGATCCTGGTCCGGCGCATCCGGAGTCTGTCTGACTGTCTCTCCCCATTTCCAGCTTCAGAAAAATACAAATAAAATAAAATAAAATAAAGTTATATATTTTAAAAAAATACAACAAACATCTGGGTGAAAATTGAAGGGGTTAAGCAAAGAATAAAAACAACTCACAGACACAGACGACAGTACAGTGATTATCAAGAGTTTGGAAAGGGGGTGGGGAGGTAGAAGAAGGTAAAGGGGATAAGATAAATGGTGATGGAAGGAGACTCGACTTGGAGTGCTGATACACACACTACAACATACAGATGATGTATTATAGCACTGTACACCTGAAACCTGCATCATTCACTAACCAATGTCAGCCCAACAAATTCATTAAAAATTTTTAAAATGTAAATTGATTTGAAAAAGAAACCAAACACCATTAAAACAACAACAACAACAAACTGGAGAAAGGAATTGCTTAGCAGAAGAAATGTCCGTGTGGAAACGGAATGGTGTTTTTCAGCGCGTTTGTGCGAGTTCCCAGCACGCCCGCGGCTTCAGCAGGTGTCCGGACTCCTCCCGCAGCTCAGCCGGCGAGAACGTGCTCTCTGCAAAGCTGCGGTTTACCCTCGCCACTGTTGCTGCCAGGGCCGCCCGTGTAACAACAGGGAACCGCGTGCTCCTCGTCCAATTTTAATGAACTCTTGACTTCCGAAAAGGGAAGCCCGACAACAAAGAAGCCTTTGGAGAGGCCAGGTAATTCAACCATTTGGAAGGGACAAAAGAGTTCTGTGAAAGGCGGGGAGTAATCAATGTTGTTGCTGTGATGCTGCTAGAATACAAGAGGCCCAGCCGCGCACCGGGAAGAGCTGGACTGATTCACTTCCCCAGACACCATCTACAGGGAGGCACATCACAAAACATGGGGAAGAAACGTGCATCTAATATCTAGGAAATTCAGAATGTTTTCATTACTGCTGCTTTGTAGAAGGAAAGACAGGATAGAAAATGTCAGAATTATTCACGGAGTCGTTCATTTATTTATTTGTTCAACAAACATTCACTGAACTTCTATCTCTGTGCAGCCACGGGCTCGGCAGTGAGGCTACAGTAACATATAGGAGAGACATGGTCCCCACCAGGAGTCACCAAATTTTTTACACAGGAGGCCAATTCACTGTTCCTCAGACCGTTGGAGGGCCACCACATACAGACATACAGTGCTCCTCTCACTGACCGCCAATGAAAGAGGTGTCCCTTCTGGAAGTGCGGCGGGGGTGGGGCGGGGGAGCGGATAAATGGCGTCAGGGGGCCGCATGCGGCCCGCGGGCTGTAGTTTGGGGACGCCTGGTCCCCACCTTCCTGGGGAGTTATATACACAAAAGGACAACCAGTGGCAAAAGCAAGAAGAAAATGCCTAGAGAGGAATTTTCCCAACCCAGAGACCAGCCCTGGATGACAACTTGGACCAGACTGGAACACGTTTCTAATTCTTATTTAATTCCTTTCTCATATTACAGTGTATCAAAGGTTGAATGGAAGTAGTGAGATGAAGTTATGATGTCCATGAGCTATACAGCTATACAGCCTTCTGGGAAGGCACCCCGCAAGGTAATAACGCTTGGTGAATTCACCATGATTCCGGGTTTTACATGGTTATGGGAGAATACACGTAGTGCATTTACCTACACTGCCATCTTGACCTTAAACCCTTAACATCCTTTTTCCAAATTTTCAGTTTCAAAGATTACTGTTATGGACCGAGTGTTTATGTCACCCTCAGATTTATCTGGTGACGTTTTAACCCCTAATGCAATAGTATTAGGAAGTGGGGCATTTGATAAGTAATTAGGTTTAGCTGAGGTCGTGAGGGTGGAGCCCCCATCATGGAATTTGTGTTCTTATAAGCAGAGAAAAAACACGAGAGCTCTCTCTCCACCGTGTGAAGACACAGCAAAAAGGGCACCTTGATTTTTGATTTCCCAGCCTCCAGAACTGTGAGAAATAAATGTTATTTATGTCACTCAGTCTCAGACATTTTGTATAACAGGATGTGCTAGGCTAGTATGGGTACAAAAAACCTTTTTAGAAGACAATGGTCACCTGCATATGATGGGGTGACCATGACTATGACAGAAAGAGAGATTCAAGACCTAGTAGGATGTTGAATGCCAAGGAATTATGGAAAGTTAGCTACAGAGCCATAGCGAAGGATGCTAGGTGGCTTCTAGGACTGCTGCTTATTGGCAGAATCTGGTGGCCAGCGATGCCATTGACTGAGAGGAAACTGGGACTGTGTCGGGGAAGGGACAGGAAGCCATGGAAGTGTCTGGTAAAGGTACAGCAGACTCATGATGGCTGAGAGTTCAGATTCAAGCAGACACAGAAATAATGGAGTCTCTGAACGCCCTTGAGACTCTGGTCCTGATAAAGTATCACAGATGAAGTCAAGTTAAATTGTGACCCTTCTAGAGACCAGCTTTGGGTCCTCAAAGTAACCTCCTGTGAAGAATGCTTCCTGTCTCTGCCTCCCTGCAGTGTCCTTACATAACAAGGCATTTTTTTTTTTCAAGAAAATCGGGCGTCCCAGATTCCACGGAGCAGCAGGAGACTGTGTGAAATGTCCTGCCTTCAGGAAAATGATGTCAGAACAAGATGCTCTTGACTCACAGGGAAGTTTCACTGGCCAAGCCCACGGTGGACCTGTCCGTGTTCTGCCAGAGTCTTCATGAACTGGATGTCTCTAAGAGTAGAGTCAGACGCCCTAACCCTGACCAGGGGAAACAGAGGCCAGCCTGGATTAAGAAGATGTCTGAAAATAAAATATTACTTGAAGAAACGCAATGTTATTATGCTTAGGTGTAAACCATTTACTTTTTTATTAAAAAAAAAGAAGAAGAAATTAATGAAGTATTGTATGGTCCCAGAGAGAAGACTTTCAGAAGTGGAAATGAAATTATTCAAAATTAGCATGACAAGGTTTTAATGAAATGGAAATTATATTATTGATCTCTAACATAGCAGCCTGAGTTTTACCTCTAGTGATTTTTTTAAAAAATAATTTTAATGAGTTGCCAACACTTAAAAATTTACATATGCCAGGGGAATATCAGAGCTTTTTGCTTTTCTTTAAATGAGAAGGTTTTGGTGAAGTTGCATCCACATTCACACACAGTGACAATGAACTGAAGCTTCTCACTGTGATGTGTCCTGGATACCAAGGCTGAGTAGCTCTATTTTGGTTTGTTTTAATCATCCTTGCACCATTGTTTTTCTATAGGTGAACATGAAAGTGAATAGTTTTCCTACCTAGGTTTCTACCAAAAGCAAACAAATTAAAACTAGGTCAAGATGGCAATGCATTTTTAAAAAAAATTGAATGAGAATGTGGTTCCAGAAGCTGAAATGGTTTCTACGTGTTCATTGAGTGTGTCTGCAGACACTTAACAGGCTCTCGTCAACCATCGTCATTATCTTCCTGATCCCTGCTGCCAAATGGCTAGAAGTTGCCTCCTTAGTCTCCCAAAGATGAACCTGAGACCCAGACAGTTTATCTGAGAGGTGGTCCGAACAAGCAGGAGTGAACGAGTGAGGAAGTGAGAGACGAGAAAGGAGAAAAGGTCACTGAGAAGGCACGTCATCAACATCAACAGTGTAGGTACAGGGCCTGGGAGAGGCAAACAGACTGTCTTCCAGAAGTGGATCATGGCGGACAGGAAGGAGGCTCCCAGACTCCGCTGGGTGAAGACTGCTCAAGGGCCGTCTGCTCTCAGAGGCTACCCTGCCTCCCAGGCCCAGCTGTCATCGATGAAGCCCTAAAATGCAAAATTGAGAGATGCTCGGTGCACACCTGAGCTGGGGGCATGGCAGCACAGGTGCATCTGAGCTGGCACGGGCAGTAGCTGAAGTCAGAAGCACCCACATGATGCATGGTTCTAAGACATTGACAACGGTTATAAGGCATGAAACTAAAATTGCCATGACTCTTGGCATTCCTCTGATAGAAACTTAAAGTGTTTAGATTAGACTCCAACAGCTGAGAGATGGCATGATGCAGTGATTCTAAAGGGATGAACGTCAGACATAGATTCTTTGTATCTAAATCCTGTGTCTAATACTTATTTAACCACTATGATCTTCAGTCTCCTCATCTGTAAATCAGTGATAAAAATAATACCTGCCTCATACTGGAGTTACTGTATCCCTGGCAAATAATCATATAATAGTTACTATAGTATTTATAGTTATGACAATAATAAGGACTAATATGTGTTACCTGTTATTGTGTCTATTTTCCCCTGCAAACCTTTGTTTCACCAGCAATAGAAAATAATATTATTTCCCAGCTGACTTGCAATCAACTTTCCATAGTAGAGCCTGAACTAACTTTTTTTGGATTTGTGTGTGTGTGTGTGTGTGTGTGTGTGTGTGTGTGTGTCTAGAATCACCTAATAATACTTTAGCAAATTCCAGAAAATGGAACTAAGTGTAAAATGTATATTGGAGTTCCCTGTATAATTTTTCAAATATGTTCTAGTTCCAATTGTTAAAAGAATGGTTAAAAATTATTTTGACTTAGCTAGTGAATGGCCTAAAGTAACAAAAAATATCTGATATTAAGTCTCTTTATCTTTCAAAGTAACTAACAGTGTTTTAAAAATCTGTAAGACTGTTGCCCTGGCCGGTTGGCTCAGCAGTAGAGCGTCGGCCTGGCGTGCGGGGGACCGGGGTTTGATTCCCGGCCAGGGCAAATAGGAGAAGCGCCCATTTGCTTCTCCACCCCCCCTCCTTCCTCTCTGTCTCTCTCTTCCCCTCCCGCAGCCAAGGCTCCATTGGAGCAAAGATGGCCCAGGCGCTGGGGATGGCTCCTTGGCCTCTGCCCCAGGCGCTAGAGTGGCTCTGGTCGCGGCAGAGCGACGCCCCGGAGGGGCAGAGCATCGCCCTCTGGTGGGCAGAGCGGCGCCCCTGGTGGGTGTGCTGGGTGGATCCCGGTCGGGCACATGCGGGAGTCTGTCTGACTGTCTCTCCCCGTTTCCAGCTTCAGAAAAATACAAAAAAAATTAAAAAATTAAAATTAAAAAAAAAATCTGTAAGACTGTTGACTCTGTCTTTCTCATCCTGCATCCTGGCAGACTTTCACCTGGAGAAGTATTCCTGCACATGCAGCATATAGAGACCAGCTGGGACCCTGGAAAGAAGTAGGCTCTTCTCTGGAGGTGCACAGTGGGGCCTGAGTTTCAGCGGTCCTGACAAGTTCCCAGTTAAATCTTCTGGTTTTTGGATCACACTTTGGAAAAGGAGGACTTCTCGATGTGAATCCCAGAAGAGAGAAGCCTCAGACTAAGCCAGGGGCCCGGGTACAGGGGCTGGGGAGCCAGGCAGGAATTTGGCAGGCAGGGAGGCTGGAGGCCAAACAGAAACTCTGAGGACGGCCCAGCATCGTGGCAATCTGCCTGCCCTGATTGGAGGAGGTTATTCAAGTTCATTATCGGGATTGTTTCAACAACTTGAAATCTGGCTTCATGTAGTCCCAGCAAAACCCAGAAAGGTGGCTATCTAGATAATCTCTTGAAGTCCTGTTCTTAGATGTGAGGAACATTCTTGAAGTAGTTTATATGCAAGGGTGGGCCATTTTACACCCGCCTCCAATACATTTAAGGTGCTTATTGATATTGCAGTCTGCCTCCTGTCTGTTCACAGTCTCTTCATCACCATGCGTTTGGTTTGCAAAACCAAAAGTTCCAAGGAAACAGGCAGATGTACCACTGGAGAGAAGTCAGTCACGGCCTCATGAAAAGAAACACTTGATCACAGGCACCTTTTCCTTTTAAACTTCTGACTTGAGTTTCCAATAAAAGACCTAAACAATCAGAATGTCCTCCTACCATGGCGCCTACCCCACTGATCCCTCTGGGTTGAGATAATCCACGAAAATAACTCAAGATTCCCTATATATAGGCCTTGGCTAGGGAAAATGCCTTGTGAAAATTTGGCTAAATAATGTTTCCTACTTTTCATTATATAGAATCGGCTCTGTAGAAGAAAAACTATGTTTTCTAATTTCACAAGAAAACAAATCATGTCAGTTTGTAGGGAAGCAAAATAAATAAATAAATAAATAAAAGAGCTTGTTTGGTTCTTTGTAATGATAAACACATATTTATTGTATGTGAGATATCACTTCAAGGAGTTGTGCCACAGTTGGCTGGCTCAGAAATGATCGCCACTGAAAACATACGTGTAAATAAAGAAAATGAGCTTTTATTTGTTTATAATTTATAGTGTATGATTAGGAAAAATAAGCAAAGAGTTATCTGAAAGAAAAAAAATGTTTTGAATGATAGTGAAATCAACAAACTACAGAGGTGGCAAGAATTCAAATTTTGCACCCCTCTCTCTGTCTCTCTCATCCCCAAGGCAGAGTACGAGATAAAGAGTTTGGGGAACAAAGATATTTAAATTTTGACAGTTCTCAGGGTGCCTTTGAAATAAATCTTCCCCTGGAAAATTTCTTAGAGTTTTCTAAAAAGTAAACTATACCATGCATTCAGAGAAGAAGACACAAATCCTAAACCTGCTGCCCAGTGAACTGCTACACGGTGGCCACCACGTAACCCAAGAAAACTCGCACCGACTCTCTCTTCCTTCTTTACAAAAATTACTCACCTGATTTTTAACTCCTTACATATCTCTTGCCTGACTACTGAAATTCAAATGAAGTCACAGAGAAAGTGCTCTTATGTGTGTGGAGTATTTTTTCCCCTAAATATCATGCTTGGGAGATTGATCTGTGTTGTTATGTGTATCTGTAGATAGATTTTCACAGCTGTATAGTATTCCATTGTGTGACTATTCCACAGCTTGTTTGTTTGTTTTAATATTGATGGAACTTTGGGCTTTTCTCAATTTAGAGCTATCATAAAATGATGCTATTACAAACAGTCTCTTGCTGCACATGTGCAGGAACATTTGTTGAGAGCCATTTGCTGTCAGAACGTGTGTATTTGAGATAATGCACAATTTTTAGCGTGGATCTACCGGAAGTGTGAGTGCTCCCACTGCTCCACACTCGGTACTGCTGTTCTGTTTAATTTTACCTTCTCTGGTTGTTCTATAGAGGTCTCTCATAGTGGCTGTAATGCGTATTTCCCTCACCGTGAAGGAGCTTGAGCCGCATTGCAGATGCTTACTGGTCATTTTTTAAAATCCTTCTTTGTGAAGTGATTGTTTATACCTGTTGCCTGCTCTTCATTATTTTTAATTTTTACTAGATTTTTTTAATGAATTCATAGGCTTCCTACAGTCTATATAAAATCATATGGTCATTTTATGTGCAGCTACTTTCTTCTTCCATGCTATGGTTTACCTTCTGTCTCTCTCAGTGCTGTTTTTTAAAGAACCAAAAAAAAATTTTTTTTAATTTAAAAGTAATTTAATTTATTAGACTTTTTCTTTACATTGGTAGTGGTTTTCTACTGTTTAAGAAATCTTTTCCTGTCTCAAAATTATGAAAATATTCTCCTGTATTATCCTTTATAAGCTTTATTGTTTTTCCTTTCATAATTAAATTTAGATGCATCTGGAATTGATTTGGTGTGGGTGTAGGATTCAAATTTCCCTTTCAACATAAGGGTATCCAAGTAACTCAGCACAGCTTATTGAAGAGACTCTCTCTCTTTCCCACCATTCTGCTGTTCCACATTAGTCATTAGTGAAGTGTGAATTACTCCTGATAACTTTAGTTTGCACGTAGTCAATACCAGCAAAGAGGTCCTCCCAATTTGTTCTTCTTTAAGATTGTCTTGTTATTTTGACTCTCAGTATTTCCATGTGTGTTTAAAAATCAGATTGCCACCTGACCAGGCGGTGGTGCAGTGGATAGAGCATCGGACTGGGATGCGGAGGACCCAGGTTTGAGATCCCAAGGTTGCCAGCTTGAGCGCGGGATCATCTGGTTTGAGCAGAGCTCACCAGCTTGGACCCAAGGTTGCTGGCTTGAGCAAGAGGTCACTCAGTCTGCTGAAGGCCCACGGTCAAGACACATATGAGAAAGCAATCAATAAACAACTAAAGTGTCGCAATGAAAAACTAATGATTGATACTTCTCATCTCTCTCCATCCTGTCTGTCCCTATCTATCTCTCTCTCTCTCTGACTCTCGCTATCTCTGTAAAAAAAAAAAAAAGAAAGTAAAAAAGAATCAGATTGCCAATGTACAAACATAGATATTTACATTACAAATGTAAACACATACTATCTCCTAGGATTTGGATTCTCATTGCACTGAATACTTTGGAGAGAATTGACATTTTTATAATTAATGTTTTTATTTCAATGCATATGACACTTTTTAAAAATTAATTAATTTAGACAATTAAATTGAACAGGGTGACATTGCTAAATTAGAGTACATAGATTGAGAGAAAACATCTCCACATCATTTAGACCAGGGGTCCCCAAACTTTTTACACAGGAGCCAGTTCACTGTCCCTCAGACCATTGGAGGGCCAGACTATAAAAAAAAACTATGAACAAATCCCTATGCACACTGCACATATCTTATTTTAAAGTAAAAAAACAAAACGGGAACAAATACAATATTTAAAATAAAGAACAAGTAAATTTAAATCAACAAACTGACCAGTATTTCAATGGGAACTATGCTCCTCTCACTGACCACTAATGAAAGAGGTGCCCCTTCCAGAATTGCTGCAGGGGTCGGATAAATGGCCTCAGGGGCCGCATGCGGCCCGCGGGCCATAGTTTGAGGACCCCTGATTTAGACAGTCAATTATGCGTATACCCATTACTCAAAGTCAAATCATCTTGTCACTCTATATTTTGTTTTTCTTTAAGCCCCTCCCCTCCCCCCTCCCCCCTCCCTCTCCTTTCTTCCCCTCCCCCTGGTAACCACTGCACCCCTGTCTATGTCTATGAGTCTCAATTTTGTGTCCCATCTATGTATATAATTATACAGTCCTTGGCTTTTTCTGATTTACTTATTTCACTCAGTATAATGTTATCAAGGTCTATCCATGTTATTGTAAATGATCCAATGTCATCATTTCTTATGGCTGAGTAGTATTCCATAGTATATATGTACCACATCTTTTTTATCCAATCCTCTATTGAAGGGCATTTTGGTTGTTTTTATGTCTTGGCCACCGTGAACAATGCTGCAATGAACATGAGGTTGCATGTGTCCTTACGCACCCATGTCTTCAAGTTTTGTGGATATATACCTAGTAGAGGGATTGCTGGGTCATATGGTATTTCTATTCTTAATTTTTTGAGGAACCACCACACTTCTTCCAAAATGGTTGCACTAATTTACATTCCCACCAACAGTGAATGAGGGTTCCTTTTTCTCCACAGCCTCTCCAGCCCTTGTTATTACCTGTCTTGTTGGTAATAGCTAATCTAAAGGTGTGAGGTGGTATCTCATTGTAGTTTTGATTTGCATTTCTCGGATAGCTTGTGAAGATGAGCATCTTTTCATATATCTGTTGGCCATTTGTATTTCTTCTTGAGAGAAGTGTCTTTTCATGTCCTCTTCCCATTTTTTATTGGATTGTTTGCTTGTTTGTTGCTGAGTTTTGTGAGTTCTTTATATATTTTGTATATTAGCCCCTTATCTGAGCTGTTGTTTGAAAATATCATCTCCCATTTAGTTGGCTGCCTATTTGTTTTGTTGACAGTTTCTTTTGCTGTGCAGAAACTTCTTAGTTTGATGTAGTTCCATTCATTTATCTTTGCCTTTACTTCCCTTGCCTTTGGGGTCAAATTCATAAAATGTTCTCTATATGCAAGGTCCATGAGTTTAGTACCTATGTTTTCTTCTATGTAATTTATTGTTTCATATCTTATATTTAGGTCTTTGATCTACTTTGAATTAATTTTTGTACAAGGAGACAAACTGTAGTCAAGTGTCATTCTTTGGCATGTGTCTTTCCAATTTTCCCAGCACCATTTATTGAAGAGGCTTTCTTTTCTCCATTGTCTGTTTTTGGCTCCTTTATCAAAGATGATCTGACCATATATATGTGGTTTTATTTCTGGGTTCTTTATTCTGTTCCATTGGTCTGTGTGTCTATTTTTCTGCCAGTACCATGCTGTTTTGACTATTGTGGCTCTGTAGTATAGTTTGAAGTCTGGTATTGCAATGCTTCCAGCTTTGTTTTTTTTCCCCCTTAGGATTACTTTGGTTATTTGAGGTTTTTTATGGTTTTATATAAACCTGATGATTTTTTGTTCCATTTCTTTTAAAAATGACATTCAAATTTTGGTGGGAATTGCATTAAATTTATTGCTATATATTGCTTTGGGTAATATGGCCATTTTAACTATATTTATTCTTCCTATCCACGAACAAGGAATATTTTTTCATTTCACTGTGTCTTTTTCAATTTCCTTTAACAATGCTTCGTAGTTTTCAGTACATAGGTCCTTTACATTCTTTGTTATGTGTATTTCTAGTTTTTTGTTGTTGTTGTTGTTGTTGCAACTATAAAAGGGATTATTTTTTTGAGTTCCTTTTCTGAGGTTTCATTGTTGGCATATAAAAAAGCAATAGACTTCTGTATATTAATTTTTTATCCTGCAACCTTACTGTATTAACTTATTGTTTCTAATAGCTTCTCTGTGGAGTCTCTGGGGCTTTCTATATAAAGATCATGTCACCTGCAAAAAGTGAAAACTTTACTTCTTCTTTTCCAATATGGATGCCTTTTACTTCTTTCTCCTGTCTGATTGCTCTGGCCAGAACTTCCAGCACTATGTTAAATAGGAATGGAGAGAGTGGGCAACCTTGTCTTGTTCTTGATTTTAGAGGAAAAGTTTTCAGCTTTTTACCATTTAGTATGATGGTTTGTCATAAATGGCCTTTATTATGTTGAGGTATTTTTCTTCTATACCCATTTTGTTGAGTGTTTTAAACATAAAAGGATGTTGTATTTTATCGAATGCCTTTTATGCATCTATTGATAGGATCATAAGGTTTTTGTTCTTTGTTTTGTTGCTATGGTGTATTACATTAATAGTTTTATGTATGTTGAACTATCCTTGTGTTTCTGGGATGAGTCCCATTTGATCATGATGAATTATTTTTTTGATATGTTGTTGTATTTGACTTGCTAGTATTTTGTTTAGGATTTTTGCATCTGTATTCATTAGCAATATTGGTCTATAGTTTTTTTGTGTGTGTGTTGTCCTTAACAGGTTTTGGTATGAGGGTTATGTTGGCCTCATAAAATGTGTTTGGAAGTATTGCTTCTTCTTCAATTTTTTGGAAGACTTTGAGAAGGATAGGAATTAAATCTTCTTTGAATGTTTGGTAGAATTCACTAGTATAGCCATCTGGCCCTGGGACTTTTATTTTTGGGGAAGTTTTAATAGTTGTTTCTATTTCCTTCCTGCTTATTAGTCTATTTAGGCTTTCTACTTCTTTGTGATTTAGTCTAGGAAGATTGTATTGTTCTAGTTGTTTATCCATTTCTTCTAGATTGTTGAATTTGGTGGCATATAATTTTTCATAGTATTCTGCAATAATCCATTGTATATCTATGATATCTGTGGTAATTCCTCCTCTTTCACTTTGGATTTTGTTTGTATGAGTCTTTTTTCTTTTTTCCTTAATGAGTCTTGCCAGGAATTTGTCAATTTTATTTATCTTTTCAAAGAACCAGCTCTTTGTTGTATTCATTTTTTCTATAGTTTTTCTGTTCTCTATTTCATTTATTTCTGCTCTAAATTTTATTATTTCTTTTCTTCTGCTTGTTTTGGGTTGCCTTTGTTCTTCTTTTTCTAGTTCCTTAAGATGTGATGTTAGGTTGTTTACTTGGGCTCTCTCTTGTTTTTTCATATAAGCCTATAATGATATGAACTTCATTGCATATGACACTTTTAAATTTTATTTTCCAACTGTGGTTAGTATACTTAAATATAACTGTTTTTATTGATCTCATAACCAACAAAATTCTTAAAATCACTTATTAATTCTAATAATTTATCTGTAGATTCTTTTAGATTTCTATGTATGCAGTCATATAGTGAGTGTGTAAATTCTGAAGGTCTTATTTCTTCCCTTCTGCTCTATAACTTTTATTTTCTTGCCTTATTGTCCTGACATGGACTCTCAGCAAAATATTACATAAAAGCATTGAACCCCAATAAATTTAAGAAAAAATAAATTTTAAAAAATAATAATTCAGAAAAAAAGTATTGAAAGTGATTATCTGTTTTTCATTATCATTTCTGAAGGAAAGCTATCAAGTGTGATACCTACTCTAGTTTTATAGTAAATAGTATAAAAAGGATTCCTTCTATTGCTAGTTCGCTAAGATGTTTTTCTTCTATAATGAATGTATGTTGAAGTTTTTTCAAATGCTTTTTCTGTATTTATTGCACTAATGTAGTTATTTTATTCTGGTAAGGTAGTGAAATACATTGATCAATATTCAAGTGATAAACCAACCTTGTGCTCCTGGAATAAACAACATTAAGTTACAATGTATTATTTTTTTATATCATGGGATTTTGAAAGCTAAATTATAGGATTTATATCTGTATTCATAAGTGATATGGCTTATGAAAATTTATGAATTTTCTTTTCTTATCATGTGTTATGTACCAGAATCAAAGTTATACTGACTTCATAAAACAGGTTCAGAAGTGTTTGTTTGTTTTTTGTTCACTATAAGAGTTTGTGTAAGATTGATGTTATATGTGCCTGGAATTTTATTTGGGGGAATTTTTATTTTATTTTATTTTTTAGATTTTATTTATTCATTTTAGAGAAAGCAGAGAGAGGGAGAGGGAGAGAGAGAGAAAGGAGGAGGAGCAGAAAGCATCAACTCCCATATGGGCCTTGATCAGGCAAGCCCGAGGTTTTGAACCAGTGACCTTAGCGTTCTGGGTTGACGCTTTACCCACTGCGCCACTACAGGTCAGGCTGGGGAATTAATAAACACAAATATACTTGTTATCTATTAAAATTTCTCTTCTGTGTCAGCTTTGGTCAATGGTATCCTATAGGAATTTACCAATTTCATCTAAAATATCAAATATATTAGCATAAAGTTAGTTATAATATCTATAGGATCTGAAATAACTTCTCCCTTCTAATTTTTAAATTGGTTTTCTGTGCCTTCTCTCATTTTTACTTATTGGTTTCATTGAATATTGATTAATTTTATTATTTTGAAAAAGTTGGCTCAGCTTTATTGACACTTTGTTTCTTATAATTGTTTTCAGATTCATTTATTTCTGACCTCATCAGAATTCTCTTCCTTTTCCTTGCTATAAATTTAATTTATTGGCATTTTCTTATTAGCATCTTAAATTGGAAGCCTTCTTGTTGCTCTTTAGCAGAAATTTATCCTTCTTTGTTCTTTTTGAGCTTTTTCTCTCTAAATCTGGTTTTCAGCAGTTTTCCTGAATAGTGCTTATGTGTGGATTTCTTTCATTTGCCCTTTGAGGGGTGCCTTTTTAATATGTCTTGATAGTTTTCATCAGTTTTATAAAACTCTCAGCTATGATCGCTTCAAAAATGTATTTTGCTCTATACTTTCAACTCAACTTTACAATTTTAGTTATGAATCTATTCAATGTTTTTATTATATCCCATGTGTGTCCTACTTGGTATTCCTTAAATTTTTCTTTCTTCTTTTTGTCTCTCTGTACCTATTTTATTTTAATTTAGCTCCTAGTTCACTAATTCACTTATCAACTCTGATTAATCCTCTATTAAATCTCTGTTACTTTGTTTTGTATTTTTTTAGTTCTAAAACTTTTATTTTGCTCTTTTCACACTTTGCTGTTCTCTGCCAAGACTCTCTATCTTTTCTTTTATTTCTCCAATGTATCAAACATAGCTATTTTAAGGTTTGTATAAGTGTCTATTATCTAGATGTCCTGCAAGTCACTTTCTACTGTCTTTTCTTGTGATTTGGGGTCACATTCTAGTCATATGGTTGGTTATTTTTACCAGCATGGTTGATGTTCTGTATGAAAAATTGAACAGATATTTTGAGGCTCTGAATGTATCCTCCACCAAAGCTGATTACTAGCAATTTCAGATCAACTTCATGCAGTCAGAGAGTAGGAGGATGTACTCCATCCAGCTCCTGTGAAAACTGGTTTAATTCTAGCTCATTTCCCTCCTCAGCATGTAGCCCTTTAAAGTCCCAATCAAAGCTCTTTGGTAATTTATTAGGGCTTTTCCTCCTTGGCAAGCCCTGACATCTAATTTTTGCCCTTTATTCCATTGAATACTCAGAAGTTATTCTCAGTTTTTTAAATCTTTCTATCATTGTTGCTGGAATTATTAGGTAAATTTAGGGGGAAGATCACCTTGTCTCAACTCTCTGGGATTTTTTTGCTCTCTTATCACTTGGCCCTCCACCTTCTTGGTAGGTTTCCTGTGCTTCCAACTAGATACATTAAAAAAGGTTTGTTCTATACGTCTGCTCATTCTTATCAAAAATGTTGTTCGTGACTACTAATCCAGACCTTAGAAAAGCCAGAAGCATGTTTGCAAATTCAAATTAAATTTTCGGTATAAATATATAGTGTCAAGAGCAGGATGCCCAGGTTCTGTGTTCCAAGAGATTATAGATTTAAAGTCATGGGTCCCACCTAAATGACTTTTGTGACTACTGCAATTCTGAGAGGGAAAATGTTAGTAAAAATAGAGAGTTAGCATCTACAACCTATATACAAGGTAAGTAAGTCTTAGAGAATAATCATTCTCTCAAAAAGTTGTTATTTTTCTACTTCCCTTCAGGCTTTGAGTATTTTAATGCCGCTACACACCACAGTAAACAACCTATCAAAACATCAAATCAACATGGACAATGAAAAGTCTTTGAAAACTCGTGTATTTGATATCCATCTTAAGCCAATCATAACTTTGCAGACAAAAGTCAGGCAAAAAAATCATCCTGACACAGACCAGAGAAACACAAACACTGAACATCTGTTTTAAAGACCAATTCTCCTCCACTCCCATTACTATAAGGGTGGCTTCCCAAAACATCCTGTTTAGTCAGGTATTATGGGAATAAGGGCTTAATAGTGTCATGTCGTCATGTCAAATATCTTATTGCCCAAGGATCTCCTCATTTCAGGATATGCTGTAAAGCTCAAGTTCAAACTCACAGACTCACATACATTGGGCATTTAATCTGGGACAAGGTGATGGGGCAGGACCATAGGAATAAATAAGCTTAGAGTTGATATTAATTTTAGTGAATATCCAGTTAGTTCTTATCAGATGCATCTAATTCAGCTTCTGTTTGAATAATCCTAGTGAGGAGGACATCATCACATACCTGAAACCACTTAGTTGAAAGACCTGAAATAGCAGGATGCTCTTTCATTTTACACCAATATTTTCCCACATTCACTTCCACTTTTAGACCCTTGTTTTTATGCAGGTTGGCCCTTCAGCTTACCTTTCTAATGACTGTCTCATGGTTTGACTCATCCATCCTAGTCTGGACCAACCTGATTTATGAGCAATTACTTGCTAAATGTAACATGAATGAGCAAATGAATGAAGTTTTAAAGACTAATTTATCCATCTTCCCACAGCCTTTAGTTGTCATTCAACTGGGCCTGAAGTAAGTCTGGATCTTTAACTGCCAAAACATAGACTCATGATGGCAGGAATCACTGTCTTTCTTCTTCACTGATGTGTTGTAAATGTCTAGAACAGTGCTGGACATATTGTAGGTACTCAATAAATCCTTTACATGAATATATAACAAATACCATTTGTCACCATGCCCGTTCTTTGTTTTCCAATAGCACAATATGCCAAAACTTTCCATACTTTACAGAACATTTAATCTCAAATTAATGATATACAATTTCTTCTAGAAACCTTATTCACATAATTTATCTTTAAAGAAGAAAGAAAACATGAACCATTTTTTCCTCTTCTAGAGTCACTCAGTTCTCTCCCAGTATAAAACTACTAGAAACAACAAAAAGCTACTACATTATTTTTGTACCCCATATGAATGTCTTCCCAGGATGAAAATTAACATAATACCATCTGTTGTAAGTAGATTTGGAATATGAAATGGTCACAGGAAAACACATAGAAAAAAATGGGTTTAAAAGTTATGTAAAATCACCATTCAACAGATTTTCAATTAAGTGGTTAATTGTAAACAAAACCCATGAAATAAATTTCTCTTAGAATAATATGCTAAAAATGTTTGACTTGCCTAGAAAAAGGATGTGCTTTGTTTATCAGACAACAAATGTTATATAAGCCGTTATATTTTGTTTTGTTTGCTTGTTTGCCTCATTGCCAAAGAATCCAGAGCATAAACCAATGTTTAATTGTATGAATTATTATAAGTATAATTTTTGGTATAAATACACACATGGCATTTCAAACACAGGACTTCTGATTTTTTACTCTTGTTTTAATGATCTTATTGTACATTTGCTTCTATCATTAGTCTGGCTGCCCTTCCCCAGCAAATAACAACTCTACCTCCCCCCCATTTTCCAAAACAAAAAATAAAATAAAATTTTGGGAATATCCTTGACTTCTGTCCTTCTTATATACCCCACATAAAATCCTTCAGCAAACATTGTTTTATCTACCTTCAGAATACCTTCTGGATCCAACCACTTTCACCCATCCCCACCTAACAACCCAGATCTAAGGTGTCCTTATGACTCACCTGGGTCTTTGCAGTAGCAAAGACCTGACTGGTCTCCTTGCTTCACTTTTGCTCTCCTATAGCCCATGCTCCAACAATAAGTATTCAAAAACAGTCTTTTAAAACGTAGACCATAGCCTGACCAAGTGGTGGTGCAGTGGATAGAGTGCCGGGCTGGGATGCAGAAGGACCCAGGTTTGAGACCCCGAGGTCGCCAGCTTAAGCGCAGGCTCATCTGGTTTGAGCAAGGCTCACCAGCTTAAGCCCAAGGTTGCTGACTCGAGCGAGGGGTTACTCGGTCTGGTGAAGGCACATATGAGAAAGCAATCAATGAACAACTACAGTGTCGCAACGCACAATGAAAAACTAATGATTGATGCTTCTCATCTCTCCGTTCCTGTCTGCCTGTCCCTATCTATCCTTCTCTCTGACTCTTTCTCTGTGTCTCTGTAAAAATAAATAAATAAATAAATAAATAAATAAATAAATAAATAAATAAATAAATAAATAGAACGTAGACCATAAAAGGTCACACTCCTACACTCAAATTGCTAATGGCCGCCCATTGTTCTCAGAATAATATTTTATTATGCTCTGAATGGCCTTTTATGACCCAGCACCTGAGTATTACTCTGACTTATTTTCTAAAGCTCCTCCCATTGATCACTCCTTTGTGAACACAACCTCCTTTGGTTTCTGTAATATCTCAAGTACACTGCATCATGGTGTTTTTTCCTTGGCTGTCCGCTGGCCATAACATTTAACTGCTAAATATCTGCTTCATTCTATTCCCGGCATCCTTCAGATCTCTGCTCAAAAGTCACCACTTCGAGGAAAGCTTTCCTGACCACCCTCTCCAAGTTTAGCACACCAGCAATTCTCTCGTCTTCCTACTCTAGTTGGAGGTGAAGAATTCCATCACAGATTTGTTCCTTCACTGGTAGGTTTCCTGTCTATCTAAATAAACACTAAGCTCCAGGAGTCAGAGGTTCATGCTTTGTCTTCTGCTTCAACAAAGCCCCCCAAAACTCAAACGGAATATCGTGGGAGTATAAAAGTACCCACCGACATGACATCCAATCCAGTGACTTCTCCTTGGCTCCCGTTCTCCTTGACCTTGCTCCTTACTGGGCAGCACAATTCGCACCTCTGCCTAGAGAAAACCCTCCTCTCTATCTTGGGCTGTTCTCGCCTCACCACATCCTTTCTTTCAGAACTTTTTCTTTTTAATTGATTTTAGAGAGACCGGAGAGAGAAAAGTGTTAGGATTGTGGGGGAGGAATGGGAAGCATCAACTCAGAATTGCTTCTCGCCTGTGCCTTGACTGGGTAAGCCTAAGGCCTTGAACCAGTGACCTCGGCATCCCAGATCTAATTCCAGCCACTGCACCACCACAGGTCAGGCTCCTTCAGAACTCTTTATGGCGGACACTGATACACTGCACTGGAGAACACAATTTTTGTTGCATCCACAAAAACACTTGCTCTTACCTAATTCGAGTGTGCTGATCTCAAATCTGACATTAGTTTTTCTCTGTAAGCTACAGTTTTTTTGCAATTCAAGATTTTAGGTTCTCATCTTATTGTAAAATTTTCAACATTTAGTTTAACATAATGAAGTAGAATGTCTTCTTGGGCATCATCCTTGTGAAAATATAATAATTTATATAATGCAGTACATACACTAATACACAAAAATATGATTGCATCAGAATTTGTCTACAATTTTGAAATAGAACATACTAAAACACTTATTTTTAATCATAAAATTTGCACAAAAATTATTTAAATTCTATTCAGGCAAAAATTTGCGTTTGTGTACTTGTTGAAGACAATCTCGTTTGATGCTCCAGCAGTAGTCTGCTCATCACTAATAGCTCCAAGATTTTCAGGAAACTTATTAAGGTGACTGTTCAAGAAGTGAATCTTAATGCTCATGTTACATCCAATGTCATGAAAAGCCAACAGCATCCTTTGAACCAGAAGTTCATAGTTTTCTGCTTTTTTGTTGTTGCCAAGGAAGTTCTTTGTAACTGCCACAAAAGACTGCCATGCTGCTTTCTCCTCCTTATTCACCTTCCTGGCAAATTCTTCGTCATGTATGAGGGTTAGAATTTGAGGTCCATCAAATGCACTTGCTTTTATCTTCTCAAAAGACAATGCAGGAAAAGCAGAAATAATATGTTGAAAGCACTTTGTTTATTCAAAGCCTGAACAAACTGTTTCATTAAAACCAAGTTTGATGTGACGTGGGGGAAAAATGACCCTGTCTTGATTAACTACAGGATCATTCACAATATTTTGCATCCCTACTTCCAGAGCTTCATGTTTCGGCCACTCCTTCTGTGTCCAGTGTTTCTCCCGAGCTCAGCTGTCTCAGAAGCACAGAAAGCAAGGATACTCCATGAAACCTCTCTGTTGTTTTAGCAGGAAATTTACCATTTTATGATCCACACAAATGATCCAGTTATGCTCCTCATACTTTAGAAAGTCAAGGACAATTTTTATGTCATTATAATCTTCTTGCAGATGAGTTGAATAACTGATTGGAACTGCTGCATAAACATTACCATTGTGTAGGAGAGCACATTTCAGACTCCATTAGGGCTGTCAAGAAATAGCCACCATTCTGTTGGACCGTAAGTGAAACACCTAGCTGGCTGAGAAGACTACTGATATCATGACAGTAAACAAAGTGTTTGTCTTCGGAAAAAATGTCCACAAAAATTTGTTCGCACTTCCTGAAATGGGATACTTTAGCTGACCAGAGAAGTACATTCTTTTCTTGAAGCCTGGAGGCTAACAACTCAGCTGCTTTCTTTGATAGGCCCAAATCTCTTACTAAGTCATTCAATCCAGGTTGACTAAACTGCTGAAGGGTTAATGACTGCTTGGCATCAGAAGAAGACCCTTCAGATTCTACAACCATCTCCTCATGTATCTTATCAAAATATACTGGATCACCATGTTCACTTTTTTCGTCCTTAGAAGAAATAAAACCACTGAAAACTGGAACTGGGAGTGTCTCAAAGTGTAGGATAGGTCATATTGCTGAAGGAATATTAGGATATGCAATCATATGCCGTTTTTTTTTCTTGCCGATGCCTTTTGTATAGGTCAGACAGAAATAACAGTCACTGCTGTGGTCCTTAGGTTCACACCAAACCATGGGAATACCAGAAGGCATTCCTTTGCGTTTTCCTTTTGTCCAGTTACGAAGCATTTCCTCACAATTATGACACACAATATGAGAAGTCCAATTCTTGTCTTTATCGCCAAGGGGAACTTGAAAATAGGTAATATATGCACGTGTCACAAATGATGAAATATTGCACTTTTGACATTGAAGTGTGTAATAATCACATATATAACAGAAGGTGTCAGGACTATTCTTACATTTACGCCTACTTGAAGAAGCCATGATTCAATCTTAAAATAAAATAAGAGGATGTTTTTATCAGATAATAGCTTTTTACATTTAAAAACAACTACAATTATGTAAGTGATGTTTGTAAAACATTAATTGCCTTGTGGTTATGTTCAATCCAAGAGTCGTTGCTCTTTAATTCCAATTTAAAAACCAATGCATGCCATTAACTGTAACAAAAAGAAATTTAAAATTGAATAAAAACTAGAGCATGCACCAAAAAACAGATTTTAGATTTGGAGTCAGCAATGCAGAAATATATAGAAACAGTTCTAAAACCTCATGCAACAGAAAATGAAAAAAATTTGTTCCCCAGTGAAATAAAACCCAGTATTGACTTTCCTTTTTTCCTTACTAATGAAAGTTCCAACTTTTACTTGATCACTCCAATCTTTTATTATAAATTATTACCCAGCCAAGGCACTACCTTTGCCAGCCTCCCTTGTAGGTTGCCAAGTCTGAGTCAATTTGAGATAAGATGAAATGTGCAACTTCCTGGAAGCAAATATGTGTGCCTTTCTTGTTCCCAGGAAGTCAGATGTGATGGCCAGAGCCCTCCCTGCTATCTTAGACCATAAAGACAAGTAAGGGCTATGCCCTAGTGAGAAGGAGCTCTGAGCTGGAAATACTCTGGGTCACTGCTTTGGGGACCCACCATACTAGACCCAGACTAACGACCACCAGCTCTTTTTTTATGGCATGAGAGAGACGTAACTTCCATTTTGTTTAAGCAATTCTTTTTTTTCCCCTAACTGATAACATCTCTCAGCATACTTAAGGGAATAGCATGCACCTTCAAGAGAATGGCTCTCAACTTTTTTGGCCTATCCCTGGGCCTAGAATTTAAGTCAAAGCGCAACTCATCATCTTCACCCCCAACCAGCAGTCTCCTGAGATGCCAGCATTTCTCTAAATAACGTCAAAAAAAACCCTAATCGACACCATTCTAGCAAGCCATCCAGACTGCTCTTATTGCTTATATGTTTCAAATACAGATATGCCTAAAATGGTGAGTGTAAAACCCTTTGAAGGATGGTAGATAAACAATTCATAACCACAGATAATCTTCCTATATTCACAAACTCAGCTTACAACATCAGCGGAGTTAAGGGAAGACAGGAGTTTCAGAAACAGTGAAGTCTACGCTAAGCCGAGGCTATATTAAGCTGACAGAGTAGATTTCAGTATTTATTCTTCATAAGCCAACATTAAAACATGCTTTACTTAGAAGACCAACCAAGACTTAAAATGGACTATTAACAAATCACAGAGCTGCTGTGAACTGCTGGCCTCATAGACAAATGCTCCCAGACAAAGCTTAGAAAATATGCTCACAAAAAAGGTGCTGGCTAGAGGTCTATAACGTTGTTCCAGGCAAAATGGTGGAGGAGAGGACATGGATTCTTTGCTCTACCTTTATCAGCCCTTCATCCCTCCAGCACCTTACCTGTGAGCTTGTAATCCGATTGCCCCCTTACCGAAAATATCGGCACGGAACCCCTTTCCTCAGGGTCAGTCTTCACAGGCGGCCAGGTGGTCACCAAAGACCAGTGCTCACTCACCTCCTCCCTTCCTGCCCTATCACTGACTCGCTCACTGGACTGCGCTTCCATGTCCCCCCTAATCATAAACAAAATATCATCTCAGTAGGGTTCATGGGGACAAAAGAGATTCCTCCTATCTTCCCTCTACTTCTAGACAGCTTCTGTACTTTTTACCATGGCTTTCCGGAGATGATGCTCCCTGCCTTTCCCACCCGACTCGAGAGAAGTCTATGCGATTGGGTAGCCACGGGCAAAGGGGACGTCAGTCAAGAGAGTCAACCAAGATAATCCTTCAAGCTGGCAGGGTCTCATCAACTCTAGCAGGCAAGGAGAGACTTCGTAGACCTCCAGCCTGATGTGTCCAGAAAGCGATTCCAATCAGTCACCACCACAACCAAAAGTCAAGACTGAGGTAAAATAACCACACCAAGTGTTCTGGAAGCGATGCACACTAGATGTCAGGGAGGACGCGAGGGGCTTCACCGGCTGAGAGTCTGAAGGACTCGACAGCTCTGACTCTGCACATTCCAGAGGATCACAGGCTTGTCCCCCAGGAGCAAAGTCATAAAACGACAGAATCGCGACTCCTGAATGCCCTATCTGAATTTCTATCTGCAGAATATATCAACCACCTAAACATAAAATAATAAATCTTATGAAGAATTTTCTAGATGTCAGAATGAGGAGAACATAAATTTAAGAGTAATTCTTTCTTTTTTTTTTTTTTTTTTTTGCTACTTAGCATTTCTCAAAACTACTATAAATTATCCAAGCCTGCAGTTAATAGGTTTTCTTAAAGTTTTATGAGTTCCCAACATGGCCTTTTAAGTTCCTATTAAAGAATTTAACTTCTGGGAGATGATAAATTCATTACAAATCTTTAAAAGTAGGGTAGCTTGCTTGAAGGTGTTTCTTTGTGTTTCCATAGATTGTTGAAGAACTAAAATAGCCCTGGCCGGTTGGCTCAGCGGTAGAGCGTCAGCCTAGCGTGCGGAGGACCCGGGTTCGATTCCCGGCCAGGGCACACAGGAGAAGCGCCCATTTGCTTCTCCACCCCTCCGCCGCGCTTTCCTCTCTGTCTCTCTCTTCCCCTCCCGCAGCCAAGGCTCCATTGGAGCAAAGATGGCCCGGGCGCTGGGGATGGCTCTGTGGCCTCTGCCTCAGGTGCTAGAGTGGCTCTGGTCGCAACATGGCGACGCCCAGGATGGGAAGAGCATCGCCCCCCGGTGGGCAGAGCGTCGCCCCTGGTGGGCGTGCCGGGTGGATCCCGGTCGGGCGCATGCGGGAGTCTGTCTGTCTCTCCCGGTTTCCAGCTTCAGAAAAATGAAAAAAAAAAAAAAAAAAAAAAAAAAAGGAACTAAAATAGCTATTAAAATACTCCACAGAAATTTTAAGAAACTTAACCAATAGAACTGGAGAGCAATTCTGATAATAGATTTTTGGTTTGTTTTTTTTCTTTTTCTTCTTTTTCCAAGTAAGAGGAAGAGAGATAAAGAGAAAGACTCCCACATGCACCCCAACCAGGAGCCACCTGGCAACCCCCATCTGGGGCCTATGATCTGCCCATCTGTGATCATACTCCCAACTGAGCTATTTTTAGTGCCTGAGGCAGAGGCTCCATGGAGTCATCCGCAGCACCCAGGGCCAGTGTGCTTGAACCAATTGAGCCATGGCTGTGGGAGGGAAAGAGAGAAAGAGAGAGAGAGAAAAAGAAAAGGGGGGGTTAGAGAAGGCAGATAGTTGCTTCTCCTGTGCGCCCTGACTGGGAATCAAACCCAGGACATCCACACACTGGGCCGACACTCCACCACTGAGCCAACCAGCCAGGGTCCTGATAATAATTTAACACAAAGAGTAAGAAAGATATTTAAATGAATATGCTGAGTGATAGCTATCCACAACGCAGAGATATGTTCTATAAGGCGTTATTGTGCTGCTGTTTCTGCAAACCTCTGTCATTTTTTATATTGACTTTAAGAATAGGTGCAACCAAGTCTAAGGACATATGAGTGATGAGAAAAATATTTTAAAGCGTACATACAGCTACTTCACTCACATGGTTTATAAATGTTATCAGCAATTTTTGGCCCATCTACAATATTTACACAGGAGAGATCCTGGTAGACATGGGAAAAAATTCATCTTTTAATAATATCCAAAATATAATATAAAATGCTCATGTAGAAAGTTCTAAGGCTCTGATAAGAAAATCTGAGGAGATCCTTGTGTAAATGGCCTTGGTGGCAATCCAGAGGTGCTATGGGCAGAAAGACATGGGCGGAATGCTGGCAATGTCCTTATTAGTACATTCCAGCCAATGTTGTACGCTTGCCTGAAGGATTTATATTTCTATTTAAATATCAGTATAAATCCAAACCATTTTTCTCCTGGCAGCCCAGATGTGAAAAGTTTCCTCTCCCAAGAGCCGGCAGAAAGACTGAATTTACTGAATTTTAAGTATGTTCTTTCTTCAACTGCTTCCTCCTTCAGATTGAGTGTAACTTGGCCAGTTCTCTGTTCCATGTGATGTTCCAGGTGTAGCAGCAGAGAAACAGGTCTGTGAGCTGTGCTCGCAGTTCAGATAATAACCTGAACTGACAGCTCAGTTAAGTCCTCACTCACTGTCCAGCAGAGAAGACGAACTTAGAACCATGCAAACGATCCCGGGAACAGGGGCCCACGCTGGGCTTGGCGGGCTCATTTGAGGCATCGGTCATTCAGGGCACTTTCATAAAATCCACAGGTTTGCTCTTCTGTCCTCTGCCCAGAATCTCATTGCACCTGACATTTCAGTAGATTTAAAAGCCTTGAGGGATAGCAAATGCTTATTCTAGCTGATATTTACTTCCCAAAAGTCAGAGCTGTGTTTATGCTTTCTTATTGCTGCACACTAAATAATAGCCTTGTGAAAAGCAATGAAATCAGATAGGAAAATATGACACTTAGTCAATGTCATGTCAGGGACCCAGGAGCCAAGCAGCCCAGAGCTGCCAAAACACAGCTGCTTTTCTGTGTGACAAATGGTTAGCCAAAGGGAGGCAGCAAGCCCATGCCGGTCTGATCACAGCCCACAGCCGTGACCACTAGGGAGGGGTCAATGGCACTTTGGTCCCACCAGGAGTAGCATGTTTATTACCTGAGGCTCTGGAATCGAATGACCTGGGCTATATTTACATCCTGGCTCTAGCACTCATAGCTCTGTGACCTGGACAAGTGGCTTACCCTCTCTGAGACTCAATTTTCTTTTTATTACTCAAATGAAGACCAATGCTTACCTGCAGAGGGACTCTAAAGGTTGAATGAGGAAGAACATGCCCAAAGAAACGCTCAAACACGGTCATTATTGTGTTTGATATAATAGAAAAGGTTTGTATCAGTTTTCTCTGCTGGGCTTATAGCCACAATTAAGAAAAGGTGAATATTAATATATAGGATCACTTGCCACAACTTTTCAGGTCCCTGCCAAAGAGGGGACCCATTCCCATTCCCAGCAGTTCATTTAACCTCACAGAGACCAAACATTCAGCTCAATGTCCTGTGGGTCTGAAATTTGACATTACAAAAATATTTTTATTTCTTTTTGCTTTTCTCAAAAGAAAAGCTCCCATCTGGTGGAATGGGAAATAAAGCACTGTATTTGAGGTCATTCAAGGAGACCCTGAGGTAACAGTGTGGTCCAGACCTTGTTTCCCTGGAGGGGTCCGTGACCCAGTCACTTGCAATGTGAACGCTGGCCTACAGTAAGAGTCAAAATGACATTCATCCGTAATCAGTCAATCTGCATCTGAGTCATTTGGGTAAATGATTAACCCAGACTTTTAGATCTTACCTCAGCAGAGTGGGGTAGTCATGCTTCCCCCGTCTATCCTTAGAGACTGGGAGACTGGGTATGGTGGTCCCTCAGGTGAGAGAGGGTATCACTGAAAACCCTTTGGAAACTGCGATGTGTATCGACAATGTAAAAGCTTATCATCCGAGCAATAAAAATTCAGAGAAAGAAGAGATTAGTTCAAATGGAACCAACCTCTTAGCGATAATATTCTCTCCCTGCCTAACCCGGATAACAATAAATGCAGCATGTGCTGCATTTGACAACAGTGAAGTGCACACCTGGGGTATCGTCAAGCCTAAAATTAGTTTCCTAGGGCACCCTAGTTAAATGGCTTAAAACAACAGGAAAGTGTTCTCTTGCACTTCTGGAAGCCAGAAACCCAAGATCAAGTTATTGACAGGGTTGCAATTTCTCCAAAGGCTTTGAAAGAGAACCCTTTCCCTGACTTTTCCAGCTTCTGTTGGCTCCGGTGTTCTTGGCTTGCAGCCACGGCACTCTAAATCACTGACTCTGTGGCCACATTGCCTCCTCTTCTGAGTCTCTCCTCTGCGTGTCTCTCAAAAGGGCACTTGTCAGAGGATAGAGGGACCACCCAGATATTTCAGAATGATCTCATCTCAAAATTCTTTTTTTTTTAAGTGAGAGGAGGGGAGATAGTGAGACAGACTACCACATGCACCCCGACCTGGATCCACCCAGCAACCCTAATCTGAGGCGGATGCTCCAATCAATCGAGCTATTTTTAATGCCTGAGGTTGACATACTTGAATCAGCTGAGCTATCCTCAGTGCCCAGGGTCATGCTGGAACCAATCAAGATGCTGGCTGCAAGAGGGGAAGAGGGAGAGAAGGGGGAGGGGGCGGAAAGAGAGGCAGCAGATGGTTGCTTCTCATGTGTGTCCTGACTGGAGATCAAACCTAGAATGTCCACAGGCAGAACTGATGCTCCATCCACTGAGCCAACCAACCAGGGCCTCAGAATTCTTAATTAATCTACAAAGACCTTTTTCCAAATAAGTTCGCATTCATGTATTCCAGGGATTAAGACCTGAATATATTTCTTTTTTTTGGGGGGGGGGGGAGACACACCATACATCCCACTACAAGGCTAAATGACATATTTAAAAATATAAGCTGTTTAGGTATTGTCCTCTTAACAAGTGAAATGGCCACATTGCAGCCAGCTTCCACCTTGTGATGTTGTTAAGGTCAGATGTAACTATGGCTCCCTCATAAGAAGAAAACAAATAGGAAACAAGTTCTGTTATGAGAATAATAAGTGATGAGACATTAACTACAAGGCTGATGCTGAAAAACACTGGAAAACAAAAACCGTCTGTGGCTTGCTGTATTGGTTTGCAAGGGTTGTCATAACAAAGTACCACAGACTGGATGACTTAAACGACAGAAATTTGTTTTCTCACAGTTTGGGAGGCTGGGAGTCTGGGGTCAGGTGTTGGCAACATAGGTTCCTGCTGAAGCCTCTTTCCTGGGCTTGCAGACGACCGTCTCCTCCCTGTCGCTCTACATGGTCTTCTTTCCATGGGTCTCTGTCCAAATTTCTTCTCATAAGAACACCTGTGATATGTAATGAGGGCTCATTCCAGGGACATCATCTTAGCTGAACTACCTCTTTAAGACCCAGTCTCCAAATATAGTCATATTCAGAAGTATTGGGAGGTTAGGACCCCAACATCTAGATTTCGGGGGGGACACAATTCATCCCATAACAGTCAGTAAACATTTCCTTAAAGGGTTGGCTTTGCAGGCCATTTGGTCTCTGTCACAACTACTCAGCTCCACCGTTGCAGCTTGAAAGCAGCTAGAGACAATTCAAACAACTTTGTGTGGTGGTGTTCCAACAAAACAAGCAAGGCAACACTGAGAGGATGAGGCTCAAGAAACAAACGTAACTGAGTGACCTTCTGCCTTGAGTGCCCACCCTTCAGATGGGATCTCCAACCTGGGGACCGTGAGCACAGATGTTTCATGGAGACCGCAGGAGCACACCAGCACAGCTTTGTTTTTGTTTGTTTGTTGGTTGGTTGGTTGGTTGTTTTGTTTTTGTTTTGTTTTTGTATTTTTCTGAAGTGAGAAGCGGGCAGGCAGAGAGACAAACTCCCGCATGCACTTGACCAGGATCCACCAGGCATGCCCACCAGGGGGCGATGCTCTGTCCATCTGGGCTGCCACTCGGTTGCAACCAAAGCCATTCTAGTGCCTGAAGCGGAGGCCATGGAGCCATCCTCAGTGCCTGGGCCAACTTTGCTCCAATGGAGTCTCGGCTGCAGGAGGGGAAGAGAGAGATAGAGAGGAAGGAGAGAGGGAAGAAGGGTAGAGAAGCAGATGGGCGCTTCTGTGTGCCCTGGCAGGGAATTAAACCCAAGACTTCCACATGCTGGGCCAACACTCTGTCGCTGAGCCAACTGGCCAGGGCTCAGTATTGCTTTGTTTTGTGTTTTGTTTTTCATTATTTTTTCTATTGTAATAAAAAGAGATAACATATAATTTACCACCTTCACCGTTTTGAAGTGTGTAGCAGATTACCCTTCTTGTGCTGCAGGTTTCAAAGCCTTTACATCTCACAACTAGAAATTTGGGACCCACGAAACAACTCCTAACTTGCCCCTCCCTCAGTTCCTGAGAGCCACCACTCTACTCCACTGCTATGAATTTGAGCACCGTAGATATGGTAGATATGGTAGATTAGTAGAATTATGCAGTCTTCTTTGTAACTGGTTCATTTCACTGAACAGGCTGCCCTGGAGTTTCAACTCTGTGGTAGCACCTGACAGAATGTCCTTCTTTTTTAAGGCTGAGTAATATTCCACTGTCTGTATATGCCACATTTTCTTTGTGTGGGTAAATATACATATATATTTTTAATTTATCTTTAATTTATTAGGATGACATTGTTCATCAAACCATATAGGCTTCAAGTGTACAACTCAATATAATACCATCTATTTATGGCATCGCTCACCCTTTGCCCCAAGCAAAGTCTCTTTGCCTCTCGTCCCCCCCCTTTGTCCTGCTCCCTCCACCTCCATCCCCCTTCGGCTCTGGCTGTTGCCACCCTGTTGTCTGTGTCTATGTCTTGTGAGTATACGGATTTTTAGCTAATCCTTTTACTTTCTTCCATCCAGTCTCCTCACCCTCTGACAGGTGCGTTTACTTTATCCCCTCATCTTTTGATGGACACATGAGTTATTTCTACTCCCTTGGCTATGATGAATAATGCTGCAATGAACACGGGTGTGTGAATATCCCCTCAAAATTTTGTTTTTTGATTCTTTGGGACATATACCAAGAAGCAGAACACTCCAACGTAGCATTTTTGGACACCCTTGATTTTTATCAGCAAGGGAAAGATGCTTTCTTTTCTTTTCTTTTCTTTTCTTTTTTATTAAATGAGAGGCAGAGAGGCAGACAGATGGACTCCTGCATGCACCTTGACCGGGATCCACTTGGCAAACCCCCTATGCAGAGATGCTCTGCTGATCTGGGGTCATTGTTCTGTTGCTCAGCAACCAAGCTCTTTTAATGTCTGAGGTGAGGCCATGGAGCCATCCTCAGTGCCCAGGGCCAACCTGCTCTAACAGAACCATGGCTGCAGGAGGAGAAGAGAGACAGAAGGAGGAGAGGTGGAGAAGCAGATGGTCGCTTCTCCTGTGTGCCCTGGCCAGGAATCAAACCTGGGACTCCACACGCCGGGCTAATGCTCTATTGCTAAGACAGCCGACCAGGGCTGGAAAGATGTTTTTATTCTGTTGTTTTGGAGACTGTTCCTTCGGAGGGTTGTTTCTACACACTCTTGAAAGTAACTGCATGGCATTGGTGAGATGTGATGCTGAAAGATAGAGAGAAGGCAAAGCAGGAAACTGAAAAAGAGGAACATTCTCGAAACTCATTTTTCCTCCTGACTTCTTTTAAATACCCATTAACATTAACAGCTTTTAGATGTGGAGCAAATTTACCTCTTAAGTAGAAAAATATCATTTTAGGGAAAGCAAGAGACTGTGAAGGAATTAAATTTCTAGGGTCTTTTTAATTGAGCTTGAAATTTTGCATATGGGCCTAATTTAATTTCCCAAGGTCTTTTGGGGGCTCTTTACAATTGTTAAACTGGAACTAAGGATACATAATATGGGGAAGAGAATAAGAGCTTCCATTTGCTGGATGAGAAACTGAAATAAATAGAATTCTAATCAGCAATGGTAAGCAGTGTAAGGTATGTGAGAAGTGTTCATATGATAAGCACACAAGGCCTGTTAACCAAGTGCCTGGTGATATTGCCTCTGAATCTTGCATCGGTTAGGGAGCAGTGGGAATCACTCTTACTGATTGCAATCATGGCTCCCATAAAAAGTCCAACAGTGCAAGAGGCTCAGGTTCAGTGGAATCAAGGCCCCAGATGTCAACAGTTTCTCGGTCTCTCTCACTACCTCTTAAAGAAGTTTTTGCCATATGGCAAGTGCTATGGCCACTAATAACCCAGCACATACTTAGTGACTCCTTCAGAACAGGAACACTCCACCCTGATGGCTCCAGCGTAGAAGTCCCAGGGACAGCTCCAGTTAGTGCAACTGGGACCAAACCTACCACTGGGATGACAACCCATGGAGAGAACAAGAGTTCTGTTTTAAAAAATGAGAAAACAAAGACCTTTCCATGTTTAATCTAGAGGATAAGATGGGTTGGTCTGTGTGGCCTCTTTCAGCACAGACCTACCTTCCTTAGTGAAAATACGCAAGACCTAAGCCCTTGGTCACCATTACATCATCTGTGCAGCTTATAGTGTCCACTTGGTGGGAAAGAATAAAAGTCAGATGCTTGTTAGAGGGAGCAGATTTCCTTAAGAGGAAATCACTGACCTGCCACACCATACATGGTTGTTCTTATTGTTGACAGTTATACTTTTATAAGCTAGAATGCAGCAATGTGGGGGTTGGCAAGAAGGATGAGAAAAGGTCTCTCTGAGGAGGTGGCATCAACATTGAGACCTATATAAAAAAGGGAGAGTCACACCAGGATCTGGGGAAAAGGCATCCCATATGCAGAAATGGCAGGTGCAGAATCCGAGTTGACCCTGACATATTCAGTGTGACCGGCCTGGAACACCAGTCAAAGAGGGCATGCTGGATTTTACACGGTCCCGGCTGCTCCAATCCCCTTTCCTTCCTGACCTCATCTCTTGACAGTCTGCCCTGAACCCGCCACTCTTGCCTCCCTGCTTGTAGTCCTAGTAATACTCCAAGCATAGGTCAGCCTCAGTTCCACTTGCTTGTTTGTCTCTTTGCTTGAAATGCTCTTACGTTCATACTGGCCTGTCCATCTCTCTCTTCCCTTCATTTCTGTCCTCAACTCTCATCTCTCATCAAGGCCTGCTTTGATTACCCTACTTAAATTTTTATCATACTCTCTCTTCCACCAGCTCACCCCTACAAACCCAACAGCCTTTGTTTATGTTTTTTCCTTTTCATTTAGCTTCTTCTAATACGCTATGTGACTTATATTATTTTTTACTGCCTCTTCTTTCAACAGTGTATAAACTCCATGAGAGAAGATTTTGTTTTGATCACTGATGTATCCCAAGTGTCCAGGACTGTACCTGGAAGATAGCAAAGATTCAAGTATATATTTTTAAATCAAAGAGAGGGGAGAGAAGGGAAGAAAGATTGGTCTTCCTAATCCTATCTTCTTACTATGAAAATACAGCATTGATCCTTGTCCTGCAGCCTCACACTTGCCTCCAAGTCTCCGAAGTCTGGCTTGTAGTTTAGAGCCTCGAGTCCCTAATATTAGTCTTGAATATAATTGTAGCAGACTGCCCTGAGAAGAGGCCAAATGCCGTTGTCACCACTTTCAGGGACTGTCCCACTTCTTTTACTGCCCAGGATTGTACTATATGGAATGCTACTAGATAGAAATAGGTCCTTGGCCGAGGATGGAAATACTTGTGTTGGTGTTAAGTTGGGTGTTTCATTGTAATGACATCGATGCTGAGAGGATTTGAAATAATTTTCTTTTAATTCAAATTTCTTATTTTGGGATAGCGAGTCCTAATATCCTGGTACTGAGTATATATCTTATAGCATTTGTCAAAGTTTATACAAAATCTAAATTTACAAGCAAGCCATAGGTGTGTTCATTCTTCCATGTGGTTTATCTTTCATGTATTCCCTTGAGACATAGGACATGTTTATCTGCCCATCACATCAGCAGGGTAGGATAAATATTTTATTATTTATCAGAAGGATAAATATTTTATTATTATAAGATTTAACATTAAGATCAACCTTTGTTACATTTTACTCAAAATTTCCTGAGAAATTTAAAAGGAAAATACTACCAAATTTTTGTATGTGTATTTGTGTTGGGGCAGGGATTAGTATAAAGTACAGTTATAAAAGTTTACTATTGTATATGTTGACCATGGGGAGGGAGAAAGACAGCAAGCAGATTCCCATGGTCTTTAAGAACCAGAATAAAATGCAGGCACACTGGCTTCCTCCGTCTCCAAATTGAAAACATCTGTGTTGTCCAAGTTCTCACTTTTTCCCACAATCAAAGGGGCAGCTCCTGAACCAGTGGGGTCTTTCAAAAGTGTATCAAGCTTTTAGCAACTATAATGTAGGACATCCTGGATTTAGGAGGTCTTGACTCTTTGTATTTTGACTCTTTGAGGATATGGGACTAATTTTCCATCATTGGTGGCCCCGTTTTGGTTGTAGAAATTGAATCAAAATATAAATACTTGTGTTTTGTTTAAAATCCATCATAAATTATTATTTCCTATACTTTAAAAAAAACACCTGTTAATTAAAGTATGACCAATGTTCTGACATTACTTAGGACATTTACTTGATACTTAAAAGTATAAATGTTTATCCTGTTATTCTCATGCTAATATATATGTATAAGTGAAGTGAAATGTAAGGGAAATAAATTGGTTAAGGTATTCCTAAAACTTCTTCCCACTCAGAGCTCAAGTTTCTGAAGAAAATTTTAACGTAGAGATTTGGTGGCATAACCTCTCAAAGAGTTCGCTACCATCTCTGAATTCTCTGCCAATCTTCAGGCATCAATCCTGAAAGCTTTGTTGTTGGTACTTTCTTCCTCTTACTCAGTTGTCAACTGACAGTTTTCAGACCATCACTAGGACTCAGGTAATCAGGTAAACGATCTATAAACAGTCTGTTAATGGTAGCCTCCAGGGATACAATTATTATTTCACCCCATTTGGAATTACAACCTTGTTTGCCCATATACAAGTCATGAAAGCTCTATCTCTTGATTGACAGCAATTGTAAGACACTATAAGAATCATTCTGATCTTCAAAGATGTTGAATGTTAATTTAAAAGTGTATTTTTGTATGACCAGGAGGTGGTGGAGTGGAAAGAGTGATGACCTGTGATACAGAGGACCCAGGTTCGAAACCCCGAGGTCGCCAACTTGAGTGCGGGCTCATCCGGCTTAAACACGGGCTCACCAGCTTGAGCATGGGGTCATAGACATCTTAGGCTTGAGCAAGGGGTCACTGGCTCAGCTGAAGCCCCCTAGTCAAAGCACATACGAGATGCAATCAATGAACAACTATTAGTGCTGCAACTACAAGTTGATACTTCTCATCTCTCTCCATTCCTGTCTGTCTGTCCCTCCACCTCTCTCTCTCTCTCTCTCACACACACACACACACAACTAAAAAACAAAATAAAACCATAAAAAATAAAAAGTGTATTTTTGAATTAACACAATAATTCTCCTATTATTCTGTATAATCTTAACCACTAAAATGACTAAAATGGGGATAAAAGACCCCTGAAGTAATGCCAGCCCTTTTCCATTGCTTCCCCATAAAATTCACATGCTCAGAGATAGTTACTGAATGTTTAACATTTAAATAACCCAGCCTGGCCATGAGTGCACACTTTATTTTATATATATTTAATACCAATGTTTTGGAATCTGTTTTCTCAAACGGCAAGTCTCAAAAGTACTTGCATTCATTTTCTGAACCATCAGTGTTGATAAAAGCTATGTAAAAATGAAGGAGCAATAGAAGAATTTATAAATCCTTACCAAATCATGACAGTTCTCGCCCTTTAAGCTTCCATCAACAAAACTGTGATGAATTTCCATAGCAGCTCAAAATTTTGAGCAACTTAGTCACCTCAAATTCATTTCAGAAGCAGGTGAAAATAAATTTTAAATAAATTGAAAGGCTTATCACATGTCTTTATAACATTTCTCAGAAGTGTAACACTTTATTTTGCGTCACTAAAATGCAGCCTGCTTTTCTGTTCAATGTGATCAGTTTTAAGAGATTTATACTAACATTTTTATCACAATTCTTGACCTCAGTTGAATTGGCACATGGAATTTTGGTGCAAGGGACATTTATCTAAATGGAAAATTCTCTTGAGCTCTGAAGTGTTGTATCATTTATTGGAGCCTTGGAAACAAATGGAAAATATTTACCAGCCCATAATTTTTAGTACCCTGCCTTCCCCCAAAGTGTAGGCATATAATAAATGAAATAAAACCCATATTCCTTTCCATTCAGTCTGACACAAAATGCACTTGCATTTGAGCAATAATATTCAAAAATTTCCTTCCTCAAACACACTGTAAATTATAAACAGAACCAAATATCAAACCAAATAACAGCACCGCATGGGTGTGGAGGGAGACCTTGCAGATTCAAGACTGGTCCTTATTGCCAGATCAATGTAGGTACTTACATTCTCTTGTGTGTGTGTGTGTGTGTGTGTGTGTGTGTGTGTGTGTGTGTGTGTGACAGAAACAGAGAGATAGAGAGACAGAGATTGGGACAGATAGGAACAGACAGACAGGAAGGGAGAGAGATGAGAAACATCAGTTCTTCTTTGCAGCTCCTTAGTTGTTCATTGATTGCTTTCTCATATGTGCCCTGACCGGGGGGCTACAGCAGAGCAAGTGACCCTTTGCTCAAGCCAGTGACCTTTGAGCTCAAGCCAGCGACCATGGGGCCATGTCTATGATCCCACACTCAAGCCAGCGACCCTGTGCTCACACTGGTGAGCCCGCACTCAAGCCAAATGAGCCTGCGCGCAAGCTGGATGAGCCCGTGCTCAAGGCGGCAATCTCTGAGTTTCAATTCTGGTTCCTCTGCGTCCCAGTCTTATGCTCTGTCCACTGCACCAGGGCCTGGTCAGGCAACATTCTCTTGTTCATTCTTTTATACCCTCTGAGTGAGTGAAGAATGATTTTATTTGGTTTCTCTTTGCTGCTGTTTCTCACTGGGAGTGCCGCTGAGCCATAATATTACTATGTCATTAGCCAAAATGACTGAGGAATATTGGAAGTGCGTAGGAAAAAGAACTCCGGTGAGACAGCTGCAGCTGCCTGACCATGGGACCTGGTCCTCTGGGTAGCCATGTGTGCATTGTGGGGAGACCTTGTTTCCCTCCCCTACTCTGCAGGATGTCACCGCGGGAAACAGGTTAGAGAAGGTGGTGGCCAATCTTTGTGTCCCTCTTCACCACCCACCCCACCCCTTTACCCATCCGGGTCTCTTTTGCTCCAAAGGAGAGGAAGAGACATAAACGGATGGAAGAGACTGTTACTTATTCACTTTTAAATAAACATTTGTTATTCTTAAAAAAAAAAAAGAAAAATGTTACCAGGCCTAATAAATCCACAAGTATTTCTATATATTGAATATTTAATGGTTATAAGATACAGTATTAAAGTCTAAAAGCATCATGTGGCCGTTTCTTCTTTCCTATAGATGAGAATTTTAAAATCCCTGAACTACAGAAGCCCAGGGTAAAGTTAAGGATGATCATAAACTTCTAAGCCATCGGTGACTAAAAGATCTTCTCTACTTCTCTTATTGCGTGACTAAGGAAACTGCAGTTCGAGGAAGTTGAGTGTTACCCAGGATGATATACAGTGAAGAACTGAAACCCAAAGCAAGAGTCTGGCCTTCCAAACGAGCGCCCCGGCCCGCACCATGTGTATCGTGTGCTAGAAGAACCTCAGACACACTGCCTTGCCCAGGACTCCAATCTCCCTAAAGGTCTGACTGGATTCGCTTAGAAAACGTCCGGCATTGAAATTCTCAGGACACTGGATGCCTCCCCTACTCTGCAGGATGTCACCACGAGTCAGATGTATCTGAATCAAATTATTCCTAGCAAACAATTAACGTTAATTCAGCGCTCACTGGTAGCTCTAAAACTCATTACTAACATTAATTAGCAATCCTACCCAGTGGTCCTAGGAGGTAAGCTAAGCATTATTAGCTCTGTAGAACAGATGAGGGACCCAGGCACACGGTTCCTGTGTTTGTTGTCAAGTGCCCTCACTAACAAAGCTCAGCGATGCACCCCAAACCTCACACTTTGTAGGAGTAGAGTGGGATTCTAAAAGCACTCATTTTGAAATTTGTTTTTCATTTTCTGCTGACGCTAGTGTCCATTCGACCTTGCTTTATTTTAATTTCCTAAAATTCTAGAATTTCAAGCATCTTATTTTCTGGATGAGAAAACTCAGAGCAAGAGGAGTTAAATATTCCAAATTTAGAAAAACCACTATTCTTATCAATTAATAGAATTAGCATAAGATTAAAAATTAATAGTATTGATTCATATGAAAGCATAGTTTCCCAGTAGAGTAAGCTACCCCGAGTTATTAGGTATTACTGTTTTTAAACTTTTCATATGATCCTGGGAAAGATCAATAGGCCATTTGAGTTAAGATATTTGCATTTTCTATTTTTAAAAAAACCTAAAGAAGTAAAAAAAATAAAAATAAAAAAAAGCCACTAATTTTTCCACAACTAACTTTAAGCTAATAATTATGTCTGGCTCAAAGCTAATTAGTCAACAGATATTTACCCGTCTCCTGCTGATACCTCAGTGGGTAGGGGCTGGTCATCCAGGAGGGACCCAGAGGGACAGAGCCCTGCCTGGACCTTCCCTGGATCTTCCCTGGACCTTCCCTGCCTTCACCATTTGTCTAACTTCTTTCAGCACTAACTTAAGGGCAAGAGAGATAATAAATTAGGAAATATGCTTTTATGAGTTATTATCTCCAATCTTGACCATAACACCTGCAGGCAAGGTTTTCCATTCATTTATTATGTGCACTGCCCTGTGCAGTGTGCCAGGTATAAAGCAGTGCCTCCACGTGCCGGACAGCCTGGGGGAGTTGACTTAGAACAAGATTAAAGGGGAGGGGCAGCTGTTTACACTGAGGAAAAGAGCTCATAGTTAATGAGTGTTTACTGTACCTTAGATTATTTTATTTTTTTGTTACAATCCTTTGAAGTAGATATTATTGGCACTATTTTGTAAATGTTGAAACTTAGGTAAAAAGAGATGAGATAACTTACCTAAGTGGCAGAGCCAAGATTCAAACGCAAGCCTGTCTGGTACCAAAGTACATGCTCTTATCCACTGCTGCTGTGGGGTCCCAATAACAGAGAGAGAGAGAGAGAGAGAGAGAGAGAGAGAGAGAGAGAAATAGAATAGAGATGTACCCCAGCCCACTCCCAATTCCTTTACTAGAATTAAACCAGCTCTCTCTTAGCTAAACGTAACCAAGTAAGAGATGAACAATAATAGAAGTCAGGCCAAATCTTGCCACCCTATACAACACAAAGAAAATACATTCTAGAAACTGTTGAAATTGAGAGTGAGAAAGCAGATGAAGAGTGTGATAACATGCTCCCACCAAGGCTAAAATTGATGAGAGAAGAGCTGTTGCCCATAACACTGTTCATAAACCTGCCAACTATTCTAAATGAGGCCCTGAACCTGTCTATTAGCTCTACACTTGTAAGTAAAAGCCATAGAACTTTTAAATTAACGCCATCTTTTCCTAAGCTCTGAATCATTAAACAACAGTGTACTGGGTGCACATTGTGGTTCACATGGCGGTTAAGCTCTGCACCCTGCCATCTCTGTGGCCTCGTATAACTTAGCTAACTACTCGGAACTTCAGTGTTCTCATCTAGAATGAGTAATCAACTCGACATCATAGGATGGCTTTGGGGATTTCATAAAAAGGATTTGCATAAAGGATTTGGCACCCTGCCTGGCATAAAATCTGCATTCAGTAAATGTCCCTATTATTATTAGTCGTTACACGTCCATGCACAAAATGTCATAGAGAGCTGCGACAACCTGTAGGAAACGGTCCTTTCCATCAGTGAACATATAATCTGTTGGATAAGATGAGACTAGTAGACAAATCAGTGTGTGAACTCTATGGGAAACCCAGAGAGAAGTGCTTAGCCGTTTCTGTACTCTGGACTGGCGCTTCTCAGACCTTCGTGTGCACACTGATCTCCTGGGAGGCTTGATAAAATGCAACTGTGGCTTGTGGCTCAGTGAGCCTGGAGTGGGCCTGAGAGTCCGCATTTCTAACAAACTCTCACTTGATGCTCCAGGTGACCAGTTCATGGACCACCCTCTGAACAGTGAGGCTGGAGATGTCCAGAGAAGGGAGGGGGCTACCCAGTAAGGGCTGGGGCAGTAAGCTTTGTAGAAGAGATAGATAATGAGCTGGAAGCATGGATGATAAATGGGACATTAACATCTCAAAAAGAGATAAGTGATCTCTTCAGCAATGGGGACACCGTGATAGAGGGGAGGAAGGCAGGAAAACAAGTGGATGATGATGAAACATTGAATGGTTGACAAAGTCTTATTCTGGTCCCCTCTGTGGGGTACAGAGCAACAGAGCCATCCATCTCAGACTGTATCCCTCAGCCCTCTCTGAGCACCAAACCACTTGCACAGCTTGTAAAATAAAGATATCTGATGTAGCTGGTCTGACTTCATTGAACTTCAAAAGTTTATACTCCAAATATGGAGGGAGAAAAATACTGCATATAACCACGAAAATCAGTACCTTAAGTACTGCCAGCACCCTAGAATCTTCTAACTAGCTTTTTAAAATTTTATTATTAAGTGAGAAAAGGGTAGGCAGAGACAGACTCCTGCATGTACCCTAATTGGGATTCACCAGGCAAGGCCCTTATCAGACAATGTTCTGTCTATCTGGGCCACAGCTCCGTTATTCGGCAACCAAGTTATTTTTAGTGCCTGAGGCAAGGCCATGGAGCCATCCTCAGTGTGTGGGGCCAACTTTGCTAAAACCATTTGAACCATGGCTGCTAGAGGGAAAGAGAGATGGAGTGGTGGAAAAACAGATGGTCGCTTCTCCTGTGTGCTGACCAGGAATCAAATCCAAAATTTCCACACGCCAAGCTGATGCTCTACCACTGAACCAATTGATAAGGGCCTCTCTTAACTAGTTGATGAGTTATGATCTCTATGGAGAAATTGAGGCAAAGTGTATCTCTTGCTCCACACTTGTCTGCATGACCCATTAGTGGAGCATAAATAACTAGGTAATTGTGAAAAAATTACTAATGTCACAATTATGTTTTTTATTTCTAATGATTTATTTATGCCTCTGCAGGTGATATCTAATTTATTATTTAATATATTCCTTCAGTAATTTTCAGAAGTTTGTACCACACAATTCAACACTAATCTTTATATTTTTCTCTTAAATATAGGCTCACCATTTTCAATTTGCTAGTCTAGAGGGACATCAAGCCCTTTTCACAGATTTGCAGAAATATTGACGAGTGGCTCTGAAATTCTTGGTAAAATCTAGAAAACAGGTCAACCAGCAGACCCTGCTGATCTGGGTGTCCCAGGATCTCCAGATATTCTGTAAGAAGTCTGTTTCCTCTAGTTTGTCATTCCTTCAAAACCAAATCAGTCCCCAGAACAATGATTCATCTTTGATATTTCTGTAGAAGATAAGTAAAGAAGAGAAAGATGTGAAAGACGAAAATTTTTGTGCAATTAATCTCTTCTATTTAACAGTCTTTGATGTCCCTTACCAAATGATTGTTTATTTAGATGCAGCACTCTTAAAATAGCATAATTTCCATGACCCATGAAAAACATTGAATACATATTTTTCCACACACTTTCTTGGATAAGATTTCTCAAAAGTCTTTTTGGTATTCTAATATGAATGAGACAATAGGGGAAAGAAGAGAGGGATTTTGAGTGTTGAGAAAGAAGAAGGCAGGAAGGAAAGAAGAAGAAAGATTCAACTGCTCCCATTAATTGTCCAAGAAGCATGGATTTGCGGAGAAATCTTGAATAAAATATTTCAGCATAAAAATAAAGATAGGCTGTCCAATTACACCTATATTCTTACTAGAGATACTCATTTGCCTTTTTGACCTTAAACAGGCCTAACTAATTGCTATTAAGTTTCTTATAAACTATAAATGTGAGTGTATAGGATACTGTTATATCAGAAAATGTATTATAAGAACCGCTAATAGAGTATCTAGATTCTAAATGTGGCTTCTAATTTACAAAAATGCTTTTCTAAGAAAAGCATATGATGTTGTAACTCTTGAATCAACATTTTCACAAGAATATAGGGACTTAAATTTGGAGACAGATACTAAGGAATTTTTCAAATTATCTTAGTTTATTCAGGCTGCTATAACAACATAGCATAGATTGGGAGGCTTATGAACAATAGATGTTTATTTTTCAGAGTTCTGGAGTCTAGACCTCTGAGCTCAGGGTCCCAGCATGGTCAGGCAAAGGCCCTCTTCTGGATTGAAGACTTCTAGCAATAGCTCAACTGTCTTCAGCACTTACTATGTGCCAAGCACTATGCCACGTGTGTACATGTATCATTCCATTCCACCTTCACAAGAGGCTCATGACACTGGCATCATTTTATTGTGACTTTATAGGTATCAAATGAGGCTCAGTAGATACATAAAAGACTTGATCAAGATCAAATATTTCTTTAGTCATGGAGCCAGAGTTTGATTCCAGGCTGCCTAACTCCAGAACCCTTTATCTGAACTAATACTGTTAAGCCTAATCCGGAGGGACCCGAAACATGGAAGACACGAACAAAGTCCGTCGATTACACACCAAAGCTTTATTGTCTAGCTTGGCCAAGCGGCAGTAACTCTGACAGAATTCTGAAGGAGAGCGCCGGCCCTTTGTTCTACCTAGTTTTTATAGTTTTGTAAGTGGGAAGTACAGAAGCAAAAAATTTCAATTAGGAGCCCTTTACCACTATTAGTTATAGTCATATGTCCTTTAACATGATAGGACCATGTTCAATTTGCAAGCCTTACATCATTTTGGAGAAAACAAAATTTACAAGCCAACACAATGGTAGAAAGATGTCTCTTTACATATTAAAAGGCATTCCTATATTATCTAGTGTTTATCTGCCATCTCTCTGTCCAGAGTCACGTGTTAACCACACGCATTTACATAGGAGAGGTAGTTTCGGTGGGGACAAATGCCCGCAAGTGGCTCATTGCTATAAGAAAAGGTTTATTTTGGCTTTTCTCTTCCTGTACCTGGCTAGCCATTCACCCCTTTCCCCACAGGGTTGGTGGAATGTCTGGGGATCCATGTTTTCCTCCCCTTGCATTTACAATACAATGCCAAGGGCCATCCTGACTATGCCAATCACACAGTACAGAGACTATTTCTCACAATTTCTCTGCACACCTTAACCCAAATTAGTAAAATGTTCTTCAAGCCTCTTAAAATATGAATACTGATTCTGTAGCTTTTGGTACTTTATAACACCTGCAGGTGAGGTGGCGCAGTGGCTCCTCAATACGTTACATAAAATATGTGAACAAGAATCACACACCTTACATTTTAAACAGTCTTGTGTGTAATGCTTATTCTTTTTATTTCTTTTAAGCTGGAAACACAAATAATATCTATTCAGATAATAGTGCTTTCCATTTGGAGAAGCACTAATCAATAACAAAGAAAAAGCTTTGTTCGTATGAATTCATATGAGAACTACTAATGAAAACAAAGTTCTAAGGTCATTTTGCTTGAGGTTCACCTTTCTATTAGTTGAAGATGAAAACAGCCTTCAAGACAAATTTAGAATTTCTAAAACAGCCTGACCTTTAATATTTATGTCATCACACAAACGTACTTTGGTGTTATTCTCTTATTATCATTGGCATTTTTTTGTTATTCGTCCTTCTCTGTTCATTAACCAGGCAAACATCCTGTAAACAGCTAAATTTATACAGAAATATAAATAGGATGAAGATCACTGATTACTCACAAAAATATCAAGAGACCCACAGGGAGTAAATTATGTTACAAAAACCGCAGTTTGGGGAGCAACCTTTCACAGTTTCTATCATTTCATCTCAAATGCTCATTTTTTTCTTAAAGAGACTATAAAATTAAGAGCTTAAAAAGAAAGATAAAGAGTTCAAAAAAACAGTGAATTGCTTCAGAATAGTCACCCATTAGAAACTTTTGAGATAAAATAGAAGAGATTATCTAATAGTAATAATTTTTTGTTTTGTTTTTGAGTGTTTGCCATGTGCTACGTTCTTTTTTTTAGTTTTTACTTATTTATGATTTTAATTTATTGTGTTTACATAGATTTAAGTGTCCCACCGAATATATCTCCCCCCAGCCCCGTGTCCCCCTTGCCCCCACTTTCCCCTTCCCCTCCAATACCTTCCCCCCTTCCCTCCAGGATTTGCTGTCCTGTTCTCTATAATGCTGTGTTATGTATATATAATTTCACTAATTTCTTTCCCTTCTCTGATCCCATCTTCTCTTCCACTTTCCCTCTGACCGCTTTCCCTCTGGTTCCTTTGATGCCACCTCTGCCTCTGTTCTATTCCTCAGTTCACATTGTTCATTGGATTCCTCAGATGAGTGAGGTCATATGATATTTTTCTTCCTCTGCCTGGTTTATTTCACTTAGCATGATTCTTTACATGGATTATTCCTCATTTGGGTTTCCCAAGAAGCGACTCTAAGGCGAAAAAGATTCAAGAGCATGTTGCTCATTTGCAAGGTGTAGGGAAAACTCTACTGTTCACAAAAATTAGGGGGTATTTCAAAATGCACTTTCAAGATCAGGGAGCATGCAGATACTCCAGTACTTTCAGCCTTTGGTATAGTGCATTTTCACCAATGAAATATGAGTTAGTTTTGCATCTCATTTGCATAATCAAACAACTTTCTTTGACTTGTCCTTTGTTTTTCTGATGTTCCTGTTTAATAAAAAAAATCAAATGCTTCTCTTTTTTATCGCTTCATATTCATTTTGAAATATCCCCTAATTCTTGTGAGCAGTGTAGGAAAGAAAGGGGTAGATGAGGCAGGAAAGGAAGGCAGACCCTGAAGTGCATTAGCAAGCCAGTTAGCACTGTGAGAGGGGGCTTAATCCTGCAGGAAAGTACTAGAAGGCATTATAAAATGCGTGCATCTCAGTTCCGTGCCTGAGGGACGAGGGAGTTGGTGTCTTTACATACCAATTGTCTTTAGTCATTATTTGTGCAACAACCTTCCTCATGAATTCCCTAGACCAGTGGTAGTCAACCTGGTCCCTACCGCCCACTAGTGGGCGTTCCAGCTTTCATGGTGGGTGGTAGCGGAGCAACCAAAGTATAAATAAAAAGATAGATTTAACTATAGTAAGTTGTTTTATAAAGATTTATTCTGCCAAACTTAGCAAAAATCCGACATAAAGTACTTGGTAAGTAATTATTATTATATGCTTTAACTTGCTGTAACTCTACTTTATAAATTTTATAAAGTAAAGTTACTTCCCTACTTTATAAATCACCATTACTGTGGAACCGGTGGGCAGTTAGAAAATTTTACTACTAAGAGAGATACAAAAGTGGGCGGTAGGTATAAAAAAATTGACTACCCCTGCCCTAGACCCTCAGAGCTCAGTCTTCCACAACTTCAAAGAAAGCCTCAGGCCCAGAGTTATAGCCCAGCACCTTTGGAAGCTGACCTGCAGGCACAAAATAAGACTCAAGAGCTTTAAACAGTGTACCTACACACCTGCTACAGGTAATCTCATTTAATTTCTTGTCATAATCCCAGTCACTCTATGAGTTTGGCAGTATTTTTAATCCCCATTCTGAAGATGAGGATGTTGTGGGTCCGAGGTGTTGAGGAATTTCACCACACAGCAACTAAGGGGCAGAGCTTGCTGCAATGTAGGTGGTCTGACTCCAGAGCCTGTCATCTTAGATTACTCTTTACAGTCTTCCAAAAGTTATTATTTAAAAAGATAACTCCACCAACGCCCCAAGGAAAAGATGTTTAGAGTCTATTTTCTCTAGCCAAGATCTAGTAGAGATTTGCTTTCAACACCTTCCATCATAAAAATGCTAGGTATTTTTTTTTTCTAGCACCATTTTCTGACACTTCCTATGTCCTGAATAAATGATGAACAAATGTATAAATGGACTCTATAAGGTTAGTCATAAATACATGTGTACATAATCCTTATTTATTAAAAGGAGGTCACATAGAGTCCCCCTTTGGACATCATTTGGCCTTATTTTGTTGACCACTCCTCCCATATGCAGGAACACCATTTTCTATAGAAGGACCCCCATGTGGGACTAAAAGCCTCAAGAAAATATCTCACATGGACTCCCAGACTGCTTCAGTTCCAGACGGTGACAGACACACCTTTCCTTCTGCTCAACCTTTCGCTGCTGAATCCTCCACAGTCACCAGGTGCCATCGCTTCTTCCAGACATTGCCAACGCCTTCCCCGAGAGCCAGCACTACCGCCTGGCAGCCTACAGTGCGGCGTTGGTGTGGGAGCAGGAGACGACAGAGCTGTTTTGCCAGTATCTTGTATGGAGTAGTTAGTGGGAAAAATCCTCTGGCTATTTATTCTCATTTTCCTCTTTTGCCAGGATCTACACAGGAATCTATCGAGTACTGAACCTGAAGGGGAGATGCCAGGTAAGTCCTATGATAACTGAAGGTCTGTACCAAGGCCAGGCGTGGCTGCCTGGCTCTCCTAGCACGAGCCCTCACCCTGAGGCCTTCCTGTCCTTGCAAATCTGGGGATGCTCAACCAGCCAGCCCACCCTTGTCTGCACCAATGTTACAATAGTGTCCCAGTTGGGCCTCCCAATATCTCCATTTGTAGCTGGTAAAATACATAAGGTTAATATTGTAGAGGTGATGACATAGTCAGTGTCATATAGAAGGTTGGGGATATATAAACTAACATTATTGCTGGCTGATATTTTCTTAGTCTGTCTCTAACCTTCTAACTTGCCATTCACTCTATCTACAAATATACTCAAAGTATGGGCATAATAAAATAGACATTTTTTAAGTTTAAAAATCTATTTTTAAAATCTGCCTAAAACCACTATCATGAAACCTGGCAAATCCACAGGATTTAGTGTCTTAATCTAATGATATGATTCCCGCGCCTTCTAATGAAGAGAGGGGTTATACCTGAGCCCAAAAGAAAGAGTCTCAAGGACGAAATTTCAAGGCTTGACGCAAAAACACGAGGGTGGCATTTAGGGGCAGGAGAACTTTCCCTGACATTTCTCAAATGTGCAGCTCAACTTCAACTCCAAGGGTAAGTGAAGCCGAATGTGAATGAAAAGTCCCATCTTAAATGTGACCTTTCCAAGTCAAATGACAATGTGCTCTTTTGAGCGGTGATCTTTAAATGTAAAGCATTAAACAACATTCACACAGAGTTTCCAGTTTCAGAAGGACTGGTCTCCCATAAAGTGTGCATAGATGGGTGAACACGAATATAATTGCATTTAGGTTTTAATTCATTTGTTAAAAAAAAACAGTAAAAATTATTAAACAAGCCAAATGCAAATGATATCTGACAGATGCAAATCAGATTCCTATTACATCATGCACATGAAAGTTGTACAACTCAGCAGTGTGAGAAAAACGACGTATCAAATTACGGCAGAGGTTTTATCCAGTGCATACAAGACTAGTATACAGTTAAAACAATCAAATTGTTTTTAAAACTCTCTAAAATCAGCAGGTGTCTTATGACCCCTCTTGGACAGGCAGCAATTGTGATAGAGTATCATCACCTGGTCATGTGGGTCCAGAGGGTCATTCTGGGGACAATAACTAAGCACCCTTTTTAGAAAGATTATCCCATCAAAATGTTCGCTGGCAGAGTCAAGCTCAGACTTCCCAACTTGGAATTGAAATTAAGAAGTGGTTCCAAATAGTACGGCAGTGGGTGTGAAGGTGTAAGTGTGCCTTCGCCCATGCACTGGGCTAATATTTTCCTTTCCGTGTGTAAAATAGTTACAGCACGGCATAAAAACCTACATTTAAGTAAGACTGAAAGCACTCTTTTAATATGTTTCAATTAAAAGGCCTAAGTGATAATAAATCAGTAGATCACAATTTGACTACTTTTCCTTCTTTTAAGTGTTACCCTCATTTCTACGCCCCCTTCCCCTTCAGCAAACATCAGCTTGTTTTCTGCGTCTAATGTAAGATGCGTCACAAACAGCGCTGTGTCCTACAATCAATGGCATTTAGGTGTGGTAAAAACGCTGTGCTGCGTGCTTCAAATACATTATCTTATGTGGTTTTCTTCTTGAAACAACCCAAAGCTACATGAAGTAACTGGCCAATGAGCAATCCATTGGAGGCAGGACCACACTAATGCTCCTGAACACAGAACAGAACTCACACTTAATATTGATTTAAGCAATAAAGGAAATGTAAAATTTCAAGTAACTGAAAAGTCCAGATGGAATCCTGGGTTTTCAGCAAGGTTTAATTCAACGGTTAAAACACTGCAATTCAAAGGGCTGGTTTCCCTCCCTCCTTCTGCTGTATCAGCTGTAGGGTGAGCTCCATCCTCGAGTTAGCTCTTCCCAAAGTAGAGAAACGGCTGCAGAAATTCTGAACTTTACATCTTCGCATGAACTAAGCAAGAGGTGTCTGTCCCAAATTCCTGTACTGAAGCCCTAATCGCCAATACTAAGAAATGTGACTGTATTTGGAGATACGGCCTTTAAAGAGGTAATTAGGGTTAAATGAAGCCCTCGTGCTGGGCTCGCTCATTCAATCTGATTGGTGTTCTTAAAAGCAGAGGAAATGTAGACACACAGGGGACACCAGGGGTGTGGGGGCACAGAGGAAATACCATATGAGAACCCAACAAGAAGGCAGCCATCTTTGAGCCAAGGAGAGAGGCCTTAGGAAAAAACAAACCTGCTAACACCTTGATCTTGAACTTTTAGCCTCCAGAACTGTGCGAAAATAAGTGTCTGTTGTTTAAACCTCCCAGTCTGTGGCATTGTGTTATGGAAGCTAATACACGAAGAGAGAGAGGGGCTCTTCTTGCAGCTGCGGCAGAAGGAGGGACATCGCTTTTCCCAACAACAGCAAGTATCTTTCTATCATGCTACATTGGTTCTGATTACTGAACAAAGGCATGGAATAGGTCCACTCGCTCTGGCCAATCAGGGCCCACTCGACAGCAGAGGTATAGTGGATTTCACTCAACCCATGGCATAAACGTGGTTTCCCCTGCGTAGTCCCCCAGTGAGACCTGCCCTGGGCACAGCTCCCAGAAAGAGAAGACACAGGTGCTGATTACGGGGGCTTTAGCAAGACCGTGTCTCCCAGGGTTATAAGAGTCGGAGGTCGTGTTTTCACCCGACTTGGCTTCACTCCATTATCCAGTGCCCTCTGCGGCCTCATCAGTGTAGAGAAATACCTTCTACAACTTTTCCCCAGCTTAAGAAGGATTTCCTCATGAGAAACTGGCCATAGAGAGAACAAGCTTGTGAGTGGGGAAAGGAAGACTACAGCAGCTGCAGTTAAAAAAAAAAAATCCATATAAAAAATTAGAAGGAAAAAAATTATTTTCACCCATAGATCACAATTACATTTTTAGTGTCTCCTTTTTTAAAAGCTCCATGCCATGAAATAGGAGAAAAAACATTTTTTAAATTGCCCTCTGAGCAAGTAATGTTCACAAGTGGTCTTTTGGTTGTTGTTGTTATCTCTTTTCTTTTAGCATTTTTATTTTCAATTACAGTTGACATACAATATTATAGCAGTTTCAGATGTATGCCCCAGTGATTAGAAATATGATACATAACTTACTAAATGATCATCCTGCTAGGTCTCCTACCCATCTGACACCATACATAGTTACTAGAATACTATTGACTACATTCCCTATGCTGTACTTTGCATCCCAGTGACTGTTCTTTAACAACCCATTTGTACTTCCTAATCCTTCACTTTTCCCTCCATCCCCCCAATAACCCTCCCACCTGACAACTATCAAAATGTTCTCTGTATCTATGAATCAGTTTCTGTTCTGCTTGTTTGTTTATTTTGTCTTTAAGTTTCAATTGTCTATAGATATGTATTTATTGCCATTTTATTCATATTTGTTATTTCTTTACTTTTTCTTCTTAAAGAAGACCCTTTAACATGTCATGTAATATCTGTCTGGTGGTGATGAACTACTTGAGCTTTTTGTTGTTGTTGTTTGGGAAGCTCTTTCTATGTCATTCGATTCTAAATGATAGCTTTTCTGGATACAGTGACCTTGGCTTGAGCTGTCTTTGATGTTTCCCCACCACCACCCACCTTTCTTTCCATCATTATGAGGGAGAATAGAGTGCTTTGGGAGAGGTGAGTGAATACATTTATTTTGACCCACACAGCTCACAAAACCCTTCCAGAACAATTTTTGTATCAAGTGGAACTTCTCATCTGCTCTCTGTTCTGGTTCACTCACCAGGAAGGGCTCGTTCATTTTTACACACTGACCAAAGGATGCGACTGATGACAGCCTGGAGCTCATGTTGGACCTTACAGTATCAGGAACCAAAGGATGCGACTGATGACAGCCTGGAGCTCGTGTTGGATCTTACAGTATCAGGAACCAAAGGATGCGACTGATGACAGCCTGGAGCTCGTGTTGGACCTTACAGTATCAGGAACCGAAGGATGCGACTGATGACAGCCTGGAGCTCGTGTTGGACCTTACAGTATCAGGAACTGAAGGATGCGACTGATGACAGCCTGGAGCTCGTGTTGGACCTTACAGTATCAGGAGTTCTGAGAAAGGAACTCATCCCTTTTCTGCATGCTTGGATTGTCCAAACACCAGTCTGAGTGAGAATCCAGAATCCACTCTGAGCCTCAGTTGTCTGCGCACTAAGGAGGGTGAGCATGTTGTCTCGCTTTTGTGGAAGTGACAACCCCGAAACACTGTGAGTCCCATGGTGCCCAGCTGCTTTCAGATTTCAACATGTATAATTCAAGCTGTTCATCTGTAATGAATAGAAGTTTTCTCACCACAGAACATAGAGCTTTGAAATAGGGCTGGAGTTGGTTCAGTTCTATTTTCAATCACACCAATTCTTCTTTGAACACAGCCACTGTGTCTATCAAGCAGGCCCTAGGAATGGGCATTTTTCTCAGTTCCTCTTCAACCTCTCACTTTCCCTCAGATCTCTGGAGACAAGCTCTGAATCCTTTTATTGTTTTTTTCTGGGGGCGAGGGGGGGATGCAGTTATTGAGGAAATATTGTGCATGATGTGTTGGAAACGCCCACTCTATACAACTACAAAGGCTCTAATGAGGTCCTCTGCTTTTTCTGTTGAGTCATTATAAACATTTGGGAAGAAAGCTTCTTATGATCCAAGATAGTTTTTTTCCCCTAACATTATAATAGTATTGAAATATAAAACACTATTGAACAGTGGCAAGAAATCTGGAATAGGAACCTGGCTCTTTTCTAACCATCTGGCCTTAGCTTCTTCATCGTGAAGTGAAGGAGCCCAGTCTGGCTTTTGGTCCATCGAGTAAATGTGTATGGAGTTTCGGTTTCAGGTCAAGCACTGTGTGGGGCACCTGAGGGACCACAACTCTCAGCTCAAAGAATGCACAACCTAGTAAGACCAGGTAAGTAAACAGACCCCTGGGATGCAAAAGCGTAGTGCTCTGATTGGGGTTTGCCACAGAGCACGAGGTGATACACATCACATATTATTTAAAATCGTATTAATATATAAATAAACTTTATATATGCTATTGACATCCTTATTTAAATTACAGATAATCCTAGTGTATCATCCCAAGCTTTCTAAGGTTGGTTAAGCACATCTATTACCTTATTACTGCACAAAGTCAAACTTTCCACAATTAAAATGTTAGAGCAACATTGAGTCAAAATAGAATGCTTATCAAAAATAAATAGAATAAAGTAGAATAATAATAATTAGATTTTTTAAAACTGGAAAGCATATCAGACATTATTTTTTAAACCATGTAGAGAAATTATAAGTAGAAACTTTTGTACAGATTCATATTAAATTCCAGATGGAGTCCTTCTAGAACCATATCATAAAAGATAACAGTTTTTTCAACTATAACATTTTAGTTGTAATGCAGTTTCGTTGAAAACCTTTCTTGAAAAAACATTTACTTAAAGTCTTAGCCATTTAGTTTTAGTGCAGAAATCCAAATTCTGAAATGAATTAAATATGGACACCCCTAATTCTAAATTTTTCATTCTGTAGTAGCTTTATTTACCACTCAGAATAAAACAAACACATACAAATATATTCTTAGATGGTAGGTACACTATCGTTTTCAGTTTTATTTTGCTATATTTAGTGGGGGTAACTATTAGCTTTATAAATTTAAGTGCATACCCCTATTCCTCTCAAAAAAAAATCCACAAATCTAGGATAGATGTTTTAGCAGAAAAAAAAATGAATTCAATCTTCCATCTTTTTAGAATCTGGACTCTTCTTATTATGTAATAATTTAAACATATTAAAAAAACATAGTCTAATTTCTTGGCATGAGATGCTTACTGGTAATTTAGGGTATGACTTCTTACCTCAAGTTAAATTTCTGTCTTTGAACTTAATGTTCTGTTGGATGAAAAAATAAGAAAAATAAAAATTGCTTTAAATCAGATTGATGCATTTTTAGTTTTTCAGTATAGACATTTGGTGCTACCCTGTCTTCTAGCTTAAAAAATAATAACAATAAATAAACCATATTCTATCAAAATCTTCAAATACAAATTAGTCACATTTCGTTTTTTTAACCATCTGGATGCTGTTTGGAAGGCTTATTTCCAAAGGGGTGGGTTTTGAGATTATACATTTGAGACACTCCAAGTTAGCTTTTTCTTTTCAAGGTATAAAATCCTTTTATCTGAAAATCAATACAAGTTAACATGGAACTACTTAAATTTCAGCCTCTATTGAATGTTTCTTCTTAAATGAAGATTCTTTGTTTAAAACAGCAATAATCCTACTATGTCTGGGTTCTTTCCAACCTAAATTTACTATGAAGAGAGTTGCAGTCCATCCCCCATGCTTATAACATACATGGCAGTTATAAACACCAGTGCCGTTGCCTCCAGAAAGGAAAAGATGGCACTGTAATCACGAAATGATTCATAATGAACTTCAACTCTTTTTGTAGTGATTTTTTTTAAAAACTGGTGATGGTGTGTGTTATTATGTTTCTCTCTACATCACTTATTACGTCCATGATAGTTCTTCTTTTTTTGTGACAGAGATAGAGAGAAAGACAGAGAGAGGGACAGAGAGGGACAGATAAGCAGGAAGGAAGATAGGAGAAGCATCGATTCTTCATTGCAGCTCCTTAGTCTCCTTAGTTGTTCATTGATTGCTTTCTCATATGTGCTTTGACTAGGGAGCTACAGCAGACCGAGTGACCCCTTGCTCAAGCTGGCAACCTCAGGGGTTTGAACCTGGGTCCTCTTCATCCCAGTCTGATGCTCTATTAACTGTGCCACCACCTGGTAGGCCATCTAAAATATCATAATTTTTTAAGTAAATGATTACAAAATAAAAATCTCCAGGAAAATAAAAAATATAGTAAACCAAATTTTTATTTGTATTTTTTTTTACAGGGACAAAGAGAGAGGGATAGATAGGAACAGACAGACAGGAACAGAGAGAGATAAGAAGCATCAATCATCAGTTTTTTGTTGCGACACCTTAGTGGTTCATTGATTGCTTTCTTATATGTGCCTTGACCATGGGCCTTCAGCAGACCAAGTAACCCCTTGCTCGAGCCAGTGACCTTGGGTCCAAGCTGGTGAGCTCTTTTTTTTGCTCAAGTCAGATGAGCCCGCGCTCAAGCTGGTGACCTCGGGGTCTAGAACCTGGGTCCTCTGCATCCCAGTCCAATGTTCTATCCACTGCCACCACTGCCTGGTCAGGCAAAGGGAGATAATTTTTTTTTTTTTATAATAAATTTTTATTAATGGTAATGGGATGACATTAATAAATCAGGGTACATATATTCAAAGAAAACATGTCTAGGTTATTTTGTCATTAAATTATGTTGCAAACCCCTCGCCCAAAGTCAGACTGTCCTCCGTCACCCTCTATCTAGTTCTCTGTGCCCCTCCCCCTCCCCCTAACTCTCTCCCTCCCTCCCTCCCATGTCCTCCCTCCCCCCACCCTTGGTAACCACCATTTTTAAAAACAACAAAGGACATGGGTTTTTAGAGTAAACAGGATTAGTGAAAGCCTAGTAAAATGAATGAAAAGAGACAGCATCTAGAACACAAGCGAAGATCTACTTCTGATGGATAATGAGCACAGCTTTAGTGTAACAAATGAGTGTGACTACCACTTAGACGTCAACAATCCTGAGAATTCCCATCTGAAGACAATGTTGAGAAATAAGTGTGAAGAATGAGGGAATGGAGGTTGTAAGAGAACAAAAGGAAATCTTTAAATTAGAATTACCTTCTCTCTTCTGAAACTGGCTTTGTGCTGACTGTCCCTTGTGCTGGGTGATAACCAGGGATGCAATAAAGCAGGCTGGTGGGGAATGAGACTTAAGCCCTTCAGTATAATTTCTCTCTAGAGTCATCCCAAGAAATCAATCAAATAATCATCTGCAAATAAACCTGAAAATTAGACTGTCTATACCTCAATACAACTCTACTAGCCCTTTCCAAAAGACTGTTGCCACTTAGCTCATTCTATTCAGAGATTGTGAGGATTCCATTGATTGATATAATCAGAAATTGAAAGTAAATGGTCAAAAAAGGAACCTGGTCTTTTTGAGCATGGAAAATAATGCAAAAATTCTGGTTCCTGCACAAAGACCACTTTCTCCCAGATTCCTCAGGACAATCAATCTGCACCCTGCTGTCAACAAAACAAAGCTTTCAACTGTGAGAAAAGAGCTAGCTAGAACTCTGTCACTTAGCCACACTAGGCAACAAGAAAGGTCCCAGAGCACATCCCAGAAGAAGAAGGACGGGTTACCATCAGTCAGAGAGCCCCTCAGAAGATCTCAATCCGTCAGAGGGAGCTGTCCAAAGACATAGTGTCCCCTTAGGAAAATCCCCGGTGCCTCCTTTTATTAAAAACTCTTCACCCTCCCAGAGGGGAGGAAGTTGAGTTCAGTGTGTTAACAAATCTTCTTGACACTGATTGAATTAGATGGGGAAATAGCTTCGTCATTGACCTTTGTCATGATTCTCAGCTGAAATGTTAGATGAACATAATTTCAACTGAATGGGTTAGAAAATAACTGTGAAAAGAAGGGACTCTTTATTCTAGGTCATGTCATACTGAGGGTAGAATAAACACCCCCTTTTTCTATTCATCTTTGCACCCTGCGGTGCCATTATTGAGAACCACGAGGGTAGATAACTTTTCTACCTGGGTGGTGGAAATGTCAAAGCGCTCTGCGCATTGGATTTGCTGGCAGAACTTGCTGGTGACAAGTGTTGGAAGGAGTTGTACTTTCTGCAAATCACTGTCATGACTGATGGAAATGCTTAAACATAATAAAAACAGCCCTTAGAACTGTTTAGACAATAGGAAGCCAAAACAATGTCCACTGACTCTGGTTTCCCAAGGCAGCCATTCAACGACGGTTTCTGTGCTTGTATTTCACAACTCTTCATCTTTCTGTTCTTGGTGTTGGACCTTTTTTTAAAGTAATGATTAATTTTAATTGAAAAAATAAAAGGTAAATGGTTTCAGTTTGAGGTTTTGCAAAATCGTTTCAAACATAAAAAGCCTACGTGAGATTTCAAAGATAGAGAAAGAATATAAGAACAGGTGAATACAAACACTTCTTGATATCACATCAAATCTGTAAATATTTATTAGGCTTTTACCAAGTCCTAGTCACTTTATTAAGGGCCAGCCATTGTGTTAGTTTCTGGACAATAAGATAACACTAAATCTATACCAGAAAACTGACCAAAAGATCCATAGAAAGATTTAACAAATACAGTATTTAAATTTCTGCATGTCTTTCTTTGTGGTTCTATATAAACCTTAGCCACACAAAGTAAGCAGCTCAGAGCTCTCATGGCAAGAAAAGCAACAGGATCCTTGGACACTGATGAGTTCTTCTGTCTCTGGACATTCTTTTGATCTGAGTCTCAATTGCCCCTATAGTAAATTCCAAATTATGGCGTTTGACTGTTTTTAGTCAAATTGGCTTTGGACATGTTCTCCAGAAACATTCAAAGGTCCTCTACTTCCTGTGAGTATGCACTATGCCAGTCTCTTAGCACTTTCCCTTGATTATAAACTGATTACAGAAAACAGTAGCAAAAAATAAGGGGACCTCAGGTGCTACCTGCTTCACTGATGATTTCCTTCTTCATTCACCCGACACCTGATAAAGCCAGACCTCTCACTGCACCTGCTCTTCCTCAAGAGATCTGACCCCTTAATAAGGAGGAGCAGGAGCTGGTCTGATAGCAGCCACTGGAGTCTGGTCCTGGGGCGGTGGGGGGGGCTTCAGAGGCACTCAGGTACTGGGGTTTGTAGTGACTCAGGCTCGTCTTGAATTCTAGTCCTATTTCTTGCTGGCTCTGAAACTCAGAGTGAATCACTTGACCTCTACAAGACTCTGCCCTCATTCATAAACTGATAACAATGTCCATCTCATAGGATTGCTAAGAAGACTCAGTAAGTGAATGCACACAAAGCAGCGATCACAGTGCTGAGCTCAATGGTCTCCCTCTCTTTCATAACCCACTTCTCCTTTCTCTGGGGACCACGAGCCCTCTTGACGAGGAGTCGCTTCACCCAGCAGCCCACACCATCTACGTCCTCCTTTGAGGTCCTCTCCTTTTGTCTCAGAGTCAAGGTCAGTCCCTTACAGATTCTAATCATTTTTTTTTCATTAGCAAATTTATGGAGATATCATTTATATACCAAACAATTCAACTATTCATGGTTTTTAGTATATTCAGAGATGTGTGCAACCATCACTGCAATTTTAAAATATTTATATCACCTCAAAAAGAAACCTTTAGCAGCCACTCTCTGTTTCCTCTCAAGTCTCTGTGTCCTAGGCAACCAATAGTTTGCTTTCTATCTCTACAGATTTGCCTATTATAGACATTTCATAGAAATGGAATCATACAACATATGATTATTTTCTGACTGGCTCATTCACTTGACCTGATTCAAGATCCCATTCAGGTTGTAGCATGTATTACTTTCATTTACCCAATAATATCCCATTGTATGGATATAGCACACTTTGTTTACTATTCACCAATAGATGACATTGAGTTGTTTCCGCATTTTAGCTATTATAAAGAATGTTAACCCTGATCATTAATGTACAAGATTTTGAGCGAGCATATGTGTTCGTTTCCCTTGGCTATACGCTTCAGAGTGGAATAGATGAGTCACATAACAACTCCACGTTTAACCTTTTTAGGAACAGCGACTGTTTTCCAAAACAACTGCACTGTTTGACATTCCTATCAACAGAGTGTAAGTGTTCAAATTTCTCCACATTCTTTCCAACAGTTTCTTACCATCTGTCTTCTCTATCACAGCCGTGCTAGTGCGGGAAAAGTGGTATCTCGTGTGGTTTTAATTTGCACTTCTCTAGTTAGTAATAACATTAAGCATTTTTTCATGGATTTATTAGCCATTTGTTTATTTCCTTTGAATAAATGTCTATTCAAATCCTTTACTTCATTTTTAATTGGGCTTCTTTTCTTTCTATTATTAAATTGTAAGATTCTTTTATATATTCCAGCTACAAATTTCTAATCAGATAGATGATGTTCTAATATTTTCTCTTCTTTTCAGTTGTCTTTTCACTTTATTGATGGTTTTAATTTGATGAAATTTAATTTTTCTCTCTTTCTTTCGTCACTTGAGCTCTAGTGTCATATTTGAAAAGGATTTGCCTAACCTGAGAACGTGACGATTGACCCCATCCTTCTTCTTTCCTCGCGGGCAGTTTCACCGCTGAACCCCTTTCCGGAAAGGCCGGTCTCATGCTGTTCTCCAATGTCTTACACTCAAAAACTGACCCGAAACTGCAATGAGCAGCCCCCACGTTTCCTGGACCCCGGTGTCCTTCCCGGTCCCAGCACTCAGCACTACCTACAGGGACCCGGCACTCTCACCTTCCAACGTCAGGAATCACCGAGTTCAAGTAACGATACTGCATTTTCATATGTGACCCTGAGCGAGTTCAAGAACCTTTATAAACTTCATGATGTGTTAATAGGAAAATTAACAATTTTCTCTACTTCATTTGTTCACTTAATGAGAGATTCAAATGAGATTAAATTACTTAAGGCATGCAAAGTTTTATGCTCGGCTGAAGCTGAACATTATAACAATAATTATTATTATTACTTCTACTTAACCTATGTTCTTCTCTTTCTCCTCATATTCCAGACACCTTGACCCTCAGAATACATTGTCTGTGTTTCCCCCATGCCACATTAACCTCAAACAGAAACAGGCTGCCTATCTCCTCTCAATATTTTCCCAGAATCCCCAGGGGGTGCTCATGAATAACTATTCTCAGTTTTAATATGACATCAGCCATTACTATTCCCTGTTTAGGCTCTTTTGACTGGTCCGTTCTTCTGGTCTCCAGGCTTGTCATCAACAGCGTCTGTGTCAAAAGCTGCCAGACCCATCCTCCACGTGCAGACGGACCGCTGCCAGTCAGGTGCCCTAGTTGCCGCTGCCAGAAACATGCGTGTGGCCGCTTTGTTTAACCTCTGACAATACTAGTAATCCCCCTCCACTCCTCATCAGCCTGACCCGCTCATTTCCAAAGGCTCACACAGCCACTGAGTCACTGGCATGCTGAGGCAATCCTCAGCGTGAGAGCAGGTGCACCCTGCAACCCAGAGGTCATTTGTCAGAGAGAGGTGGCAAACCTGGCTTCTTACATCCATTAGCAAGCAATATTTCTAAAACGTACAATTTTTTAAGCCTAGAACCCTAATTAAAATGTTTAATAAAGACTATCTTGTGTGCAGGAATATTTAAAAATGATATCAGAACAGGCAAAACCTTTTCTTTATTCAGATGCCATGCTACGAAGTGTCTTATCCTATGAAGGGAAGCTGAATTCATGACCTAGTGACTTAAACAAACAGCTCCATGGCCAGCTAATCAGCTAGGGTCAAGTTCCCAAGGAGTACTTAATCTGATTATACCCTAGTGTTTATACAATGGAACAGATTCCTCTGTTGGGTTTTCCTGCCTCTTACACTTCAATTTTTTTCTCTGCTGACATTATATTAAAGAGAGAAAACAATTTTTTCAAATTGTTTTACAGCAGAGCCTGTTTTTCTTTCTGATCCAGTATAACTTCTAAATTTTGAAATGTTGGTTGATATTTTCCTGTTTACCTGCCACAACTATTTCTAGCATGCTTGAATTAAAAAAAAAATGCCTCTGACACTTTTTTAAACTTTAAAACAGAACTTAGAGACCTCTTTCTATATATATTTTTTGTTTTGAAAATCATTGACCTGAATATTTAAATCAAGAAACTAGAAAACTAACAGCAAAACTAAGTAGAAAAAAATAGATAAACACAATAGTAGAAATAAATAAAATAGAAGGTAAACAAAAAGTAGTATTTATTATTTAAAACTAGGAGCATTTATTGACAGATATAACATAAGAAAACCTCTGGTAAAACTGAACAAGGGGAAAGAGACAAAAACAATATTGGAATGAATAAATAGATCAAAACTCAGACACAATAGACAATTTTAAAATAATGAGCCTACTATGAAAAACTATTGCCTGACTTGTGTTGGCACAGTGGATAAAAGCATCGACCTAGAACACTGAGATCGCCAGTTTGAAGCACTGGGCTTGTCTGGTCAATGCATATATAGGAGTAGATGTTTCCTGCTCCTCCTCCCTTCTCTCTCTCTCTCCTTTCTCTAGAAAACCTATAGTTGAGTGCTTTCCAAATCTTAAATAATTTAAAATATTAATTATCAGAATTGACTTAAGAAGAAATAGGAAACCCAAAGAAATCACAAACAATCAGATAAATTAGATTGGTAGTCAGAAACAAACTCTTAGAAAACACTAAGTCTAGAAGGTTTCTGAGAAGAATTTTTAATAAAGAAGAGAAAATCTCGGGAGCATCAAGATGGCAATGGAGTAGACAGACGTACCAACTTCTACCTCCCAGAACCAAAGTGGATTACAACTTAATTGTAAGAACCATCATCTGGAAAAACCAGCTTCAGACTAAACTAAGAGAACTCTTTAACCAAAAACCACCAAAGAAGCCACACAGAGACTGGTAGGAAAAGTGGAAATGCGGAGAGGGATGCCCAGCTCCTGGGAGCAAACAGCATCCCGGAGGGACTCGCGTGGTGGGAAGTGAGTTTAGAGGAGAGGAGAGGGTCCTGGGCCCCAGGAACAAAGACCCAGCCTGCAGCCCCAGAGCCTAGAAGAAGCGCATGAACAGTATTTAGCTGTGAAACAAGTCAGGATAGTGTTTGTGAGAAAGAGACAGATTTCTCAGACCCAGGATTCTTCTTAAAGGGACCACACAGAAAACCGCTTTCAGAACCACTCACCTGGGGCTCCAAGGGACAAGGAGAGAGGAGAGGACTGGAGTAGCAGAAAGAGAGTGTAATCTCGGAGGCACAGGCAGAAACACTGAGGGACAGCCACCCTAAACCCTGGGCTGAGTCACACCCCAAATCTGAAGTGAATATTTCTCCTGGAACCAGCAATACCAGCAAAGGAAAGCAGGACACCAGCCAAACAAACTCTTCCATGGCACTCAGAGCAGAGTCGCTTGAAAGGAGAGAGCCTTAAGAAATACAGTATTGAGTGCTAGGGTCTGAGGTGCAGTGCCCCTAACCACACTGCTGAGGGCTAGCTGGAGGATGGGCGGTGGCAGGACACGAAAGTGTGGTTCTGTTGGGAGGGTCAGAAGCCGGGCTGGCTACCACTGAGGCCCAGCATGAACTCAGTCTTGCCCAGCAGGGGCGGAAAGGGTACACGAAAGCAGTCCAGCCCATTGTGGGCCCACCTGCAATCCTGCCCACAGGGAAAACGCGAAAGCTTAGGATCTGCAGAGACCCGGGGCTGAGCCCCGGTAGGCAGCCCCACCTGGCCCATGGAGCCGGGGCTTGCGGCCCTACTCAAAAGTGCAACACCACCCGTGGGGGTGAGGCAAAATCCCGGAAACAGATGGACAACCATGGCTGAGCACCAGCGCACAGCCCTGCCTGGTCTGCGGAGCTCAAGGCTGTGGCCGATTCCCAAGTACAGCTGCGCCCTTGGGGGTAGGGCAAAAGCCAGGGAATAGGCAAAGACCCACAGCTGAGCAAAGGTGCTGGCCCCTGCCAGAAGTGCCAAGGCATGCAGCCTCGGGCGCAGCATGCAGCCCCAAGATCTGAGGTGGGGCAAAAGCTGAGGCTTGTAGACCCTGGCACGTGAACACATCCCCTCCTGTGGAGGAAAGGCAGAAACTGCAGCAACAGCTGCAGTAGGGCCAGCACTGCAATAACCATACCCGAATGCTCAACCTAGGGAACACAGAGGCCACACCCATTGGAATACAGTGGCCACACCCTTCTTATACACAGATAAAATGAAAAGACAGAGAAATGAAACCCAATTAAATCAAAAGAAATCCCCAGAAAAGTACTTGAATGAGTCAGATATAACCAAATTACCAGATGCAGAGTTTAAAATAATGATTGTTAGGATGGTCAAAGATCATAGAACAACAATAGGTGATCATAACAAACACCTAAATAAAGAGATAGCAAATATAAAAAAGGACATTGAAATAATAAAAAAGAATCAGTCAGAAATGACAAATACAATATCAGAAATGAAGAACACAATGGAAGGAATTAAAAGCAAGATGGATGAAGCTGAGGATCGAATCAGTGAGTTAGAGGACAAGATAAATGAAGGCATGGAAACAGAGCAGCAAAAACAAAAGAGACTCAAAAAATCTGAGAAAACTCTAAAAGAGCTCTGTGATAACGTAAGGAGAAATAACTTCTGCATCATAGGGGTTCCTGAAGAATAGGAAGAACAAGGGATAGAGACTTTGTTCAATCAAATCATAGCAGAAAACTTCCCTAAATTAAGGCAGGAAAAAGTCACACAAGTTCAAGAAGCACAGAGATTTCCATTAAAGAGAAACCCAAAGAAATTTCACATCATAATTAAAATACCAAAGCTAAGTGATAAAGAGAAAATATTAAAAGCTGCTAGAGAAAAAAAGGCTATCACCTACAAAGGAGTCCTCATAAGGATGACATCTGACTTCTCAACAGAAACCTTTGATGCCAGAAGGAAATGGCCAGAAATATTCAAAGTAATGCAGAACAATAGATTACAACCAAGACTACTTTATCCAGCAAGGCTATTGTTTAAAATTGAAGGAGAAATATAAAGCTTCCTAGACAAAAAAAAAAAAAACTTCAAGGAATTCATTACAAACAAACCGATGATACAAGAAATGCTAAGAGGCCGGTTGTAAACAGATCAAAGGGGGGAAAGAATATAGCAAAAGAGGAATAGAGCTTTAAAGAATAAAATAGAAATAAATAACTACATATCAATAATAACCTTAAATGTAAATGGATTAAATGATCCAATCAAAAGACAGAATAGCTGCATAGATAAGAAAACAGGACCCATACATTTGCTATCTACAAGAGACACACCTTAAAACAAAAGATGCACATAGACGGAATTTAAAAGGATGGAAAAAAATATTTCATGCAAATGGAAATGAAAAAAAAGCTGGGGTAGCAATACTTATATCAGACAAAATGGACTTTAAAACAAAGGTTATAGTAAGAGATAAAGAAGGTCACTACATAATGATAAAGAGAGCAATCCAACAGGAAGATATAACCATTATAAATATCTACTCACCAAACATAGGAGCACCTAAATATATAAAGCAGACTTTGATGGATATAAAGGGCAAGATCAACAGCAATACTATAATAGTAGAGGATTTTTCAATACCCCACTAACATCACTAGATAGATCCTCAAGAAAGAAAATTAACAAAGAAACAGCAGCCTGAAAGAACACACTAGATCAACTGGATTTAATAGTTATCTTCAGAACCTTTCACACTAAAGCAGCAGAATATACATTTTTTTCAAGTGCTCATGGTACATTCTCTAGAATAGACCACATGTTAGGGCACAAAAGCAGTCTCAACAAATTTAAAAAGAATGAAATCATATCAAGCATCTTCTCTGACTAAAATGGCATGAAACTAAAAATCAACCACAACAGAAAAACTGAAAAATACTCATACACTTTGAAACTAAATAGCATGTTATTAAATAACAAAAGGGTTCACAATGATATCAAAAAAGAAATAAAAAAAATTCCTAGAAATGAATGATAATGAGCATACAACAACTCAAAGTTTATGGGACACAGCAAAAGCAATACTGAGAAGGAAGTTCATAGCATTACAGGATAGAAAGGCATAAAAAGCTAGAAAAAGTTCAAATGAACAACTTGACCCTGAATCTAAAAGAACTAGAAAAAGAACAGCAAGTAAAGCCCAGAGGTAGTAAAAGGAAGGAAATAATAAAGATCAGAGTGGAAATAAACGACATAGAGGCTAAAAAAACAATACAGAGAATCAATGAAGCCAGAAGCTGGTTCTTTGAAAAGATAAACAAGATCGATGAACCTTTAACCAGACTCACCAAGAAAAAAAGAGAGAGGACTCAAATAAATAAAATTAGAAATGAGAGTGAAGAAATAGCAACTGACATAACAGAAATACAAAATATTGTAAAAAAATACTATGAAGAACTGTATGCCAAAAAACTAGACAACCTAGATAAAATGGACAAATTTCTTGAAACATATAGTCTTCCAAAAATTAATCTGGAAGAATCAGAAAACCTAAACAGACCGATTACAACAAATGAGATCGAAATAGTTATCAAAAAAACTCTCAAGAAAGAAAAGTCCTGGGCCTGATGGTTTCACAACTGAATTCTATCGAATATTCAAAGAAGAACTAACTCCTATCCTTCTCAAGCTATTCCAAAAAGTTCAAGAGGAAGGAAGACTTCCTAGCTCCTTTATGAGGCGAGCATAATTCTGATTCCAAAACCAGGCAAAGACAACACAAAGAAAGAAAATTATAGGCCAATATCTCTGATGAATTTAGTTGCTAAAATCCTCAACAAAATGTTAGCCAACCAGATCCAGCAATATATGAAAAAAATCATACACCATGATCAAGAGGGATTTATTCTTGGGAGGCAAGGCTGGTACAATATTCACAAATCAATCAATGTGATTAATTACATAAACAAAAGAAAGGAGAAAAACCACGTGATAATTTCAATAGATGCAGAAAAAGCATTGGATAAAATCAGTACCCATTCATGATCAAAACTCTCAGCAAAGTGGGAATAAAGGGAACATACCTCAACATGATAAAGGCCATCTATGACAAACCCACAGTCAATGTCATACTCAATGGGCAAAAATTAAAAGCAATCCCCTTAAGATCAGGAACAAGGCAGAGGTGCCCCCTTTCACCACTCTTATGCAACATAGTCCTGGAAGTCCTAGCCACAGCAATCAGACAAGAAGAAGGAATAAAAGGCATCCAAATTGGAAAAGAAGAAGTAAAACTATCATTATTTGCAGATGATATGATATTGTATATAGAAAACCCTAAAGTCTCAGTCAAAAAACTACTGGACCTGATAAATGAATTCAGCAAGGTGGCAGGATATAAAATTAATACTCAGAAATCAGAGGCATTTTTACACACTAACAATGAACTGTCAGAAAGAGAAATTAAAGAAGCAATCCCCTTCACCATTGCAACCAAAAAAATAAAGTACCTAGCAATAAATTTAAACAGGGAGATTAAACACTTGTATTCAGAAAATTATAAAATATTGATAAAAGAAATCAGGGAAGATACAAACAAGTGGAAGCATATACTGTGCTCATGGTTAGAAAGAATAAACATCATTAAAATGTCTATATTACCCAAAGCAATTTATAAATTCAATGCAATAACAATTAAAATACCAAATACATACTTCAAAGATATAGAACACATATTCCAAAAATTTATATGGAACCAAAAGAGAACACGAATAGCCTCAGCAATCTTGAAAAGGAAGAATAAAGTGGGAGGTATCACACTTCCGGATATCAAGTTATACTACAAGATCATTGTACTCAAAACAGCCTGGTACTGGCATGAGAACAGGCATATAGATCAATGGAACAGAAGAGAGAACCCAGAAATAAACCCACACCTTTATTGACAACTGATATTTGACAAAGGAGGTAAGAGCATACAATGGAGTAAAGACAGCCTCTTCAACAAATGGTGTTGGGAAAATTGGATAGCTACCTGCAAAAAAATGAAACTAGACCACCAACTTATACCATTCACAGAAATAAACTCAAAATGGATAAAAGACTTAAATGTAAGCCATGAAACTCTAAGCATCTTAGAAGAAAACATAGGCAGTAAGCTCTCTGACATCTGTCGCAGCAATATATTTGCCGATTTATCTCCACGGGCAAGGGAAATAAAAGACAGGATAAACAAATGGGACTATATCATACTACAAAGCTTTTGTGCAGCTAAAGACAATAAGAACAGAATAAAAAGACAAACTACACAATGGAGAACATATTCAACAGTACATCTGATAAGGGGTTAATAACCAAAATTTATAAAGAACTTGTAAAACTCAACAACAGGAAGACAAACAATCCAATCAAAAAAAATGGACGAAAGAAATCAATAGACACTTCTCCAAAGAGGACATACAGATGGCCAATAGGCATATGAAAAATTGCTCAACATCACTAATCATTAGAGAAATGCAAATTAAAACCACAATGAGATATCACCTCATACCAGTCAGAATGGTGCTCATCGACAAAACAACACAGAATAAGAGCTGGTGAGGCTGTGGAGAAAAGGGGACCCTCCTGCACTGCTGGTGGGAATGCAGACTGGTGCAGCCACTGTGGAAAACAGTATGGAAAGTCCTCAAAAAATTAAAAATTGGCCTGACTAGGTGATGGCGCAGTGGATAGAGCGTCAGACTGGGATGTAGAGGACCCAGGTTCGAGACCCCAAGGTCGCAAGCTTGAGCATGGGTTCATTCAGTTTGAGCAAAAAGCTCACCAGCTTGGATCTAAGGTCACTGGCTTGAGCAAGGGGTTACTCGGTCTGCTGTAGCCCCAAGGTCAAGGCACATATGAGAAAGCAGTCAATGAACAACTAAGGTGCCACAATGAAAAACTGATAATTGATGCTTGTGATTTCTCTCCGTTCCTGTCTGTCTGTCCCTACCTATCCCTCTCTCTGACACTCTTTTTGTCTCTGTTAAAAAAAAATAAAATAAAAATCGAACTGCATTTTGACCCAGCTACCCTACTTTTAGGAATATACCTCAAGAACACCATAGCACTGTTTCAAAAAAAGAAATGCACCCCCATGTTTATGGCAGCATTGTTCACAATAGCAAAGATCTGGAAACAGCCAAGTGTCCGTCAGTGGATGAGTGGATTAAAAAAGCTTTGATACATATATACTATGGAATACTACTCAGCCATAAGAAATGATGACATCGGATCATTTACAACAACATGGATGGACCTTGATAACATTATACTGAGCAAAACAAGTAAATCAGAAAAAACTAAGAACTATATGATTCCATACATAGGTGGGACATAAAAATGAGACTCAGAGCCTGATCAGGTAGTAGCGCAGTGGATAGAACATCAGACTGGGATGCCAAGGACCCAGGTTTGAGACCCTGAGGTCACCAGCTTGAGCGTAGGCTCATCTGGTTTGAGCAAAAGCTCACCAGCTTGACACAAGGTCTCTGGTTCAAGCAAGGGGTTACTCAGTCTGCTGAAGGCCCATGGTCAAGGCTCATATTAGAAGGCAATCAATGACCAACTAAGGTGTCTCAATGTGCAACGAAAAACTAATGATTGATGCTTCTCATCTCTCCATTCCTGTCTGTCTGTCCCTGTCTATCCCTCTCTCTGACTCTCTCTCTGTCTCTGTAAAAAAAAAGAGAGACTCAGAGACATGGACAAGAGTGTGGTGGTTGGGGTGGGGGGGGGAGAGGGAGGGTGTTAGAGGAGGGGAGGGGAACAAAAAAAAACAGTTAGAAGGTGACAAAAGACAATTGGACTTTGGGTGATGGGAATGAAGCATAATCAAATGTCAAAATAACCTGGAGATGTTTTCTCTGAACATATGTACCCTGATTTATCAATGTCACCCCATTAAAATTAATAAAAAATAAATAAAGAAGAGAAAAATCTTAATCTTATACAAACTATACCAGCAAGTAGAAAATGAGGAAGATATACAAAACACAGTTTATGTAGCTAGTCTATTTCTCAACATAGAAACGAGAAATAAGAATAGAGAAAGATGTATCAGTGCAGGATCTGATCTGGTAAAGGAACCTTTTGTCTTGCGGGGCACAGTTGCCATATATCAAAGGTTATAAGACAACAGAGGAGGTAAGAAGGGGAATTTTTCTATTAGTCATAACCTGGATTCCCATTAATTTTTTTTAAGAGCTCTAGGAAAACATTTCACTTTTATTTAATAACTTTTAGCTACTGGAACTTGTTCTTAAAGATGACGACATATGCTCAGTGAAATGTCAGAGAGAGAAGAACAATGCTGCATGATGTCACCTATGTGTGGAATCTGGAAAACCTAAACTTCAAGAAACAGAAAATAGATGTGTGTGGGAAACGGGGAGATGTTGGTCAAGGCTAAAAACTTCCAGATACAAGATGAACAAGTTCTGGGTCTAATATAGAGCATGGTCATTATAAGTAATAATACTCTACCATATACTTGAATGTCACTAAGAAAGTAGATCTTAAATGTTCTTACTACCAAAATGATTTAGTAATTATGTGATGGCATGGTGGTAGTAATTCTTTTGCAATATATAAATGTATGAAACCAACAGGTTAAACACCTTAGACTTATACAGTGTTATAGATCAATCATATTGTAATAAAACTGGGGGCAGGTAAAGTGACTGTATAAAGAAACTGGTTGGAGGGATGGGAGGATTTATTCAGGTTATATAATGCAATTTTTTAGGTTGGCTCAGCGGTAGAGCATCGGTTCAGGGTGCGGAAGTCCGGTGTTCGATTCCTGGTCAGGGCACACAGGAGAGGCGATCATCTGCTCCTCCACCTTTCCTCTTCCTTCTCTCTCTCCCTCTCTCTCTCTCTCTCTCTCTCTCTCTCTCTCAATTTCTCTTCTGCAGCCATGGCTCAAATGGTTCGAGTGAGTCGGCCCCAGATGCTGAGGATAGCTACATGGCCTCCCCTCAGGTGCTAAAATAGCTCAGCTGCCCAGCAACGAAACAGCAGCCCCCAGATGGGCAGAGCATTCCCCCACCCCACCCCCAGTCTAGGGCTTGCTGGGCAGATCCCGATTGAGGCACATGCAGGAGTCTGTCTCTCTGCCTCCCCACTTAATAAAAAATAAATAATAATAATAACAATAATAATAAATGATAATGCCAAGACATAATGTAGAAGAATTTCTCAAAAAGAAGGTCTTGCCTAAGAATGTGTGGTCACTCTGCCATGCCCTGTCAGGTGATGGCATGTTCAACCTACACATTAGCACGTGTGTCCTGCCCTCAGCAAAGATTCAGGGAAGCCCTTCAAGTCATGACTTCCCCAGAAACCCTACTTGCCACTCCTACAGAACCTTCCCAACATCTACCATAACCATCACATCAGCACCAGAAAATAGTGCAGAAACCGAACGGCTAAGCGAAGTCCCCCTGAGGACGCTTGCTGGCCCTGAGAAGCAAACAAAGATACTTAAGCAGATCTGGAGGCCATCAGCATATGACAGCTGGCTGGCACTTCTACCATGGCCCTGCAGGAAGACTGTGTGGAGAAGCTCCAGCTCAGGGTCGATAGATAAACCTTGAGCAATTGTCTTACATCACGGGAAATGGTCCAATATGAAGACTTCTATTTCCTAATGTGAAACCCTGCTGTATCTAGAGCATAAATGTCTAGAAAACAAAGACATTTTATAGAATTAAACTTTCCTGTAGAAGGAAAGCCTATGTTTTCTGCCTGTTCAAAACTCTATTAGTAGCAGCTTATTCTCAAAAGTATTTACTGTCATCTACTTTTATTTTTTTAAACTATTTTTCCTGAAGTTCAAAAGCTTGACCTTAGGGAGAGCAAGACCTAAAAGGAAAAAAAGTAATAATTCTGGAAAACTTTCCAAAGTCATCGTATCCATTTTCACTCCCATCATTTTTGGTTCTTATTACTCCACGTTCACACAAGTCTCAGGTAGTCTGGGCAAGTCACTCAGCACTCTTCCTGGTGCGGGTGGGGAGAGATTCTACTGTGGTTTTTAATCATATCCCGTGTATTAACAGAAGTAATGCTGTGGGTTTAAATTCTGTGGACTGCATTCTTCTTCGGGTAACTTCCAGGTACAGCAGCAACAGGTAAAATAAGAGCAGAGGAGATAAGAAGCTTAAAGAAGAGGATGAAAGCTAACAATTAATAATCACCAACTATGTTTTATGAGCCAATCCTCTAGGTCCCTTTTTATGGAAATCCCCATTTTAACAGAAGATGACACCGACACTCAGAGTTTAAGAACCTCCCAAGGTCAATGGTGGCCAATTATATTCTTTGCACTTTCACACTGTCTCTCACATTAAAGCTCATCTTTTATATGATGTTTTCTTGTACAGGAAATCCTTAATACATGACATCCAGTATTGGTATAATGAATTGATGCTAAATTATTTTTTTTTTTACCTTGGAACTCAAGGTTAAAAATATTAATAAATTCTTCATAAGAAGAAAAGTGTAATTTGAAATTTTCTTCTTGTTAGTTTTACTGCAGACAGCTATCACAGAAAAATGTACAGTTATTAACATGTGAAGCCAGCCTGACCTGTGGTGGCTCAGTGGATAAAGCGTCGACCTGGAACGCTGAGGTCGCAGGTTAAAAATCCTGGGCTTGTCCGGTCAAGGCACATACAACAAGCAAGCAATGTACAACTAAAATGAAGCAACTATGAATTGATACTTCTCACTCCCTGCCCCTCCTTTTTCTGTAAAATGAATAAATAAAATGTTTTTTTAAAAGAAAGGTCTACCATATCTTCGTGATAGAGAGGGCTAGGAAATAGCTCTAAGAATCTCTTCTATGACAGGTTAGGACCAAAGAACTCACTGCCACTGGGTAAAATGAGACCCAGTCAGATTTTTAAACAAGCAATTCTAAGCATAGTTAGCCAGCATACTTGGCTAGCTAGGCAATAAAAGGGAGGAGGGGGTTCAGAGATCAAAGGTTTGTGCACAGGGATTCTGTTGTGTCAAGCAAAGGGTGGAAGCTACAGACTCTGCAAATCGTGCTCATTGCATTGTGTGTGGGAAAAAACTAAGATGGTGAGAGTTCGTTATGTTTATATCCACAGTCAACATTGTCAATGGGTGGGACTGTCAAATGAGATTGAACTAGAGTACAAAATTCTAGTTTATGTTAGTTAAATCAGATGGCTAAATTCTGAAATTTTTCAAGAGATTCACTGCACTACAACTTCCTTAGATCAAGAGTTCTTTGGCCTTAAAAACTTGGGAAATAAAGATCTCTGGAGACCCACCCCGTCAGCCTCTCTAAAAACTCACGTGACCTCCAAGCATGGCTAGAGCATATATTCACCATGTTCAGCTTCCCTAAGCTCAGCGGAGAATCCTAGATTTGAAGCCTGGCTGACCTATTGCACAGCTTCAGAGGACATTAGCACTAAGCAAATGCTTGCTGAATGGGTCACTGTGGATTGGGCTTGAATTTTCCATGGAAAATTTTAAGAACACATCCCAGGATGTGTCCAAATTTTCAAGCATCTGTCCTATCATTATAAAATGAATTTTACTGGAGAAAAAAAAAACAAAACTCTAGGATTCATTACTTTGCAAGTGAAAGAGAAGGAGGAGAAAGCATGGGAGAGGATGATTCATTCTCTCTCAACCATCAAAGAAAATTCCCAGGCCCCAAAACAACTGGACTTTCACATGCTCACCTATGCCAATCACGGTAGAGGGGGAAAGGCCCTGAGCTTTTAGCCAATCAGTTGTTAGATATGGGTGGTAATAACTCCACCCAAATGAAGACTAAAAAGACAGAAAGGACCAGTTCTTCAATGTAAATTGCAGTGTGGATAAAAAGGAGACCAGACAAAAATAAGTAGGCAACAAGAGAGGACTCCACTGAAGAGAAAATATTTCTTCCCTCTAATTTATTCTTTCACATAAATATCTTCTAAAATATTCTTAGGCTATCTGGGCTTTTTGAAAGTACCTTTGCTCCTATTAACTCTTAAGTAAAAAGTGAAGAGTCATCATCTGAGACTTCAGCTTGGAATTAGAATAGAGAGACATGCCATGTGAATCCGTAGTCAACATCTCAACTATTGTTTAATAGCTGTAGTCTTGGTCATTCGTCCAGCAGGCACCACGCGGTCTTTAACTGTGAACTTTTCTACAAAGAGAGTTGATAAATTTTTCTCAGCCTGTGATTAAAATTCCATCTTTTAGTAGCCAATAGTCTTATATTTCATTAGTGCTTTGAGAGAACGCCTCTGAGACTTGGAAACGTCCTCATCACATGGCCCACAATGGGAAGCACTCCCGGATTGTAGCAAGACCTCAGGATCTCTGACGGCTCAGGGAGCTTCCCCTGAAAGGAGATTGATTCAGACTCCCTGTGGTTAAGGGCCCTACAATCTACTTCATGTGAAAAAATCTGCCGGTATAATTTGTAGATTCCTTTTCCCTGAGATACTGAGATCTAGCTGGCATGACAGAGGCAGATTGCACCATTTCTGAAGCCATGAAAGAAGGAGAGACGGAAGATCTGAAGAGTGAGGTTTGAGGCCATTATTATTTTAAAGGGAAAAAAAATGTCTTGAGGCTCTACCACTCAAAAGAGCTCATTCACATTCTGGATTGATGTAATAAAAAAATGGAATCTTAGACATAAAGAGTTGAGATGGTATATCCCTGATCTCATTCATTAAAACCATCTTTGAAGACATAGAGATTACTTCTATCAGAAAACATATTTTTTCCCCCAAGAAAGTTTCTTAAAAAATTCTTTAAATACTACTTTAATTCACTGTTGTGCAGCTGTGTGGTCAGTAAAATCATATTTTAGACTCTTGGAAGATTAGAAGAATGGGACATGGCTGTCCTGTCATCAATTTCAAGCTAGCTGTCTCACTATATAAACACGTTCCGTTAGAAAGAACCAACCTAATTCTGGTTAAATTGCAAGCCGAAATGTCGTTTACATGGTCAGAATGCTTGTCTTGATGACTATCTGAATTCAAAGGGTCCAAATACCATTGTGCAGCAATATAAACATGCAGTAGCACCTCAGAACATCAAAGCCAAGCCTTCTGAGATGACATAAGAGAAGAATAAAGGAGGAATTTTAAGCCTTGATAATCTGCTGATTTTAGGTACAAAGCATTCTTCATAATTTGAATTTTCAAGATTTCCTCATCAAGCAAATAATGTCATCATACGCCAGGAAAATTTATATACATATTATATATGCCAATCACCTTTCTCATAGCTACATAGAAAAGGAATTCCTTTATCAGTTTTTCCTAGGCTAAGTTAATTCCCCATTTCCCTTCTATTTCTCAAAGACCAGCGTGTGCGCAGTGGATATGAGAAAAAACACTAGAGGAATAGCAGTCAGGATTTCAGGATTCTGAGTCTAGTCCAGCTCTGCACCAGTCAGTCAGCTGTGGGGCACTTAGCAGGTGAGCTAACTTTTTTGTTCCTCAGTTTTCTCACCAATAAACCGAGAGGATTAAACTAAGGGCTCTAATTCCTCAATCCTTGGCATGTTCTTGGGTTACAAATCCCATCTCCCCAACACTGAGGAGACTGTGCAAACCCATTGGTGTGTAGATAGTTCTTCTATGATAAGCACATAATGCCACCAATTCTAGACCTTTCTCTAGGCATGCCTCTCTCTGACTAAAGAGACAGCCATTACTCAGCTTTTATTCTGTCACCAAAAGACCTTAAGAAGTAACACTGCACTTTGCTGTCAACTTTATGGGGGAGACACAACACATTAAAACTGTATAAAAATCCACTCTAAACATTTCCCCAAAACTTGTCACCATATAGCAGCTGCTTGGCTCTGGTTCCCTGTGTAGCTCTCTCACCAGCCTGAGGGACGGTCACCCATCTTCCAGTTCCAGTCACCCTCTAAGAGCTTGTGTGCATGCTTGCCCCTCCTCACAGCATGATGTCCTTCCAGAAGTTTGATCCAACTCCCCTTCCATCTTAATGAACAACCATGAATTCGAGTGAATGAAAATACTCCGTCTCCTTTTTTTTTTTTTTTTTTTGTATTTTTCTGAAGCTGGAAACGGGGAGGGACAGTCAGACAGACTCCCGCATGCGCCCGACCGGGATCCACCCGGCACGCCCACCAGGGGCGACGCTCTGCCCACCAGGGGGCGATGCTCTGCCCCTCCAGGGCGTCGCTCTGCCGTGACCAGAGCCACTCTAGTGCCTGAGGCAGAGGCCAAGAAGCCATCCCCAGCGCCCGGGCCATCTCTGCTCCAATGGAGCCTTGGCTGCAGGAGGGGAAGAGAGAGACAGAGAGGAAGGAGGGGGGCGGGGTGGGGTGGAGAAGCCTATGTGCCCTGGCCGGGAATCGAACACGGGTCCCCCGCACGCCAGGCCGACGCTCTACCGCTGAGCCAACCGGCCAGGGCCTCCGTCTCCTTGTCTATATAGACCTCATGTCTCATATCTGGCTTCCTGGGTGCAATATAAAGGTGATTTGCGTTCTTGGAAATGCTTTTTACATGCGAAGCTCACAAGAGAAGCACTTACTAGAAATTTCTGTTCCCAGGAATAGTTCAATGTGACAAATCTGCTAACTTGACATAAATGTCCTAAGTCTTAAACAAAGAAGCAAACTTTTATCTATTGAGACACAGAATTATTATTAATATTTTAATTTTGATTCTGTTTTTATTTTGATTAGATATCACATCACTCTAAAAACGGTCAATCCTATCATACATAATAGAAAAAAAAAATCTAAACAAATGACTGGTGATTGTATCCTATAAATGTCCCATTGTGATCTTTATACACGCATTAAGTTTTATTAAACTTCCAAATAACATATACTCATTTGGAAAAATTTCAGATGCCTTATGTTTAAGAGATCGGATTTTATAGCAAACTGAATTTAAGATGTTCAGGTGTGCCCACCTCTGTCCACCCAATCTTATCCTCTCGTCCAAATCTTTCAGAGAAGGAAACTGAAACCAGTGAGATATGTTCTCAAGGAATTCCTAATTATAAAACTGTTCGATGCTACTGGTTTTCTTCTATGATTTTCTGAAACAGACTTCCGAATGAAAGCTTCAGTGAAGAGGTAAAACAAACCACTTTCTATTCCGTTCTTGGCATTCTGCCTGGCACATACTCTTTAATCAAAAATTTTTGCGAAATGGATGGATCCAATCAGTCTATCAATGAACATTGTCTTTTCAATGACCCAAAATTCATATAGTTAGTAAAAAGCGAATGCAGACATTCATTCCCAAAGAACAAGGAAGAAGGAAAGCAAACTCACTTAACTTAAAAAGTGCCTTGTAGCTCAGTAATGTTGCAACCTGAAAACAAGATCAAGGTTGGGCTTTAGGCAGAAATGCTCTCCTGCCCCTGAAGTCTCTCCCCTGCTCACCTGCTGGATGCCTGAAACTTAGAGGCCACCTTCTATAGAAGAAGGTGTTCAAGTTGGGCTCAAACCCTGCACGCAGCACCTGGTGCACCTTGGACATGACCTTTCATTTCTTTCTGTCTCCGTGCTGCACCTGTGATACATGGCACTTCTGGAAAGGATAACCAGACATGCACATGGAGTTATAACCTCTAAAGTGCTATCTACACATAAACATCGTTGCTTTGAAGCATTAGTACAAACACATTCCCCCAGGATGACAGTCTTCTCCTTCAAGCAAATTCAAAATCCCAATATTTTTTCAAAGAGATTTTTATCTGATCAGTGGTTTCTCAGTGAGTAAAATGAGGACAGCAGAGAAAGCTCGATAGTGAGAATATGAGGGTTGAAGACAAGCAAGTTCTATTAGCTCACAATTTGACTCAGTCCAATCCTTTATGGAAAAAATGATGGTTAGGGGTGGTCCTGCCTTGATCCTCTCCACTGGGGCTGCTGCTACGCTGGGCTGCCCAGAATACCTCAGGGATGGATACACTCAACCACCAGTTCCTGGAAGTGGTGGCTGATGACCCAAGTGGCATTTTGGACGTGCCTTCCAGCAAATAGGGCCTCTCCCAAGGTCCTATTCCCTTCTCAGGAGCTGCCCACATCCAGTGACTGGAAGATGTTGGGAAGGAGAAAAGAAGCCCTCTTATCCCAGCCGAACATCAAAGGACCATCTCAGCTCCTCAGCTCCCGTGGGTTTGGCTGGGCCTCCCTAGTGGCTGTATCCCAGCCCAGCCTCTCCCCACACCCAATTCTGCATCCCTCACTTCCTCATAGAGGTGACTGCGGACACCACCCCACACACACAGGAAACTCTGTGCGTGGGACATTCAGTATCAGAATCCATTTCCTTAGAAACTCAACCTGTGGCACCGTCTGAAGCAGGCTGATGATCTTCTAAAGATGAACTGGATTCTTAAGGTCCTCTATATAATTCTGATGAGAGCATTAAAGAAAAAGGTACCGTGCTTTATATATTCATTGAAAAGCAGGAGAGAAATCAGAAAATCCACTATCTCTAGCATCTATATAGAAAGCTTGGCAGGTAGTAGGCACTTAGTAAGTATTTGCGGAATGATTAAAAGAATGCTGCTTTCACCAAACCAATGGGCTAAAGGATAAGCTGAGGCTCAAACCACAGAGCCTTGGCCACAGCTCCCCGCTCCCGCTTCCCGCTTCCCGCTTCCCCTTAGTGCTCCCTAGTCCTCCCTCCGCCGGGGAGCAGGTCGAGCACAGATCAGGCATCCAGCTTGGAACCCGGGGCCAACGCCCACTGCAGATGGAGCAGTTACATCAATTCCAGAGTCACTTCTGAGCCTAGAAGGAGCTCTTCCTTCAGAAAACAAAACAATTTCTAAAAAGCATTGTGTTTTTCCAAACTGAAAAACCACATCTTTCTGAATTTGTTTCTTTATATCCGGAAATATAAATCTGGAGAATTGGAGGAGGAGGGGCGTAGTGGGGGGGGGGGGGGCGGGAATGGGAGGTCTGGTGATGTGTGTCTCTTCCTTTTTATTACTTGGTTTGGACAGGAAATGCGTGCATCTGATGATTGGAAGCAGCTGTGAGCTGTGACATCTGGGGCAGGACAAGCAGAAGTCCCTGCAGATGTCGCCCCGAAGAAACTCCCTTAGCTCTTTGCTCTAACTTCCCCCGCTCTCTCCGGTCCTCTTCCCCTCCCACATTCCCAGCTCCTCCCTCTGAGCAGCAGCGACCCCGGGTGAGTAATGGAAGCGTGCAGGAGGCATGTTTCACTTGGGAAAGTTTCAAAAGGAAAAGAACCTGGCTGAACGGATGACGCAGGCTCTGCTGGGTCCCGACCGAGGTGGGGGGTGTAGCAGGAAGTGAGCTTTCAGACTTCAGTCCTGCAGCGGTAGGACTGTGGCCAGTGTGTGCACCTGCAGTCCCAGCCCACTGTGTCGGTCAGGATGGGCTGAGTGACCCTGTGGTAACAAATGAGTCCATAATCTCAAGAGTGATCTCTTGGCCCTCCAGGGTCAGCTCCCCTCTATCCCTCCCTGCCCTCACTCTTGCACCTGAATGGAAGGAGCAGCCCAAGTTGGGGACATCGTTAGGCTCACAAAAGAGGGAAGGCAAAGGAAGAGATGGTTGACCAAGTCTTGGTCCTGAAAGCTCCCAGATAAAAACAATGTGTATCACTTTTGCACAATTCACAGGTCAAAGCAAATGGCATGGTGACATCTGGGACCGTGTCATTTTCCCAAAAGCAGAGCACCAAGTCTCATGGTCGGGCTACCTAGATAGTAAGAGGAGTCTCCCTAGGTGTTCGTCGGAGCTCTTCCCGCTGGGCTGTCCTCTAACACAATGCCAGGCACCAGTGTAGTTCCACAAATACGCCTGGGGAGAAATGAAGGACACAAATGAGCACAGGACTGACCGCAGAACCATGGAAACTCAGTTGGCCCCTTCTTTTATCTTAGTAGTCAGTTTACAGAAAAGACCCCTTGGCATAATTAAGTTGCAAAAAGATCACTCATAAAGTAAGCCTCTAAGTGTCACCTTTCACAGCTCTCGTGAGGACAGAACCGTCAACGCAAATAAGCCAAAAAAAAAAACAAAAAAAAAACCAAAAAAAAAAAACCCAAAACTGTGTCAGCAGGGAGAGGTCCCAGTTTTATACTTGAGAAGAGGCACCAGGGACGCTGGAAAGTCTGCCTTCTCAGCCGGAGCCAAAAAGCTCTTGCAGTAAGTAGTATGTGTTGAGACTTTGTGTACTTTTCCATTTGGAGGGACGGAGCTACTGTGTAATATTTCCAGCCTGGCCTTCCTGTGACAGCTCGAACCAGAGTTTAACGATTTGTAAGAAAAATCTTAAATTGCATATCTAGTGGACACTGTGCTCCCCAATTGACTGAGGACAGCGGTATCATTCTGCTACAATAACTGAGCAAAACGAAAACAAGGGTCTGCTGCTACAGTTTGTCCCCAGAGTTCTTCAGCGACCGTGTATAAAATACAAAAGCGAAGGAGGGAGATTTTTCAGCCCATCCTGAAACAGTTTACATGGCAATTTCAACTCCTAAAAGCAGAAGTAAAACTTGAAAACAGTAACAATTGGATAGAAAAAATAGTATGCTTTTGTTTTTATGTAGATGATTCTTTTTTTAAGGAAGAAGAACGAGAAGCCCACTAGCACCGTGATGCATGAGCAACAAGCCACACAGTGAGTGGGTAGAAATCTGGTTTAGTAAAGTAAATCGACTTTCTACAGTTCTAGAAACAAATCTTTATAGAAGCCTAGGAAATGAAGTTTACTCTCATTAGAGTTCTGGGTATATTATGAATAAAGATTATAAGCACCTTGATTAAGAAGTTTTAGGTCTTGCATTTTGTACTATAATCACGCATTGGGTCTTCTAACAGGGTTCTACAATGAGAGGTGCTTCATGCACAGTGACCAGCACTGACATCCTCATCCGGGAAGAATAGTTGGCAATCGTGTTTCCATTTAACCTATTCCTGAGGCTCATCATCTACTCATCTAAAAATCTTCTTCTAAGATTTGGAAGTGTTAACACATAAACATTTCAATTTCACAAACTTGCCTTTCTTATTTCAGGAGCCAGGGCCACTAAACCTTTTAAAAGACAGACCTCAAATGTCCCTCTTCTCAGTGTTAATTACCTAAGAAGAAAGAGAAACACAATTCATGAGTGAGTAATCAGAGAACTGATCCAAGCAATTAGCAACCCGAACTGGGTCTTTGGTCAGGCTATGGTTAGTGTGTGAGTATTGAGATAGTCTGTCTGTTCATGTATTCAGACTTCGGTCTGGTTTCAGCCATGTGCCAATAGCGACAACAAAAACAGTAACATTTACTGTCTACCATATGCCAGGTAATCTTCTGAACACTTGATACTCATTAAAATGTTTGATACAACCTCTATGTCATGGTTCACAGTTCTCAAACTTGCAGGCATGTTAAAATCACCTAAGGAGTTTTGGGAGAGTTTTTTAAGCCCAAATGCCCAGGCCCCCCAGGCCAACGAAATCAGAACCTCTAGGGTTGGACCCACCAGCCCTTTAGTGCAGCTTCCGGGGTGATGACCGTATGCAGCCAAAGTCGTAAGGGCAAATAATCGGACTTGGTCTAAAACAGGACGCAACTGCAGTCATACAGCTTTGGATAATCACTTAAGACCTAGTGTATTAGCAGAAAATCTAATATTTTCCTCTTAAAACATATTCCCCCAAATAAGTAAATCAGAAAAAAACAGGAACTGCATTATTCCATACGTAGGTGGGACATAAAAGTGAGACTAAGAGACATTGATAAGAGTGTGGTGGTTCCAGGGGGAGGGGGAAGAGGGAGAGGGAAAGGGGGAGGGGGAGGGGCACAAAGAAAACTAGATAGAAGGTGACAGAGGACAATCTGACTTTGGGTGATGGGTATGCAACATAATTGAACGACAAGATAACCTGGATATGTTATCTTTGAATATATGTATCCTGATTTATTGATGTCACCCCATTAAAAAAATAAAATTATTAAAAAGACAAAACAAAAACATATTCCCCCAAATGACACAAGTAACTCTCCAGATTTGAGAGTAGGTGAGAGCCAGTATTACTTGCAAGTGCCAGGCAGAGAGAAAGCCAGAGTATAACCAGTCGCTCACTGTTGCCATCTCGCTCACTGCCACAGGATGCCCTGCTGCTAGGACATTCTGCAGCCCACTATGGGTGCAGCTTGCCTGCTCTTTGGATGACCTTGACACTCAAACTTGCCCAGAGACCACACCTCAAGGTCAGGTTTTTTCAAAGGTCTCACTGCCCTTCCCTGACACTGAATTTAAGTTAGAACCACAGGGCACCCTGGAATTATCTCAAAATCCAAACCTTAGGGAGAGGGAAGAAAACGGATATGAGAAAAGGGAAATGAACTTTCCTTATTTTTTTTAATGTTGCAGTAATTATTTACATAGGAATATTTATACAGTAAAGTCTTTTTATTGCAGTAAAATGCACATGACATAAGATTTACCATTTTTACCATTTTCAAGTGTACAGTTCAGTGGTATTAAATACAGTTACATTGTTACACAACCATCACCACTCTTCATGCCCCGTAACTCAGTGCATCTTTAATATTGACACCCGACACACATCAAACCGTATCTCCCCATTCTCCTCTCCCCACAACAATCACCATTTGACTTTCTATCTCTTAACTCATATGCTTTTAGCTTGTATATGATTTAACAGTTATTTATGGTTCTGATGATAATCCAAATCTTTTCTCTGTAGTGCTTCTTGTGTGTGCTTTCTCCCTACTCAACCTGTGGGGAATAGAATGGCACTCCGACTCTCTTAAGTCACTTGAGTTGCTTGGCAAAGGGGAGGTCCAGCACCATCAGATAACATTTCCTGTAAGGCTGGAAATAGGTATCTGCACTGTCCACCTTGTTAGCCACTAGCGGCACATGTTTATCGGGCTTTTGAAATGAGGCAACTAAGAGACTACAGTATTATTGAAATTTAATTCCACATGTGGCTAGTAGCTCCCATATTAGACAGTGTAGCTGTGAATGAGTCCTTGCTCTAGCCTCAGACCTGGATGTTGTAGTCAGTCTCCATGGCCTTGCATCCTGGGGCAGGAATGTTACTGAACCTCTCTGAGTCTCAGTTCACCCATTCATAGAGTTGAGATCACTTCTGTTTCTTAGGGTGCAGTGAGACTTACGTGCAATAATAGTAACGGCAGCCATCTCAGTCTGCTTGGGCTGCTAAACAAAATGCCATAGACTGAGTGGTTTGAAGAACAGCAATGTAACCCTGACTGGTGGTGGCTCAGTGGAAGGAGCGTTGACCTGGAACGCTGTGGTTGCTGGTTCAAAACCCCAGACTTGCCTGGTTAAGGCACAAACAAGAAGCAACTACTATGAGTTGATGCTTCCCATTCAATAAATAATGAATTTCTCTTTTCTCTCTCCAAAATCAATAAATAAAATCTTTTAAAAGAATAGGAATATATTTTCTCACAGTTCAGAAGGCTGAGAAGTATAAGTTCAAGGTCCCAGCAAATTCATTTCTCGGTGAGGTCCCCTTTCCGGCTTGCAGATGGCTGCCTTCTTATCGTATCTTCACACTGTAAAGAGACAGTCCTGGTCTCTTACTCTTCTTATGAGAACATAAATTCAATCTTTAGGTCATCAAAGACCCCAGTTTAGAGTTAGAGCTTCAACATATGAATTTGGAGGAGGGGGGGAGACACACGCAAACTTTCCATTCATAACACCCCGGAGTACAAGCACTGCCTGCTTTTCCATTAGACAATGAAGACGTGATTCCAAGTTATATTTGAGGGTGCAGCAAAAGGTCCAGCCATAGGGACTGAAATGACAATGGCATTGACCTCTGCCTCTGCCTGCTAGTAGTTATAGGAAGCCGTCTGAAAGATGTGAATGGGACTTCCCCTCAACATGTCCAAGCCACATCTACAAACTGCTCGACATTGTCACCCTACAGAAACAGGAAGCAGGAGCTGGCTTCTGCAGACTCCGACGAGCTGAGCAAGAACAGCAGGATTACAAATTGGACTCTTATGTCGCAATGCGGGCCCTGTGCTAACTCTCTCAAAATAAGTAAAATTGAGAAAAGAAACCCAGAAATACATCTCATGACAGCTTAATAGGATTTAGACAACTCTGAAGGGAACCCTGGCAAAGCATGAAATTAAAGCATCGTGTCAGGCTGACTGAAAACAGTTCCTGTTACTCAAGTCACTGCACCTGCCCTACACTCCAAAAACAGAGGGCACAGCTGCTCCCTGCAAATCTGTGCTGGAATTTCTCAAGAGCTTCCTGGTACTCAGAGGGTGGACACCATGGTGGGAAGGCTTCTCGTTTTGAAGCTGTGTGTGCATTGCAAGTATTCAGTTTTTGTTTAGCTTCTCTGTATTTATTTGAAGTGGGTCTGCTGGAGATGCCGATGGGGCCGAAACCCTTCCAAGCCGTACTGCAGTCCGAGCACTGGTGCGTCCCAAATGAACAAAAGCTTGAATGGCTGACTGCCGGGCAGTCCAGTATGCTCTATGGCAGGGGTCCCCAAACTACGGCCCGCGGGCCGCATGCGGCCCCCTGAGGCCATTTATCCGGCCCCCGCCGCACTTCCGGAAGGGGCACCTCTTTCATTGGTGGTCAGTGAGAGGAGCATAGTTCCCATTGAAATACTGGTCAGTTTGTTGATTTAAATTTACTTGTTCTTTATTTTAAATATTGTATTTGTTCCCATTTTGTTTTTTTACTTTAAAATAAGATATGTGCAGTGTGCATAGGGATTTGTTCATAGTTTTTTTTTTATAGTCCGGCCCTCCAACGGTCTGAGGGACAGTGAACTGGCCCCCTGTGTAAAAAGTTTGGGGACCCCTGCTCTATGGTAATGGGGAAGGCTTCTTTCTGCCTCCTCTTCTCTTTGGCAGAAGTGGAAGGATAGAGAGGAAAAGTATGAATAGAGAACCTTCTATAATAAGAGCATAATAAAGAAAATCCCCAAATTCTTAAATTGTTTAAATATTGTGTAAGAGATTTATTCAGAAGTTTAACCTTTTTTTTTTCTTAGTATTTCTCAGAACAGATACAACTTTCAGAGAAGTGAGAGACCCTAACTTCCCATTCCCAAAATTATTTTGTGCCTATAAGGCATTCTTCCGAAAGGGAAACTACCCCAAACCAGAAGAGGTCATGAGTTTTCGCCTCCGTTGACTTTGACAGGATTTATTTGATTTCCTAAGAATGAGAAGCAACTAATTCATCTTATCAGCAATAGAGTTTACGAAATAAACAAACTAGTGTCTCTCAATGCGAGTTCGGTGATTAACATTGTCCGGGAAAGGGTTCATGGAATCGCCGGAGATTTCCCCATCCATCCTCATTTAACCCCGTGGGAGGGCTGTGGACCTGGTGCAGGTGACCCAGTGAAGGAAGTAAAAGTGCAGTTACCCTCACAAGGATAATTCTGGCTACCTGGCAATGAGAAAGAGCTCTAGCAACAGGACTCTTTAGTCAGGAAACTAGCTGATCAGACCCTCATCTGTGGAGAACATGCTACTCAGGGAATCCAACTGGCAGAGTCTAACGTGAACGTATTTGCAGGTGGATCGCTCCACACATTTTCCAATGGCTTTGCGCCTGCTCTTTGGCAAGGGGGGTACCGGCAGACCTGGGATATAATTATTGTCTTTGGGATTCAACTCTGAGAGTTTCAACATTGGGTATATCATTTCATAGAAATCCTCGTTCACTTTTTTAAATGGTTTATAATGATTATACTACTTCGCTGACATAAGGCTGCTCGTTACTCACTCTTTGGAAACTCTGCTCAGGTATCCCCTGTTTCAGAAATTCTTCTGTGGTGCCCCCTCCCTCTCTCCCGCCACCCAAACTCCATGCCTACTCTCTAAGCCACCCGTGGTAACCTGGGCTTGCCAGGTCTCATCACAGATGTCAGGAAAGTCCCTGCTTAAACGTCTGCTTCCACAGTGGACCGGAAACCGTCCAGTGGACCGGAAACCGTCCAGTGGACCGGAAACCCTCCAGGCAGAGTCTGGGTCTTGCCTCCCGTCTCCACCTGGACCACTGTGCTTGCACAAAGCAGGTTTTCGGCAGCTGCTGGCTGAGCGCAGATGAACGGAGACCCCTGGGGATGGGATTTCCCAGGGCTACCAATGGGCTATTTTAAGGCTTCTGCCTATGTGGAATAAAAGGGGGCTTTTCACAGCCACTAAATCTCCTACGAGACCTTTTCTCAAAACTGAAATATGTTTATATGTATTTTCAGCTACTCTAAGCCCTGGTGTTTTCCATTCTTTGGCCAGAGCTGTCCTGCAGGCTGGGACCCAGTCCTTCTTTTCAAGTGTCTTGATACTTGTTCTTGTTGTTGTTTTTCATCTCCCTGGTGTTTTTCCTGCTACGAATTATGTTTCCCTTTAAACCTCCTTCCTCTGGCAGTGTACAGGCCTGTGGAAGTAAAGTTTGCATGGCATTCTTGTCTTTCTCAGGAAGCTTGTAGAAAAAGTAGAGGAAGATTCTCCATGTTTGATTAGGATACTTGATTAGGTCTTAACTTTTAGTGGAAATCCCAAAATGTATTTAAATTTCAGAAATATACTGAAAAAAAAAAACCTTAATTAAATATTGGGCAGGGAATAATTAATAGACCCAGAGGTAAGCAAAGGGAACAAAGGCGAAAGTGTATAATAAACTCAAAATACAATCAGAATTTGAGGATGCCTTGCAGCTGCACATCTAGAAGATTTATCTCAATATCATCTGAACCTCGTTGTTTATATGATATTAACTAGAAACTAAGCCTCGTGAGGGTAGGGACTATGTCTGTCCTGTTCACTGCTCTTCTCAGCTTTCAACAAACACCTGGCTTATAGGGAGCTCAATCTTTGTTTAAAAAAAATGATGTTTTTTTTTTAGCATGTGCACACGAGGGAAAAGGAGAGACAGGCAGGAAGGGAGAAAAATGAGAAGCATCAGTTCTTTGTTGTGGCTCCTTAGTCTCCTTAGTTGTTCATGATTGCTTTCTCATATGTGCTTTGACTGGGGGGCTGCAGCAGACCGAGTGACCCCTTGCTCAAACCAGTGACCTTAGACTCATGCCAGTGAACTTAGGCTTCAAGCCAGCGACATTGAGGCTCAAGCCAACGATGACGGGGTCATGTTTATGATCCCACACTCAAGCTGGCGACCCTGTGTTACGCTGGTGAGCCCATACTCAAGCCAGTGACTTTGGGGTTTCAAACCTGAGTCCTCAGCATCCCAGGCCAACTATCTGTCCACTGCACCACTGCCTGGTCAGGCAATAATGAATATTTCTGAATAATTAAATGGATGGGGTCAATAGAAGTGAGTCCAACTACCTCCTTCCTTCATATACCTCAATACAGCACTGGAAACAAACTCTTCTCATTTCACTTTGAACCATTCCAATAGTCAGTCTGCAAGGCACTGAGGTTATGTGAAATTATGCATAAAATAAGGCTAAAATATTTAGTCCCTATCCCCAAGGCAATATGCTCTAGCTATGGACACCATACACACATAAAATTAACAACAGAAAAAACAGTGAACTCTTCTATCCTTCCATTTTAAACACTCAACCAGCAAAAGCTATAAATAACAAGGCACCTACATCCCAGGTCCCATGGTATTTTTAAAGGATGTCTATGAGGAAAAAGAAATATTTCTTCAAATTTCCACATAAAAATGAGAAGCTTGCTGTGCCTAGGACATTAAAAATGAGAAAAGTCTAGAAATGAGAAGCTCCCATTGACGCACTTTAGCTGTACAATCTGAACCACTACTGGTCACGGTAGGAGTAAAGCTCAATTTTATGACACGTGTTCTGTCTGCATGTCTGAAAATGAGAATGGGCATTCAAATCGAAAGGAATTACCCGGGGCTGAACCAAGAGCATAAATCATGAAACAAAAGCAACAACTCCCCCATTCACTCCACCTGATCTGAAGACTCTGCCTTTATTTATTTCAAGCCACACAACCCATCTTGAATCAGGAACACACCCCAGACTATCAGACCAAGGTCCAGGAATTACATTTCTCTAAAAAAATGCTTCTTAGTATACCATGTGCCTTTTTGGGGAATTTAAGCCTAGGGCTTAAGCAACTTCATTTTCTCCCATCTGACCCTGAGCTTTCCTTAAGCCATTTGACCTGCCTCTCTCCAGAAAGCAGATGTTCCTGGAGAGATCGCACAGGGAGCCAGGGGCCAGAGCCAGTCCTCTGATCTGCATGTGTCTGCACTGACCACCCATGGGCCACCAGGCAAGCGGTGGTCTCCGTGAGTCAGAATCTGGCATTTCCCAGCGTCCCTCACTGCACATCCCCACCCTGACCCGATCCTGAAGGAGGAAACATTTGGCACCATGCTCTCTTGGTATAGATATGCCTGATCCACAATTGTTTTTTCATAGCATTGATCTAGACACGTTCTCAAGACTTGACCCTCTAAGCTCAAAAAAAAGGATAAAAGTTAATAAACATTAATTGAACACCTACTCTAAGATAGGCACTAATCAAGCATATACACATATTTAATCTTCCTTAAAATTTACAACATAAACATTGTTATATTCATGACACAAATGAGGAAATTAAGGCCAGCTATAATTTGGGGCAAGTTGAAGATTGCAAATCAAAGAAAAAGGCAAAGCTCATTAAGCATAGTCACACACCTTGGTTCTCTCACTGATGGAACAAAGTGATTACCACATAACTATTGGCACTTACCAGCTGAACATAATAGAAAACAGTTTAACTCAGAGTGTTCTGACAGATCCAGATCTTCCCAAAGGAAGTAAAGCAAGTTGTTTTAGGGTTTTTCTTGTTATTGTTGAAGATGGAAGGAGTGGTGTGTGTAGAGTGGTGACCATAACCTTTTAAATAAAATGCCTTTTTTGCCTGACCAGGTGGTGGTGCAGTGGATGTAACATCGGCCTGGGATGCAGAGGACCCAGGTTTGAAACCCTGAGGTCACCGACTTGAGCATAGACTTATTTGGCTTAAGCATAGCATCACCAGCTTGAGCACAGTGTCTCTGGCTTGACTATGGGATCATAGACATGATCCCATGGTTGCTGGCTTGAGCCCAAGGTCACTGGTTTGAGCAAGGAGTAGCCCCCTTGCTCTGCTGTAGCCCCCAGCCTCCCCATCAAGGCACATATGAGAAAGCAATCAATGAACAACTAAGGTGCCACAACAAAGAACTGATGCTTTTCATCTCTCTCCTTTCCTGTCTGTCTGTCTGTATCTCTCTCCATATTTTTTAAAGATAAAGAAAATATAAATAAAATCCTTTCTGAGAGTGTATTAACCTGTCATTGCAATATAGGCAATACTGAAGTCACTATTTAACTTTTTAAATTTTTATCTATTGATTTTTTAGAGAGAGGGAGAGAGAGGAAGAAAGAACCATCAATCCGGACCTATATGTGCCTTAACCAGGGATCGAACCTGCAACTTTTGTGTATTGGGATAACACTCGGCCAGGACCTGAAATCACTACTTAAAAGGATATTGATTTCTTGACGTTTTCCAAAGTCACATTCTCTTGCAAGTAGAATTGTCAGGCATGGCCCCATGTCTCAGTGCACAAAATCTCTTTAAGAAATGTAAAATTAGTTAACCAGTGAAAATACATATTCCCAGGTACATCTTCAATGAACTTTGGTTCATACCACAGAACCTGTTCACAAGCCAAGAAAATAAATTCATCAAGACTGGGCTCATCACCTCAGTGAATTGTTGAATGAATGAATGGATGGATAGATAAAATTCTGAGGTCATGAAGCTATTAAATGTCCTGGAGTGCTGCCAAAAAATACCATCAGGAAATTCTAAAGACAACACACAAAATGGGAAAAAATATTTGCAAATCATATATCAGGTAAGGGACTTTTATGCAGAATACAGAGGTCCCTCGTCTATCGCGGAGGTTAGGTTGCAGAACTCCCCACGACAGGCGAAAATCCAAGAAGTAGCATAGCAACCTTATATTTATTTTATTATTTATATATATAGTAACACTTTATAAACCCTCCCCACACTCATAAACCTTTCCCACACTGTTATTAACCTTTCCCACATTTATTTTGCTTATTTAGCCGCAAAAAAATAGTTAAAATAATAAATATATAAAAATACCTATACACTGCAAAATCCTGCAATATAGCGAAAAATCCATGATACAAAAGAAGATATACAGTGTGTCTAAAAAGTCATGGTGCACTTTTGACCAGTCACAGGAAAGCAACAAAATATGATAGAACTGTGAAATCTGCACCAAATAAAAGGAAAACCCTCCCAGTTTCTGTAGGATGATGTGGCAGCATGTGCGCATGCACAGATGATGATGTAACACCATGTATACAGCGGAGCAGCCCACGGCCATGCCGGTCGAGATGTGGACGGTACAGAGGAAAGTTCAGTGTGTTCTGTGGCTCGCCAAATTTGAATCCATGACCAAAGTGCAACATGAATATCGGCGCATTTATAACGAAGCGCCACCACATAGGAATAACATTACTTGGTGGGATAAGCAGTTGAAGGAAACCGGCAGTTTGGTTGAGAAACCCCATTCTGGTAGGCCATCAGTCAGTGACGAGTCTGTAGAGGCTATATGGGATAACTACCTAAGGAGCCCTAAAAAATCTGTGTGTGCATGTGCTCAACAATTACACCTAAGCAAGACTACAGTTCATAAGGTGTTAAAGAAACATCTCTGTTTTACAGGGTACAAATTGCGGCAACAAATGGAGTCCACATCAAACTGCACTGAATAGGTATGAAACTGGAAAAGTTTTCCTTTTATTTGGTACAGATTTCACATTTCTATCGTCTTTTGTTGCTTTCCTGTGACCGGCCAAAAGTGCACCATAACTTTACGGACACACTGTATACAACTTAAAAATCCGCAATACAATGAGACCGCGAAAAGTGAACTGTGATATGGCAAGGGACGACTGCATATAAAGAACTCCTCAATCTTACATCAAAAAGAAAAATAACTCAATTAAAAATGAACAAATAAACTGACTGAGCATTTCTCCAGAGAGGATGTGCAAATGGCCAGTAAGCACATGAATAGGTCTTGAAAATCATAGGGCAGCAAGGAAAAGAAAAGGAGCTGTCACTCCACTACCAACAGGATGACCGCAATCAAAGGGACAATCGCAGGTGCTGATGAAGCTGTAGAGAAATTGGAGCTCTCAGACACCACTGGTGAGGCTGCAATATGCAGTTTGGCAGTTCCTCAAAGCCATTATCTATGGCTGAAATGCCTTTTTTTTTTAATGCCATGGTACCATATGCACTCTGAAGAAATAAACATGTCTCCATGGGATACTACTTAAAACTAAATGGCTATTTAAAAAAAATTAAACCAAATATGCAATTATAGATGCTTTGAGTTAAAGGGAACCCCAGAGAACATCCACTTATCACACAATGTATTGCATCTAAAGCAGTGTGCAAAGAAATGGCGTGTGTGTCCCCTCCCTTTGAGTGTGGCCTCCTCAGGCTTGGTTACCATGTTGGTACATCCCTCTCTCCCTTACCACCATCAGCAAAACCATCTGTGGCTACAATGAGGTGCAGGAAAATCCAGAAACCCAGTCTGCCCCACTTAGTGGTCATCTGGAAGAGGTCTCAGACACCATTACCTCTGAATCACTGTGAAAGCATTTCTCAGCTATTCGTTGCCCTCAGGAAATCGGTCTTGCTGGAGAGTTCTTCCATTTAGTGAAATGTATCCTTTTTATAACCAAAACCTGTTTTTTTTACAAAGGAAACCATGAAGGCCTCTCTCTAACATGTGTGGTGCACTTCTTCCCTTTTAAAACAGAGGGCACGAAACAGCCAGCAATTTTCCCTGATGACTCGGGGATTATCGAGAACATTTATGTAATGCAGAGCCTCTTCAACCTTTACTCCCCCTGCCCTGGAGTGCCTCCCCGCTTGCCTTGAGATTTGCTTCTTCTGTAGGTTTGCAAACCCATAAGAGCATTCTGAGTCTTACTTCACACACAAACCTAAATAAAAGACTTGCCTTGAGCCTGTCCCAAAATCTTGAGCAGGGATGACGTGACACCACTTTCAGTTCATTAGCGTTCTCTCCTGCTCCATGTACCGTAAACTTCGTAGTGCACTGTCAGCCCGCTGGGTACTGAGTTCCAAATAAATGATGTAGTTAACTAGACACTCAGCATCAGTTTGCTGGGACTTTCGCTCATTTGCGAGTGACCCAAGACCTAATCAGATTGGCTTAAGCAAAACAGGGACGGTATTGACTCAGACAGCTGGAAAGTGCACCTGCTTTGGGCACAGCCAGATCCAGGCGCTTGGGTAATACCATGCAAGGGGCCCCTCTCAACACCCCTGCCTCTGCTTTCTGCCGCGTTGCCTTTGATGTCGGCAGAGTAGACCACCTGCATGTACGGGGCTGTAGCAGAAGAGAGAACAGATGCTGGGCAGGTGGGACATAAGAGGTGTCCACTGAAATCCATTGCAGGTCATTTCGCCTAGTTTCTAGGGAATTTTGCAGAATCAGTTTGCTGGAGAGTCATTCCTATTAGTAACACTCCTTAAATTTTTTCTGTATGCGAGAAGATGAACTTGGCCTAAAACTGTATAAGAAGATGCCTCTAACATTCAGTCTTTTTGAGTAGAACATATTTCTGTTTTCTGATTACAGCCTGTTCTTTCATCACCCTGATAATAATTTTCACACTTCTTCTCTCACTGGAAGTAAAAATTTCAGTGTGAAATTTCTCTCCTGTCTTCAATGTCATTATGTTCGCAGTTTTTTCCCTCCTTTGTAGGTCTTTCTGGAACACTATTTTCTCCTAAAGCAGGAAGTAGGAGAGCCAAAAATAATTTTTCCTTTTAGCCTAGTAGAGCTCCAGTGAGTGTTACTGGAAGCTCCAATGAAGAGCGGAATTAGCAGCCAGGGCGCTCCACGCTGGTAGAGCGCAGAAGACATCGCTTCAATTCCTTTGGGGAGCAATCTTCCAGGCCGACGTTCATCTCCCTTTGAGGAAACTGTATTTCCACAAGAAATAGGCTTGACTTTGCCCTTGGCATTGAATAAGAGTCTCCCAGCTGCAGAGTGGATGCACCGAGTGCAGCCCTACTCAGTTTCACTGCCAACATGCTCACATGGTGAGAACTGGCCAGACACCCCCAACCCGCCCCAGCCACCCACCTCCATAAAGCTTACCATGCCGCTGGGGCCAGGAAATAAATGGATGTGTTCTTTATTCAGAGGTTGTGGGGCCAAGAACTCCCAAAGTTCTTGCGTCAGAATCGCCATTCTCCAATGCTGCCTCGTGTTCTGCCCTGACCCTACCTGGCAAGGGGCCCCGGCGCCTCTTGGAGTCATTCACTTCCCTGTGGTTCTCCAGGGAAGGACATTGCATTTGCTGGAAGGAGACCAAGGGTTTGAAACTTGATCCTAACGCTTACCAGCAGAGGGGTCATTTTTATTCACTTCCACAGGACCCTTGACTCCTTTTTCTGACTAAAATCCCTGTTTTCCTTTAGGATTCCTCCCCTGCTCCACCCTAAATGCACGTGGTCCAGGCAGGGTTCTCCTTAAGTCCAAGCCAAAGCCAACCAGCACACTTGCATTCCCATGGTTATGGCCACTGATTCAGGGTTAGGAGTTGGTCTAATACAGTGTGTCCGTAAAGTCACGGTGCACTTTTGACCAGTCACAGGAAAGCAACAAAAGACGATAGAAATGTGGAATCTGCACCAAATAAAAGGAAAACTCTCCCAATTTCATACCTAGTCAGTGCAGTTCGATGTGGGCTCATGCACAGATTTTTTAGGGCTCCTTAGGTAGCTATCCCATATAGCCTCTACAGACTCGTCACTGACTGATGGCCTACCAGAATGGGGTTTCTCCACCAAACTGCCAGTTTCCTTCAACTGCTTATCTCACCAAGTAATGTTATTCCTATGGGGTGGCGCTTCGTTATAAACGCGCCAATATTCACATTGCACTTTGGTCACGGATTCGAATTTAGCGAGCCACAGAACACACTGAGCTTTCCTCTGTACCGTCCACATCTCGACTGGCATAGCCGTGGGCTGCTCTGCTGTATACACGGTGTTACGTCATCATCTGCACATGTGCACACACTGCCACATCATCCTACAGAAACTGGGAGGGTTTTCCTTTTATTTGGTGCAGATTTCACATTTCTATCATCTTTTGTTGCTTCCCTGTGACCGGTCAAAAGTGCCCCATGACTTTACGGACACACTGTACAGTGGGTCTGAGCAAGTCAGAATACTTTGTAAGGGCTACTCAAATAAGCAGGCTCTTTCCTACTAAACTTGAAGCTGATCTGATACTAGGCACCACAGAGTGACACTTTGCCTGGAACTTTCTTGGTTTTAACATTGAAAGTCTGATGTCCAGGGAATATGCTCCATCCCAGGCAAACTAGGATGGTTGGTTATTGCTGTTTTGAGTGCTGAATGTGAGGGCTGGAGCAACTGCAGTCACATTGTTACCACATGAAACTAAGAATGAAGCCAGCACCAAGGAAAAGGAGCTGAGAGATGGAGAGAAGTCAGTTTCCAACCACGTCTTTAAACCTCTGGACCTAGCCGTGGCTATAGTCAGAGCCATTGAAACCTCTCACTAAAAGAGCCAATAAGTACTCTCTCTCTCTCTCTCTCTCTCTTTTCCTAAACTAACTTAACTTGGATCTCCTGACATCACCATAAAAAGTCTGTTCACTAATATGTTAGTTGTGTGAGACTATACAAGTTGCTTAAACTCTTTGAGCTTTAGTTAGTTCATCAGCAAAACTGGCATTTTTCCTGAAGACCGAAGGACACCAGAGTCAAGTGTCTGCCTCAATGCCTAGCATATACTTTTGTTCCCTCCCCCTTTATAAACTAGAACACTCATAAACTCTAGGGAGTGTGGGCTGGAAAGGAGATAGAGGTGCACTTGATCCAAAAGCTTGCTGTACAGAGATAGAAGCTGAGATACAGAAGAAAACTGGCTTCACTAACGCCCTTCAGCTAGAACTAGAACCAGGCCCCCGGAGTTCTTCCTGGTGCTATTTCTATCACATCATGAATTCCGAAATCTTACTTTCTCTTCTCAGAGGGCCATTCTGCTGATGAAAAACAAAGGGCAAGTATTTCACAACCCAAGGGGACTCAACCCACTCAAACATGATGGCAGCGGCATAGCAGGGACAGAACCAGGAGCCAGCCCAGGGCAAGGGCTCACCTGGCCAGTATTTCTAACAGAGCATCGTCTAGAATTCTCACAGGCCATTACCCACAGGGCTCTTCTCCTGCCTCAGGGCCGCCTGGCCCAACCAAGAGAAGTCTTTCCCCTGAAATGCAGACTTGAGCGTGGGCCTGAGGGGCCCATTCTTCTACCCACTTACTAATGAAATGGATCAGTATCAACTGGTCACTGTGAGATTCAGCAGCTGCCTTTAGATTTTACCTTCTTCTTAGGCAAGAAAACAACTTATTCTCAAAATGAAGCTCTCAGCTGTGTTTGTGAATGCCTTTCCCAAAACAAATAATACTGGGTGGTGAGAAGGAGAGACTGTCATAACCATTCACCACCCGGATTTGAAGTGGGGATGGGGAAGGCCAGGGAAGGCTTGGCCCCCTCGTGTTGTCTGAGGGGGCTACTCAGTTGCTCACTGCTCGCCTGTGTGCCCCCCCCTTCAACAGCTTAGAGGCGTAGCCAGAGGCCCACAGGGTCTGGGGAGGGGAGGCCACTGTCGGCTCTGTAGGTGATTTATTTGCCCTGCTCACAGCCTCCTCTTACAGCCTGAGCTGGTTTTATTCTAATCTGACTCAAGATCATAAAAGCAATAGTCTCCTTGACTGCCACATGTTTGGGAGGGAGTCTGGGACAGAATGGCCAGTGATTCCCCCAGGAGTGCTGGGCTTCAGTCCAGCTGTTTCAAAAGATCTGGGAGGAGTGTACAGTACTGAACTGAAGGCACTTTCTCCCCATGGACCGGCAGTGCGATCACTGCGTATCCAGAGTCAGATGGTACCACTGCTTACGGCCCATGGTACGTCGAAATGCACCTGCCAGGCTCTTGAGTGCAGGGACCGTTACTGTGTTGCACACCCATGTACCACAACACTGTATGTCATGTCTGGCACATAACAAACTGAGTAAGTGTGAGTTTTGTGCATGTGCTGCTAGACTTTGTTTCTTCACATTTCTCAACCCTAAAGGTTCTGGACCAATGGTCAAGTAGACGGAAGAGTCAGATCATGGCTCAAACAGCAGTTGCATCCCTGGTCAGGCTGGGTTAGAGGTCTTAGTCTAAGCCAGGAGCCAAGCTTAGTCTAAGTCTAAGCTTAGTCTTAGTCTAAGCTTAGTCTAAGCTCCCTTCTCCCTCCTGTCCCCCTCTCAGCTAAGTTCAACAACCCAGAGAGAGGAGGCGAAGCCGGACACCTGCCCACTCCATTCCCGCCAGGTCCTGCCGTGGTGAGCTTTCTACCTGAAGAGGTGGGCTATGGACAAGCTCAAGAGAAAAGAGCCCTTACAGACCTGCGCATGATGTGCTGCATGATTCCTTTTGCCCATCCCAGCGGTTGGATACATCACACCTTATCTCAGGAGAAGGAGTATGATGTCACAGAAGAAAGTGCAGAAGGAGTTTGCCCATTGCTTTAACAAAACGTTCGACGCCGTTGCCTTGAAATCAGCATAGCCACCTTACAGGTAAGAGCAGCTTCTCACCAGGGCTCAAAGTTCTTCTAAAATAAACTCCCTGAACAGGGCTTTCAGATGAAGGCCTGTTCCCAAAGTCCAAGTGAAAGCAAACCTATCATACCACTTTGTACTCAGCCATGCGTTCACCAGTCTTTAGTTTTTACGAGTCCAGAATAAATAAACAAAAATATCCATGTGAAAACGTGTGACGATTAGCAGCCCTGTTTCAAAATGCCAGAGTTGGCCCAACCCAGACCCCAAAGACCAGAGAGGCTGGTGATCTCAGTCCTGGAGATCCTTGCGAGACCTTGTACAGGGCCAGACCTATAAGGAATCTCAGCATGTTTAAGTGCCTTTTTTGTTGTTGTTGTTCAGCATAATTCCCTTGAGATCCATCCAAGTTGTTGCGTGAATCAGTAGTCCATTCCTTTTCATCTCAGTGTAGTGTTTCGTGGGGTTGATACACCATCGCCTGTTTCACCACTGAAGTGTGGAAGGACATTTGAGCTCATGCTGGCTTCTATGAACATTCAGGTGCAAGTTTTTGTGAACATACATGAACATAAGGTTTTATCTCTCTGAGATCAGTCCAGGCATGCAATTGCTATGTCGTGAGATAGTCACGCGTTTACTTAAGGACAAAAGCTGATGAACTTGTTTTCCAGAGTTGCTGTACCATTGAACGTTCCTACCAGCAGCATGTGAGGGGACAAGTGTCTCTGCATCCTCAGCAGGATTCGATGTTATTATTACTTTTTATTTTAGCTACTCTGATAGTGTACAGTGACAGCCCATTGTCATCTTAATTGGTGTTTCTCTAATGGCTCATGACGTTGAACACTATTTCAGGTGCTTATTTGCCTTATGCATATTTTCCAGTGAAATGTCTGTGTGTGTCTTTCGTTAATTTTTATTTGGATTGTTTAGGGTTCTTTTTTTTTTCTTTTTTACAGAGACAGAGAGAGTCAGAGAGAGAGAGAGATAGGCACAGACAGACAGGAACGAAGAGAGATGAGAAGCATCAATCATCAGTTTTTCGTTGCGTGTTGCGACACCTTAGTTGTTCATTGATTGCTTTCTCGTATGTGCCTTGACCGTGGGCCTTCAGCAGACCGAGTAACCCCTTGCTTGAGCCAGTGACTTTGGGTCCAAGCTGGTGAGCTTTGCTCAAACCAGATGAGCCCGCTCTCAAGCTGGCAACCTCGGGGTCTGAACCTGGGTCCTCCGCATCCCAGTCCAACACTCTATCCACTGCGCCATCCCCTGGTCAGGCCTTTTTTTTTTACGTTACATTTTGAGAGTTCTTTATATATTCTTGATACTAATTCTTTCTCAGTTATGTGTTCTTGCAAAGATAGCCTCTTAGTCGTTAATTGATCTTTTTATCCTCTTCACATAAGCTTTTATAGAACAAAAGATTTTCATTTTGTCCTTTCTAATTCATTAATATTTTTTCCCTTATGGACTTTCTTTGCCCATTCCGGCTCCTATAACAAGACAGTCACCAGCAGTGTAGCTTATATAAATATATATAATAAACAACAGAAATATATATCTTGCATTCCAGAGGCTGGAAATCCAAGATGCAGGAACCAGCATGGTCACGCTGTGGTGAAGGCTCACCTTCTGGTCCATAGCTGACACCTTCTCCCTGGGTCCACACATATTGTGAGGTCTCTTTCATAAGAGCACTATTCCCAATCAAGGGGGCCCCATGTTCATGACCTAATCACCTCCAAGTACCCCACTTATCAACTCCAACACCTTTAGGATTTCAATATAACTGTTCGGGGGAAAAGGCACACAAACATTATTAGGACCACCGTGTGGGTGGTACTTTCAGTGTCGAGGCCAGGAATACTTTGACTGGCTACCCTGCCAATTAGTTCACCAAGAAACATGGTATGAGTGTGCAAGGTAGGAGATCATAAGGCAAATGTGCATGTCCTAAGCCACCAGCACTGGGAAGTAAGTGAGTGTGAAGAAAAACAAGGCATGCAATATAAAAGGTCAGAAGCTAATCTTCAGAAAATTCTTATAATCATCAGATGCGCAAAATTATAAACAGAAGTTTCAAGTTTCACCAATCTCTAGTAAAATTGGTAAAAAAAAAAACCCAGAAAAACAAAAAGAAAACATCTATTAAAAATGAAAACAAAATCTGGTTACCCTACAACTAGAAAGACCAAATTATCTTTCTATTATTTAGACAGATCATGTTATAAAGTAGTTGCCAAATAAAAAGGTCAACGAGAACACAATACAGAAAGAAAAAAGAAAAAAATCAGGTAGGAAGGAAAGTTTTATGGCATTATGAAGGGCAATTAATTAATAAGAGATATTGTTATGTTTCTGAATTTTTGTGATGTCAATGTAATGTTATTTGTCAGGTGTTCAACAGTTATAATTTGTTGTGATGGCTTTTCTTATTCTACATATATTTTCTAGTCTATACCTAATATTGTGTTCTTCTTATTACTGTGGGACCCCCAAATTAAATAAGCTTCAGTCCCCACATCAGCCCTGACCATGGGTTAACCCCGCAGCTGCCAGATCATGAGGGTTCCATAGTGTTGCAACAGAGGTGACCACGCAGGGAGAGAGAGCGAGCGAGAGAGTGGGAGTATTTCAGTGTTTTACCTAGTACGCTGCTACCAGTTATGTCCCGCCAGGTATGCCCTGCCTCTTGCATTCACTTCAGTACTTTGTTGGGGCCGCAGAAACTGGGCAAGGAATCAAGAGGCCTTCTGCATCAGATAATTCTTGAAAAAAATAATAAAATTGTCCCTTGAAGTGTTCAACAGTAATTTATGGGAGGGGCACAAGATTTGAAGGTCAGTGGCCCAAAACAAAAAACAATAAAACATTATAAATCACAAGTAGGTATAAAACCAGATTTCAGCTACCACTTTTTTCTCAAAACTCCCATGTCAAGCATGCAACAAATTGCAGATGAATTCTTGCCTTCGTGAGCCCTTCCTGGTCGCGTCCCTGCCCCACTCCGAGTCCTCGGATCGGCTGCCAAAGGGGAGGCAGCTTGATTCAACCACAGGCCCTGGCTGTGGTCAAGCATTGAGGGAAGGGCTTTCTCTATTTAACCTCATTCACACCCCAGTGGATGCAATGCCCTCAGATCAGCCATGGCTCTTACTTCTTTTCAGGACCCCCTTGAGATGATACATACAATGCAAGTCATGTGTAAAGCAATTTGCCAACTAGTTATCCAAAAGAAACAGCATTTGGCTAAAAGGCAAACATCACCAACTAATTACACTGAGGATTCTGGGTTACCTAATTAAACCTCTTCCTGCCTTGGTTTCCCTGTACCCTAACTTAACGATGCCTCTTTGAAGTACTCTGAGGTCACCCTGTCCACTGTCTTTGAGGATCTTCAAGTGCAATGTCGAGCAAAGTTCCAGTCTTGCCAAGCACCTGTCATGTGCCCTTGGGCCAGCCGCTGTCCCCACCTGGTGCGTGATGGTTAGGGACACCTCCCTCACAGTGTGGTTCTATAGCTTAACGGAGAACACGTGGCTGAAGCCTAAGCAGAGCCCAGAGCCTGGTCAATTCTCAATAAAAATAACAACTGTGAATATCAACCAAAGCTCGTACATATTAAAACCACCAACAGAGAGAAAAGAAGAGTTCACATGGAGGTTCTGACCATTACTCTCTGTGAAGTGACGGAGTCTTTCATTCATTCCTATCAGATGCTTTCCGCCATAGGACGAGACTATTCCTGGAACACGTGGGTAGGAATGCTCAAGTTTCTCATTTCCAGTTTGCTATTTATCTTCAAAGATTTCTCCTCACGAGAGAAAAGAAAGTCTTTCACTTCATTCCATCCATGCATACATGAACAGTTTTAGAGGGTTATTAATTTAACTTAAAAAGGAAATAAATGAATTCCTCAAGCTCTCAAAACTACAAAGATATAATCACAAATACGTAAATGCTTTGTTAAACCCCAAGCAAAAACATGGGATCGGCAAGGTCATAGAGGACCCTGTCTAGGATTTATGAAAATAGCCTTGGTAAGCAAATTGGCGATTTTTAGACAAGATTTCAAGAAAAAGTTTTTCACCTTGAAATACTTCTAAGAGTCTTGAAACAAACAGCGTAATATAAGCGCTGTTCGTACGTTGCTGTTCATCTTTTTATGAGAGCAGACCCCTCCAAAAACATCACTTCTGATACCTTCTAGCATGAGAACCTGAGAGGAAGCAGGCGACTATGTGAAGGGGCTGTGGCTCAGGGCAACGTGCGTGGGCTGTGTAATCTGAGAGAGAGAGTCAAACTTAGATTTACAAACCCATTATTCTTTTACGTTCTCAAACCTTCATTTTTTTTATATAACCAACTACATCAACGAAAAAGTTTCATTTTATATCGTTAGCATATGACACGTCATGACGATCTGGACCATTTCTCCCTGGAAAAGTATACATTTACTTGAACAAAATAGTCTATTGAGTTATTTTTGGCTACATTTAGATACTTTAACTTCTAAAAAGAATGTTCCAATTTTGATGTAAAATGTAGTTCCCCTGATAACTATAAATGTCAGAGCCCAACCTATATTTCTCATAACAGCAAAGTTCCTGCCAATCTGACACTTGTGCACAGAGAGTCTGAAAAATTCAGGCCACTGCTGCTTCACAATCATTCTGTTTTCCACCCCTTTATAGAAAGCCGGTGGAGTCTCAGGGAAGGTAATCAAATATTTAAAAAATAATCATCATAAATATTTGCATTTTAAAAGGTTTTTTGTTAGCCAGGTTCGAGGACTTGGCCTATCTTTCTGTTCCAAAGACACACTAAAAACATCTAAGGCCTCCGTGCGGCTGCCAGTTTCAAATCCTCACACAAAATGGTAAGACAGTGGAATTTTTCAATAAACCAAATGATTTTTTGGCCAAACCATTTTTCCGAGCCACGTGACACTGTGTGTTTCATAGACCAAGGTGGTTTGGCTTTTTTGCTTTACATCTTCCAAGGACCAGATGGAACTGGATTTTGACGCTCTGCCCGGCGGGGTGGTCTGAGTGCGGTGTCCTGGGCAGGCACGCTGGCAACTCGGCCGCCTGGTTAGCATAATTCTGATACGCGGGGTCCCACGAGGCCGTCCTTCCAGTCAAGGGTGGAGTCAGACCAGTCAGCAGACCCAAGTCAAAGCCAGATGGAAAATCACAGACTCCACAGCACAGAAGTTTGTTTTCTCAAGAATCAAAAAGGTGCTAGGGCACAGACTAGCCGGCTGTCACACTCCTCCAGAGATGCGCGACCGCAGCTTCTGCTCTGAGCATCGGAGACTGGGAGTCGCTTTCCATCGGGCTCTTTGTTTTAGGAAGTTCACCAGAAATGTCCCTTTGTAAATAAAATTTGAAGCAAGTGACTTTCAGCAGCACTGGGAGAAAGTTCAAGAGTGTCACTGGGCTTTGCAGGGGCCTTGGACTCAAATTCTATTGGCAGCCAAAATGCCTGTGTCCCTCCCAATTAATTAGTTTGAAACTATGAGTTTTTTGAGGGGTCTAAGGACTCTTGTAGGAGACAGGGAAGTAGTTCCAGACACCTCTCTTTTAGGTTCAAAGTTTTAAGCTCAGTCTATTTACAACGAGATCAATAGTAAGGAAATAAAACAACCAGATGAGAAAGCTCTCAGAGTTGGAAGGTGGAGTTTAGCTGGGTGGTCTAGAGCCCCAGCACGGGGGGTGTCTCGTGGCTGATGATGTCATGGGATCCTTCTTGAGCTAGTCACCAGGGCAGCCTGAGCTGTCCTCACGGCAAGGTCAGCTCCAGGCATTCAGAGGCCATAAATAATGAGGAGAGTATGTTCCCTATCCAATCTCCATCTCCACTATAAATGTCATTCAAAACAATAATTGTACTAAACCATAAAGTAAGGATAAGAAAATATGAAGGCAAAAACTAGTCCATAACACCAAGCTGATGTTTCTATTGCAGTATCAAAACTCTCAAAGAATTTCTTAACCACCATTTTGGTGCCCATTGCAGTCTGAATTTAGAACTGCCCAGCCCTGCCTTGAGGACAGTGGCCAAAATTCAAAGACCTTGGATCTGTTTTTGCCTAGAGAACTCAGAGCCAAATGGACACTTAGCTGGCAGAAGTCCTCTCCTTTGTAGCCTGTTTCATAGCCAGAGTGCTTCCTGGGTCACCTCTGGCTTGCCCTGGGTGGCCATATATTCTGTTTCCAGCAACAACATGGAGGCAGAAAGACCAGGGCTATGTCGATATTCCCTGCAAAAAAAAAAAAGAGGCTGAAAAGAAGGCAATTGGATGAAAATACAGTGCTGGACAGAGAAATACTGTGCTAAGTCCAGTCAAGTTTATGGTGGATCAGGGTTATGAGGGAGGGGAACAGTACAAATAAGGGAGGGAGTGTTTCTCACTTGGGTTATAGGAATGTTAATGCTGCCAGTCAAGATAGAAATTCTGCTCACAAAAATGAGGGGATCAGGGGACGTGCAGACACTCCAGTACTTTCAGCCTTTCGTCTGGTGCATTTTTACCAATGACATAAAAGTTGACTTTGCATCTCGTTTGCATAATCAAACAACTTTCTTTTACTTGTCGCTTGCTTTTCTGATGTCCTTATTTAATAGAAAAGAAGTCAAATGCTTCTTTTTTTATCGCCTCATATTCATTTTGAAATAGCCCCTAATTTTTGTGAGCAGTATATAAGAGGAGGAGATAGCTCAGTAGAGAAGATAAAGGCAGACACGGTGACTTGGGCTGGGGGCAGGTTGAACTTTCTGGCTATCCCTGTAAAAGGGGTTGCAGATGTGGACCTAGAGTTTATGAGAAGAATTGAGCGTCACCCACGTGGTTGAAGATAAGGAGCCTCCATGAACACCTTTAGTGTAGAAATGAATTCAAGGTGATGGAAGCAATAACAAAAGAATGACCATGAGGAATAACGCAGAGAAGAGATGAGAGTACAAGTGGAGGAGCTAATCAGAGAGGAAAAAAAGAGGAATTCTTTCTCTGAGAAGGGAAAGGAAGCAGAAAACACTGGCCACAGTGGCTCCCTCTTAACTGTAGGGAGAGTTGAAGAAGTTCCTGTCAGGTACCCTTGCCCTTCTCAGAAATTAGGAAATGATGGCATCTAGCCCTGAGCATGATAGGGCTGGAGGTAAATGAAAAGTTCAAAGAGAATGGAAATCAAAAAAGATTGGAGACACTAGAGAAGCCAGTGGGGTGAGCAGCATTCACTGAGAAGGGTGTCCAGAAGAAAAAAGAACAAATATCAATGAAGAGGTGGATATAAAAATAAACCAGTGTATGTTTTTGTATCTATCTTCAAATATTTGGAGTAAAAAAAACAAAAAATAATTTCCAGATACTACAATCTAAAATTTGACACTTTTCCAAAGAATGGGTCCTGTCATATTTCAAATCTTATAGAGTTGCCTTTTTACAAGTCACAAATATATTATGATCTAGACGTATCACCTAGAAGAAACAAGATCCTCAGAACAAACATAGACAAGGAAATAATTAGATATTTTAAAAGTTCTGCCTAAATAAGATCATGTTCCCAGATTTTGATATGTAATTGATATATAACATTGTATAAGTTTAAGATGTACAACATATTGATTTGTTACACTTGCACATTGGAAAATGATTACCACCATAGTGTTAGCTAACACCTGCATGATGTCACATAATTATCTTTTTGTGTGTGTGTGGTGAGAACATGGAAGATCTAATCTTTTCTCCTTTCAAGTCTATAATACATTCATAGTAACATTCCACTATCCTTTAGATTACCAGAACTTATTCATCTTATAACTGAAAGTTTAAACTCTTTGACCAACATGTCCCCTATTCCCCCACCCCCAACATCTAGTAACCATCATTCTAGTCTCTGTTTCTATGAATTCAGCTTTTAAGATTCCACATACAAGTGGTATCATACAGTGTTTGTCTTTCTCTGACATTATTCACTTAGCATACATAATGCCTTTAAGTTCTATCCAAGGTCCATCCATATCTTTTTTTATGGATAAATTATATCTACATCGAGAGATATATAGATAAATATAGATATATATCATATATTGTCATTTCATATCCGCCCCCCATGGACCTGGTGGTGAACCTCAACCCTTTCTTCCATTTCTCCAATTTCTAAAGGAAACAGGGTTGGTAACTTTGCTACAGCTTTAAAAGGAATTCAAGAAATGTAAACAGAAATATGAACAACCCATTTATTTATCTGTTGACTAACAGGTTGCTTTCATATTCTGACTATTGTGAATAATTGCTACAAGGATCAATTTTTATAAACCATGTGTGGAAACTAATCTCATATTAATTTTATATGTAAACTTGATTGGGCCACAGAGTGACCAGCCATGTGGTCAAACATTCTGTATATGTTTGTGAGGTTGTTTATTGGTGAGATTAATATTTATATCAGTAGACTGAGTAAAACAGATTGCCCTCCCTGATGTAGGTGGGCCTCAACCAATCAGTTGAAAGCCTAAACTAAACAAAAAAGCTGACCTTCCTGCAAGTAACAGAAAACTCCTCCAGCCTGACTGTCTTTCGACATCTTCTTTTTTTCTTTTGGACTTAGATGGAAACATTAGCTTTTCCTGGGTTTGGAGACTGCTGGCTTTTATACTGGAAGTATCATCAGTTCTCCTGGGTCTCCAATTTGCTAACTATAGATCTTGGAACTTGTCGACCTCCATAATCATATAATCCAATTTATTTATTTATTTATTAAAATTTTTATTGATTTTAATTTATTGTGTTTACATAGATTCAATTTCTTATCATAAATCTATTTACATAGACATGTAATAGTAGAATATATACATATAAAGTATATGTATATCTGTAAATATATGTTTACATAATATTTAATAGTAGAATATATATATTCTACTGGTTCTGTTTCTCTAACATATTTATATATTTTATATTATATATTTATATAATATATAAAATAAACCACATGTTTAGTATCTCTAAAGAGTAATTTATTCATCAAAATGTGATGTTGACTTTAAGTTTACTGTGTATTTTTTTCTTCCAAGAAAAGGCAATCTTAAATAAAGAAGTAGTCTAAAATTCTTCATGAGCCTGGAACTGATTTTTGTACTTCATGTTTCTGCACAGTCCACCTCGGTTCTGGTGGTGCACACAGATCCCCAGGAAGCCCTGACACCAGGGATGAATGGGGGGCAGCACTTATCAGCTTCCCCACCTATAATGAGATGTTAAGAGTCACAAGAAAATGCAATTGAGCAAAAGGAACTGGATCTGTCAGAAGACTCTGTGAGGACAGACAGTGCATTTCCTCGTGTCGACTTAGCGGGACAAATCATTCCGTGGATTAATGATGTCTCTCCTTTCTAAGCCAGATACATTTTAGGATACTGGCAGATTTCCTCTCAAAGCAATATTTTACAATTTTCATGGTACAAAACTTGCTTTGAGTACACTGCTTTCTTACTTCTAACTTCTCTGGTATCTGGCTAAGGATTTTTATCTCTGGACCTGTGTCCTCATTGGCAAAATATTAAAACATTAAGGGAGGGGATCTGGTCAATCTCTTTTCATACTAATGTCCTACTCATACAACTTAATGTCAACAGGACATTTCTTTAATAAATGCATCGCTGTTGTTTTGTGGTTGACTTAGGATCTGCTTTCCTGTTTCCATGTAACCGAGGTTCAGGTGATAATTCTATATGCCATGAGAGATGCATAAGATTACATCGAATCTCAATTCCAAACCCTGGGCAAGTCCATACCCACCTCCTATCATTTCTACAAGTCCCTGGAGGAGCGTCTGGCCTCACATGAACTTCCGGTGCCAACCTTGGCTTGCTCGGTTGAGGGTCATTTTATCACTTCATACGTGCCCCTCATGGACCTCAATGTGCAACTCAACCTTTCCTTCATTTCCCCAATTTCTAAAGGAAATGAAGTGGTGACTTTACTACAGACTTAAAAGGGATGCAAGAAATATAAACAGAAATATGAAAAATTAGGCATCCGCCCTCCCAACCTATTGAAACATCGAACGAACTGCCCAATGGGCATTTCCACTAGCTAGTTCCCACCTCCTTGCCGTCACGGCACCCAGACTCACTCTGCTCCTCTCAGAGCAGAACAATTTTTATTTTCTTGTTCTGCTCACTTTAACTGTCTCTTTTATTGCTTTGGCTTTATTTTATTGACCTCAGGCTCTTTTGCACCTGCTATCCCAAATGTCTTAGTAGAGTGTTATTATAAACAAAGACAGTTTTCTCCCGAAGAAGAACTCAAGTGCTAAGCACTCGGGGAATATATTTTTTATAACACTCTCTCAGCACACACAACAGTAATGGCAACCATGCTGCTGCATTAAGACCGATTATATTTCCGTAGCTCCCAAACATATTCTAAGAAGCTCTCGTTGTCTGGTTCACAAAATGACCATGGCCAGATGCTCAGCATCAAACACAGTAGGGCCCTGAACGTTCTGACAAGCTGGAAAAGCACTGCTGTTCCCTCCATGGAGAATACAATTGGCCTTCAACAGCGCAGACCCACCAACTGGTAAACCACAGCTCACTCTTGTGCTCAGAGACCTGGTGGGGAAAAGTCATAGAATGTTTACAAGTTAAATTCCATGTTTAAAACCATTCAAATACTTTCAACAATGGAAGGTTACATTTGAAAACCATTTGCATGGTTATTTCCAGGAATTTCTGAAGTCAATAACTAATACCTGTACTTGGGTGCATACAGAGGCTGCACCAAGTAATGCCTCCCCTCGACCATTCTGGCAAATCATCCTGGTGAAAAGTAAGTACTTTTTACTTTAGTCACTTGTTTATCACTACTGATGAGTTTTGTTTGGGGAGAGCATGTAAAATATTTCTTTTTATCCTATTAACCACAATCTTTTCTACAAATAATGGAGCCACCTGTGATTTTTACTCTTGTTATTATTATTTGGTATTACACTTTTCTAAACAGAATGTAAGTGATTTTATTTTCTCAATTGTTTCTTCTTGACATTTTAATTAATCATTGATGTTGGCTTTAGCCTGGACTGTGGTGGTGCAGTGGATAGGGCACCAACCTGAAACACTGAGTTTGCTGGTTCAAAACCCTGGGCTTGCCCAGTCAACGCACATATGACAAGCAGTCAATGAGCAACTGAAGTGAAGCAACTGTGAGTTGATGCTTCTCATTCTCCCCTACCTCTCTCTTGCCTCTCTCTCCATAAAATCAATAAATAAAGTCTTTATAAATAATAATAATTAAATTTATATTGGCTTTAGACTCAACAATTAATTCAGTCTGAGTCTTGATAGAATTACATATGTATTTTATAGACAGAAAAATCACACTTCTAAAAACAAAAAATATTTAAACAATATAAATAAATAGATTGTACAGCATGTTATACACTTATAGCTTCAGAGTATCACTTTTCAAAATATATTTAAATATACATGAACATATATGAAATTGATACCTTGTAAGATTTTAGAATGTTTATTATACAAGTAAATAAAAATTTATATTTAAAATTTCAATTTGGCTTACATAGACAGAGCTTTTAAATATTTTGATGTGATGTAGTTTTTAATGTTCTTAAAAATGCAGTCAACCTAAGAAATGTTTTTGAAAAGCTAATTTTTCTGAAACCAAAGAACAGCTATAATCCTCTTAGGTTTCTTGCATTTAAGTAGATTCAAATTTTTCTGACATTTACTTTCTAAACATAACAGAAAATACCTTAGTTAAAGCCAAAAGGCCCTTGACTCACAAAACAAACAGAGATGCCCAAAAATTGCTTGACGTCCTATTTAAGCAATCTACTGAGAATTATCACAAATTTGAATTTGTGAGACTGCACCATCTTCTTCTCTGCCCAAAAGCTTGGTTTCATGTTCAATTTATCAAGAGAAGGAATGGTGTCATATAAACTGAGCCCAGTCCCTTACAAAACATCTATCTCACAGAGAAAAGAATTTGAACATTTCTAAGTATTTCCCAAGGTCAAAAAAAGAGCTAAATCCTTTTATGAGATTGGTCACAGTAGTACGAGACAGATTTCAAGAAGCTAGTAGTTGCAACATCTCACAATGAACAGCAAATGCCCAAACCCCTCACTGTACTGCACGTTCCTCATTTAACCAGCCTGTAGTAAAACCCTCGCCTCCGCGTTGGGAAAGAAATTGGAAGAGCAAGCTTCTGATGTCATGCGCATGACATAGAGACAACTCTAAGAGAGTATTGCATGGAAAGAATTTCGTTACAGAATAATGGGTTTATAGGTGTTTGTAGGCTAGGGATACAAGTCAGGGAAGAGTTTGGGATTGGACATCAGATTTTAAAGGATTGAAGAGAAATAGGAAGCTACAAAACTGCTCCTGATCAGCCTGGAGCCTTCTACCCAGCAGACAGGGCACATTCAACATGGCACAGGCACCGATTGGAGGAAACAGAACCACGTCCTCCTTACCCCCCCCCCACCATGTGGGACTGTTCAGTAGGCTGGCTCTGTATATACAGTGGTGGGGGGAGCAATAAGTACCTTCTACGGAGCGTCTGAGGGTGAAGTGAGACGATGTCTAGCAAGCACCTGCCGTACAGCTGATATAAAGAGAGGGGACAAGGGGAGGAAGAGAAGAAAGGATGGGAGCGGAGAAAGAGGAGGGGTTTGATATCAGTAAAATTATTTTCTGGGCTCCTGGCATGTTCCTTCAGTGGTACTTGGGGAGTATGCATTGCCCTGTAGTGTGGTTAATGATGTAGAATGCTGGGCCCCTCCGCTAAAGTGGACAAAAATCACCGCCTCCGCGCAGGGGACCTGGTGCATAGTAGCTGCTCAGGGATGTTACTGAAAAAGTGGCCCAGACGCATTCAGCGGCTCCGCCATCCACTCAGCATGACTGGAAATCTCCTGTCCTGGGCCCTGGCTGCAGCTCTCGCTCCTTCTGTCACCCGAGGAGACGGGCTCTGATGACACCCCCTCCCCACAAATATCAATTCTGTCTCTTTAAACTTTCCTGGTCCTTTTAGGTCCCTGGATAACTGCCTCATTATCCATGAGAGAACTAAAGTGAAAGTTACCCTCCAGTGACTTTAGAAGAGGTAGAGAGAGGTTTCTGGCTAATTGCAGTGCTCAGTAATTTCCGTTAAGGGCGCCTTTCCTGTCAGACCTGCCATGAGTAATGGGAGATGGCAGCGTTCACTTTACTACTCAGTCTGAGCACGCCCAGGGCTAATTCCACGAGGTCGCGTCGTCTGCAGCCGCCCGGCCTCCCCTTCCCAACACTCACTGTGCCCAGATGAAGATGAGGTCTCCGGCTCTTCCAAGCTTAGCTTTCATGGACGGCAGTTAGGAGGAAATCCTGATGGCATTACAGAGTAGTGGTTGGGGACACGGAGATGGGGCCTAGGTCCTAATTATGTCTCCATTGCTTAAGAGCTGAATGGCTTTGGGCATTGTTGTAGACAGAATTGTGACTCTTTCTCCAAATTCTTATGTTGAACCTCTAGCCCCAAGGTGACTATCATAGGAAATAGGGGCTTTACAGAGGTAACTAGAGTTAAATGAGACCACAAGACTGGAGCCCTAATCCACTAGGACTGGTGTCCTTGTAAGAAGAGGAAGAGACACCAGGCATGTGTATGCACAGAGGAAAGACGGTGTGAGAACAGAAAGAAGCTGGTCATCCGGAAGCCAGACAGAGACTTCAGGAGAAACCAAGCCTGTGACACCTTGATCTTTAACTCCCAGCCTCCAGAACTACAAGGAAATAAATATCTGTTGTTTACGTCCCCCAGTCTATTGTGTTTCGTCATGGTAGCCCTCAGAGTGACACAGGCAGGATTCTCAATCCCAGTCTCAGGTCCCCTCTAGGGATGGCGACAGTCACAGACCCCACCTGAAAGGTGGGGGTTGACTGACTAAGGGAATGTCTGTACAATGCCAGACCAATGCCTGGCACACACACACACACACAAATCATCTGCACATGTAGGGTATTAATTTTAGTAATCCAACTCATCAATTTTAAAAATGCACAATGTGAGGTCCAGAGAAGTTAAATCACAGCTCACTAGCACTTAGTGATTTGGCGAGCCTGACTTGGAGCCAGAAACCTCGGGGTCATGTCTCCTACAGCTGCCTGCAGTTTCCATTCTTAATAGCAGTGCAGGGTAACGGCTGGGAACACAGGGTTGGGACCGAAACTGACTGCTGCCCTCGGGCCAGGTACTATTCAGGTGTTGTAGAAATAGAGATAAATGAAGCAGACAAGGTCCCTCATGGGACAAATGTTCTGCCAGCAAGAGACAGAGGATGACTCAACAAAGCATAAACAGCATGATTTCAGAGAGGAGTAAGTAAGAAACTCTTCTAGAAAGTGACTGCTGAAAGGAACAGGATGTGCAAAGACCCTGAGGCAGGACTAAGCTGAGATTCTGGAATAGGTAGAAGAAATCATGATGGTTAGTTTGTATTTAAAACTAGTTGTTGCTATTCTTCTACCTGAAAGTTTTGTTTACTCATAGTTTAATGTCTAAAATATTACTTATCATAACAAAAAGAAAAAAAATCCATGTATAGTTCTCCAATTTAACTGAAATCCAAAGTAAAGACTACTTCCAAAGAGAAAAAATCAAAAGGCGTTTGAAAGGGAAGGTGCCAACAGAGGTGCTGGTAGCAATTGGCCAATGCTGAGCAGAGACAGAAGCTATGAGGCCACACTCAGTGCACCAGAGACAGAAAGGCCTAGGAGATCACCTTGTTTGATGGACCCATTTTAGAGGTGAAAAGACTGAGGCCCTGAGGGTTCCATGACTTGATTAAAGGCACATAGTAAGTCATAGCAGAACCAGGACTAGAACACAGGCCTCCCAACTATTACCCCGAACAAGTTGCTCGTTTCCCTCTTCCTCACCAATACTTCCATGAAGCCAGTGGGGTGAGAAGCTGGGCACAGTGAGTCTTCAGCCACACTGATGCTCAGACTCCGGGGTCCTGAGGGCACCATCCCGTTTTCATTCCAACAAAACCAAGGTTGAGAGCAGAGGTAGTCAACCTTTTCATACCTACCGCCCACTTTTGTATCTGTTAGTAGTAAAATTTTCTAACCGCCCACTGGTTCCACAGTAATGGTGATTTATAAAGTAAGGAAGTAACTTCACTTTATAAAATTTATAAAGCAGAGTTACAGCAAGTTAAAGCATATAATAATAATTACTTACCAAGTACTTTATGTTGGATTTTCACTAAGTTTGGCAGAATAAATCTTTATAAAACAACTTACTATAGTTCAATCTATCTTTTTATTCATACTTTGGTTGCTCCGCTACCGCCCACCATGAAAGCTGGAATGCCCACTAGGGGGCGGTAGGGACCAGGTTGACTACCACTAGTATAGAGGAACTAAGTGACTTGCCCAAGGTTACACAATCAAAAAGCAACAGAAGGAAATCCTGCCATTTGTGATCATGTGGATGGACCTACAGGGTGTTGTGGTAGGAGAATAAGTCAGACAGAGAAAGGCAAGGGCTATGTGATGTCACATATATTTGGAACCTGAAAACAAAACAGAACAGAAACAGACTCTAGATACAGAGAACAGACTAAGAGATGCCACAGGAGAGGAGATGGGGGGATGGGTAAAAGAGTAAAGGGGAATAAGAAGTATAAATGTTGCCTGACCAGGCGGTGGTGCAGTGGATAGAGCTTCAGCCTGGGATGCAGAGGACCCAGGTTTGAGACCCCGAGTTTGCCAGCTTGAACCCGGGCTTCTCTGGCTTGAGTGTGGGCTCACCAGCTTGAGGGAAGGGTCTCTTGCTTGAACATGAAATCATAGACATGACCCCAAGGTCACTGGTTTGAAGCCCAAGGTCACTGGCTTGAGCTTAAAGGTCGCTGATTTAAGCAAGGGGTCACTGGTTCAGCTGGAGCCTCCCCGCCTCCCGTCAAGACGCGTATGAGAAGCAAAGAACAACTAAGGTGCCACAGCAAAGAATTGATGCTTCTCATCTCTCTCCCTTTCTGTCTGTCCCTCCCTTTTGCTCTTTCTCTCTCTCTCTCAAAAAAAAGTACAATTATCAGGTATACAAATAGTCACAGAATATAATATACAGCACAGAGAATATAGTCAATAATACCTTAATAACATTTCATGGTGACAGATAGTTACTAGACTTAGAGTATTGATCACTTCATAAGATATATAAATGTACACCTGAAACTAATATAATATAGTAAGTCAACAATAATTTTTAAAGTAGTTAATTTTTTTAAAGTTCTAGAAAGTGCTAGGAAGTACCATCTGCTTGCTTCCAATGTCTGAACTCTTAATTAGGTGTTGACCACAGTGGTGTGTTGGCACCTGTTCATCGTACACGTAGGCTCATTCCTGATACAAGAAAGTCACAGCTCTGACTTAGAGGGGAAATAAACAAAGGCAAACTCTCCTGAAATCATAGGCTTCTGGTAGACTAAACCAGACTCCAAAGCATCTTAGATTCAGCCTCCAGAAAGAGCCCATTTTGCTATCTTCCTCTTCACCCCTCTGTTCCCTCATCACTGATGGGTGAGTCTCCCTGGTGCTCCTCCAGCAGCCCAAGCCCACTCTCCATACACACACACACACACACATGCACACACACACACATGTTTATATATATCCTCTTGGGAAAACCTAGAAATAGCAAAACTTCTAAGATGAAGCAAAAACCTTTGAAACCCATCTGACAGCTCCCAACCACAAGGCAGGGCTAGAACCCTTCCCTCTCACTGCACTTCTCAATTTTTTTAATTCATTTTAGAGAGAAGAGAGAGAGAGAGAGAGAAAGAGAGAGAGAGAGTAAGGGGGGAGGAGCAGGAAGCATCAACTCCCATATGTGCCTTGACCAGACATGTGCAGGATTTCAAACCAGTGACCTCAGCGTTCCAGGTCAATGGTTTATCCACTGTGCCACCACAAGTCAGGCCTGCACATCACGCCTTTTCAACATTCACGACCCATGGATGTCCACAAGGTAAAGGCTGCCTAGAAAGAAAACATGACTAAAGGGCATTGGTGCCCCTGATGCAAAAGGGCACCATGCATCTGACCCAAAACTGGGACCCTTTTGCTCCCAGCGTATAAAGATCCAGATGTAAACGACCTTAGGTTCATATTTTTAAATCCTCAAGAAACATGCTCTGTTTCCACAGCTATATTTTACATGCTTATTTTCTGAGTCTCTTGATGGAACTCTAAACCTTGAATGATCTTTCACAAGCCATCAATCTTTGAAATGCAATTCAAGAGAAAGGCTGTGCGGCTACCAAGCGCTAGCATCCAGAATTGATGGAAACAAAGGGGCCTTGGGTTTTTAGGAGTGCCTGTAGGCTGGGGCTAGAGGAGCGGCTCCTCCTGTCACCATGGAAACACATCCAGAGATGGCCCAGCCCCATGAGCCCAGCCCCTCATTTCTCCTCTGAAACCTGGATCAGCTCAGGTCACCTAGCAAGGAAAGGAAGAAATCAGGGAGGGAAAGAAGAAAATAGTAAAGGTATACATTTTTCCCTAGAAGTCAGGACACCACATAGAAACTCACAGTTCCTTTAATAAAATTTCCATCTTCTTTTCTGGATTCTCTCCCATTTTCAAAGGTCAAGTACTCTTTCCATATTTGCTCAACTTTGGACTTTTTGTGCTAATATCAGCTTGCCAATATCTGTTGAGTGCATGGTGTTCACAGAGCACTAGGTGGGAGTAGAAAAGATAGAGGAAACACATTGCTCCCAGGATCCCAGGTGAGTGCAATCAAACTGAGAAATAAAACATGCATTCTTGAAATCATCTAAGAATATACTTGTGATAAGTAATCTCCAAATGTGGCTCCAATCACTTCCTTCTCTGTCTGCATGCATGCTGATCCCCTCATCTACAGGTAGAGATCAGTTTTCCTCCCCTTCCCACTGAGCTAGCTTTGTGACTTGCTTTTGGCCAATATGGCAGAAGTGGTATTATTCTGGGACATCTGAGTTCTGGCCTTAAGAAGACAGGCCATTTCAGTTCCCTCTCTGTAAGAAGCCATTTACCATATAAAAAATCCAGCTGCTCTGAAGCCGCCATGTTATAAGGAAGCTCAAACTAACAGGAATGAGAGAGAGAGAGAGAGAAAGAGAGCGCAAGAGAGAGAGATGCTCTCCCAGCTCCGGCCCTTCCAGCCATCTCAAGTAATGCACCAGATTTGGGAGTAAAGAAACCATCTTAGACATTCTAGCCCAGCAGAACCGAGAAGAAAAACCATCCAAAAGAGCCTGACCTAGATTGCAGAAATATGAGAAATAAGACTGTTATTGTTTTAAGTTACAAAGTTTTGGGGTAGGTTGTAAAATAGCAATAAAAAACTGGAACAACTGCAAAGCAACTCAGAAACCTGACAGTTGGTGATTCATTTAAATATTGTAAATGAGAAACACTGGGGTCAAGTTGATTCACAGACAAAGGGCTTCAATTCCAGTCACTGGTCCAAGCAATTTGCAATACATGTATCAATATATTTAAACTTCACAAATGCCTGTATGAAGGACATACCATTATGACCAATACATGAATTTTCTGAAGACACAATTGAACCTGTATTAAAAGGGCATGGCTACCGGTCCAGTCTGAGTCCGGAAAGGAGAGACTATGAGGATGGCAAGGGGCGAGGCCGGTGGAGATCTACAGCCCTTCCGTCACATGAGCTAAAAATAAATGTATATGGTAAGCCACCAAGATCTGGAGATTATTTATTATGCAGCATAATTTATTAAAACCTGTACCAATTTATTAGTAAATCCAATAGCAACTAACAAGTAAATTCCTTGAAAACAGCAGCATCTCACCCTGTAAAAAAAGCAAGTCTACTAACCATTTTTAATTTTTTTTTTTTTTTTGTATTTTTCTGAAGCTGGAAACGGGGAGAGACGGTCAGACAGACTCCCGCATGTGCCGGACCGGGATCCACCCGGCACGCCCACCAGGGGGCGACGCTCTGCCCACCAGGGGGTGATGCTCTGCCCCTCCGGGGCGTCGCTCTGTTGCCACCAGAGCCACTCCAGCGCCTGGGGCAGCGGCCAAGGAGCCATCCCCAGCGCCCGGGCCATCTTTGCTCCACTGGAGCCTCTGCTGCGGGAGGGGAAGAGAGAGACAGAGAGGAAGGAGAGGGGGAGGGGTGGAGAAGCAGATGGGCGCTTCTCCTGTGTGCCCTGGCCGGGAATCGAACCCGGGACTTCTGCACGCCAGGCCGACGCTCTACCACTGAGCCAACCGGCCAGGGCTCTACCAACCATTTTTAATGAGCACTTGCAAGATACCCCCCAAATCTGGGCTGTTCAGGATGCACGGAGACAAAGAGAGCACACACGGGTGACATGATGCTGCCACTGGTTACCATACAGTTTGAGTCTTAAAGATCAAGAAAGGAATGTTGACTGGGATAAAAAGAAGATTTGGTCAGGATATATGCCATGGAATACTACTCAGCCGTAAGAAATGATGACATCGGATCATTTACAACAACATGGCTGGACCTTGATAACATTATACTGAGCGAAACAAGTAAATCAGAAAAAAACTAAGAACTATATGATTCCATACATAAGTGGGACATAAAAATGAGACTCAAAGACATGGTCAAGAATGTGATGGTAACAGAGGCGAGGGGAAGGGCACAAAGAAAACCAGATAGAAGGTGACGGAAGACAATTTGACTTTGGGTGATGGGTATGCAACATAATTAAATGTCAAAATAACATGAAGATGTTCTCTCTGAACATATGTACCCTGATTTATTAATGTCGCCCCATTAAAATTAATTAAAAAAAAAAAGACCATTTGGGTGGTCCGCCCTGCCCTTCCATTTCCAATGGTCAAAGCTAGTGAGACTTCCACAGAGCAATTCACTCACATAATCAGGGTGTCCTGTAATGTTTTTAAAATCAAGACAGAGTACTTAGTAAATACATAGTGTTCAATATTCAAAGAACCTAAAGTAAGGAATATTTCACTCCAGGTTTATGCAATGTAATGACCCGGATGATGTCAAGAGAAAAATGAGATCAGAACTCCTGTTCACTTCAACGCCTTCAAGCTTATTTAAAAAAAAAATGTTGCCTGACCAGGCGGTGGCGCAATGGATAGAGCGTCGGACTGGGATGCAGAAGGACCCAGGTTCAAGACCCCGAGGTCCCTGGATCGAGCAAGGGGTTACTCGGTCTGCTGAAGGACCACAGTCAAGGCACATATGAGAAAGCAATCAATGAACAACTAAGGTGTCACAACAAAAAACTGATGATTGATGCTTCTCATCTCTCTCTGTCCCTGTCTGTCCCTCTCTCTGACTCTCTATCTCTGTAAAAAAAAAAAAATGTTTAAGAAAAACTTTCCTAATTTTATATTATCTTTTGGATTATTATTCCCCCTTTCAAATAGAGAGAAAAACTGCCCCAAATTGTTTAGTCTCTAGACAGAATTTTGTTATTAAAAATTCTTCTCTGAACTCTGAGCCAAAGAAAGCATCACAAAGCAGTTACCTGTTTTCCAGCCTCCTGATTTTATATACACTTCTCTCCACCTTGGATTTTCTTCCTGACATTTCATTGTTATACCTGCTGTAGCCTTCCAATAGCTTTTACTCGCAAGAACCTTTTCCCTAAATTAAGGCAAGCATTAGACTGTTTGATTCAGTCCAGAGAGGATGAAATCTAGGCCCAGTTTAGGTGCTTCGAGGCTTGTCCCGCCATCTGTGGGATGTGTGTAACTCTGGTTGACTCACAAGAACATAAGGTCCTGTGGTGAGGTGGTTAAGAGCATGGTGCATGGAGTCAGACTGCCTGGGTTTAAATCCCAGCTCCCACACTTATCAGCTGTATGCCTTCAGGGATTCCGTAACTTCTACGGTCTTTAGAGTCCTCATCTATCAAACAGAGCCAGTAATAGTATTTTTCTTCTAGGAAAGTTCTAAAGATTAAGTGAGCTAATGCATACAAAGCCTCTCAAACAGTACTCGGCAAATTGTAAGGGCTCAATGAATGTTTATTACTATTCAAGGTGGTTTTGAAATCCATTCCTGGAGATGTAACTAACAGGTTGGTCACCACTGGTGCAGACATGCCTTTAAGTTTTGGTTTGAGTGCCCAGGGGAAACTTGGAAGCATTTTGCTAAATGTACATCAGTCTGGAACAGTTGTAGGGTTCACTTTTTGTCACAATAAGAAGATAAAATTTGCTTTAGCACAAGTACTACCCATCCACAAAAAAGAAAAATAAAAAAAAAAGACAACAAATAAAAAATAAAAGGAAATGTTCCGGTACCAATGTTGAGCCCTCAATAAATATACCATCCCATTAACAAATATTAATTGAGTTCTCACTGTATACCAGGCACAGTAAAACAGATACAATTTTTTGCCATTTGGAAGCTTGCACTGTTGATGAGAGAAGGACATCCAATATATAAAATAAGCAAATTATTTTTAAAACGAGAATTACAGGTCCTAAGACCCTCCCATAGCTACGAACTAGCCCTTCTCTCAGGCTAAATTCACTCTCCTTTCTTACTGAACACATTTGCTGACCTACACTGTATTGTTGCCATTGGTTACCATACATTTCAATTCTAAGGATCAAATTAGAAGTCAAAGATTCCTGTTTTTAAAATACTAATTTCTTTTTCTCTAGAACTACTGAATACTTATGGAGTTGACATCCAGAGACATAGGGTCCTGATATGACCAGATCTAACCATTAAACTCTGGTGATGTCATTGAGATAATAAAATTTAGCCATTCTGAGCTTTGCCTCTCTGAAATAGTGAAATTGGCCAATAACTGGTTCTTAAGGTGTGGTCCACAACTCAGCGGCATCAACATTATCGTGGGACTTGTTAAGAATGTAAATTTTCGGCCCCTGCTCCAAAACCACTGATTCATAAACTCAGAAAGTAGGACCCAACAATGTGAGTTCTAACCAGCACTTTAAACTTTTCCTTTACAAAAATAAATAAATAAAACGTCAATGTCAACACAAATTCCATAAGGAAAACTTTATCCTTTCTGCCAGGCCTCCTGAAGTTCTGTAAACAATACTCAATACTCACCTTATAATCCCTACAAAAAAAAAAAAAATTCTTACAATTTAGTCTTTCCAAGTTTTGGGGTTTAAAAGTTATTTTATACTTGTCTCTTTTACATCTCTTTGTGCTCAATAATAAGCATACTTGATGCCACTTTATAAGCTAATTTAGTGAAGGTTCTTTCCAGCCTCTTTCCTGTAAATTTCCTCATATTCCGAGTACCTATTTTTCATAATTGGTTCCACATTAAATAAAGTGTCTGTCTTCATACAATCTCCTCCCCCCACCTAACCCCCATTCTCCAACATTTCACACAATATGAAACAAACAGCATGCGCACCCCCTCCCCATGGGGAAATGCAGCAGCCTACAGCATGCCATGAGCATAACTCAATGAGACAATAAACCACCCAACCACATGAGACCAGTGAGGAGCAAGAGGAGTTGGAGGGACTCCTGGCAGATACTGTGAGCGAGAACGCCCAGGGGAATCCAAATTGGATATATGTGTGCAGTTGCAATTCCTCTTTTATTGTTTCTGAGTATTGAAAAAAAATGACTTTTAAATTTTAAACTAAAAATTCAATTCCCTTTCCACACTCCCAGCACTTGGATGTTAAATCATCCTCTTCCCCTACTATCTAGTTCTAAGTCGTCATAACTGGCCCACTGCTATACTCTTCTCCTCAGTTGCCTTCTGTTTTCCCAATAAAGATTTGAGATTGTCAAATTGTGTTCAATGGATAGAGGTATATACTATTTTAGAAAGGGCATTTTAATATTTCAAGGATTCTTTAGGATGGCCAATAAAAAGTTACCCAATGTGCCTGACCAGGCAGTGGCACAGTGGATAGAGCATCGGACTGGGACATGGAGGACTCAGGTTCAAAACCCCGAGGTCACAGGCTTGAGCGCGGGCTCATCTGGTTTGAACAAGGCTCACCAGCTTGGACCCAAGCTCGCTGGCCCCAGCAAGGGGTTACTCAGTCTGCTGTAGCCCCCCGGTCAAGGCACATATGAGAAATCAATCAATGAACAGCTAAGGTGCTGCAACAAAGAATTGATGCTTCTCATCTCTCTCCCTTTCTGTTTGTCTGTCCCTATATGTCCCTCTCTCTGTCTCTCTCTTTGTCTCTGAAACACACACACAAATAAGTTACCCAATGTGACAGCTAAGAGAAGATAGTGCCAAACTCTCTATTCCTCTCCTCTTAATTTTTCATTTTCAGAAGAGAGCTGAGTTTTCCAGGTCCATTGGTATAACTTGGATGTATAGCAGTCCAGCTAACTTGCTTGGAGGCGATATTTTTCAGTCATCTGGGAAAACATTGTTTTTGCCTGTAAAGTTTCAAAGTAAGAACCCATTCATAGACAGTTATCTCATAAGCTATAGACATTGCTTTAGTTGTCAGTTTACTTGTCTGTAAAGATAATTTGGCAAGAGAGAAGCTTGCTTACTTTAGCACCTGAGGTTTATTGTAGGTAACATGGTTTTATTTGCCTAATGTTAATATTCTGTAGAACTCTCTGACTTCCAAAGCAATAGAAAAATAAGGTGAGTTAATAAAACTAAACAGACTAGCAGTAACCAGAATCAAGGATTATGAATTTAATTATGAAAAATGACATCCAAGAAATTAATAAATCAGCCGTTCCAGAACACAGTTAGCAGTGGTAACATTTAAGTCAGCATCGTGATAAAAAAAAAAATCAACATTCATCAAGAAATTTATTTTTAATCACAACAATGTATATAAGAATTGGACATGGGGTTTGACTAATTGGACCCAAAGACCCTTCCACTCATAATATTGTATTATTCGATAATTTTACATCTTTGAAGTAGTACCAATTATCATCCAAATTGTCCTTGAAGATTTGCTGGCCTAAATGCTAGATGGTTTCCCAAAGTATAATCCAGACCTGTATTAGGTCTGTCTTCTCAGTCAGGGTTTTGCTATAACTACAGATAATTACAGTTTTATGAGAAGTCTTAAATCTTTATGAAATGTGCCACTAAATCACAAGCAATCAACAAATATTGGAACATGGTAAAACTATAAATTTGGGGGAAAAGAAAAACAAGACATTTGTTGAAGAACAATTGCTTGGCTTGTAAAGCCATTCCTATGGCTCTGGCCTGCTAGAAGATGGTGGGAAAGACCTCATAAAACAGGAGGGAAATTTTTTAAAAGAATCAACCTAATTGAAAGTATCCAAATGCAGGCAAACTCCCTGGGGTAAACAACTTATGTAATGTGATTTATGGGGGTTCTGGGAAAGGTCAACTCTGCCAAAAACAGCACCTACCCTAATTAGCCTGCTACAGGCCTCAGATTCTCCCATTACTCATTCTTCCCTGACCCTACCCATTACATTAGATACCTAGTAAAACGTCGAGGCATTACCAACAATTGCCACCTGACACAAATTGCATTATTATATTAGCTACTCGCATATTGAGCAGGATTCTATGAGAGGAGACTGTAAACAGGTAAAGGTTGGAATGGAAAAAGAATTTATCTAAGCCTAGAGCCTCTGCTGGGTGGTAAAGACAGAGTATGTAGTGAAGAATCTTGAGATCTTAAAATAAAGGAAGAGAAATAAAGAAATTTAGGAGCAGGAAGAAAGGGGGGGAAAATCAAAAAACGTTTAATGAATAGCTACTGTGTACTGAGCACAATTCTAGACACATTTATTTATTCTCTCATTCTATCCTCAGAATAACCTGTGGGTTACATATTATTCATTCCATTATAGCATTACTATAATAGCTGGATTATTTTACAGCTGATGAAACTCTAGGCTCAAAGGATATAATACATGTGTTCAAGTTTACTGAGCTAACAGATGGTTGAATCTGGATGCAAACCTATATCTCTGTGACTTCAGAGCCTGGACATGTTTCTCTTCACTCAAGGCTTCCTAAAATTCAGAGGCTTCATATCTAAGTCTTTATGCTCTCCAGAGGGCTCAGACAGAGCTTTCCTACTTACTGGGCAGGTCTTTGATGAAGCGATGAATGGAAACACCAAAAGTCAAAATCACCTCTTTATCTATTTGGCTTTAAACCAATGGTTTTCCTTTTTTTTTTTCTTTTAACCATGGAGCCTTGTCTTCAAAATAACCTTAGGCAAAATCCAATTCTTCCACCAATGGAAGTCCCACGGCCTATTCACTGGACCACATGGGTGCCATGCAAAGGTTTCAAACCCGCTACAGGAAGGATGGGAATAAGAGCTCATGAGTGGCCACTACGCACATGGAAAGGTACTCAAAAGCATTCATCATCAGGGCCATTCATAGTCAAACATCAGTGTAAAGTCATCACACACCTACTTGAAATACTAAAATTTAAAAGACTAAGTTAGCAAAGAGGCAGAGCACCTGGAATTCTTAAATATTGCTGGTGGGAATACAAAATGGTATGGCCATTTTGGAAAACAGTTTGGCATTCTCTTTAAAGTTACAACATATTACCAGATACAATCCAGCAATCTCACTCTTAAGTACTTGCCCAAGAGGAATGAAAACATATGCTCACACCAAGACGTACATGTGAATGCTTACAGCAGTGTCAGTCATTAAGTACCCAAAACTGGAAATAGCCTGAATGTCCACAAGCAAGTAGATGGGTAAACAAATTATGGTATTGCATACAAAGAAATACTAATCAGCAATTAAAAAGAAAGAACTGGTCTAATCTACCGTGATGGAAAGAAGATTAATGGCTAAGTATGGAGTGTAGGATGGAGGAGGGCTGTGAAAGAATCCAGTGTTTCCGGCTGATACTGGTAGTCTATATCTTGATTGTGTGATGATTTCATGGGTGCAGAAATTTGTCAAAACTCAAAGAATTTTCATTTAAAAAATGTGTGCAGTTTACCTCAATAAGACTGTTATTTTTTGTTAAGTGAGAAGTGAGGAGGCATAGAGACAGATTCCCATATGCACCTGGACCAGGCAATCCTCCTACCGGTGACGCTCTGCCCATCTGGGAAGTTGCTCTGTTGCTCAGCAACAAAGCTATTTTAGTTCCTGAGGTGAGGCCATGGAGCCATCCTTAGTGCCTGGAGCCAACTTGCTCCAACTGAGCCATGGCTGCAGGAGGGGAAGAAAGAGAGAGAAAGAGAGAGAGAGAAAAGGGAGAGGGGGAGTGGAGAAGCAGATGGTCGCTTCTCCTGTGTGCCCTGACTGGGAATTGAACCTGGGACATCCACACACTGGGCCAATGCTCAACCACTAACCAACTGGCCAAATATAAGACTGTTGTGTTGTTGTTGTTGTTGTTGTTGTTTTAAGAAAAAAAATACCACTACAATTACCAAGGAACTGTTGAGGCAGAACATGGCCCAATGATATAATCACTTAGGTGACATTTGCTCCTTTCTCCTTATTAAATTTTTTATTTTTTCCACTCTTTAACTCAGCTCTGCTCTCCTCGACAGCCTCATGAAGGATGGCAGCCCCATCTGTCCTACAAACCTCCAGCAGACTTCATTACAAAAATACCCCAGGACCACAGCCAGAGCTAATGAGTATCTTAGACCACTTGGGAAGAAAAAAGGCTATTTTCTGGCTCAGGATAATTGAACTTCACTTCAAATCAGAATCTAAGCTATTGTTTTCTCTATACTGAATCCAAATCACTCAAATTCCTGAAATCCATCCATGGTTCTTTTCTACCTGATGCCAAAATATCCTGATGAAAGTGAAACACGCAGCCAGTTGTGTGAATTCTTTGTCCTGGAATTCAAAAGCTCAGCTATTTGGCAGGACAGCAGAACAGCTGAACAGTCCACTGCTGCTTCTGCTGTGGACTGGAGGCCTGGGACCTGGGCAGATGGGGTCTGCTGCAAAAACCGAGGGGCAGAGGCCCAATGCCAATGTCTGTCACTATTGACCAAGTGGGAGCTAGAGCGTTGAAATCATGGAAGTTTGAAGCATATAGAGTTCCTGTTCAACTGGGTACAGATAAAGCAATGGAGGCTACTCGTATTCATCCTTTAAAACCTTGATCAAATACCATACCCCCTGGAGAGACTTTCTCCACCTCTCCAGGATGCTCTCTATACTGACTTTCACAGCAGAAAGCTAGTACTCTATTTTAGTACTTACCCCATTATATGCAATTACTTTATTTATACATCTGTTTTTTTCCACTTGTATTGTAAACTACCTAAGGACAGGACCGTAAGCTCTGGGCATCCAAATCTTAACACATAGAGGGTACACAAAGAATGATTACTGGTTGAACTTGGGTTGACAATCTAAATAAACTTGAACTTCAAATACATTCTTTCTCCATACTCATGTTGAAACGGTGATAGTGAAATTCAATAAAAATTCTAGATTCACAATTAGTCCCAGATACTAAAACCTGAGCATTTTTTTATTTTTTTTTTGTATTTTTCTGAAGCTGGAAACTGGGAGAGACAGTCAGACAGACTCCCGCATGTGCCCGACCGGGATCCACCCGGCACGCCCACCAGGGGCGACGCTCTGCCCACCAGGGGGCGATGCTCTGCCCCTCCAGGGCATCGCTCTGCCTCGACCAGAGCCACTCTAGCGCCTGGGGCAGAGGCCAAGGAGCCATCCCCAGCACCCGGGCCATCTTTGCTCCAGTGGAGCCTTGGCTGCGGGAGGGGAAGAGAGAGACAGAGAGGAAGGAGGGGGGGTGGAGAAGCAAATGGGCGCTTCTCCTATGTGCCCCAGCCGGGAATCGAACCCGGGTCCCCCGCACGCCAGGCCAATGCTCTACCGCTGAGCCAACCGGCCAGGGCTAACCTGAGCATCTTAAGCTTGATGTCCCTTGGACAAAGAGAACATTTACAAAGAAAACTATAATAAGCCAGCACAGTTTGTGGTATAATAAAAATATTAAAATTTATGAAAATTAAAGTACAATAATAAATATTTTCTATAGTAGTATCAATTTAAACATAATAGTAATAACTATTATGAATGTTTACCATATATAAGGCACTTCTAAGAATTATATGTGGATTAACTCATCTAATTGGAAAGCATCTATTTTATGTTTATCACTAAAACTATGTGGAACTTGATTGTACAATTTGATCCTTGTCTCCTCTACTTGTCACTTTATAAAAAACAAAGGTGATGCATGTTAACTATATTTGGTAATCACATACACACACATATATATAAATCAAATCATTATGTTGTACACCTTAAACGTATACAATGCTACATGTCAATTATATCTCAATAATACTGAGGAAGAAACACATAAAATGGGCCAGTAAGCAAAAAAAAATGTTTTAAATTAAAAATAAAGAAAAACACAACCAATACTATTTTAAATGACAATTTTTAAACTTTGCCTAACAATCTTTGTTTTCAGATTTCTTGCCCACAGGCTATCATGATGTTCCATTTTTAAAAATCAGACATTTAAAAAACCAAAAATATTTTTTAGACGTCAAATCGTTTTTTATCGTGACATTTTGATTAACAATGTAAGGGGCTAAAAGCATGAGGGCTACATTTTTTTCAATGACAGCATGCACTTTCAAATCTAGAACTGGGTTTAGAATGAATTTATATGGGGCAAGCATTCTCAAACTTCGGCCCAAAATGTTTTTCCTCACTGTGTAGTCTGTCACCATGGAGCTGGGAGAGATTTGGTAGATAAGACAGAGTATGAACCTGACAGATGAATTCCAATCAGGAGGATTAGAATGGAAATTTCCGTAAAAAAGAAATAGAAAAAAAACAAAGGAATTGGCTTATTCTTTTCATAAAGGCTAAATTTAATTGAATGTGTTCAATAATAAGCAAACCCTTGGCATACAAAATTAATGACATTTCTTTTTCCAGGTAAAACATGTTTCCAAGTATTTTAAAGGTACCATCTCATCATCATTGTTAAATACTTAACATTAACAACCCTAAAAAAAAAAAAAAGGTGCCTTGTTTTTGTCTGAATCATTTGGAACACAAGAACAAAATGATCTTGTCACACACAACTCAAAAATAAATGTTTATTAAATTAATGAATAAATAAATTCCAATGACCTTTTTCCTTTTTTCCAGTCACTTTTTTGCATCAGCAATAAGTCCTGGGTAACTAGTCTATGCAAATCAACAACTACTAAATTTTCCATCCAAAGATATTTTCAGGCTGTGTTGAAGCCACTCCATTGTTCAGGCAAGCATTTCCCAGCCTCCTTTCCTCCCTTCTCTTCCCTCTGTGGCCCACCTGGTTCTTTTTTTTTTTTTTTTTTTTTTTTTTTTAATTTTCTATATCATGGATTTTTTTTTTTTAAACAATTAAATTTAACAGGGTGACATTGATCAATCAGAGTACCTAGATTTAGAGAAAACATCTCCACATCATTTGGACAGTCGATTATGTTGTGTACCCATCACCCAAAGTCAAATCATCTTCTGTCACCCTGTATTTTGTTTCTATTTAAGCCCTCCCCCTTCCCCCATCCCCCTTCCTCACCACCCTTCCCTTCCCCCTGGTAACCACTGCACCCCTGTCTATGCCCATGAGTCTCAACTTTGTGCCCCACCTATGTATGGAATCATACAGTTCTTAGCTTTCTCTGATTTACTTATTTCACTCAGTGTAATGTTATCAAGGTCCATCCACCTGGTTCTTGACTGCTCAGGGGTCTCTGTTGCTCCTCTTGACCAAGGTCTTCATTCTCAACCTAGGAAGACAATCAGGGAACCATGATCTCAATTAGCGGCTCCATTTTTATTTCCAATTTGTGTTACAATAGTATTGCTCTTTCTCCCTTGCATAAAAATGAGAAGATAATTTTAGGGGGCGTTATATTTTAAAACGTTTTACAGCTTTCCCAACTGGTTGTCAGTTTTCAAACTCATGAAAACATGTGTACTCTAGATAAAACCCCATATAAATGCTCTTAAAACAAAGGAGAAATATACATAATTTTACTATCCTTTTGTGTAAAATGAGAAAGACTCATGAAAGTGGGGGGGAAAATACCTGTGTTAGCATGGGGTAGATATAGGTCCAAATTCTAACCATGCTCCTTAATAGTAATTTGACTTTGCAGTCATATCTCTCTCGTGTGAGATGCACGTCATAGAACCATTGCAAGGACTGAATGAGATTACATATTGAAAGGGAATAAATGCACACAGTGGGCACTTAGTAAATGTTCATTGACCTAGCACTATATAATTTAAGATGAAAAAGAAGTGATCATTGAAACTATAAGACCTAAAGTCAGTGACTTCTCTGGTTGGGTTTTGGGTTTTATGTCTTGAAAAGCAACCTTGTTTTCCCCCTCAGTAATCTGTTCCGGTCACTGTAGTAATCAAGACTATGTGAGCAAAATAAGCCAGATGAAAAAAAGTCAAGAACCATATGATTTTACTCATATGTGGAATATAAAACTGAAAGCAAGAGATGAACAAAATAAAAAACAAATAAGAACTCACAAACAAAGACAAGAGTATGTGATTGTGCCAGGGGTGGGGAGGGTGTAAAGGGTAAAGGGGGTCAAATACATGGTAACGGAAGGAGACTTGACTTAGGTGGTGAACACACAACCAATATACAGATGATGTATTATAGAACTGTACACTTGAAACCTATATAATTTTATTAACCAATGAATGTTCTGTTGTCTGCACAGAGTTTGAAAATGTTGTGTTACCTCAACTTCCCGGAATCAACCCTATGCTATAGGGCATGTCTTCTCCAGGCTGTCTTCATGCCCTCCCCAGTGTCCAGATAAACCTGGGAAAACATCAACCTCTGCAGAATCACATATAGAAAAAGATGAAAGCATGCCTTACGACCAAAGGGAGTGAAAGTAGGTTTGTAACCTAAACTAAGTAGCAATTAATGGCAAGTAAAACAAAATAAAAATAAAAAAGTGAGCCCTGGCCGGTTGGCTCAGCGGTAGAGCGTCGGCCTGGCGTGCGGGGAACCCAGGTTTGATTCCTGGCCAGGGCACATAGGAGAAGCGCCCATTTGCTTCTCCACCCCCCCCTTCCTCTCTATCTCTCTCTTCCCCTCCCGCAGCCAAGGCTCCATTGGAGCAAAGATGGCCCGGGCGCTGGGAATGGCTCCTTGGCCTCTGCCCCAGGCGCTAGAGTGGCTCTGGTCGCGGCAGAGCGACGCTCCAGAGGGGCAGAGCATCGCCCCCTGGTGGGCAGAGCTTTGCCCCCAGTGGGCGTGCCGGGTGGATCTCGGTCGGGCGCATGCGGGAGTCTGTCTGACTGTCTCTCCCTGTTTCCAGCTTCAGAAAAAAAAAAAAAGTGAGCTCAGAGTAGTTCTGACTCTTTGAATTATGTTATCACACTATGGTTTTCATATCCAAACTTCCTGAGTTAGTTGATAATAAGAGTGACTCAATGGCCTTTCGTACTTCTAATGTCTTCAGCCCACCAATGTATTCTGCAATGCACAGATACCAATCACCTACAAGTCATCGAAAGGAAGCTTCTTTCTCCTCTAACTCTTGATATTTGATCCTCTCTTTCTGGAAAACCTCTGTTTGCTTGGCTCCTGGGCACTCTGCCATCCTGATTTTAGTTCTTGGACTGTTCCTGTTTTTTCTGTCTTTCCTCTTCCAATCCCCAAGAAGTAGTTGGTCCCTGAAGGACTGCTCTTTGCCCCACCCTCTAGCCCCACTTCTCTTGGCTATTTCAGCTATGTTCAAGGGTTCAAGTCCGTGGATTCATGTGCATGGCTCCCAGATCTTGTCTCTAGCCTCAACTCCTCTCAAAAGTTTCCACAGTGATTTTCCAAATGTTTTCTGGATACCAGGTCAATGTCTCCAACTCAAAATGCGCATTAAAATGATCTTTTCCAGGATTTACTATTCACTTTTATTATTTGCATGTTACCTCTCTCAGTTGCACAGACTCAAAACCTTAGGGTCATCTTTCATCCTAGGGTTTTCTTCATTCTCTATGGTTCACCCAGTTAGGAAATCTTGTCACTCTCAACTCCTCAGTAGTTCTAGCTTCTATGTCTTCATTTCAGCTGCCATTGCCCCAGTGCAGCCACTTCTCACCTGTCTTTACCTTCCTCCTCTATCTTCTTCAGTTTATCTTACTAAATACAAAAAAAATTATAAGCGCCATGGTGACAGAGACTGGAATTTAATCATTGTACAGCCAGTGCCTTGCACTCTTCATTTAAATATTATTTAAATACTTTTTAATATTTATTAATATCATGAAATATTTTTTGATTTAGGGAAGCACAGCTCTGATCATGCTATCTTTTCCTGTTTCAACACTTCTCTGGCCCTCAGTATTTTTCTGATTAAGGAAATACTTTGGGGGATAAGTAGGAAAAATAATAATGGGATGAGATTACAGGGAAAGCCTGGTAGCCCAAGGGAAGGAGAAAAGCTGGGGTTGTACCCCTGTTTCTGACACCTGCAAAATCTAAGTTGGGGGACAGGTGTTGCAGGAAAGATAATGAGTTTGACTTTTGATGTCAGAAATTAGACATGCTTATGAGACATACAGGCATAGGTCCTCGTGAGAAAGCCAAGGCTGAAGCTGAATGATTGGGATTTAGAGATACACAAGCAGAACGCTGGGCAGTTTGCTTTATTGACTCTGGAGCCAGATTGTCAGGTTCAAATTTGACTTCTGCTGCTAACTCATCGTGTAAGCCTGGTCAAATGTCCTTAACCTCACTGTGCCCCATTTCCCCCTTATTTAGAGCAGACTTAAAACTCTCTATCTCTTAACTTGCCATGTGGGTTAAATACCATGAAAACAAAGCCTGGCACATGGTAAGCACTAAACAGGTATTCGTTTATTCATTATAGATATTTACATAATAGTTATTAAAGATTTGATATCACCCAAAAGAGAAAATATACACTACAAAGAAAAGAACATGAGAGACAGTCCTGAGGCATTTCTGCCTAAAATAGGCACTACCTATAGAAATAACACATATGGTTCTAACTTGCAAGAGGTTGATAACCCAAAGGGAAAGAGTATAACTTGTATAATATCTGCTGTCATTGAGGCATGAGGACAATATGATGGGAGCACAAAAAAGGAGAATGTTTTGAAAAAGAAGCAGAATCTCTCCATCCAAGAACCATGTCCAGTTTTTTGGCAGAAGTTAACAGTGAAAACAGAAGCTAGAGATGAGAGAGAGACCATTCCTTCCATATCAGGCTGAGACTATGAAAATAATGGTCAGTGATCTGCCCATTGGCTTCTACATCATCTGAGACCTCAGTCTAGAGTGAATCCCCAGGGTTTACTTGCAAAGGTCTTTTCCCGGCACCTAGGGACATCAGTACTGGGAGCATTCTGCCTGCGACCCACTCTTGGCACTGCAGCTAAGCTGAAACATATCAACAAATAAAATTGGAAGCCAAAAGCCAGTAAGCTGCCTGCAGGACAACTATATTCAACCTTGTTTAAATATTTTTCTCCTTTTATTTATAGCTTCTTCCCTTTCATTAGTTTCCAGTGATGTCACCTTGTACCCCTGCTTTAAGGGAAAGCATTTACTTCTGCCCATTCAGATCCATTCCCCCAATAAGGGCAATAAGGGCCATGGCTTGACAAAAAAAGAAGGAGAAGAAGAAGAAGAAGAAGAAGAAGAAGAAGAAGAAGAAGAAGAAGAAGAAGAAGAAGAAGAAGAAGAAGAAGAAGAAGAAGAAGAAGAAGAGGAGGAGGAGGAGGAGGGGGGGAGGAAGAGGAGGAAAGGAGAAGAGGAGGGGGAGGAGGAGGAGGAAGAAGAGAAGGAGGAGGAAGAAGAAAGGAGAAGGAGAAGGAGGAGGAAGAGAAGGAGGAGGAGGAGGAAAAGGAGAAGGAGAAGGAGAAGGAGAAGGAGAAGAATCCACTTCCCAGCAGGGTTCCTGGAGCCATGAGTAGGGACAGCACCAGTGATTCCATGCTTCTCAGGAAATCCCAATGTGAGATGCTTGACAGAGAAGAAACTCAGGTTGTTTGTTTTTGCTGAGACTTGAAAGAGACCTCTCTGGCCATGCGACCATGAAGACCTTGAACCAGATGCTCGGAGTGCTGAGTTGCAACCCTAGTTCTGCTGTTGTCTCCCAATATGGCTTTGAACAAGTCACTTAATTGCTCTAAGCCTTAATTTCCCCATCATTAAACAGAGTGGTTAGGTTAAGGATCTAGTGGGAACTTTCCAACATTTTGTCTCTCTAATGTGGTCATGCTCTGTATAAATTCAATGGGTGAGTTTATGCTGCAGTAGCAAAAACCTCAGCTTATTAATAGTTACCATAACTTAGATTATTATTGCTTCATGCAAAGCCAGCTGCAGGTTTGGGCAACTCTCCAGGGTTCCACGCAGTAACTCACTATTCAGGCTGACACAGGCTGTATCTATTATTTACATTGTCCTGTAAATATGGTCTCATTGTTGACATGCAGGTAGAGAGGGTGACTAAAGAGTCATACACAGGCTTTTCCCTGACTCAGCTTATATGTGACATGCATCCCTTCCACTCCGTTTTCATCAACCACAATGAGTCATATCCCTGCCCGACAGCTGGTGGTACAGGAGGCAGGACAGAAGAAGTGGTTGAGCGGTGGAAAGCCCATGAAATATTGGGTATCGGTGAATGTTAGAAATGTTTACACACAGCTCCTTGTCAATGACAAAGACCCTTCTTTTCCCCAGCTGCTTCGTAAATAATTCTGACAATGTTTTGAGGTCAGTAGAAAAGGTTTTTTTTGTTTTTGTTTTGTTTTGTTTTTGAGAAGCTCTTAGAATCTCCATTTCGCCGATGAAGAAACATACCCGGAAAGGTTGAACAACATATGCAATGTCACAGATCTGCCTAATATCTGGGACTGGTTTAGGTTCTATGTCTTTGACTCTGTTTCCTCATGATGTAAAGAGAGTCTGACCTAAAGATTTTATATTGGAAGAGCTGCCCTGAAATCGTGATCATTCATTTCATCGTCCGGCAACCATCTCCTTGAGCCTCAACTTTCATATCTACATTAACAGTATTGGAGACCCAGCTTAGAGCCTCCTTGGGATAATTAGATAAAATAATCAAACAGAAAGTGCCTATCACAGAACAAAGCAAATACTAGGTAAATAGTACATTTTTTCCAACTAATCACGTCATGATGTCCTCAACTGTTCAAAGACCACATAACTTACATCTTTATAGAGCCAAAGGGCCCTGTACGTAGAAATACTCAACTAATTAACCAGATACAGAACTTTTTTTATTGGAATTTGTCTATATGAAGAGTATGACCTCTTTGGGGTTGGAAAGGTATTTTTTGGGTTTTTTGTTTGTTTGTTTGTTTTGTCCAGCACCTAAAAGTACCTAGAAGAGAGTAGGAGCTCAAAGCACAGGGTTGTAATGATTGGATTAGTATTGCTTGGCATGTAAAAGGTGCCTAACAAGTATTATGCATTGTAATTACTATTATTTTTGTTTCTTTTGTGTAAGAGAAGGAAGCAAGAGAGGAAACAAGGAAGGGATGTTAGGAAAAGAGATGTTATAAACTGAATATTTTTGTCTCCCCCAAATTCATATGTTGAAATCTAATCTCCAGTGGTTATTAGATGGTATTTGGAGATGGGACCTTTGGAAGGTAATTTGGTCATGAAAGTGGAACCCTTGTGAGCAGGATTAGTGCCCTTCTGCGAGGAGGCCAGACACCTAGTTTGCTCTCTTTCTGCCATTTGAGGATACAAGGAGAAGACAACGGTCTACAAACCAGAAGTGAATCCTCACCGGAACCCAGCCCTGCTGGAACCCTGGTCTGGGACTTACAGCCTGCAGAACTGTGGGAAATAAATTTATATTGTTTATAGGCCACCCGGGCTATGGTACTTTGCTACAGCAGTCAGAACTAAGACAAGAGAGAACATGCCACTCACATCTTCAAACAAGGGGTGGACAGTCACTCAGGACAAGGAAAGAGTGTGACATGAAGAATCTTTGATTATGGGTTGTTGTTTTCTTTTTCTTTCTTTTTTTTTTTTTTTTTTTTTTTTAGTTCTTCCATTAATTTGAGAGAAAGAGAGAGAAGTGTCAACTTCCACTTAGTTGTTTCAATCAGTTGTACACTCATTGGTTGCTTCTCATAGGTGCCTTAACCAGGGATCAAACCTGCAACCTGGACATGCCAGGGCCAACGCTCTATGCACTGAGCCACCTGGCCAAAACCTAACTGCGTTTCTTACCAACAAATTGCACTGTAAGAAAATAAATTCCTAGAGCAGGCCCTGGCCGGTTGGCTCAGTGGTAGAGCGTCGGACTGGCATGCAGAGGTCCCGGGTTCAATTCCCGGCCAGGGCACACAGGAGAAGCGCCCATCTGCTTCTCCACCCCTCCCCCTCTCCTTCCTCTCTGTCTCTCTCTTCCCCTTCCACAGCTGAAGCTCCACTGGAGCAAAGATGGCCCGGGCGCTGGGGATGGCTCCTTGGCCTCGGCCCCAGGCGCTAGAGTGGCTCTGGTCATGATAGAGCGACGCCCCGGAGGGGCAGAGCATCGCCCCCTGGTGGGCGTGCTGGGTGGATCCCAGTCGGGCGCATGCGGGAGTCTGTCTGACTGTCTCTCCCCGTTTCCAGCTTCAGAAAAATACAAAAAAAAAAAAAGAAAGAAAGAAAGAAAAGAAAAGAAATTCCTAGAGCAGGGAGAACAAGAGTTTAGCCCTGCGTTGCATGGGAAGGGGGCAGGACAAGGGGTTGTCCAGGACAAATGGGAAGCCAGGTACTCCCCTCGTTCCTCTTCCCTGTCATGGGTGGAGGCTGCCGTGGGCTCAGAACTCGTCTCCTGAGTCAAGGACCTACTCCCAACTTCATAAAGTTGCTCTAATCCAGTGCTGTGGGGTCATGGGCTCCTTCAAACAAGTGACCTTGGCTGGTTGTCTCCATGGTAACAGCTCACGTCCTGAACTGTTCCTTCCTGTGTGGGAGGAAACATTTCAGAAATGGGGAAAAGCAGAAGTGAACAGTGGTTTTCTCCCTTCTGACCCTTCTCCTTTGGCAAATCATATCCTTTTCCTAAACATCACTGTCTCCTGAGGAAACATCCACAGGAGAGGAGCTTTCAGTGACTTTATTTGCAGATGGACACCCGGGACATATTTCAAAAAGGAGAAGCCAGAAGCTGCTTTTCCTTTAGGTTCAGGCTGAGCTCAGTGCTTTGCCATTCTTTTCATTAACAGGTCCCCAGAGAGGAAGGCCAGCATGGCCTGTCATTTGGAAAGAGCTCCAGAGCAGCACAAGAGCAGGATTAGACTAGAAAGCTAGACCTAACAAGGCTGAGCCTCTGCTGCCCCAAGTACCCCTTGCCTTCCTGAGGTCCAGTGCCAGCCAGCCTGACCCGCTCTCCTCGTCAGTCAGCTGATGTGCCTCCCTCCAACCCTCGAGGACCCCTCCTGTCCCTTGACCCATGAGACTCCCTGGGATCGTCTTCAGCAGGGCGCTCAGATTTGCGGTAAGGCAGTTGAGCAGACGCATGCTCTGTCTAAACCTGGAGTATCAGTTGCATCGTAAGCTCAGTGTTCTGTCTGTTCCGCAGCGTCTAAGATCAGAGCAGCATTTTATAGGATGAAAAATGACCTTTTTTCAGCTGAGCCCTGGAAGTGCGTGCCTAACCACAAAACCCTCCAATTGCAGCTCTCAAATGTACTGCGGGGTCTGCTCCCCCACCGGAGCCGCCAGCCAAGAGCTCTCATTCCTTGGCCCAACTTCAGCCTTTCCCGGTAGTTTTGATCCCATGGTTCTGTCCGTGAAAGAAATCTTTTTCTCTACAGCATCCCTGCCTGACTTTGACGTACAAAGGTGTAATTAGAACAGCATGGACCATCCATTTACCTCATCCCTAACATTTAAGTGCTTTACAATATGTTTCTAATATCCTAGGTGCACGGAGCCAAATTCCCTTTGCTGTTTTTCACATGCATGAGTAAATCCACACAGATTAAACCCCTTGGGCCTTAGGTTCTGCTTAGAAGTTTTCTGGGTTTTTTTTTTTTTTAAAGAAAACAAATACTCCATTAAAACGACATAGTGTACTCTGCATATTTTTAGGACAATTAGAGTTTAGAATTCCCTCTTCTTCCGCCCATGGTAAAAAATGTTTTCCTTAACTATTTCCTTACCAAGAATGGCATTCATCTGCAGTAGGTGGGAGGGCTTTCTTGTCTTTTAAAATAATCTTCTCATCTTACACTGTGAAAGCACCAACTGATGGAAGAAGAGCCTCGGTGGGTTTTGGAAGGGCCTGGGTTTCCCTGTTCCTTCATCAGCTCCATCTTTTGGGGAGATAGTTATTTGTCTACCTAATGGAAACATTTCCTTGAAACAAAGAAGCCAAGCTCACAGGACCAAGGGAAATATATAAGTAAGGATGTTTTGTTTCAACTGCTTGATTCAAAATGGATCACTGGCCTGGGTCACTTTTCATTAGCACTTCTCACTGTGTAAATAAAATCATGAGGGCTATGGGCCAGAGTTAACAGCCGAACCAAGTGGGAGGAGTTTAGAAAGTCAGTCTTCCTGCACAAGTGACTGGGATAGAAAGGAGGAGGCCGTCCCTACGCCCTGACTTAGTGCTCTGGTATTTTCCTAAGTTTGTGTTGCTGTATATACAACAGTCTGTGCTGCTGTGACCACGTGTGAGTAACGTCTGCCAAACCAACATGCAAATCAAACGTTTTCTCACAACCAAATTTGGAGCAACACCTTTGTAGCAGTTGCATGTTCAAAGGCCCCCAATGCCCACTGAATTTAAAAAGAGAAATTGATATAAGATCATCAGCAACTTGTGTGTCATTCATTGAAAAGCATATCACAAGATGGAAAAGCCCAGCTTTGTTCAGTCCATGGTTCAGGCAGAAATAAAATATATATTCATGGAACTCTAACTTGGAAAAGGACCCGGATGCAGAGACAGCTGGGAAAATGTGTCTGGGATGTCTTAGAAGTTAGGAACTATGTCGCAGAATCAAAGAAAGAACTCAGAACTTCCTCAGGGAAATGTGTTTGTTTATTTAAATTAAAAAATATATATATATTGTGAAAATGGCAAACTGTTAAATACAAGAGGAAAACTTTATACAACTTAATAGAATAAGAAGGAAGTATATACATCACTTTTTAATGGGTGCAGCTAGATATGCACCAAACTTTAGGATGAAGCAATGGAAAATGTGACCACGCACATGTCCGTTGCTATAAAGTTTCAGAATTCAAGTGATTCCAGGCAAGGGGCCAACTTAACTTGGCTTCTTTCACCTTAAACAGCCCCCTTTGGAGTAAATCCACACTCTGAATTTTAAAGTGAAGAGAGGCCCCTTTCCCTCCCGATTTCCTCTAGCGCTGTGTTAAGGCGAGCTGACAAACCAGCTCCTACTCTGTTAACCCTTCCATGGGGACAGTAGTTACTGCTGTCTCCAATCAGGGGAGAGTACGGTGTTCTTTAAGTTTTCTGTTTTTACTAGAATTAAATTTGAATTTTTGTGTGTTTTGCTCCCTCCTTGTATTCAAGGGCTGCAAAGCTGCCGACCACAGGAATCCGTGGAGACATCAACAAGCGTTCCTGAGTGTTTTCTTTGGGGTCTGTCAGCCCCTTAGCTGGGGTGTCCATATGCCAGCACCCAGAGACTCTGCAGAGTAAAACCTGGCCTGTGCCTCTGGGGCCCGGCTGGGAACACCGGCAGCCCGGACGAGGTGGTGGTTCGCCCTGAATTGCCCAGTCGCTCATGTTCCTAAGTCTCCAACTGTTCCTTTAAGTGAGCAGATCCTTTTCTCAGACTCACTGGCCAAGGGGGAACTAGCGTGTCCAAGCTTCCTCACACCAGGCCCTGCAGGATTTATCAGAGTCTTCAAATCTAAAGACATCCTCCCAGCCCCCTGGGGACGCACATCATCGGGAGTCTCATGAAGGCAGTAAACCTCTTGGTGACATGCCCCAGGACCACCCAGCAAATCAGTGTCAGGGTGGCGCAGGATCAGGAAACAGAACTTGGACACCAGCTTTGTGCAATTTCAGCCTGAGTGTGCCCTTCCAGGTCACGGCTACGTGACGAAAGGCCGTTATCACAGAGGCCCACGTTGTGTCCTTTCCCAGCTCAGGAAACTTGCTGGGCAACGAGCAGCAGCAGAGCTAACGGTTGGCTTTGTTCACACACACACCCCCACCGCCCCAGGGCCCCTCTGGAGGGATCAGGAAGTATCCCCTGCACGGCCATTAGGAGTGCAGGTTAGAGGCTGGAGAAGGCCTCCCAACCAAAGAAAACTAAAACTAAACCTCATGCCAGCATGACATGCTGCATGGGTCCCAGGTCAGAGTTCAAGGTCATAAGTTAGAGAAAAGGTCATGTGGTATCATGGCAGCCAATGTTAACAAGTTTGAAGGTTGCACTATTTATCCTTCTGGTGTGAAAATGGGCCTGGTTCAGATCTCCAGCTTTCTCCCGTGGAAAGTTCTCCATTAAATTTCCCCCTCTCAGCCCACAAGATCTCCGAAAGAAGTACTGTAAGGAACTAATGCCACCGGCACACAGCAGAGGGCCTTGCAGCCAGTCAGGTCTGCATGGACCAAGTTCTAGGTAAATTAGCAAATCAAAACTAGTCCCCCATCATGTCCTGGGCATTTGGCAGCCCTGGGAGTGGGCAGAGGCTGCAGGAGCTACGCAGGGCATCCAGTGAGAAAACGGGAGCTCCCCACCCCCACCCCCACCCCGAGCCCCAGGCCCCGAAGTAAAAGTACACACTGCAGGTCCTCAGAGCTGCTGCGGGGGCCGGTTCACAGCACGGGCGCACGGCGGCCTCCGGGGGCTGCCGGCTCAGCGGAGCGCGGCCCCCTCCCCCACCCCCACTCAGGAACTTGCCGAGGGGCCCTTCAAAGTGGCAGCTGCGCTGCAGAAATGAAACCAGACACGAAAAGTGTCCTTCCTCTGTCTAAGGGCGCTGGCTGACGGAGCCACCTCCAGGCGCCCTGGGGGTGCTAGGAATTCTGATGGATGTTCTCCGAGGACCCCTCGCTGCTTTCGTTCAGGGGCGTCTCCGACGTCTCCCCCAGCTCGTCGTCCGCCCCCTCCTCCTGGATGGCGAGGTGCACGTCGGGCGAGGAGGACTCGGAGCTCACGCTGTCCCCTTCCATGGAGCAGAGGGTGCAGGACAGGGCGGGCGCCACGCTCTCCTGCAGCATGCTCAGCACCATGGGCACCTGCACCGACCGCAGGCCCGACACCACGGGCAGGGGCTTCATGGCCTCCCCCCACAGCCGCTCCTCATCCTTGTACAGCAGCAGGAGGTTGGACTTCTTCTCGCGCCTCTTGGATTTCATGTAGCCCAGCATGATTCCAATCAAGAAAATGCCGTAGAAGGACATGACCACCAGAATGTAGAAGTATTCGTTCCCGTTGCCGCCGCCGCCGCCGCCGCCGGGGACGTGGGACTCCAGGGGGCTGCTGGGGACCGCGGTGCTGGGGTGCGTGCTGTTCAGGAGCTCCATCTTCAGCATTGGAGCGCTGCTCACACAGCCAGGCTCTGGGGGGAAAGAGGCAGGTTAGGGTTCTCCCCCGGGGCCCTGCTACACACAGGACCAAGTTCTAGGTAAATTAGCAAATCAAAACTAGTCCCCCATCATGTCCTGGGCATTTGGCAGCCCTGGGAGTGGACAGAGGCTGCAGGAGCTACGCAGGGCATCCAGTGAGAAAACGAGAGCCCCCCACCCCCACCCCCACCCCGAGCCCCAGGCCCCGAAGTAAAAGTACACACTGCAGGTCCTCAGAGCTGCTGCGGGGGCCGGTTCACAGCACGGGCGCCCGGCGGCCTCCGGGGGCTGCCGGCTCAGCGGAGCGCGGCCCCCACCCCCACCCCCACTCAGGAGCTTGCCGAGGGGCCTTTCAGGTCCACTCTCACTGAAAGTTAGTTCCCATTTCATCTACCCCTCGGGGAACAGCCCTGATCCCGTCTGCAGGTTTCCAGAGACAAAGACCATTATCTGGAGAAAAGACAGTTGGAAGCAAGTGTGGGATTCACTGTCAAGAAACTAGGGCTTAAGTTTCCGTTCCTCCACTAACCAGGCAATTGTTTTGTTGTGGGATGGCAACATCAAAACAGCTTTAAACGCATGAAGAACAGGGGTCAGAGGTCCCACCAAACAGCTCACAGGGGTTGGTGTGCAGGAGAGGTAGGGGGTGGGGAGAGTAAAAGAAGGACTTTCATTTTTTTAGTCTATACACTTCCATCATATTTGCAGTCCACACAGTGAGCACGTCAAAAGCATTGCTTTTACAGTTTTAAAAAGCAAAGGAAATAATCAATACAAGACAAGGGAGCAGAGAGAAAAACAGATTACGTTGTGATCACTGGGAAGCCGTTTTTAACTGAGCAGAAAAAAAGTTTACGTTGCTGCTTCTCCAACTTAAAACTATTTTTAATTCAAACCAAAGTTTCCTTAGAACAACAACAACAAAAGAAAGAAAGGAAAGAAGGAAGGGAAAACTTCATCTACAATTTGCTAGAAATAGCCTCCTTTGAAATGTTTCTGAAGCCAAGAAAGCATCACTAACTTACCAAAGGCTGACAAATCCGTCCCAAGTCCTGAATTCCTCAAGAGCCAAGTCCAAGAGCGTCCCTCCTCCGTGCGGGGCTCAGCGCTCTGACAGCTCGGCCGCTGCAGTTGGGATATATAGTCAAGAAATGCATCGTCACGTGTCCTGGGAGGAAGATTTACAACAGGGGCCGGTCGTGGCAGAGTGAACAGTGAACTCAGGGCGCTGCAGCTCCACTCGCTGAACTCAGCAGCTGCGGAAAGAGAGAGACCAGGAGGGAGCGGAGGCCCCCACTGCTCCGCAGGCGGACAGAGTTCTCAGGTGGCCATGCAAACAAGTCAGGAGAGGAGAACAGGGTGTGTTAGAGGCGGCACCCCCAGGTCCACTCTCACTGAAAGTTAGTTCCCGTTTCATCTACCCCTCGGGGAACAGCCCTGATCCCGTCTGCAGGTTTCCAGAGACAAAGACCATTATCTGGAGAAAAGACAGTTGGAAGCAAGTGTGGGATTCACTGTCAAGAAACTAGGGCTTAAGTTTCCGTTCCTCCACTAACCAGGCAAATTTCCGAAATCTTCACTGAACCTTGCCGCACCTCTGATTCTTGGTCTGTTCTGTTGTCAGACCTTGGGGCTGGGTGGGGAGTAGTGCTTCGACACATAGCATGCTACGAACAGTGTGACCTGTCAGCTTGATCAGTCTGAGATTTATTCTGCACCATAGGACCGGTGCAGGTTAGCCCTACGAAAACACAGAGAGGTTCTACCTGTCTTCTGCATCAAGCTCATTAATCTGTTTTCTTGGAATTAAAAATATATATGTCTTTTAGATTCTTCTCAGTAGTCTGTGTGAAGTGGAAACGAATTACTGAGCAAGAGGCTGTGGTCGGTTTCACTCCAACTCGACGGGCACAACTGCTCAGGGTCACACGGGGACCTTTCACTGGGCTCTGGCCTCTGGCAGGTCCCAGGAGGAGCAGGAATCCTTCCGGTGAGCAGCTGAGCACAGGTCAAGCGTTTAAAACCTATGTAGACACCTGTGTGAAAAGGGTTGCTGCAATCAAAACCCGAAAAGAAATCGAAGACGGTGGTGTCGGTCCATGTACTCCCCGGGATGTTTGTTCTGAGAACCTCTCACTCTAAGTTGAAGTATGCTGGAGGATGGCTCCGCCCCCAGTCGCCTCTGGCCCATAAACCGCAGTCAGACGATCTTGGGGAATCAGCTCTAGAGAAAGGATCTCTCATGGTTCGGCTATTGTTAAATTAAAGATCAGTGGGAAGCATGGTGACGTCCCTCTACCCCACCTGGAACATAGGTGGCCCAGTCACTGGGATTTTCTATGCTGCTACATGAACCCACCTGGGCGAGCACCTGGCCTGAATTCTTTTAGAACACCTGTGCAAGGAACGGGATGGTGAGCACGTACTGCTGTGGTCCCCACTGGTCCACTTGCCTTATGGTTTGAGCCGTGCTCACCCATAAGTCCCCAGCTGGCTTAGAGGTATCGACTGTTGACAATCGAACAGCAAGACCACCCATACACTGGAACTTTGCTCACCCATAATGACATCCCCACAGTTCTATTAACACTTAAAAAGTGCCATGGCTATCTTGGTAAAAGTAGATGTGACCTTTCCGATCTATAGTCATCTTCGGGATCTGAAGACTTCCATCGTTAGCTGTGCATACAGCGCTTTGTCAAAGACACCAGGAAAGATGGACCTATGAGCATGGTGCCTGCTGATTATTGATCCCAATATTGTTGATTATGTACCTTGGGACATAGGCGATTCATACTCACCTAGGGATGGTCAAACACTGCAAATGAAAGCCTAGAAGAAGCAGAGAGAGGTGGGGGAAGGGGTTACCAGATGTAAGGAGCAAGGAGTACAAAGTTTGGTACCAGGAAGTCAAATAGGGGCTGAGTTTTCAAATAAGATAAATCCCTTAAATTGAGCCAACAGTCCCAAGACAGGAAAACCAAGACAAGATATGGATGAACCTGGAATGAAGTCCAAAAGACAAAACACTTCAGAGACATAGGGAGGACGGAATCCATTGCAGGTATAAGGGAAAGAACAATCCAAATGAAACTCCAGTGACTGCCTGCAGGGTGACTCCACGCAGGCTCGTGCATAGATGTTTCTGCTACGGTGAAATGAAAGGGTGTAATGCAGCACGTACTGCCATCAATCCGTGCTTTCTGCTGTCATTGCTGAGAGTGTCCAGTTGCCACCAAGGGCTGCAGGTTGCTTCCTGATGGGCATGCGTCTGTCTCCAGATGTTTCATTGTTGTTCCGTTCTCCTTTGCCAGGAATGGAATTGAAGGTGAGGAGCTTGCATTGTCATAACACACAACTCAATCTTCTCTCCGGCCCTCGTTCATAACAAACAGTATTATGAGAAGTATGGCCATGAACAATAGCATAAATAGTGAAGGAGGAGGAAGTTTCTAGAAAGTGCATTCTGCGGGAGAGAGCGCAGGGGTACACAAGAGTGATTAATTACATCGACTTTGTGACACAGTTTTAGGAGGCAGCAGTGTTGAAGAACTAAATGCATTTTACAGATACTCTGTCCTATTCTGTGGCTTGCATTTCCATTTTCTTAATAGTGTCTTTTGAAGAGCAAATATTTCTTACTACTAAGTAAATCCAACTTATCAAAAATGGTTATAGTTTGAGCTTTTGGTATCCTGAGACATTTTTTTTTTTTTTTTTTTTTGTATTTTTCTGAAGCTAGAAACCGAGAGAGACAGTCAGACAGACTCCCGCATGCGCCCAACCGGGATCCACCCGGCACGCCCACCAGGGGGCAACGCTCTGCCCACCAGGGGGCGATGCTCTGCCACTCCGGGGTGTCGCTCTGCCGCGACCAGAGCCACTCTAGCGCCTGGGGGCAGAGGCCAAGGAGCCATCCCCAGCGCCCGGGCCATCTTTGCTCCAATGGAGCCTCGGCTGCAGGAGGGGAAGAGAGAGACAGAGATGAAGGAGAGGGGGATGGGTGGAGAAGCAAATGGGAGCTTCTCCTGTGTGCCCTGGCTGGGAATCGAACCCGGGACTTCTACATGCCAGGCCGACGCTCTACCACTGAGCCAACCGGCCATGGCCCTGAGACATTTTTATCTAACCCAAGATCACAAAGATTTTATCCTATTTTTCTCCCAGAAGTTTTGGAGCTTTAGCTCATACAATTAGGCTTATAACACAGATTAAATTATTTTTTTATCTGATGCAAAGCACAGATCAAGGTTCACTTATTTGTTGCATGTGTATGTCCAATTGTTCCAGCATCATTTGTTGAAAAGACTGTCCTTGTCCCACTGAATACCCTTAAAACCTTTGCAAAATCAATTAACCATGCATGTACAGATCTATTTCTGAGCTTGTTACTGTTCTGTTGACCTGTCTCTCTATCCTTGTATCAATGTCACGCTTTTGAAAAATCCATTTTGAACTGGAATTCTGAATGAGTCTAAGATATGCTGAGGTCCAGACCTAACTGAGTGTCTTTCATGTACCGGGGCTTTGTAGAGACTGTGCTTACTTCAATCTTGTGAGGTTGGTATTGTAACCAATCCATAGACAGAGACTGGAGGTCAGAGAGGTTAAACAAGTTGCTCAAGGTTGTGCTGTTAGAAGCAGAGTAAGGATTTGAACCCAGGTCTGTACAAGTCCGGACGCCATTCTTTCCACCATCTTTTGTCTCGCTTGACAGGAACCAGCAAACTGGGAAAGAGTAGGAAACAAAAGATGGTTATTTTTTCAAATTCATTTGAGTCTTTATAAAACTATTTCTTTAAAGTGCATTCTTAGATGGCCAGTTACTCAAACATACATGCAAACATGTAATTACAAATTGTTTCCTCTGAATACATGGTATCTTAAATCTTGGAGGCCACACCAGCCTCCGTATGTCCTAGAAAGCATAAGTGAAGTAGGGATACCTTTGTCCTCCGCGCAGATTTTCCACAGTAAACCAATGTCCCTTTCGTTTATGTACACAGCTGATTGATGGTCCTGTTTTGTTTGGGCTTTTTTCTTCCCCCTTCTTGATCTTGACTCTCAACTTTCACCAGAATTTTGAGTGTTATAATTTCCTGGTAATGTCATTTTTCACCAGATGACCCAGGATTCCCTGGCCACACACTTCTCAAATTATGTTAGCTGCTTCTGTGACTAAACAAAGCCTGTGCTGGGATAACAGCATGGTGGTGAGTCTCATCAGATTAAATGTAAGTCGGGAGTCTGGAGGGCTGACCCAGCCTGGCCCCACCAGGGCTACGTGACCGGCCGAGTTGCGTAATCTCCCTGTGTTTCGGTTTTAGCCCCTCGGGCATGTCAAGAGTAGGATAATTCACTGTCTCCAGATACTCAGCATATCTCATCATCCATGAGGATAGCCCTTCCCTGAATAGACAGGAAGGATCAGAGCAAAACAAGACGTGGGAGACCCAGGCTGTGGGGCTGGCGGAGCGTTGTGAAATGACACCGTCCGGCTCACCTTTGATTTTGTTTTCCCAGAAGCCCTTTCTGAAAAGTTGTGTCTGGGAACTCTTGCTGTGCTCATCCCTTCTAATACCCTGAGTCAGCCTTCCTCATCAGCATTCCTCGCACTGGAAATAAAACAGGACTGGGTGTATTATAGTGCTTGGTAAGATCCGCAGACCTTCCTAGGACACCAGCTATTGTATGTCCCAGGGGGATGTAACTAACTGTGGGCAGGTTCTGCTTGGACACCACCCAAAATTGATGAGAATGGAAGGGCCCCGAACTTCTGAAATTAAAGAGTGCCTGGTAAAGTTGTCATCAACTGACCTTCGTTATATATTATTCAAACATTTTTTTTTTCTACCTGGTATTTATTTAACAAATATTCACATGATACTGAAAGTGTCTCAGGTACTATTGTAAACACTTTATACAGTTTAACTTATTTAATCTTCCTTAACTTCCTGTGTGGTAGCCTCTATGATCATCGCTATTATGCAGATAAGGAAACTGAGGCACAGAGTGGTTGGAGTAGCCTGCCTTAGGTCACCCAGCTATTACGTGGCCCAGCTGGCATCAGAACCCAGATCTGAGACTTTGAGCCCAGGGTGTTCGGGTCTAACTGCTGTACAGTGTGTTCTCCTCTAAGGACCGGGTGTTTCAGGCACAGCATTCTGCACTGGACCTCCACTAGGGTGAGGAGAGAGAGCGGCTACGTGCTCCCTGCGGCCTACAACCTGCTGGACACAGAGGACTGAGGTCATACCCACCCCGGGAAAAATCTGAGGGTGAGAGAGTGAGTCCAGCCCCAGCTCTGGAGAGAGGTTGCTGAGTTAGGGGAGCCCATGCTCCCCACGTTCGTCAGGAAAAAAGTTTATTTATTATCCTTCTCTTGACACTGAGGTGTTTCCAATAGGCCAGATGGAAGCCACACCGAGGAAACACCCAGACCTGAGATACGGGCTCATTCCTGCCTAAGATGGCGTCCAGGGGCTGAGGGAGGAGGTGTTTTTCCCGCGTCCAAAGGAAGTGCCTGGAGTCGGGTCGGAAGTCACGGCCCTGCCCACTGGTGGCTTCCAGGCTGCCCGAGGCCCGGGGGAGGCGGGACAAATGAAGGGGTAGGGGGTGTCACAGAGGAAGTTTTCACTCCAGATGAACCTGAGAAGCTTTGACTCTCGTGTTGAAATGGATGGTTTAATTACTGAACCGAGGTTGTTTGGGGAAACTGGAGCAGCTGAGGGATTTTTATTTCTTAAGAGTGACCAGAAAAGTAATGGGATCTTCCCCCAGACGGCCACCACAGAGCAGGGGAGGGAGTCTGAAGAAGTACTGGGACTCCTTAGGAAGGTTTACTTTATGAAGGCACCCAGCTAACTCTGCGCATTTATCGTAAGACTCCATGTGCAAAATGCTTGGAACCGCGCCTAGAACCAGCACGTGTTCAGTTATCGTACATGGTAAACAACGTTAAAAGAATGCCGAAAGACAACGTTTGGGGAGCTCGACAGCGTCATCCATCTTAATCTGGAGCTGAGGAGCCGTGAGTGACTGGGCACTGTTTCGTTCCGGGCACCTAGAACTGTACCTGGCTCACGGCAGTACCTTCGAGAAATATAAATATTTGTTGAATGAATAAAAGAAAGAATGTGCGAAGGGCTCTTCACAGACTTTCTTATTTAATTCTTACAAAAGTCAAGAGAGAGTTATTATGAGCAGAGTTTTATACACGTGGAGATTAGGGACAGAAAAGGTACCTCATCTTGCTCAGACAGCAGGACGGACAGAGCCGCCCGGGAAGAACTGTCTGGCCTCCTGTCGAAATCACGCCAGGCACGCGCTCCGTTCCTGGGATGCTCAAGTGTTGGTGGCCACTTCCTCTGGCTCCAGCTCGGCGAGGGGTCAGGACCGGCTTTGGAACACCATGGAAAAGGGGTGTTAATGAGGGCCTTCGGGGATTCCAGACGAGGAGGGCGGAACTGACTCCCTTTTTAAAAAAAAAGGTTTGAAGCCCTTAAAAGATTCTCTTAAACCTTCTAAGTACCAGATTACCAGTTTATACCATAGAACCCAACGAGAGCAAGAGATGGACAATAATAGTTAAAATACGGTTTTGTATACACTTCGAAAATTGTTGAGAATAGATCTTAAGCATTCCCAGCACCAAAAACAGTTACGTAGTCTAACTTTGTGAGGTAGCAGGGGGGGGTGTTCTGTTATTTTGCTCTTGGCCATCATGCTACAATGTACATCAATATCAAATCATCATGTTGTGCTCTTTAAATATATACAGTTGTGTGTGTCAGTTATTCCTCAATAAATTAGCAACAGAGCTGGATTCTAAAGCACAGAGCAGCCCACGGCCAGCAGGCTATGAAGAATCTGTATTTTGCCACATTATACAAGCATTCAGGGTTAGCTCAGCTGGGTAAGGAGGTGGGCAGCTCATTGAGGATAGCTGAACCATTGACATCATGTAGGTAGGATTGGCCAATAGTCTCCCTCATAGCTGGGACCCAAAGATACTGAAGCCAACTCTCATGAAAAGAGTGAATGCCTCTGCCCACAAGTAACCAAAACCAAAAGTGGTCTGGACCCTGGAAGGTTGAGTTTGAGCCCCAGGGCCATGCTGAGAGAGCAATCATTCTTTCTGAGCTCAAGAAATGACTCCCTCCTATACACAAGCAAGAAAGCGGTGTGATCCATGCTGAATAGGGAGACTAAGGCAAATGTACCCGCATTCTGCAGGCAGGATCCCTGGGGGCTCCTGCGGAGTCAGGAAATCACATGATAAATTGGCCATTGATCACTAGAGCTAGGTGCCTAGGTTAATGTTTCTCTGCATTTCAGCCAAATCTATGTCAGTCCTGTCTCCTGCTATAATACATATGTCCTGCAACTGAAACCAACAGGTATTTTGTAAAAACTTAAAGGATCAAAATAACAACAACAACAACAAATGATTGGTTACAAAATAAATAAGTCAGAATTAAAAAGTGCTACACTGTGGCTGGCATTGGGACTTTGTCTGACAGATCCTAGCTTCTTGCTCCCTGGTTGAATGGGACCAAACATTTGTCTACAATGAAACGCACTGTGGCTCCCTGCCAGTACTCATTATCTGACACCTTCCTAGACAAATGACTGGAACTGTCAAAATATTCTTATATAACCTAAAATTGTATTCCTGTAGCCTCTGACCTTTAGCCACAGCTTCCCCCTTGTCATTATCTTAGAACATTTTCCTCCATCTTCAACATGACAGCCACCAAATATTTGGAGTCAGCATTCATCTGCTGCCCACCCCACCAAAACTCTTCTTCCTCTTAAACGTACTCATAGTCTAAAAGGGTCCATAATCTTGACTCAGTAACTAGACATGGGGGTGGAGGTGGAGGTCTGGGTTCAAAGACAAGGAATGACTAGGATTGGTTTGAGGTTTGGATGAGATCCAGTAGGATGATTCCACGATGTATTCTCAGAAAGAAAAGACACAAGTTTCTGGAATGCTCGGGGAAAGCAGTGGACTTTGGGCATTCCCTCAAAGGGCACTCAAGAAAGGACATTGTGTAACCGGACACAGCAGTCGGTGAGTTTGTCCCCCCCAGCAGGTGAGTGTAGGTTTTCTGCAGACCATTGCTTACCTCACTGGAGCCATGGAGAACTAACAGAAGCACGTGTTTTACTCAGCCCACAGAAGGGACCTCAGACATCACCTCCTGCAGCCCTTCCATTTATAAACAAGACTTCTGATGCTCAAATAGAGGAAATGAATTCAACAGTCGTCTAAATGTATCTTCACAAATCTAAATTTCCAACGTCATTAGCTAGGCTCACATCCAGTCCTCTGCAATTACAATTTCAGGCAAAAACAGAAGGGTTCTTTCTCTACCTGCCCCCTGATACTTCACATCCTCACCGAAGTATGACGCTCAAGACAAGAGCTAAGGAATGCCTCAGTGACGTCTTCAGCTCCGGGATGTTACAGCACAGAGCCTACGGGTTGATGCAAGTTGTACGTTCCAGTTCTCGAGTGGACCGATAGCTTCATAAATGTTCATTATGTCATTTATTTATCATGTATACATATGTCATCATTTTAATATATGTCAAATGTAATATTTTTAAAAGATGGTACAGAAAACAACATGTGAGTGACTTCTATCTATATACATTCTTTCTTTCGAGCAAAGAGGAGAAAGGGGGAAGGAAGAATGATAATAACATTGTGAGAACTTTTGTAAGGCTTTGTCTTAGCAAAGAAAGGCATTTTGAGAAGGCATCATTTTTTATTGTCATTGTTGTTTATTGCTACACCATGCGCACAATGTCCATTTGGACCCCTCCAGGGTTGAGGCTATCTTTTGCATAGGTTGTTTCAAATAGTTTTGTAACTGATAAGTGAATGACCTGTTTCTAAGCCACCTCAGAAAAATGTGCATCCACGATGGAGACCAGAACAAAGGGTTCTTCTCATAGGTCAGCCGGAAACCAAGGATGGCTCCTCCCCGCCGACACAGCCTCTCACTGGGTGGGGCACTACGGGAGAACTGGAAAGAAGAACAAATGTACTAACGCAGGACAGGGGGGTGGAAGGCTGGAGAGAGGAACTCCACCAGGAAAAAGAAAGAAAGGAAGACACTGGGAATTGTGCACAGCCGTTAAAATGACTATACTAGAGATGCACGGTTCAACACATAAATCTCAAAAACGGAATGAGACATTGAAAGCAAACTGCAGAAATGTACATACAGTATTATATCATTTATTTAAAGCTTAAAACCATGCAAAACAACACTGCAGATTGTTGGTGGGTACAGACATAATAGAAAAGTATAAACACCTGTGCCCAGGAGTAGCGGTTGCCCCACATCAAGCTCCTGGTTACTTCTGGGGAGAAGGAAGGAGATTAGAAAAGTATATGAAGGTGGCTCCCGTTGATTCTGGATGGTTCCGTTTCTTAAGCAGGGTGGTGAATACACACAAGTTTGCAATGTTCTTATTTTACATTTTTGTGTGCCTGAAATATTTTATACCCACTCCCCCAAAAAAACTGTCAGAGTTACTCCAAAGAAATTGAAACACCTGTCCCATGGCCTCTTTTCTCTCCATCTTCTGTCTTTCTCGCTGTCTATCCATCTACACATGATTCACATTGTACATGCATGATATATATTACAAAGAGGGGGGAGAATAACTAGGCTGATTAGATGAGAGATAATAGATAGATGATAGATAGAACGAAATGAATTATCATTACTTATTAAGTGCTTTTTAATCAACTATCTTATTTAATCTCTACAATGACCCATCTTATAGATGAGCTAACTGAGGTACAGAGAACCTATGTTCACAAAGCCACTGGGTAGCAGACACCCAGATCAAGCCCAGGTGACTCAGACCCCAGTCCTCTGCTGATTTCTTGCACCGTGATATATCATCACTTCAAATAAAGCGGCCAGGGAGCATTCACGGCTCCAGTCCTTCCTTTAAAAATCCAGGGGTGGGGAAGCTTGAGAAATAAAAAACAAGTAACTAAAAATAAATAATATGTTTATAATATCGATAAGCCATTCTTAAGGTAGACAGAAAAACAGTCCCCAAAGATCCATCCATGTCACTCTGATTTCTGCCCGCAGGTGGGTGAGATCTGGCCCTACTCCTCACTGTGCCTTGGAAGAGACACAAATAACTGCAAAGAGCATATTATCTGTCAACAGCTGTGCATTACAAATCTCTCCTGGTCTAACTCACGTTGGTTGATACCTCAGCGCCCAAGCATAGAAGCTTTTCTGCCTTTACAAACCCAAAGTCCAGTGAACAGCGATGCAGCAAGCTGGGGAGGGCTTTTTTGACAAAAACAGTTGCTTTTTCTGTGTCAGAACGAACGACTCACGGCATTGGCCCAAGGACTCAGGATCAAACGCCATTCTGGGCAGTGATTTCAGAGGGAGCTCCAATATCAGGTACCTTTGCAACTATGTGTCTTTTAAAAAGATAAATAAATAATAACGTGAAGTAATTGGAGAAAAAATTTTTCATTTGATCTGAGACTGATCAAATAATAATTCTTAAAACTCATATTTGTGGAAACTTACCAGGCTTATTTTTATTTGATAATTGCATGTGTAGGTTGTTATGGGATTAAAACTTTAAGATACATGCCATTTAGCCATCTGCTTCCTGTTTGCTCTAAGCATTGAAGTGGTGGTTAAATGATACATATTTTTCATTTAAATGTTTGGAAACACATCCAAGATTCATTTTACAAAAGCAAACATTCAGCTCCCCATTTCCTCTGACTAATTTTCAGAACATTTTTGTCAATGCCTTTCCTGCAGAACGATGATTAAATCCATCACACCAAAGACAGAGCTGTGCTTCTCAATGATCTCAATAACCCATATTGCCAACATCCAGGTATTAAAGATTATCTAATCCAATAATGTCATCCTATAGAAAACCTCTGAGACACAGATAAAGGATTCCTTGGACCCACATAAAAGAAACTGACCTTAGCTTGTGCAATTCTCCTGCACAACTCACAAAGACAAGTTTTTGTCCATAATAATACCAGGTTGATAAGTGGGTTATTTCTGCAAGCCTCAGGGTATGTTGTTTCCTTAAGCATTTTTCTCCTCTAGCTTTGACTAAGGTCGAAAATGCCATCAACTTCACTGTCTGGGACGTAAATAGTCAAAGTTGCATTCTTAGTTGATAATTATCCAACATCTCTCAATGTTTTGTTGCCTGTTGTGGCAAAGATAACCAGTTGTACACCAAAACTTGTGCTTTTTTTTCCATTTTATTGTTTCTGTGGAGAAAAGACAGCCAACCCAGGATGATGTTCTCAAGTCTGTTTTATACTTGGGGTGGGGTCAGTTCTCATCAATGAAATCATGAACAAAAGTGATGAAGTCACAGCTAGTATGGGTAAGAAGCCAGTGTGCCTTACCTCAAAGTAGAGCTTGCTGGAGCCTTGAAACACTGTGTAGAAGGCAGCGTGCCAAACCCACTTTAAACTTGATGTGTGTAAGCCATGGAGACTTGATAGAGATTTAGGGGTTCTGCTGTTACAGAAGCTTGCAGTATTACTAACACGTGGATCAAATGGGATGCAACTCAAAAACATAAAAACACATCCCAAGCCAGTCAACTACATGGAGAACCTACCTGCATGCTTTGCTTATTCATTAAATAATAAGGTTGCTGTTCCCAAGGCTATGACATCAGTGCCCCCACCTAAGAAACCAGCAACGATCCAACTCAGATCAGCCCCAGGAAAACCCAAGTAGCCACGATGCAAGTCAGCATCACAATGCCAAAATGATTTCTACCTGTTCTTACGTGAGATTAAAAAAAACACACACACACAAAGAATATTAAGATACACTAGTCATTCTGCTTTAAATGTGTAGAGGTCCCTTAAACCAGTGGTCTCCAACCCCTGGGGCTGTGGACCGGTACTGGTCCGTGGGCCATTTGGTACCGGTCCTCAGAGAAAGAATAAAACTTACATTATTTCCATTTTATTTATATTTAAGACTGAACGATGTTTTATTTTTTTAAAAATGACCAGATTCCCTCTGTTATATCCATCTAAGACTCACTCTTGACGCTTGTCTCGGTCACGTGATACATTTATCCGTCCCACCCTTAAGGCCGGTCCGTGAAAATATTTTCTGACATTAAACCGGTCCGTGGCCCAAAAAAGGTTGGGGACCACTGCCTTAAACCCTTTGCTTTACCCCACTAAGTAATGACAGGCGTAGCTTCAAATGCCCTTTACAAAAAGGTTCCCTGGTCTCTCATGACTGGACTTCCCATTCGGTTTCATCCACTCGGTCAGACAGGTCACGATTAAAATCAGAAGGAAAAGAGTAAAAAAACCATTGAATTAATTTGGCATGTGACCCACTGAGGAAATGGCTACTGTAAATACAGCCTTCTGTTTGCTCAGCTGTGTTTATGTAAACTAAATAGTGGCCTTAACTAGGTCCAATATTTACTGTTCAACCCCCATCTGCTCACCTGAACTTGAGGTTCTTAGTTGCAAAGAAGTTGAACCCGTGAGTTAAATGATTATGCTGTGTTCGTGTGCATTTGAATTTGGGTGAGTCGCCAAAAGTCTGTCCAAGGTTCCAGACACTAGCCGTAGAGACCTGAGGCTGCAGCCTGCCTCCAAGCCGAGCTCAGGGCGGTTCGCACAGCGTTCAGGGCTGGAGCCCACATTTCTGCAGAGAGCTTGCAGAGAACCTCAATAAAGCAAGGGGGCCAATTCTGAGCTGCTGCATTTAAAGCAGAGTGGGGAGTCCCAGAGCCCCTCTACCATTGCCCATTCCACTATGGCGCCCCCTAGGGCTCATCTGTCAACCCCTTGGGTTCCAAAGAGCACATTACAAAACCATCCATGTAGTCAATCCCTTTCTGTTGCGGAGAAAGAAACAGAGGCACAGAGGCAGGCCCATACCCACTGAGCAAGTTAGTGGCTAGGCCGTGTCCGGGTACTGTCTGCAGACTCCCAGCCCAGTGCTCTTTTCAGACAATGGGCTGCCGCTCGCAGTCGGTTTCTCCTCTAGATGTGCTCACACAACCTCTGGGTCTATGAGTTTCTCTAGATGTGTCCACACAACCTCTGGGTCTGAGTTTCTCTAGATGTGTCCACACAACCTCTGGGTCTATGAGTCTCTCTAGATGTGCTCACACAACCTCTGGATCTATGAGTCTCTCTAGATGTGTCCACACAACCTCTGGGTCTATGAGTCTCTCTAGATGTGCTCACACAACCTCTGGGTCTATGAGTCTCTCTAGATGTGTCCACACAACCTCTGGGTCTATGAGTCTCTCTAGATGTGTCCACACAACCTCTGGGTCTATGAGTCTCTCTAGATGTGTCCACACGATCTCTGGGTCTATGAGTCTCTCTAGATGTGTCCACACAACCTCTGGGTCTATGAGTTTCTCTAGATGTGTCCACACAACCTCTGGGTCTGAGTTTCTCTAGATGTGTCCACACAACCTCTGGGTCTGAGTTTCTCTAGATGTGTCCACACAACCTCTGGGTCTATGAGTCTCTCTAGATGTGTCCACACAACCTCTGGGTCTATGAGTCTCTCTAGATGTGTCCACACAACCTCTGGGTCTATGAGTCTCTCTAGATGTGTCCACACAACCTCTGGGTCTATGAGTCTCTCTAGATGTGCTCACACAACCTCTGGGTCTATGAGTCTCTCTAGATGTGTCCACACAACCTCTGGGTCTGAGTTTCTCTAGATGTGTCCACACAACCTCTGGGTCTATGAGTCTCTCTAGATGTGTCCACACGATCTCTGGGTCTATGAGTCTCTCTAGATGTGTCCACACAACCTCTGGGTCTATGAGTTTCTCTAGATGTGTCCACACAACCTCTGGGTCTGAGTTTCTCTAGATGTGTCCACACAACCTCTGGGTCTATGAGTCTCTCTAGATGTGCTCACACAACCTCTGGGTCTATGAGTCTCTCTAGATGTGTCCACACAATCTCTGGGTCTTTGAGTTTGCTGCCTAAACTGAGAATGTTTCCACAGACACTTACTGTATTTTTTTCTCCATAAGATGCACCTGACCATAAGACACACCTAGGGTTTTAAGGAGGAAAATAAGAAAAAAAATATTCTGAACCAAATTGTGTGTTTAAATATTTAATAAAATACTGTATTTTTTCACTCCATAAGATGCATGGGCATTTTTCCCTTCACTTTTTTTGGGGAAAAGTGAGTCTTACGGAGCAGAAAGTATGGTATCTTCTGGTCATGAGCTCAATGCATGCAGCCACCTCTGCTGCAAACAGCCAGGGTCCTGGTGTCCAGAGATGGACAGGCTCCTAGAGACTGCCTGCGTTCTGCACCTGCTGCCCTATTTACAAATGAAGCTCTATAAACTGGAGAGTCCTTTGAGATCTGCACAGCCATGTCCGTGAGGTCACTTGGAACAGAAAGAGGCTTCTGAACGTGAGTATGATGCATGTATCGGAAGTACTAAGGGTGCTTAGTTAAAAACACAGACGCATGGATGCAACATAGATTGGCATGTTTACCAATTAGCCCACACGAATAGTCTGCATCTACCACTGGTATAACAGAAAGAGCATTGTCGTTAACGGCAAGTAGACCCGTTCTTCACAACCCAGTTCTTCAATCTTCTATGTATATGTTGGACCAAACAGCTTAACCTCCCTTGTCCCCCATGCCATAGTTTTAATGTTTGTTTTAGGAAGTAATTGTGAGCAGACAAATTAAAGGGAGAGAACTTCCAGGTTGGCCAGAGGGAGTCTCTGGCCCCTTCCCAAACACCCTGAAGCAGTCAGCTGAGGCACACAGGATAGCTGTCAATCACATGTCAGCTTCTCCCAGCAGCCCAGGGGACAGTCCCCAGGGTGTGATCCCCTTACTCAACCACCACGCTAGGAGGGAAAACTGACAAAATGAGTCTCTTCTCTGCCATCTATTTTAGCCTATGCTCTCTTCTTACCCCTGACTCTTTAGAAATAATATAGCACTCTTTTAAACAGTAAAATGGTAGACAAATGTAAGCCACTACTATTATTCTTGCAAGTCCTGAAGGAGCTGTAAGAGGCAGCGCACAACTCAGCTGGAGAGAAGGGATCCCCGCTCCAGACAGAACTGACGACCAAAGCTGGTGTGAGTCCCTGATGAGTGGTGAGACAGGTCATCGCGAACAGGGGCTGTGCGTCCCGGGGGCCTGGTGGGGGTCCACACTGAGGGATGTGGGTCCACAGGAGAGTAGAGAAGAGGGGCAGCTGAGCAAGGGCAGTGTGAACGACAGCCTGACTCGGACCCTGTCGCCGTCCGTTCAGGTTGCTATAACAGAGTACCACAGCCAGGCTGGCTTATAAACAACAGAAAGTTACTTCTCATAGCTCTGGAGACCGAAGTGTGAGATGAAGATGGTGGCAAGGCTGAGTGAGGGCCCTCTTCCAGGCTACAGACATCTCCTCACTGTGTCCTCGCATGGGAGAGGGACAAGGGGGCACTCCGAGGTCTTTTCTAATAAGAGCCCTAATCCCATTCATGGGGCCTCCACCCTCATGACCTAATCACCTCCCAAGGCCCCACCTCCTCATGTCGTCACACTGAGAGTTCTAACCCAATATATTAATCTGGGGGAGACACAAATATTCAAACTATAACAGAGCCAAAGCCGGTGACGAGGCCTCACACGGCACATCTGAGGAGTGACCATGGAGGCACATTTAGTGGGTGGGATGGGCCAGGATCACGGGGTCACAGGGCCACTCTGTGGGGTGAGTGAGGCTCACAAGCCTGCTCCTCTCTCAGCAACTTTTAAATGTACAATACAGTATAATTAACTGTAGTCACCATACTGTACATTACATCCCATGACTTATTTATACTATAAGTGAGAGGCTGTCTCTTTTGAACACTTTCATCCATTTTGACCACCCCTAGTCCCCTGTAATAAATATTTTTAAATGTCCTTTTTTGTTGTTGTTCTGAATTATAATTTATAGGTAACATAATTTGCCTATACACATAATTTCCTAAAGTATCGATGTATTAACCTACCATTAAAGGTAAAGTGGAGAAAAGTAATTTACAATAAGATAATAGGAATATCATTTTAAGTAAATGCTCAGACATGACAACAGTATGTGTAAGGTAGGCAGATACTTGCACTATATGTAAAGTCTCCGTGAACCTGACAGCTACCCAAGCAGCCTGGCACAGATGTGTTGTACTAGGGACTTGAACACAACAAGCAGTTTTCACTGGTGTGACTTTTCCAAAAATAAAGCAGCTGTGTTAGTTGGCTCGGGCTGCCATCATATAGCCCCTCAGACCAGACAAGGGAAACCTAGTTTCTCACAATTCTGGAGGCTAGATATCTAAATATTTCTCTTGTCACAGAAAATCACCATGCCCTATTTTGTTTTCTTAGTAAGTTTTGATTTTGTCGTTACGCTTTCGAAAATTGAAGGCAAACTATTATTGCACTTAATACTTGACCTTGACCTCAGGGCTATCCTACGTACTAAAAATTACACAAGTCAGAGAGAATCCCAAATGAAAGATTCAAGCAGGTGCCAGCAGGTCCTGTTTCGACCGAGGCCTCTCCCCTTAACCATCCTCTCCTCGTGCCTTTGCTCCGTGTGCCTGCTTCTGAATCTCCTCCTCTTGTAAGGACACCAATCATACTGGACCAGGAGGCACCCTAAGGACCCCACTTTAACTTAGTTACTTCTTTCCAGGTCCTGTCGCTGGATACAGTCACATTCTGAGGCGCTCTGGTTAGGGCTTCAACGTCAATTTTGGAGGGACACCTTCAGTCCACAATAGTAACCATCTCTTGGTGAGATTCTAAACAAAACTAATGTATGGAGGGACCTGGAAACTATTATGTTGAGTGAAATAAGCCAGGCAGAGAAAGAAAAATATCATATGACCTCACTCATTTGAGGAATCCAACAAATAATGAGAACTGAGGAACGGAATTGAGACAGAGGAGGGATCAAAGGGACCAGAGGAAAAGAGGACAGAGGGAAAGGGGATGAGAGGATGGGATAAACCTGAAGGGAAGGGGGGAGGGTATTGTACAGAGGAGGACAAGGGAGATGTTGAGGGGAATAGGGGGGAGGGGGGATGCATTCGGGGTGACCCTAGAATCTATATAAACACAATTAATTAAATTAAATAAATAAATATTTTAAAAATAATAAGAAATAAACAAAACTAAGTAGTATAATCTTCCCTCAATTTTCAAAGTAACTCCAACCCCATATAATTTATTGTATGTTATTAAAACTATGCCACCCACACACACACACACATAAGATCAACATTGTTTGTATGTAAAATGGAGTTAGATTTCAGGCACTAGACGATTGTGAAGGTAGAGACCATTCATGTATGCAGGACGGGTGGGCTTGGAGATAGTCCGGCATCACCAGTTCCCCCTTAGTAAATTCCAGTAACACTCTTTCAGTTATTGTGATGCTCAAAGTGCTCCCTAGAGAGCAAAACTGACTCCACTGAGAATGTCCGATTTGAAGGAACCCAAGGATAAATCGTAATCTAAACATTTCTCTTGTCAGAGAAATTTACTACCCCTATTTTATTTGTGTAGTTAAGTTTTAATTGTGTTATTAGCTTTTCTAAAATTGGGGGCAAGCTATAACTGCGTCTGGCACTTGACCTTGGCCACAAGGGGATATTATACTAGAAACTAGCGAAGTCAAAGAGAGGCCCCAATAAAAGTTCTTTCAGTTCTATGGTGCTCCAAATTAGCCACACCAACGATTCTGTTCATTGGTCTAATAAATAGTCCAAAGTTCACAGCCTACAATGAGGGAGCAGAAGTTTTCCCTTTGATATACCTTTGGGAAAAAAAACTAAACTAAATTTGCCATTGATCAAATTCCCCCTAAACGTTCAAAGTTTGAACATTTACCATTAATTACAGGTGGTATGTGTACACACAATAGAAAAGAATAAGGAACAATATAAAAAAAAGGAATTTGAAAATACTGATATGGTACTTTCAGTGCATTTTATCAGCTATAAGCCAGTCACCACGCTGACCCACATTCAAGGAGAATTAGGTCCACCTTTTGATGAGAAAGTGTCAAAGAATCTGCATGCATATTTTAAACAAAGCGTATTATTTTGTCCAGAATCCCAGAGTCTTCAGATGGTGGAGCCACATAAACAGCCCAGGTGTGTGGGAGGCCAGAGCCCCGCCCTCCAGCTCCGCTCAGCAGCACGTGGAGGGACATCTGGGAGAAGGACTGGACCAGGCATGGGCACAGTATGGACCGTGCGGTGATTCTCCAACAAAGCATAAGAGCGTTCCTGGCAGGGGGAACATGGGCGGCAGTCTCTGTGAGCACCACATGCTCTACCACCTTTAGATTTTTTTTTTTTTTTTTGTATTTTTCTGAAGCTGGAAATGGGGAGAGACAGTCAGACAGACTCCCGCATGCGCCCGGGGATCCACCCGGCACGCCCACCAGGGGCGACGCTCTGCCCACCAGGGGGTGATGCTCTGCCCCTCCGGGGCGTCGCTCTGCCGCGACCAGAGCCACTCTAGCGCCTGGGGCAGAGGCCAAGGAGCTATCCCCAGCACCCGGGCCATCTTTGCTCCAATGGAGCCTTGGCTGTGGGAAGGGAAGAGAGAGACAGAGAGGAAGGGGGGGGGGGTGGAGAAGCAAATGGGTGCTTCTCCTATGTGCCCTGGCTGGGAATCGAACCCGGGTCCCCCGCACGCCAGGCCGACGCTCTACCGCTGAGCCAACCGGCCAGGGCCCACCTTTAGATTTTGATTTACATTTAGACAAGTCCCAAATTTCACTCATATTATTCATGTTAGAGGGGGGGAAAAAGACATACTAAAGCAAGGGTTGGGAACCTATGGCTCGCGAGCCAGATGTGGCTGTTTTGATGGCTGCATCTGGCTCGCAGACAAATCTTTAATAAAATAAATAATAACATTAAAAGTATAAAACATTTTCGTGTATTACAATCATTTCCTACCTCTCATGTTCATGGTTGCGGGTGGCTGGAGCCAATCACAGCTGTCCTCCGGGACAATACCAAATTTTTATTGGATAATGCATAACATACATGGGTCATTGTATGGCTTTCATGGAATTACATTTTAAAATATGTGGCGTTCATGGCTCTCTCAGCCAAAAAGGTTCCCAACCAATTGAAGCATGAATGCTTCAATTCCACATCTGGGTAATTACAAAGAAAATGAGAACACGAATTCAACAAGATATATGCACCCCTATGTTCATGCAGCATTATTTATAATAACCACAATATGGAAGCAACCTAGGTGTCCATCAAGAGATGAATGGGTAAAGAAATGTGGTCCATATATGCAATGGTCCATACACAGCAATTAAAAATGAAATTTGCCATTTAGGACAATAGGGATGGATACAGAAGGTATTATGTTAAATGAAACAAGTCAGGTAGAGAAAAATAAATATCATGTTTCACTTCTATGTGGAACCTAAAAAACAAATTAAACAAACAAACTAGCCTGACCAGGCGGTGGCACAGAGGATAGAGTGTCAGACTGGGATGCAGAAAACCCAGGTTCGAAACCCTGAGGTCGCCAGCTTGAGCACGGGCTTATCTGGTTTAGGCAAGGCTCACCAGCTTGAGTCCAAGGTCGCTGGCTTGAGCAACGGGTCACTAGGTCTGCTGTAGCCCACTGGTCAGGTGCATATGAGAAAGCAATCAATGAACAACTAAGGAGCCTCAACAAAGAATTGATGCTTCTCATCTCTCTCCCTTCCTGTCTGTCTGTCCTGATCTGTCCCTCTCTCTGTCTCTCTCTCTGTCACACACACACAAAAAAAAACAACTAAACTAAACAAAAACCGACTCAAAGAAACAAAGACCAAAGGGATGGATTCCAAAAGGAAGGCAGGCAAGGTGAGTGAAACGGGGAAGGGGAACATAGTCAATAATATTGTGATAGGTTTACATGGTGTTGGATGATTACTGAATTGGTGGACTGATCACATGGTAAGGTATGGAGATGTCAGGTCACTATGTTGTATACCTGAAACTAATGTAACCAGGATAAGATTTTTATAGCAACTATACTTAATTTTTTTTAATTCTTTTTAAAAACATGCCTAAATAATTGGGCTGACCCTGAACTTTTAATTTTTTAAATATTGACGACATTTTGCTTTAGTGATTAGATTAAAATGGTCTGAAATTTGGCAATATTATGCCATGTTTGGCTAGTTCCTTCTCCAGCATGTGACAGAGTTTGCTCCGTTAGGTCTTGAGACGTGCCGAGGTAATTCTGTTCCTCCATAGCGGAGGCAGGACTGTCCCACAGGACTAGATATTGTCCAGCAAGTCTCCATCTGTTCGGGTTCTCAGAATCCAGGAGTTTCTTCCACAGGAAGAAGAGAGAAAGGAGTCGAAGTTCTAATGCTGCTGCTTCTTTCTGAACTTACTTTCCTTCGGCAACAGCTACTGATTCTTTTATAGTGTAAGTAAAACTGTTCCCAGTTATATCTACATGTTAAAAATTAGCAGATAACCTCCAAAATATTAGATACAATCCTTTTCATAGTTTCCATGGCCAATGTGAATCATAGTGCAAGTGATGACACTGTAATTTTACCTAAAAAGGTTTTGAATCAATGAGTGGATGATATGACAGATGAAGACATGTTAAACCACTGGGAAAGTCAAAATGGAGTGGTGAATATGGTGACAAACATGACGAGAATGTCATCTGAATGTACAGAAACGGAATTTCATTTTATCTCTGGCATGCAAAACCATTGCGTAATTTTTCTAGATGCAAACATTATTTGTATTTTGAGTCATTAAGTTATTCTCAAAGACTGGATTCTGGCAAGAAGAGATATTGTTTATAATACATTGGAAACATCTTACAGTACTTTGTATTGTGTAATTTCATCCCGAAATCCCAAGAGTCCCCAGCACAGACTCCGCCCCTCTGGCCCTGGGGAGGTTGTAACAGAGTAGGATTAAAGAACAGGATGTTTGCCAATGGTGTGTGACCACTACTCTCAGGAATTTCTACAGGACTGCCTGTGACCCTGTACCCACTGGATCATGGTATATATGTGTTACATGCTATGGCTTACAGATGCTACAGGAGTTCAGAGAAGATGGTAATCAAATAACAATTGATTTATAGATTTAACCAATCTCTTTTTCCTCTTATTTCCATCTTGTCTAAGCACATTCAGGGATGCCTCCTATGATTGGTTAGCTCATGTGTGCATGGTTGATTCATCTAGGTTAGTGTCATGAGAAAAATATTTCAAAGACGTGCAATTACAACCTAATCATTCGTAGCCATAATATATTGAAACTATTATGATAATTTCACAACAGCCAAATGGAATTTGAACAGCGCCTTCAGGTCATTTGTGTGATGCACTGCCTTATTGACCATTTGGCAATCGATTTAAGGGAATTGTGAAACAGGAGTTTATAGCCTGACCTGAGACCACCAAGAAAATTTGACAGAAAAGGAGATTAGGAGATTTCTTTGTGGTCCCAACATTCATAGATTTCCAAGACTTGTAAAAAACTAATCATCTATTCAGCACACATTCACCTGCTATGCCCCTTACATAAAACTATATATCACATATCCAGATGAATAATGCATACTCCTTAAGAAATGCATCACTGAACCAGATGAGAAACAAGTGTATAATGACTTATAATATAACGCTGACTGTTCAGTACAATAACCCTGGCCAAATATCACTATTGAACACTTGAAATGTACTTGGTCACTGAGGTGTGCTGCAAGAGTATGACACACACCAGATTGCAAAAAAATTGTTATATCTCTTTAGTAAATTTCAACATTGACTCTATGTTGAAATAATATTTGTGGATATATTGATTTAAGTAAAATACATTATTAAAATTAACTTTGCATAGGGTTTTTTTTTTTAATCTTTTTAATGTTGCTCCTGGAAAATTTTAATTATATATTGGGCTCATGTTATGTTGCTATTAGATTGCACTGATATAATGTATGTGCCATATGTGTAGCATCTATAGAAAGAGTTGTGCACAGAGAAAAACATAATAGATTCTACTGAGCAGGAACTTTGAATGATGTTGGTCTGAAGAGATTTCTCTGGAGGAAGCTTGAGAAAAAAAGACCAAAATGGAAGAAGCTTGAGCAAAGGTTCAGAGACCTTGAAGTGCTAGGTGGGTTTGTAGAGCATCAAGCAGACCAGCTTGGGGAGGAAGGGACGAGAACAGCAGGAGACGAGGCTGGGAAGGCATGTGGTGAGCCACATGGGTAGAATCTGGTTTGTCTTGGTTAAGACTTGAACTTGGTCCTATTGACTAAAGAGCATCATCAAAGGTCTTCAAAAAGGTGACTGACCTGACTACAGCATGCTTATGCAGGGAGCAGAGAGAAGAGGTTGAGGAGAGGAGAAACCAGGAGAGGAGAGACCATAGATAATTATGCCCAGATTAATGAGAGTGTAAATAAGTGCCGTGGTGGTTCAGAGCAGATCGGAGTGAGACGTAGCAAATAATTCTCAAACACCAAAGGGTACAGTGCTTGCCTGGAAGTCAGAGGGCAGATTTCACTCCCTGAGCTTATGCTTATTTTCTACCTGTTAAATGCACTTATTCTCATTATCAACCAATGAGAGAGAACTGTTGAGGATCATATTTATTTTTAGACAGCCTTTTGAATTTGTACCATTTTCTAGTTTCTTTAGGGCTATCTTCCCATTCATCCTGAGTCCACTAAGGTCTGTGACAACAGCCACCGGCTCAGCCATTTCACATGGCGCTCTCCCTCCTGACACGGGCCCTCGTGTTTTCTCATGCCATGCTATCGCTGAACAAGACTCATCCACGTGGCCAGCCCTGGACTCCCACTGCTCTTCTCCCTTCCGCTTTCCCTTCTCACAGAGGCCGCAGAAAGCCGGCCGTGATTTCTCTCTTGTTTACATAATAGCTACTTCAGCCTACTGTCGTGTTTCAGTTTTCCCTTGGGGAGAAAAACGCTACTGCCCCCAGGATTCGTGAGAAAAAATGAGGAGTGCAAGTTCAATTAGCGCTTGTCAGAAGCAAAGCCTGGAGCGTTCCAAGTGAGCAGCACCACATGAAGCCAGTGGAGACGTCACTGGGGCCAAGAAAGGAAGATGCAGGCGACCCCACGACAGCAGGTTAACCCCTAAAGGAAGCTGGGAAGATGAAGGGAGACGCTGACTTTTACTGGGAGAGAAATTAGTAAACGAAGTCAGTAAAAATCAAGAAAAACACAAAACAATCACTGGTCACAGCTATAGACTTAAAAATATATATATATATTTTTAATCAGACTATATCTTTGTTCTCAAGAGTCTACAAGATGGTTGGTAATATCTTCACATCTTCTCAGCAGTCTTCTGAGTAGAGCCGCTTAGGGGGTCATGGGCAGCAAAATGTAAAACTGAGTCATAAAGAGGAGCATTCAATTTCCAGACATCTCTGTCGATGACTCAAGTAGTGAGACCACTTTATCTGCTCGTAAGGAAAGTGTAAGGAATTCGCTCTCTAAAATAAACATTCAAAAGCATTCTGTAATCAGCTACTGACCAGCCAGGACATCCTAAAGAAAACTAGTGGGGGCTGGGAAGCTAGAAAATCCTAATCAATCAGGGTTTGTAGTTTGCAAGCAACAGAAATTGACTCTGCCCACATTAAGCAAAAACGTGTGTGTGTGTGTGTGTGTGTGTGTGTATGTGTGTGTGTGTGTGTGTGTGTGTGTGAAAAGGCTATGGAATAACTCACAGAAGTGAAGGGAAAGCAGAATGGTCCAAAATCTCAGAAAAGCAGATATTCGGGGATGCCCTGCAGAGCCAGGTAGCAGGAACCAAGGGACAGTCTGTCCAGGGCATTGCCATTGAGATTCACCAGGCCAACCACAATCCTCTGACCACTCCATGTGATAGCCACATCCTAGGGAGACAGCCTCTTCCAGCACAGCTGGGATCACCCGTCTACTTCTTCAGGGACAACAAGGTTCCTTGTTCGGCAGTTCCTCCAAGCCTGAGAGCAACAGAGAAAGTGTGGCCGATCCTTCAAAGGGAAGAAAGGGTGCCGCTCAAGCAAGAGCACCAGCTGTCTTCGATAGGACCCAGGCCCTTTCGTTATCCATGCTATCCACTACGCAACCCACCCTCATGCTCCGTCTACCTTTGACACACTTTCTCCAGGAAGTTTCCTCTGGATGCTCCTGTCCTTATTGACCTCTTTTTCCTCTGAACACATGCAGGGCCTGCAGTCATCTACACAGTACATTTTCACTTGGCCCATTTTTTGAGGCTTCACTCTATGCCAGGTGCTCTTGGTAGGTACTCATTCTTCTCCCAATAGTCCTGCTTCTCCTTTCCACGATGGCGACCATGACGATGGCCATCACTGCCCTCTGCGCATGCTCTCTGAGCACTCCCCTCTGCGCATGCTCTCTGAGCACTCCCCTCTGCGCATGCTCTCTGAGCACTCCCCTCTGCGCATGCTCTCTGAGCACTCCCCTCTGCGCATGCTCTCTGAGCACTCCATACTCCCTGTGCAGCACATCCCATACTTGCACTGAGTCAGTAAATTCATCGACTGGTATGTAAGTATCTATACATATTTCACATGTGTCAGTCTTCTTCAGTAAACTAGAAGATGCAGGTGACCGATATGCTCAATGTTTTATCTCCAGGCCCTAGCACAGAAACTTGCAGGAATTATTAATGATTAGTGATTAATTATTAATAATTATTAATGAATAAAGAATGAATATGTTATTTATTTTCTTTATACTTGAGTCTCCTCACTTGTAGGCTAGGAGAGTAAAAGTTCATTTGCATAGATCTGTTGTTACAAACAAGAGAACATCTGTAAAGCATTTTGACTGTGCATATCACATAGCATGTAATCAAACAATAGTAGCATCATTATCGTTCTCTTTGCCCAACCTAGGGAGCTACATCGCACCACCAAAAATCTCCCAGTCTAGAAATCACTTTCTGGAAATTTCTACAGTAGAAAACTGACATTCCTGAGTGTCTGTCAGTCTGGGTATGATGAGTCCCAGTGCTGGACTTCTGCTCATTTTAAGTCTAAACTCCAGGAAAAATCAGGTTACACTTGGTAAGTATAATGTGAGGTTTCAAGATTTTAATTAATCACTGACCTAGTAGGAATTTCCTGGAGCAACAACTCAGCTAAGTAAAGTCCAATCTCCAGGAAACAAGCGTCTTTGAAAAACTCTTACCTTAAAGACATAAAATACTCTATCACATTAAGAGAGAAAAATAAAGTCTTAGATGTAACAGCTCCCAGAGTTGACCAGATTAGGTCATTCAGATATTCGCTGGACTCTTTCTATATTTTTCCTTCTGCATCGAATTCTATTCTAATTTTATGAGGTGAACTCATTTTCTTTTTTTCTTTTGTTAAATATCTCCCTGGGTCAAGAAGGACTATATATACACATATATAATATATTCAATATATGCATATACACATATATACAAATGTATGCTTATTGAATATACAGTGATACCTCAGTTTTCATCAATAATCCCTCCAAAAACAATCAGCGAAATCTGAAACAAACCGACGAAAACCAAGGCAATTATTTCATATGAATCAATGTAAATCCAATTAATTTGTTCTAGACACTCCAAAATACATACCAAAAACACATTTTATAGAGAATAAATATAGTGTTTAATACTAAAATCAATAAGAAATTAATATCAAATGAATATAAAAGACTAATGTAAAGCATAAATGAACATTTAACATGTCATGTACCTTTCTGAAGACCCTTCTTGGTATATGGAAGATGGCAAGGAGGGGAGAGAGAGGTGCAGACACTATATACACAGTAATCATTACATGTCATTGTAGTATTAGCACTCGCAATCAATAAGAAAAGCACAAAACCACTGGAAAGCATTGAAATTGTTTGGCTAGACGTGCGGGGTGATGCTCACACAACAGGAAACATCGCCGCACTGAGCAGGAGAACATGTGGGTCACCCTTTGTTTGTGCAAAATTAGCAGCGAGGCCACGTGGGCATGCCGATGAAAGCCGAGGCAACTGATGAAAACCAAGACAAAAGTTTCGTGGAAAAATAGACGAAAACCAAAACCGACGATAACCGAAGTCAATGAAAAGCAAGGTATTACTGTGTACGTATATGTATTTATATTCAATATATAGATATATGCTAAAGTGTAATTGTAAAGGTTCTTTTTACCTTAATAAAGATATTAAGTTCTTAAGTAAACAAATAAATGTGAAAGTACCCAGCACTACTTAAGGCACATATGGGTACTCAGGGAATGCTTAGTAACCAGGAATCTACTGAAATCTCTTTCTGGGGACCTCTTAATGTCTCACAACAAGCACCAAGACAAGCTTTTCTCGAAACCCTATCTTGGTACTGAACACACCAGAAAACAGAGCTCTTCCGAAGCCCTCTCCCCTGCCTGAGGATTTCTGACTCATCAAAATATATACCATTAAGTAGAGTTTGAAAGTCAAAATAATCAGACCCCTTTTTACCACAAACCCTAGAGAAATAAAATTGCAAACAACTCATTAGAAAAGCTGAGAAAAAGCCATCTGGAGTGCTGTCCAAAATATTGTTTCACTATTGAAAATTTTCCCCGGGATGTTTTCTCTCTAAACGTTGCAAGAAAAAATTAGCGGTTTCACACATGGATACGTCTAAGGCCATAGGCTCCGACTTCACACCCAGATGCATTGACAAGTTTCCTGTTTCTGAAAAGACAAAGGAAGACCAGACCGATGCTTCCTCATTTGCATTTGCCTCCCTGAGCTGTCTTTCAGAGTAAATGCCATGATTTGAAAATGAAGTCTGGTTTTTTCCACATCCAGAATATCTTTATTTGCACCCTGGAAATGCAGATGTCAATTGCCTTAGAAATCCATGACAAAAAAAATTCCAATTAATTGTAGTTGACAAGACCGTGGCATCTCTAATAATGGTAGGCACAGAGCTTGTCAGCACACTGTCTGTTGGCATAGTTACCTGTAAGCTATGACAACAAGTTCAGCTCCTAAAATTAGTGTCACAGAACATAGAGTGACTGCATATCACTTACCTAAGTGTTCCCACATGGTCTCTTAACGATGATTATTAGAGAGGGACGCTATCTGTGTTCCTTCAGATAACAGGGTTTTCTCAGGGATTTTTCTTCTAGATCCCAACAGATTGTGGTGAAATGATCCCTTGATAACTCTTAAAAGCAACATGTCAGCCTTTGTTGTTTGAACAGTTTAGAAATGTGAAGTCGCCTCCATTGACCAATTGAATTTTTTTTTCTTACTTCTGGCTACAGAATGCCAGCATGGCCACTACCAAAAAGGGAAAAGTGTAGTTAGCACGTGCATTGTCCTGTCTATATGGCAGCTGCCCAACCAAGCTGATCTTTTCCCCGAAATGACCGCTTTTGTTTCAAGATAGCTGTGGAGGGGATTAGTCTAAGTGTATATTCATTATCTAAGTGTATATTTTACTGACTTAAGTGAATGAAACAAATTGACAAGTGTGTTTAAACTGTTTATATGTGTAGATGTGTCCACAGTTTAGATATTCTTGGTGGCATTTACTGGGTCCCATGCCCCTTTCCATCAAAGGAGAAAATTGGGAATCAGAAATAAATCTATTTAAGGTTGGCCCCATGGTTTCAGAAGGCTTGCTCAGAGCCATTCTTAGCACCTGAGATGTTCTTATAAGGTAAACAGGCACGAGAATCAAATCTCCTCAGAGAAATAATGCTAACTTTATTATAGTACTTAACAAAGAGAGGAAGGATAAAAGTTTTAATGATAAGAAAAATAGAGCTCCCCTGTTTTAAGACTAGACTGTGTTGAAAAGAAATACATGCCTGACCTGTGGTGGCGCAGTGGATAAAGCATCAACCTGGAAATGCTGAGGTTGCCAGTTCAAAACCCTGGCCTTACTTGGTCAAGGCACATATGGGAGTTGATGCTTCCTGCTCCTCCCCACCTTCTCTCTCTGTCTCTCTCCCCCCCTTTCTCTCTCCTCTCTAAAATGAATAAATTGAAAACCTTAGAAAAGAAATACACACACACTTACACTTTCTGTGGTGAGATATACTAGAAGGTGTAGGGGTGGAGCCTCAACCAACATGGAAATAGCTACGTACCCTAAACCCACTCCAGTTTTCCAGATGAAGCATTCCCACAATAACTAGAATATAGAAACCTATATTAAAAAAAAAAAAAAAAAAAAGATGGAATGCTCACAAAACTCTGCCCCAAAAATATACAGGAGAGAAATTCTCTTTGGCCAAGAGCCGAAAGCTGATTTGCTTTTCATCCAGAAAAATAAAGATAACACAAAAGGAATATTATTGCCCCCCATCTTGTACCCACTTCTGGGAGGGAAATGCACGTACACAAGCATGCTCACAAATCTACATGGGGGTCCCATTTTCCTGAGCGTCAGAACGTCGTGGTGATCCGGGTCCTAGGATCCAGTGAGTCTAGTGTTTCTGTTTCTGTGATCGTTCTCAGCTGCCTGGGAGAGCCTGGAAGATTTCTAGGCTCATTTCCCTGGTGGCTCCGTGTCAGAGACAGTAACGGAAAGGGAAATCAAACGCCCTTGTTTCATCAGCTGACACCGGCGGGGACAGCAGAGGGCTCGCAGGACAAGGCTGGCGAGCAGCCCCTTTCCTCACAGAGGAAAATTACCAGAACTCTCTGCACAGTGAGCGACGGACAGCCAGCCATACTGCCCTGCGTTCTCCCCTCGTCTGAGACTGAGCAGACACAGCCTTCTAAGCATGGGGCTCAGAGAAGCCAGGATCCCACCCTATGTCAGCGCAGGCCACCTCTGACCGGGTGGTCGTCCCAGCACATCCAAGGACACTGGACAGACAGCATGAAACACTAAAGGGAAAAAACATCACAGATGCTTCCTAGAATGGCTGCAGCACTGGAAGTCAACAGAGTGGCCCTCGTGGCCAGGGCCGATCAGCTTCTTCCTCATGCAGCTGTGGAACCAGACGCCCCACGACACCAGTGGCTCATCCAGTTACCTGGCAGACTTGAGTCAGTGACAAGGGGTGCACCACCAACGGTGCCCTCCTTGTGTCTGCTCTAGACTGCAGAGGTTGCTAGGACCCGCGGGACTCCTGTGACAGAGAAGGGGAAGAACGAAAGTCAACTGAAACATTGTACTGTAGAGATAACAGAGATTTCAATTTACTACCTGATTTATATTAATTTTCGGTTTCATGAGGGTAAAGAACTTCTGACTTATTCCCTGCAATCTTCCAGCTCCTAGTAAAGAAGAAACTGACCCCCAAAGGTGCTCAAAAAATACTCCATGAATGAATGAATGAACGAATGAATGTCGCCTACTTTTCTACCATAACAAACCATAATCATAAAAAGAGCCAAAATGTGTGTGGGAGGGGGTTTCCATTGAATTCCAGCTTCTGAAGCACTAAAGCCCAGAGGAAAATATGGGTAGCAAGTAGAATACGGTCTGGTCAAAATGTCCTACTGATTGGAGATTTTGCATCTAGAGGCCCCATAGATAAGCACTACATTTGAGCATTTTAATAGTCAATTATTTTCTTCCCCTTGTGGGTAAGAGCCTGGGCCATTCTTAGGAAAGGGCAAATAGGGACCGTTGTGCCAAGCTCAGCTCTCTGGGGAAGCGGAGTCTCAGGCACCAGTGGAACTAGAAGGAGAAGCAGGAGACTGTCAGCCGGCAGCTGAAACAGAGCTGCTGGCTGTTAGTCCCTAAAGTGCCAGCACAGGTGTCTTACCGCTGTCACCATCCATTGCCTCCTTCTAAACCCATCAAGGTACTTGCTATCCTTACCCTGTATCTCCTCTTGAAACGCTTCTTCCCACAAGCTCTACTTCCTGATGTCAATGCTCTTATTCGACTGGTCACATCTTCTCCGCACATGCTCATTAACCAGTTCTGCCCAAATGCCCATTCCTGGGAGGGATGAACCTCCGCCCTCTCTTCCGGCCCTTTGGCGCTACGGCCCTGAAGGAAGGGCACCGGGTCTGGATATTCCAGAACCAAGAGGAAGAACCACTCTAAGCCTTTGGCCTCCTTCCAGGCAGAGTCCACTGTGAGGGAGGTAGCTTCTACTTTCAGAGCTAAATAAAGTAGCACAACCTCCTGGAGAGACTATATTGTCAGTGATACAGACAGCCAGGCTCCGGGTGCTCAACTTTCTACCTCGATCTTCTCTTCCCTAGGCTAGAGAATAGTCTAAGAGTACCTCTTCCAGACTACGTTCACACAAAAGGTAAAAAGACACAGCGCTGAATGGTCCTCATCTAACCCAGCTTCCCCGGTTTGGGCAGGTCAACAGCGCTACTGTCTCCTCACACACATGGATGCTGCCCAGCCCTTCCCCGAGAGAAGCCAGCGTGTCTCCACAGGGCTGCCGAGCACAGCCAAGGCGCTGGACACTTAGTTCTTCAGCAGAATGAGTCATCTGTGGAAGGCAATTCCTATCCAGCTCTTCGACTGGGAGTAAAGGAAGCCTGAACGGGCCCCATAGGCCCTTTGGGGTTTCCAGGGTTATGTTTCCCAGTGAACTTCAGCTGAACAGGCTAAAAGCAAGGTTCCTAATGCTGGAAGAGAGTCTGAAAAGAAAAATAAACAGAATAGAGAGACAGCTGGAGTGTGGATGCCCGAGTTCCTTCTGAATTTTGTCCAGGGAGACCTCACATGTTCTTCTCTCCTCCCACGGAAGCAGAGACAGATAGACGTCGCCCTGCCGCACACTCAGGCTGGAGAGCCCCGCTTACTGTTTGACAATCCAATGGGGACTTTCTCTCTGGTCCTGAGCCTGCCATTCTCATATAAAGAGGGCCAGCCTGGTTTTCACCGGCCTTCTGTCTCAACTGTCCCTCCCCACACTTGAGTCTCCTCTCGTCTCCTCCCTCTCTCTGTCCTTCACAGCTCTGTTCCTAGCCTCCTTCCCATTCTCACCAAAGTAAATGGGAAAAGAATTCTCAGGAGGGGGGGAAAAAAAAAGTTAACTTTCTCATCACAAAAATAAACTTTGGGTGTTTATCCTTGGTGATTTTCTTAAATAACATATGTTTTCACTCTTTCAATAACTATTCAACAACAACTCTGTATCCAGCTCTGTGTGGAAGATACCAAGGTGAACAGGGTATACAAATCCTGCTACCCTAGAAACCCCGACTTACAATAATTTATGTGCCTTAAGGATCTTCTACGGATGGGAGCAAGGCATTGTGGGAATATAGTGGAATAAACTTAAATCGTCCCCAGAAATAGTGAGGAAAGCTTCATGGAAGGGGTAACACTGGAACTGGCTCTGGAAGGATGACTACTAATTCTCTACGCAGTCGGAAAAGGAAAGAGCTTTATGAGGATAAATGAAAGTCGTCTTCAAACACAGGAAGCGGAACATACTTCTGCATTCAGGAGATGGTATTCAACGGAAATGTTAGAGATGAGACCGCTCAAGGAGGTGGAAGCCAGGATGAGGGAGGGTCTTTCTTATGCTCTGAGTGTAGAGGTTTAGACATTGTCTCCTGGAAATTAGAGGAATTGGAGTGACTTAAGCTACACAGCATCATGATCAAATTTTCATATTAGAAAGATCCCTCTGGCTACGGTGCTGGGAGTACTGCAGCCTGGGCTACATCAGGACAGCTAGTGAGGAGGTCCCGAGACGTCCAAGCCAGAAACGCCGAGGGTCTGACATACGGCGGCACCATGGGTTTGGAGAGCTTCATGTTATTGGTCATCTAGTTCTCAAGGTAACATTTTCCCCCCTTAATATTGTAATGTGGAATCAAACAAGAGAGTATCTGCATCCTAAGGTAAGAACTGTGGATTTATTTTCTTTGCTTAGCTTTATTCAAGATAATCTTGCCCTGAGTCTGAACTAAGCTCTTCGGTACAAAGTGAGTGTTAGTGGTGGCGGTGGTGGATTGTCATTGATGATGATGGTGATCATGGTAACAACAATGACATCCCATGTAGAATGTGATATTAAACTGTAAGGCATCCTGAATTAAGATTGAACAATTATTCCCAAAAAAGGTGTGAGATAAATTTACCATTATTGGTTGAGGACATCCTTGCTTTCAACCAGGCCGCCCACAGGCGCTACAGAACATTCAAACCAAAGAACAGAAACATCTCCTGATCTAATGATTTTGGAACTGAAATGCAGAATGAGAGGCCTCCTTCTAGGCATTCTTGTTGATAGTTACTCGTCTCTTTACTGCTTCATCCACACATCCCACACTCTTCTTCTACACTGCCTTCACCCACCCAAACTTTCACCAAATTTTCCACACCCTTTTACATGCTGTTCTCTAGAACTTAACTCCAATTTCTCTCATTTCCACGATACAGTGTCCAAACCTCCATTCAGCCTGCCTGGGAAACTTCAGCTCATCTCTTAGTTTTTAACTCCAAGGACATCACTGCCTCTTTCCAACCCTCTCTGATCTTCAAGTGGAGTTGGTTGCTCAGTACTTCGTGTGCTCATGACACTGTGCTCAAAACTGTTATTGTCCTTAGATAGTACAGTGGAAGAAAAAAAAGACAATGGAGAGAATGAACAAATTAACGAGGAACCATAATCATCGGAGAACAGAAACACAGCCAACAGTGAAGTACAGAGTAAAAAGTTAATATGATCCAGTAATGACAATGATTAAGAACCAGGACAAATGGCAGGTGTATGTATATTGTTCTAGACAGTGAGTCAGTAGCTCGTCAGATTTCAAAGGGGTCTGAGAAACACAGTTTAGAAGGGTACTTGTTATACGCAAAGTGAGAAAGAGTTAACATAAAATATTCCAAGAGAAAGAAAAGACTCCAGTGTACTCGGCTGAGCCTTGTTCAAGCATGCTGATGTAATTGATTCATTAAGTGTATCAACAGAGAGTAGAAATAGTAAATGTAAATATATCAATTACAAAGCAGCTTTCAACTCAAAAAGGAATAGTAGAATGATACAAATAGTTCTGGTCTTAGATCAGACAAAAGCCATATAAAATATCCCAAATCCAGTAAGACATAACTTCAGGTATCTTTACCTAAAGATAGTATGTATGTGTTTGTTGTATGGTGCTAAGAAGATAAAAGATTATTAAGGATTCTAAAGTGTATGAAGTTAAATTTCTTAAGATCCCATCAAATTGAAAGACCTAGACATAAAAGAGGAAAGAAATATACATATCATAAGAGCTCATCAGCTCAGTAGGAGCCAGGAACTTTTTTCTAGAAAACAGAAAAATTAGGTAACGTCTGTCACTGGCATTCAACAGAAATGGACTAAGTGAACATTCCCCTCGTAAGGTCAAGGAATGGTTGACATTACAACATAAGGTTAGCACATACCTTCAAGTTCACAAACAGGAATCCAGTTACCCCCTGGCCTACACCTCTTCCAGTAGTAATATAAATTGTAATAAAGCTGCAAGTGCCCAGGTCTTTCTGTTTGTCCTCATGTGGTTGGCAGGATCAGGGACGTGAGGGGTTCACCCAAGACAGAGTCAGTGCCTTTCCGGTGATTTCTTACAACACCCAGAAGACACACAGCTGCGATCGCTTTGTTACAGGGTGACTGCCGGGCCCACAGCGAAGTTCACTTCTGTCCACACAGAGGACATCTGAAGAAAGAGCTGCCTGCACCCAAACTGTGTGGGCCTGTGAAATTCTCCTCCCTCATGGATAGAGTCTCCTTTGCAAGTCAGCTGTGCCCTGTCAACCCGGGTCCCGTGGACCAAGAACTTGCCCTGGTGAAAAATTACATCAAAGAAAGACAAAATCAAGCCCTCCGAAAATCGCAGACACCTCAAAAATCAGAGACTCCGTCGTTTTCCTTCCCCTGTGGCACCTCAGCCTATACAGAAGTATGCGCCCTAAGCCAGTGGTCCCCAACCCCTGGGCCGCAGACCGGTACCAGTCCGTGGGCCATTTGGTACCGGTACGCAGAGAAAGAATAAATAACTTACATTATTTCCATTTTATTTATATTTAAGTCTGAACGATGTTTTATTTTTTAAAAAATGACCAGATTCCCTCTGTTACATCCGTCTAAGACTCACTCTTGACGCTTGTCTTGTAAGTTTGACAATTATATTTTAAAATACCACAGTTTTTACACCGGTCGCATAATTTTATTTTGTTTATTTATCCATCCCACCCTAAAGGCTGGGTCCGTGAAAATATATATTTTCTGACATTAAACCGGTCCGTGGCCCAAAAAAGGTTGGGGACCACTGCCCTAAGCTATTCTCACTGATCAAAATCAAATCCCAAAGGACCGTGAGAGACGTGGGACAGTCAACACTAGAGCTGCTGGCATGTCCTGGAAACCGTTAGGCTGATGGTATGAACGATGACATGCTAACATCTGACCTCACTCCAATTGCAGTTTTCTTCAGCCCACCAGGAAGGACCTTCTTTCCTGCCCTTTCCTTTGTCCACTTCTCTATTACAGCAACAATGAAGTATTGCAATCCATTAGAGGGACAATCAAAGCTGATGTCCCCTGAGCCCTGGCCGGTTGACTTAGCGGTAGAGCATCGGCCCAGTGTGTGTAAGTTCTGGGTTCAATTCCTGAGCAGGGCACACAGGAGAAACGACCATCTGCTTCTCCATCCTTCCCCCTCTCCTTTCTCTCTCTCTCTTTTCCCCTCCTGCAGCCAAGGCTCCATTGGACCCAAAGTTGGCCCGGGCACTGATGATGGCTCCATGGACTCCACCTCAGGCCCTAGGATGGCACCGGTTGCAACAGAGCAATGCCCCAGATGGGCAGAGCATCGCCCCGTGGTGGGCATGCCGGGTGGATCCCGGTTGGGAGCATGTGGGAGTCTGTCTCTCTCCCTCTCCACTTCTCACTTCAGAAAAATAAAAAAGAAAAAAAAAAAAAGAAAAAAGCTGATCCCCCTTGCAGAAGCGCTCAGAGCTGCTGGGAGTCCCCAGGGAAGCATGACCGAGACGAGCATTTCTCCACCTCTGCTCTCCTCCCGTAGAGGAGGCTAGGCAAGGCCGCGCGCGAGAGAGAGCAGGTAGAGAGAGAGGCAAGCCGTGGGGGCCAGGGCGACTGGCGGGAGCCAGCAGCTGGGAAGACCGTGTGACGGGCAGGGGACAGGGGCAGACATCCAGAGGAAGTGGTTTTCACTGAGGCTTGCTAAGAGCAACAAGGGTTCTGGGAAAACTGAGGACACCGTGGGAAGGTGAGTGACCCAGCACTTTATAATATGAGCTTTATGAGATCAGAAGATGTCTATTGACTGTGACATTTTAAAAAGTCAGGGTCCCAGTAGATTAAACAGGACTTCGAAGTTGGAAAATCCTCATTTGAGACAAAATCCAGCCAGATTCCCTTGAGGGATACCTTGCCATGGTTTCAAGATGCCTTCGCAGTCCCGGACTTCAAAGCACAGACGCCAGGTCTCCAGGCGGGCCAGTCTGCCGTCGAGACTGAGCGGGAAAAGCAAGTGCAGGAAGGGGTGCACAGCACAGTGGGTCTGGTCCGGGTCGTGTGCAAAAATCAACGTGACTGTGCCCAGGGGGGTCTGGTCCGGGTCGTGTGCAGAAATCAACGCGACTGTGCCCAGGGCAGGAGGCTGAAGTGCTCTCAGCCCCGCTGCAGACACGGGACCCGAGAGATGACAGTGTTCAGAAGTTATTCCGTCTGAGATCCTGGGGTCCAAGGATGACGATGGTGTGGCCCATGGGAGCCAGCTAGCTGGTAATGTTGCTTTCTTTAAGCTGGGTTTTTTGTTTTATTTTATATGGGAAATTCTCTTTAATCTCACACACACACACATACACACACACAAGAGAAAGATTTACTTTAAGCTTTTTCAAAATCCCTTAAATGAATGTTTGAGCCGTAGACCAGAAATAAAAAATATGCCTCATTCAAGAAAATGACCATAGATCTGCCTTGTATTAGCTTGTCTTGTTTTCTTTTGTTCGTCTTGTGTTTTGTTTTTTGTTTGTTTGTTTTTTGGGCTGGTTTTTTGTTTTATTTTGTTTTTGTTTTGGTCCACACTTCTGGATCTTTTTCTCAGGCAACTTTTATTTGTAATCTGTTCAGTAAAAGATGAAAGCGGCCAGTTCCTGTGACAGAGCTGGGAAAGGCCCCTGTGCTCTGGACAGTGTGTCCTCCTCCTGTGAGCACAGGCTTTGCAGACCTGGGGACGAAGGAGAGGCTAACTGGTGTCACGATTTACTCATTTTCTTTTTTTTCTTTTTTTTTTTTTTTTTTTTTTCATTTTTCTGAAGCTGGAAACAGGGAGAGACAGTCAGACAGACTCCCGCATGCGCCCCACCGGGATTCACCCGGCACGCCCACCAGGGGCGATGCTCTGCCCACCAGGGGCGACGCTCTGCCCACCAGGGGGCGATGCTCTGCCCATCCTGGGCGTCGCCATGTTGGGACCAGAGCCACTCTAGCGCCTGAGGCAGAGGCCACAGAGCCATCCCCAGCGCCCGGGCCATATTTGCTCCAATGGAGCCTTGGCTGCAGGAGGGGAAGAGAGAGACAGAGAGGAAGGTGCGGCGGAGGGGTGGAGAAGCAAATGGGCGCTTCTCCTGTGTGCCCTGGCTGGGAATCGAACCCGTGTCCTCCGCACGCTAGGCCGACACTCTACCGCTGAGCCAACCGGCCAGGGCCGATTTACTCGTTTTCATATTGTCTATCTATTAACCGACTTTTGAAGTTATAGATATTCTTAATTCTTGTGCCTTTTAACTTTTACACTTAAATTAAAAACGACTGACAGCCTTTACACTAGCACTAGGCTCCCTGCGTTTCTGTTTACCTTTATAAAGTGAGTATGATGCTTCGGTGTGCATATGGGCAAACTCACCAAATTGCAGACATTAAACCTGTGAAACGTTTTGTAGGTCAATAGATCTGTTATGAAAAAAAAATAGGAGCTAGCTTTTAAAAAATAAGAGGGGGGGGAAGGGGCCACAGGCTATTTCACCACACCCTTAGGCACAAGAGAGGGAAGTGGGCAGGTTTAGTGCAGGAGGGAGAGTGGGCCCCGACCCCACCCCCACCCCCCACCCCCACTCACTACCCCGGGGCGGGGAGCCAGCACACCCCTCGGGGCTGGTAGGCAAAGGGGCTGGAGCCGGGTTGGGGTTTGCCCCAGGAGCCTGCGAGCATTGCAGAAGCCACATCAGGGCCTCCCCCGTGACAACACTGTCTCACGGGGCTGGCTTCGCGGGTCAGGGGGGAGCGGCAGGGTGCCTTGCGGAGGGACACATGCATTTGCAGTGGTTGGGGAACAGCTCTGTAAGGCCCGGATGCCCCCAGAGTGGGCCGGGGTCTCCTGTGTTTACAGGGTGACTGGATGGGAACAGGGACACTGCTAGCTCCAGGTTACGTGGCCTGTGCACAAACAACCCTCCAACCATCTCAAATCAAATCACTAAAAAGCAATCACACTATTCTATTTTAAACACAGCATTTGCTCCCAATTTCTACCTTCTGCACTATGAAAAAATAGTACAGTTTTCAGGTTTTGGTCTAAATTTTTCAGTGGGTTTTTTTTGGGGGGAGGGGGGGAGAATTCAGTGGTAACCAGGGAGAAGGCTTAATTACAAAAACCTAGACACATACTAGGGTGAGGTTTCCCAGGAACCACTACCCACAAAGAACCTTAGGGGTAAAGCTAAGACCCACGAGACTGGGCGTCCGCCACAGTGTCCTCACGCACTGCAATGAGACCTTCCTCTTGTCACAAACTCGCCTGGGAGCACTGTCTCCTCATCTGTTCAACATCCCTCGAGCACATCCTGAACCTTGCGCTGTCTTCATGTTCGCCAGACTGAGATGGTTGTCATAAAAGACCGAACTTAGCACCAGAAAATTTCCACAACCCTCCCGCGGGAACATGGCTATGTGTTTCCCATTGCTTTATTTTTAAAACTATCTAAACAGCAGAAAGCAATGGTTTCAGTGATTTTCTCAATGCAGGTATATTTACTAATTAAAAGAGCATCTATGCCGATCAGAAAAGAAAAACAGTGGTAAGCTCAGTTGCAGGACACAGTATTCATGAGTCTAATGCTTGGTGCGCAAACGGGTCCATGGTGCCTCCCAGGAATGTATATTCCCCGGGACCGCAAGGTCCCGCCTCTGCCCAAACCATACGGTGTTGGTCTAGCTGTTCAACAGTTCAGCCACACCGACCGAATGCCAGAGCTCAGGACTCTGTGCTGCAGCCCTTGTCCCGCACAGACTTACAGGACCATTGCACTCAAAGGGCCATCGGTCTGGAAACGGTCCGGCTGTACTTTAACCCCCAAAGATCCATCCATCCCTGCCTGAGATCATCTTAAAATCCTCAAAATATCTTTGAATTCCCAAGCCATTATAGTCAGCAAATTTGGTATTATTTATATTCCTATCTAAGTGCAACTGCATGCTCTGGAATTCCCCTCAGGCCCTCGACGGCAGCCCTAGCGCTCATAGGACGACCATGGGGAAGTATCTACCACATTTTCCTTCTCTCTCTCTCTCTCTCTCTCTCTCTCTCTCTTCTCCAGGACCTCTTCCCTGCCATTTCCAGTCCCACCATGACACTTTCTCCTCGCTGTCATTTCCCCCACTCTGCGCTCCCCAGGACCTAGCTCGGCTGGTAGCAGAATCACTGCACACGTGATCTCACTCTCAGGAGCAACAGGCTCCGACCAGCGCATGCGTCTAGCGCTTTTGCTCCCCGTACGGTTTTCAGCCGCAGTGCAAGCTTCTCGGTGAAACAGATAAAGAACCCAAACTGTGGAGTCTGCCTGAGCTGAGATCCAATGCTGCTTTGTTCCTGTTCCCATGCTTGTGTCTTCTCAGAAATATTTGTTGAGCAATTTCTATATATGCCTGGCCCTGTTTTCAGTGATGTGCATACAATACACAGCAGAACGGAGTCGCTCCAAAGCCTCTGGAAGATTCCAGCAGAACTGGGAGAGCAGGTCGACCAAAGAGTTTTTATAAATGATTGCGGAGACTTGCAATAAATAATATGAAGGTTACATACAGGTGGGATGAGACTATACCACAGAGAGATTTAGCTTAGTTTGGGAGGAAATAAAGTTGAAGCTGAGACCTTGGGGGTTAGTATGACTTGACAGGATAACAAGAGAAGGAAACACTGGTTTAGGAAAAGAAACTAAATGTTTATTAACAGTAGAATAAACCAGAGAGAACAGCAGATGCAAAGGTCCTGAGGCCAGAAGGACTATAGAGAGGACAGGAAGCAGAGAGAGAGATAACCAAGTCCAAGTCATGAACAGTGTCTGAAGAGCATTTTTGATGAGTTTGGATTTTATTTAAAAAGCATTAGGACCTTCATATCCAAATATTCATTAAAGAAAAACTCCTACAACTCAAAAAGAAACAACCCAATTAAAAAGCAGGTAAAAGGTATGGACAGACATGCCACAAAGAGTATCAAAATGGCCAGTGCCTGTTCAAAAGGGGGCTCAGCACCATTAGTCACCTGAGAAGTGCGGGTTAAAGCAAATGAATTATCACTACAGAGCCACCAGGATGGCTAAAATTTTAAAAAATGTCATAGTATCATACCTAGTATTGGTGAGAATAAGAGGTGACTGGAATACTCTTACACTCCTGGAGAGTGTGCAAATATTTGTACAATCACTTTGGGAAAACGTGTGGTGATACCTACAAAAGATAACCATATGAATCCTCTATGACCTCCTCGGGCATATACCCAAGAATTCTTATGTCCACCAAAAAACATTCATAGCAGCTTTATTCAGAACAGGCCCAAACTGGGAACGGCCTAAATGTCCATCAACAGAAGAATAAATAATTAAATAAATTATGAAATATAACAGAATATTACCCTTCAATGAAAAAAAACAGGCTATTAATGCAGACCACATGAATAAATCTCACAGACATAACGCTGAGTGAAAGAAATTAAACAAACAAACAAAAAAGAGAGTACATATTGTATGATTCCATTCATATGAAGTTTAAAATTAAGCAGAGGTACTCTATGGTGATGGAAGTCTGTAAAGCCAGTAGCCAGGGCCACCATCACAGCAGCCTGGCCCATGCAGGTTCGCACTGGATTCAGACAGTCGGTAAAGAAACAATGGAACCAAAAACTGATGAGCCATCATTTTTAATCCTAGCTTGCACCCGGCGGGCAAGTAAAAACACACACTGGGCTCCAAAACCCACTCACATTCAGTGCTCACAAAGCTACTGACTTATCCGAGTTTCCTAGAATCAAAGGTTTCTAACTCACCAGACTTATTCACCTCTGTTCCCCATCTCCTCCCTTCTCCCTGCACAAACTCTGCACAAACTGGCTTCTCACTCAACACTCCGCCATCTTGGCTGCTTCTCCTGGCCTCTTCCACGTGGCCTTTCTCTGCTTTCTGCTCTCTAATGCTAATCTCAGGAACCAAGAGAGCAAGCTCCTGTTCTGCCCCCATTTTATAGTGTAGAAATCAAAACCTTTAATCCAATATACAAAATAGGAAAGTCTCTAATACAAAGTCACTTATCTGAGGCATAACTGGATTCCTCAATGGAGTGCACCACCCAGATCATGCAATCAGTCAAGGTTGTGGGGAAAAACTTAGTCTTAAAACCAAGCCCCAGGCTACAACGACCCGGCCTGCCCACAGCCCGCCCCCAACACACATTAATATCACCTGGGCGACAACTTCCAAGTGGGCAGCACCATCTTTAACAAAGTGAGGATAATATATTTTATCTGCCCAACAAGGTCAGAATTGAGGCTCCCTTTGTGGGGTTCTGACTGAGAGGGTCACGCAGGAACTTTCTGGGGGCTGGAGCTGTCCTCCCTCAGTCTGGCTCCATGGGTTATACACTCATGAGCAAAGGTCACCACAGTGTTCAGTAGAGAGATGTGCGTGCTCACGCATGTAGGGCACGCCTCGCTGTTTACAAAGGTGGGAGAGAGACGGAGAATGACTCCAGGAAACAGCTGGCAGGGACAGCGGGTTCGGGGACAGAGGCAGAGAGCCCAGGAGCAGGCCCTGAGGACCCAGCACTGCCGGCTGGAGGGAGGAGGGGGAGGCAAGCAGCAGAGAAGCGGGAGGACATGGGACAGGGAGGGACGCGAAGGCTGGCTCAGAGCAGTTCCTCCTGACTGGAGATAAGGAGGATGGAAACAGGGTGACGGGGAGAAGGACCCTCCAGCCTCACTTGTGGACACACACAGAAATGTCATCACTTTGCACAAGGTTTAGAAGTCATCTGGGTGATCAGAGCCACGGGGAACAGACTGATGGCTGTCAGAGGGGCGCGGGCTCGGAGGCTGGCTGAGAAGGTACAGGGGTCACACCGCAGGACACGTTGGTAGTTACAGAATGGTCACGGTGATGGAGACTGCCGCATGGGGTACAGTCAATGGTACCGTGATAGTTGTGTATGGGGCCGGGGTCGTGCTTGAAGGACTGGGCAGACCACTCCGTAAGGAACATGTTTTTCTAACCACTTTGCCGTACATCTGAAGCTAATGTAGAATAATATTGAATATAAACTGTAATTGAAAATTTAAAAAAAAAAAAAAAGGGATGCTATCTGGGTGATTTTAAAACTTGCTGGGGAAGTATCCCATCTCCATTCGAGATAAGTGGGAGTCACAGCCACGGGCCATCATCCAAATCCAGACCAAACTGGGGTCACACTATGGCCTGTGTCCCTGAGAGAAGGCATGTTGCCACCCTGACCCACACGACAGGGTGACGTTCAGGGGCACCCGGCCAAATGCAGAGAACAAGGGAGCTGGTTGAGGAATAAGTTGTACTGATAAACACCTGCTGTTAAGTGCACCCGTTTTTCAGCTTCTGAGCACTCACAGGAAAGCATTCGAATCGGGCTGAGTTTCAGGTTATAGTGTCCTTGGCACTGCACTCGGGACAACTTTGCAGAGTGCAGGACTTCTGGGACACCTCAGACATCAGAGGGACGTTCATGGCAGGTGTGCGGAGCCCAAGCAAAGCCAGACCCTGAAGGGTGAGTCCACCTCGCAGGCACGCCCTGAGCCTGCGGCATTGCTGCTTCTCTGAGAGAAGTAAGAGATAAAGTGTTTAAAATTCTAAAAGGCATTTCAGAGAAACACCAACTAGGTAAAGACAGCCTGTGGCAAGAGAAACAGACAGAATGGAGACTGAGCTCTGAAGGGGAAAGTCAAGGTCGCCTTGCCCTCCAGTCTCATTAGTGGAAATAACACGTACAAGAAAGTAACGTCTTTTCAAGATGTTTAGACGTTTCCTGGGTGATCATGAAATTGCTGGTGGCAGGATGAGGTTTCCATAACCTACAAAGCAGGCCCTCTGAGAGCAACGGGATTGGCAGTTAGGACAATGCAGGGTCCTGGAGCTTTTCTTCCCTTCCTTAGCTGCTAATTAGGAAATCGTGATATATTGAGGGTTTGGTGGTTTTTTTTGTGGGTTTTTGTTGTTGTTGTTAGCTAATGGGCTAACACCCTTGATGGTGATGACTAATAATATTGGTGCATTCAGGATTTAATCTTTAACTGCATTCCTTGGGGTGGTTAGATGATGCGCAGAGACTGGTTGTGTTATTTTCTGATGGACCCTCTATGTGGAAAATGCAGTAAAGCAAGAAGAATAAAGACTCTTACCCTCATGCATTCTCCCTGCACCCCAGCCGGGAGCAGGCACGTTGAGGTCAGCAGTCTTTGCACGCAGATGGGTGTTCTCAAGTAAGATGTGCAGGAATACAGACCGGCCAGTCTGCCTGTGGTCCTGGTGTCTTGACTGTGCAGAACTCATGTCAAAAGCTCATAAAAGGAAGAGCAGCAAAGATGTTTCAAGAACATGAACTCAGAGTCAATTCAAGTAGACCTGGTTTGCTCTCAGCTCTGTCCCTCACCAGCTTGAAGCAAGCCTCTTAACCCCCGGAGCCTCAGTTTTACTCAACAGTAAGATGGCAGTAATGATGGCCCCTACCTCATGATTGTTTTGAGAATTAAATGAGAGAAGACATGTAAAAGGCTTAGTGGAGCGTCTCGTTCCTGATAAGTGCTAACCAAACTATTATCATTTTTATTACTCTTTGAAAATGTCTTATAATTTTGCCATCTTTCTTCACTCAGTCTGATCCGCTTTGCGATCATTGCTCTGCCCAGGGAGAGAAGAAGGGGTCCCCGGTGGAGGAGGAACATCATAAGCCAGCTACTCATATGTGCAGATTTCTACCCTCATGCTTAGAAGACAACTCTTTGATCAAGGCTAGTTGGGACCACATGGGGAGCCTTTAAGATCCCACAAAGGAGACACTCTTTACGTAGTGCTCACCGTTGTAGCTTATGATTCCAGAGTAAACCAAGATTCTTGAAGAGTGATCTTCTAATAGTCTTGTGCTTCCTACTGCTTGGATTGGTGCTGGGATGTTGTCATAGAAATAGGGATGGCAGACACAAGTCAGTCAAGGAATACCTTGCAAGCTGAGTGGGACTTACAGAGTTTGCATGATCAGTAATAGGAGGGGATGGAGAGGCTGTGGCTATTCACTGGGAAACTCTTGGCTTTTACTGTCACTGACACATGGAGTTATTAGACCTTGTTTACCAAGGATACTCTGAAGAAGACAATCTAAAAGATAAGATGGGCATTTCTTTGAGGCTGATTGACCTCAAAAGAGAGAAGGCATGAAGTAACATCACTTCAGGTGAATGACAAATGCACATGGATATATACAAACTACTTTGGCTAGCAGCATCTCAGTGACTGGTCTGACCAGAGCACAGATGGAGGGTAGTGTTCACAATCAAGATGAAGTGGAAGAATAAAACCAAGGAAGAAGCCCAGGCTGGTTGGCTCAGTGGTAAAGTGTCGGCCCAGCGTGTGGAAGTCCCAGATTAGATTCCCAGTCAGGGCACACAGGAGAAGCACCCATCTCCACCCTTCCCCCTCTCCTTCCTCTCTATCTCTCTCTCCCAGCTGCTTCTCCACCCTTCCCCCTCTCCTTTCTATCTCTCTCTTCCCCTCCTGCAGCCAAGGGTCCATTGGATCAAAGTTGGCCCAGGCGCTGAGGTTGGCCCCATGGCCTCCGCCTGAGGTGCCAGAATGGCTCCAGTTGCAATGGATCAACGCCCCAGATGGGCAGAGCATCACCCCCTGGTGGGCATGCCAGGTGGATCTCGATCGGGTGCATGTAGGAGTCTGTCTGCCTCCCGGCTTCTAACTTCAGAAAAATACAAAAAAGAAAACCAAGGAAGGAAAAAGGTTGCAACATGCTCAACAGAACTCTCCTTAAAAGAAAAAAAAAATCACCCTGGCCGGTTGGCTCAGCGGTAGAGCGTCGGCCTGGTGTGCAGCAGTCCCGGGTTTGATTCCCGGCCAGGGCACACAGGAGAAGCGCCCATCTGCTTCTCCACCCCTCCCCCTCTCCTTCCTCTCTGTCTATCTCTTCCCCTCCTGCAGCCGAGGCTCCATTGGAGCAAAGTTGGCCCGGGCGCTGAGGATGGCTCTGTGGCCTCTGCCTCAGGCACTGGAATGGCTCTGGATGCGACAGAGCAACACCCCAGAGGGGCAGAGCATGGCCCCCTGGTGGGCGTGCCGGGTGGATCCCGGTCGGGCGCATGCGGGAGTCTGTCTGACTGCCTCCCCGTTTCCAGCTTTGGAAAAATGGGGAAAAAAAATCATTTTCTCAGCCATAGATCTGCTCTGATCTTATCTTTATTTCAGTACCAATCTGTTAACTTTTTTTGAAATGAAGAACTCAGGTTCGCTAAGTTACAGAACTTCCTCTTGTCTAAAACTGAGAACTCCTTAATTTCTATGAAAATTGAGCAAATAATCCCCCAAATGCCAATGTGAAGTCCAGAACTGGTTAGTGTCACCCGGGGCATATTGACAGATGACAGATGTCATGAGCTTACTCAATATGAACTGACCTTGAATCTCTAGGTTGGGTCCCCTTGTTTTAAGCACCACTAAGGACGGTGATGGATGAGCAACTTTGGGAACCCCTGAGTAGGGTATTTCTATGCCCAGCTTCAGAGAGTCTGCACCTGAACATCAATAACTGTCCTGCTTATAACTCCCATCGGGAAACTTGTCCCGCAAGTTCCAAGAAGATAGCATGACGCCAGTAGCCAGTCACTGGATCAGTGTACTCACCCAAGGGTTTTACCTTCTCCCTCCAAAGTCCTAAGTGTACTTACCCAAGGGTTTTACCTTCTCCCTCCAAAGTCCTAAGTGTACTTACCCAAGGGTTTTACCTTCTCCCTCCAAAGTCCTAACACTTGCCACTTAACTTGGCCTTTATCTTGAGCTGTATCTGAACCTCTTCCCTCCCAGAGATGAATGCTTTTTGCACCTTGAAGATGTTTTCTGTTGAGAGTCTTGTAAATGCCACATGAGTCTGCCCTCTGAACATGTTGGCTAAGTGTCCAGAAAAATAATTATTCCAATAGGTGCTCAGTAGAATAGCTAAAAAGATCATGGGGTAAGTATCTGCTTTAAAAAAAAAAAAAAAAGATTATATTTCAACTGTGCCCGTGTGTGTGTTGTAGGGGCTGAGAGACTCTGAGTCAGCTTTAAGTAAAGCAATGAACTGATCTTGTATTCCAATGAGAGGAAAAACAGTCTGACCTGGTATCTGGAACCCGGAAGAAAGACAAGTTTCTCCTTTATTGTTTTTGGGGAAATGCCGGAAGTGGGAGGCAGGAGAGGCAAGGAGGGAGAGAGCATCATTTTTATTTTTTAATCAGAGTTTTTAAATGGTATAACACGTATTGTTGTGCTTAAACCACCAGAAGTCATATTTCAGAAAAAAAAAAAATCCTTGAACCTGCAGAATCTCTTTATGGGGAAAAAAAATGCAGTGGAAACCGTGTCTATGCCTGAAGCACGTGATGATGAAAATAACCGTTTCCATGACTCCAGAAGGAGAGGTTGGTCTGTATGCAGAGATGTGTACCAAGCGTCCGGAATCTCCCCCTGGCTTAGGCGCCTTTGTCCACTCTGCCCCGTGACTGTCCATCGGGAGTCCAACCCCTTGCCTTCTCCCTCCAGTCGGACTGGAATTTGTCAAGTCAAATTCAAATGCGTCAGCTTCCCCGAGGCTTCCTCTCCCCTCGGTTAGAAGAGATCCCGTTCCCCTGGATGTTAGCTCTTCAGAGCATGAATCAGGGCAGTGGGTCTAACAGGGGCGATCTGGTCCCTCAAGGAATGTGTGGCAACATCCAGAGACACTCTGGGTTGCTACGCCTGGCAGGGCGGGCTCCCGGCCGCTAGGGGGCAGAGGCCGGTGTGCTGCGAAGGGTCCTACAGTGCACGGGACAGCCCACGGCCAGGCATTATCGGCCCCACGCGTCTGCAGGGCTCGGGGTGGGAAGTCCACCCGAGAGGGGCTTGTGTGCGGGCCCTGCAGCAGCCGGCGACACCGCTGGCCTCTCCCCGCTCCTCGGCTGCTGTCCTCGCTGGCTTCCAGGACACCGCACTCTCCCGGCTTCCTCCAACCGCTCCGGTCCCGCCTCCTGTCACCACTGCCGGCCTCCCTTCAACTCTGCAACTCCTCCACCATGGAGTGAGCCTGGGTTCAGCCCTGGGACTACATCACTCTGCTCATTCTCTCTCCAGTCTATGACTTTAAATCTCTATAGACCCGCTGGACCCCTCCCCTGAATACTGAATTCAGATCTCAACCCAGACCCCTCCCCCGAATTCCAGGTTCACAGAGGGTAGACATCTCCCCCTGGACGTCTCCCAGGCTTCCCAAACTCAGCGTATCCAAGTCAGAAATCCTGGTCTTTCCCCAAAACACCTGCTCCTGGAATTCATCTCGGTTCAGGGCGGTTCGTCTGCCCTGCTGCTCAAAGAACTAACTTTGCCATCATCCCTGCTCCCTCTCTTTCTCTCTAACACGCAGTCCTTCCGCCACCAAATCCTACTGACTGAAAGCGCACCCGAATCTGACCACTTCTCTGCACTCCCACCATTGCCTCCCTGGCCCCCGTCCCCCCGTCTCTGCTCCGAGGACACTGCAGTCCTCTCCTGACCAGTCCCCCTGCCTTCCCTCTGTCCCTGTCACAAAGCAGCAGCCAGAGTGATCCCTCCAGAACGTTAAGTCACCGCACTGTTGTGTGTCTGTGAGTTTTTGTTGGCGGGTTTTCCTTGTTTGCTCATTTGTTGCTTTCAGTTTTATATCCCACATGAGTAAAATTATATTCTTCTTATTTCTCCCGGCCTTATTTCACTTAACATGATCTCAAGGCCCATCCATGTGACCACAAAAGGCAGTTTTTCCTCTTTTCTTTCAGCTGAGTACTATTCCATTGTATGTATGTACCACATCTTTATCCAATCATTTAGCGAAAAACACTTCAGGCTCTGGCCGGCTGGCTCAGTGATAGAGCGTCAGCCCGCCGTGTGGAAGTCCCAGGTTCGATTCCCAACCAGGGCACACAGGAGAAGCACCCATCTGCTTCTCCACTTTTTCCCCTCTCCTTTCTCTCTCTCTTCCCCTCCTGCAGCCAAGGCTCTGTGGGAGCAAAGTTGGCCTCAGGTGCTTAGGACGGCTCCATGGCCTCCGCCTCAGGTGCTAGAATGGCTCTGGTTACAGGGGAGCATCGCCCCCTGGTGGGCTTGCCGGGTAGATCCCGGTTGGGTGCATGAGGGAGTCTGTCCTCTGCCTCCCCGCTTCTCACTTCAGAAAAATACAGAAAACAAACAAACAAAAAAAAAAAAACCACTTCAGCTATTTCCATGTCTTGGCCGCCATGACTAATTCTACAATGAACAGAGGGGTGTGTACATCGTAGGGGCAAGAATAAATGTTTTCAAATTTGGGGGTAGATACCCAGAAGAGGGTTTTCTGGGTCATATGCTAACTTTACTCTTAATTTTTTGAGGGGCCTCCATACTGTTTTCCATGGTGGCTAGGGGGATGGAGGTAGTAAAGGGTGAAAGGGGTCAAATGCATGGTGACAGCAGAAGATTTGACCTTGGCGGTGGGCACACAATGCAATATACAGAGATGCAGCATAGAATTGTACACTTGAAACCTATGTCATTCTATGAACCAATGTCAGCCCAATCAACTCAATTTAAAAATAAATAAAATAAAATAAAATGTAAGTCACACCACGTCCCTTCTCCATTCAGAATCCTCAATGCTCCTATTAGTCCAAAGTCAAAGTTTCGCTAACACCCTACAGAGTTTTATTTGACCATCCGCTTCAGAATCCCCTCCCCCGCCCGACAGCGTCCCAGGCCTGCATCCTGCCACTGCCTTCCTCGCTCCGCCCTCCGCCAGTCCGCCCAACACCCCCACCTCAGGACCTCTGCCTCTGCTGAGCCTCTGTCTACACCATCCTCCCCGAAACTCCCCCTGGCATGCCCCAGCAGTCCTCCGGGGCTTACTGAAATGTCATTTTTCCTCCCATGGCCACGCGATTTGAAACTATAGCCCTCCTCCTCCTCCTGTCGGCTTCAACGTCTGGGTCCGTAGTGCGCGTCATCATTCTTATCTAATTTGCTGTCTAATCATCTCAACAGGATGCGAGCTCTCTGAAGGCTCGGGGCTGCGTTCCCGGCGGTCTGCACGGTGCCCAGATCGGCGCTGTCCACAGTCAGCGCCCGACGCGATAACTGGCCGCAGCCCCACTTAGACCGGGGGACCCTCTCGGCACCTAAGACGCTCGGCATCGCCTTGCCCAGCGTCTTGATCACGTCGTCTTTGGCTTCTCCCAGTCTGATGCTAAGTTCTTATACAGGGAGCTTTGGTAGACATCAGTCATTTCAGTTCATTTATTAGCAACTCGATCCATTTTAATTGAATATTCAATCTGAATGTTTGAGATGTCAAAAGGTATCTTCACCATAGTGAAGGCTTCATCTTCATCACACTGTCCTGAGCGGTGGGACCATGTGCCAGGGCAGAAGCCACTGTCTGCCTCGGAGGACAGGTGTGAGCAGAGTTCCTGCACCATCTTGTGGACGGCCTGGGAACTACACTTACTGAAAGCCATCTTCCAGGGTCCCCGAGTATGTGTGCAATGTTTGTCTGTCTCCTCCCCACCCCCAAAACAAAACCATTCTTCTCTCCTCCCCAGTCCTTAACTATGAATATTTTCGGTTGGTGACTCTCACTTTCCTTCTGGAAAAAAATACATTTCCTCCTGGCCCAACAAGGAGGGAACCGGGGCTGCTGGAGGCTTTGACTCCTCTCAAGCTGTTCGCTTAGCTTCATCCAGTCACCTCCCTGGCCAGGAACCCCCGAAGGTAACACCGGTCTTTAACATTCCAAGTGGCGGTCCTGTGAGACACGATTCCAGTGCATCGTAGGAGGCCGTGCCGCCATCAGTTCCCAACACTTAACACCCACCTGTCTGGTGGGAATTCTGTCCTCGGCCTTCCATTCCCCTATCAGAGCGAGGTGGTGCATGTGACTACTTCCGGGAGAGGTGACAGTGTGACTTCAGTCTTAACCAACCTCAGTGACCCATGGCTGACCCGCCAGCAGGTGTTAGAAAGTGAGGGCAGAGGAATAGGAGACTCGTCACCCAGAAGGAGGGCCTAGTGGAGGACAGGAAAGGGCAGTCCTGTGACCAGGAAAGGCCAACAGGGCCTCCGCATGCAACAGCTAACACCGTACAGTTTCCCCGCCATGGGGCCTGCCTAGCCACAGGCCGTGCTGTCGCGGCTGCTGTGTATCCGTGGGGAGAGGAAAGGGGCGGGTCAACCTGGTGGGAAAGGGTGGCATTGAAATAATTTAGGAAGCAATTCTTTCACTCTCGAGAACTCCAAACAACATTAACTACAGCCGCCTCAGGATGCCTGGGAGAGGCTGCAGATGAAGATCCAGGACTGGCGATCAGCACACGAACTGTTAAGACAGGAGCTTGTAGGAGAAGGTTTTTGAATCCCTTTAGCCAAGACTAAGAGAACTGTTTGTGTTTGTGGTAGCTATAAAGAAAATGAATGCAGAATCTTCAGGAAATTTAAACTTCAGGCCAGTATATATGAATTACCATCGGAAGCAGAGGGAAGAGAAATAAACACTTATTGAGAGGCTATTTATGGAAAGCGCTAGCTAAAAGCATGTTATATACTTAAGTATCTAAATTTAATAGCTCTCTTTAGAGGCCAGCTGTGTGACCTTGAGCTAGTAGCTTAACCTCTCTGAACCTCATTTTCCTCATCTTGGGAAATAATGCTGATGCAAAGCAGTTTGGTGGTTCCTTCAAAAGTTAAGCATAAAATTACCACATGATCTAGCAACTCTGCTTCTGGGTATAGACCCAAAAGAAGTAAAAACAGGAACTCAGATATTTGTACGCCAATGTTCAAAGCAGCATTATTCACCACAACCAAAAGACAGAAACAACCCAAATACCATCAACCGATGAATGGATAAACGTGTGGTACGTGCATACAATGGGATCAGCCTAAAAAGCAATGAAATTCTGACACGGGCTCCAACATGAATGAACCTGGAAAGCATTATGCTAAATGAAGCAAGGCTGACACCAAAGGTCAAGTATTGTATAATTTTACTTGTATGAGGTACTGAGAATAGGCAAACTCAATTCATAGAGACAAAAAAAATAGAATAGAACTTACTGGGAGCTGGGGGAAGGGGAAACGAGGAGTTGGTGTTAATGGACAGAGATGCACTTTGAGAGCATGAAAAGGTTTTAGAAATGGATAGTGGTAATGGTGGTACAACATTGTGAAGGTGCTTAGTCCTACTGAGTTGTACACTTAAAAATGGTTAAAACTGTAAATTTTATATTATTTATTTTACTGCAATAATAGATGATAGGTAAAAAAAACAGTAAATCAGTTATGTCTTTCTTAGCCCCCACATCAATGTTCTTTCTACTATATTGTCTAATTCCAAATGTGTTGAATTGTGGTTTTGTTAAATTTTACTATGTGCAAAAAAGTGTGTTCATAGATGTTGTCAATTAATCGGGGGTAGTTTTAGTTACTGAAGCACAAAAAGGAAAAACATCATAATGAATTTTTCCAAATACAAACTGCAAAATAGAAAGGGCTCTCCCACTCCGCCCTGAGCGGACCCCCACCACCACCACCACCAGCTGTCACCATGGAGACCCGGCGGGGCAGGCAAGTTCTCTTCTTCTACAGGCTAGTGAGAAAAGGCCCCACAATGCATTTTTCCCCATTTACAATGTAGGAGAATGACTTTTTCCTTCCAAATTTAATTGAGATGGAAGATCCCAAGACCAGGAAAATGTCATGCGTTAGATGAGTAAGCAGGACATCATGGGAATGCATTACAGGACACAGCTATTTGCCAAAAATGTGACCGATGGGATTTAAGGACCATGTCAGGCTGTCCTGCTTGATGGTTTTTATTTGGATGAGCTGAGACCACTAATTTAGTATTCTTTGAGGGGAAAAATGTCCTGAGTATAGTAAGGTAGGGGGTGCACACACAGGTCCCACATCCACACGCTCGTGACCACGGGGAGGAGCGAGCTGCCCCCTAACTTGGGGAACTCTGGAACTCTTCCTAGTGAACGAAAACAAGCCAGGCATAAGGGATAATAAACTGTCCAAGCTGTGCTTTTACCAAGAGGACGGGAACTCCGAAAACAAGTTACAGAGTGCGAACGGGTCCACACGGGGCACTTAATGTGTTTCCTCATCTCTTTCAAATCCTGCGGAAGTGCCGGTCGGGGCTGGAAACATGAGAGACCATGAAAAGGGAGAGGTAATGAGTCTCCAGATGTGGAGTCCACGCTATGAGAAACTGCACTTGGGAGGATGGACGAAAATGTGAAATGGGAACAAAAGAAGCCACGTTGAACGTCAAAGCCGACACAACTGACAGACAGGAACTGAGCACTGAGCACATAAAACGTATTGGGCAAGGCCCCAAGAAACAAAGACTAAAACATGACTCCTCCCCCATTCGAGATAATAGCCTAGGTGTATGTGGAAGGAAGGAAGGGAGGGAGGGAGGGAGGGGAGGGGAGGGGAGGGAGGGAGGGAGGGAGGGAGGGAGGGAGGGAGGGAGAAATGTAGTTCCATAAACGGAAATCTACCCGATTTGAATAGTTCACTAAATAAGGAGTTAGGAGCAAGAATTGCAGTCCTAGATGGGGGGGGGGGGGGGGGGATATGTGTATTCAATTCCTCCCCTCCTGACTTCTCATCAAAATGGGAGCAAGAAAGTTCTAAGGGACATAAACCCACAACAGTAAGGAAAATAAGAGGGGGCTATTGTTGATGAAAATTCAACAAATGTCTAGAAGTGGAGGCTGGCTGAAGGCATGTTAAAAGGGAGTTCAGAGGCCGCGTGGAAGGGAGTAAGTCACAGAAGAAAAGCACGTCTGCCGAACCCTGACGAACCAGGTCCAGAACTCGGGCTCGGCAGGAAGGACGGAGGTAGAGAGGTGAAGGTGTGTCCAGGGAACAGCAGCTCTACCCCACTGCCTGCACCAAAGCCCCTGGAAGCCAGATAGCACCTCCACCCCCATCTACCCATACAGGAGCTCTCCTAGAAACTGACCAGATGGCCCACGGGGCTGGGGAGGGGTGGGGAGGTCCAGCTTCCACCCTGATCTCACAAAGTCAGATCCCGCTGACGCTGATTGGGCATCAGACAGAGTCGGTGAAGGTGTGTGGGTCCCAAAGCCACACTCTGTCCTCTGACCCTGAGAAATGCACACTCTTCTACTCGAGTAAGCTAGTGAAGTGGTAGGTTTGGGGGTCCCTTGCTTCAGGAGAAACAAGATTCTCAGGCCTGCTAAGTTCATTTTCCAATAACCCTCCTGAGTTCATCCACCCTGGAGAGGTCACCTCCCACCAGTGAAATTCCATTTGGCTTCCGGCGTGGTCTTTGAAAAGGCTGTGCATTTATTTCACTGTTAGCATTTCTGTCCTATTTAGCTGGAACAGTGCCAGCGGCCATCGGACTGATTCATACTATTCGCGTGAAATAAAGATCAGAAAACCCTTAGTCAACTAGGTCAGCAACTTTTGACCTTTTTCATCTCATGGCACACATCAAACTATACTACTAAAATTCTGCGGCACACCAAAAAATATATATTTTTGCCAATCTAACAAAAGCATGGTTATAATTTTGCCTCATTCACAGCAGATGGCTGTTGTGTTGGCTGTTGTCATTTTTTAAATATATAATCTAAGGGGAAAGAGATCAGTGCCCCTAACTAAATAGTCAGGTGTCGCATGTTTTAAAACATCTCGCAACGCGGCGGTTGAAAGTCGCTGAACTAGATAACACTTCAGAGTTCATCGTACAGTGGGCGGTGGGTGGCATGCCAGTCCCATGCCACCGTTCACTCAACAGACACCAGGTAAGGTGCTGTGTGGATGCTGGGGATACAAAGACGAGATAGAAAAACGACACGGCCTAGAGGATAATAATATTAAAATGAACATTTATAAATAAAATGTAGAATTGTGGCTGTGACACGTGCTACCACGGAGGAAGACACATAAAGTGCGATGATGGTGATGGGCCTGAGCCCATCGGGGAGCTCAGGAAAGGCGTCCCTGGAGGAAATGCCCATGGAACAGGGATTTGAAGGCTGAGGAAAGGTGACTATGTGAAGGAAGGATGGACGGAGGTCCAAAGGGGCTTCCAGACCCATATCTGATTCTGGAAAACAAGGGACCAAAACCAAGCCCACTGTGGCCATGCCCTGGAGCATCGAGAGAAAGACGGGCAAGGCAGGTGAGGGCTGGGCACCACGGAGCGGGGGACGCACTTCACCTAAGAGCCACGGAATGTCACTGAACAGTCTGTAAAAGAGAATGAGTAACCATGTGATCCAGTCTCGGTCCTGCGTATCTCCCCAGGAGACATGGAAACATATGTCTGCACAAACACTTCTACACAAATGGCTATAGCAGCATCATTCATAATAGCCCCAAAGTGGAAAGTGCTCAAACGTTCATTGGGTGATGAATGGATTAACAAAATGTCACGTCCATGCAATGGAATATTATTCAGTGCACCCCCAAGCCCCCCAAAAGGAATGATGTACTGATTCAGGCTACAACATGGATGACTAGATGGATGATTATATTTATAGAGAATGCCCAGAATAGGCAAATTCATAAAGACAGAAAGTAGATTAGTGGTTGCCTATGGCTAGGAAAATGGGGTAATCAGAGGTAACTGCTGATATGTATGGGGTTTCTTTGGCGGGTGATGGAAAGTCTTAAAATCAATGTGAGGATGTTTACGCAACTCTGTACATATATTTAAAAACATGGATCTCACATTTTAAATGGGTAAATTGCATGGTATGTGAATTCCATGACAATAAGACTTTTTTAAGGCATGATGAGATTTATGGTTTGGAAAAGTCAGTCTGGTAGCAGTGTGGGAAAAGCTGAAGAATGTAAAAGATGAACACAGTGAGGAGGTCATGCTCACGGTCAAGAGGGGTGTCGACAACAGACTGGACTGCAGCGGTCGTGGAGGAGACGGAGGAGAGTGGACCGTAGAAAAGAGATTGAGAAGGCGTGATCCACAGGAGTGGGTGCCGAGCTGGCTGCTGGGAATGCGGGTGAGGGAGGAGTCCAGGATGGCACCTAGGAGATAGATTACATAGATAGATAGATAGATAGATAGATGACAGATAGATTACATAGGTAGATAGATGATAGACAGGTAGATGACAGATTACATAGATAGATAGATTACATAGATGATAGACAGATAGATTACATAGATAGATAGATTACATAGATGATAGACAGATAGATTACATAGATAGATAGATAGATAGATAGATAGATAGATAGATAGATAGATGACAGATAGATTACATAGGTAGATAGATGATAGAAAGAAAGAAAGAAAGATATATAGATAGATAGATAGATAGATAGATGATAGAGATAGATAGATAGATAGATAGATAGATAGATAGATAGATAGATAGATGATAGAGATAGATAGATAGATAGATGATAGAGATAGATAGATAGATAGATAGATGATAGAGATAGATAGATAGATAGATGATAGAGATAGATAGATAGATAGATGATAGAGATAGATAGATAGATAGATAGATAGATAGATAGATGATAGAGATAGATAGATAGATAGATGATAGAGATAGATAGATAGATAGATAGATAGATAGATAGATAGATAGATAGATAGAAATTAGATAGAAATGTCTCCGTGTAGCTGCAGAACAGTCCATCCCGGGACTGACCCTCATTCGAATCTATTTCCCTGGTGTTGGATGTCGGGTTTCTTCCTTGCACCTCGTTACTGCCCAGTCTGGGGTCAGAACTAGTGTATGTGTACCTGTGTTGTGTGACCACGTCCAGTTTCCTTCATGTCTCTGAGCCTCAATTTTTCTCATCCTCGGGGCTGTACAAGGACATGCGACACAGGTGCGTGGAGGAGCCCCAATAAAAGGGAAAGGCTGAGTGTGGACAGAGCGCTCAGGGACAGCAAGGACTCCGTTCTGCACAGCTCAGTTCCAGAAGCCCAGGTCCTGGTGGGGGACCCAGTCCACACTGCAGACATAAAGCAGGACCGAGAGGAAGGATCTGGGAGCTCGGGAGCACGGCGTGCCGTCGCTGGGCTGTCCGTCTGCAGAGGTGAGTGGGGGTGTGCTCACATCTCATCAGCACCTCTGCTCAACCGCAGGACTGGCAAGCCACTGCGATGTCACCGAACCCTGAAGAAGGGCCTTGAGAAGACGCCAGTGCAGACTCCTGAGTCAGGAGAAGCCGGGGAAGCAACCCCACCCACCATCGTTCCCCCGCGCAGAGGGGCATGGTGGGAGGTCCGGACTCACCCTGGGCCCGAGACACTGCCGGTGGTGACTAAGGACATGCCAACTCTCGGTTCCTCCCCGCAGTCTCCCCATCACGGTGAAATGTCCCCATAGAAAGGTTAAGGGGAATCCGGAATACTGACGGGGCTACAGAGGGTGTCTGTGTCCCCACAGGAATCCCAAATAGGTGATTCCGGGGGAAGTTACCAGGAGAGACTCCGATGCCTGGGGTCCCCCTGAAGGAGCCAGCACTGAGAGCCCCCCGGTGTACAGAACCCACAGTGAGGCCGTTAGCACCAGCGCCGGACCCACGGCTGGGGCCACAGAGCAGACAGGAAGCCCGGACAGTCCCCGGTGTGAATTCCGCAGCAGCCCCAAGCCTGGGAAAGGACCAGAGCGTCCAGGGCAGGGGCAGGAGGAAGCCGAAGAAGCCCCCAGAGTGACCATACATGGGCCGGAGACAGTCCGAGGTCAGGAAACTGTTCTAAAACTGGATCGTGGTGATGGCTGCCCAACGCTATAAATTTATTAACTATCATCAAATTACACACTTAACACGGGCGAATTCTGTGGTACATAAATTATACCTCAATAAAGCTGTTTTAAAATAAAATAAAATAAACCAGCGGATGGAAAATTCAAGTGGAAAATGCGGCGTCACTGTCATAGGCAAACCAAAATAGAAATTGCCAGGAGCCGCACGACCAGGTTGCCTACCCGAAGCCAAAGTTAACAAAAGGCCATTCTAAGAATACAGCCATCTTCCTGTTTCCACGCAGCCGGCCTGCTCATTTACACCTGGTCATATTTAAAGCACCTGGCATAGGGCCGGGCATGCATAAGCCATCTGCTGAGTGGTGTTTGACTGACAGTTCAGGGCAGACAGCCCGCGCCAGGCTTGGACATCGGGCTGCCCAGAGAAGCAAGGATGCAGCAGGCATCACGGGTCAGCCAGGCTGTGCGGCCGGGAGCAGCAGTTGGCAGACCCTGCCGTCGGTCAGCGGTCAGGACTAGCAGGACGGCTCTGACAGGCCCGCCCGTTAACCAGGAGGGTCTGGAGTCCGGGAGGTCCTCGCCCACCACGTCCGTCCGCACTGGGCCTCAGCTGCCGGGCTCGCCCCCCAGCTCTGGCACGACTCATGTCACCTCTGCAAGTCTGTGTCTGCCCGTCTGTAAGGCAGGGTGAACACGGGCACCGTTTCCATGACCCTGAGATGGGTCTTAGAGGAGGCGACACGCATCAGATCCTTGGGGAATTCTCAGTGCTCACTACTGTAATTATCATGACTCCATAATCACACGCGTGAGAACTATTAGGGTCGTCCAGAGGCTGGCTGCTCCAGCAGTTTTATCCCGTCAAACTCAAGTCACGGCCCTGGACGGTTGGCTCAGTGGTAGAGCATCGGCCTGGTGTGTAGAAGTCCTGGGTTCGATTCCCGGCCAGGGCACACAGGAGAAGCGCCCATCTGCTTCTCCACCCCTCCCCCTCTCCTTCTTCTCTTGTCTCTCTCTTCCCCTCCCGCAGCGAGGCTCCATTGGAGCAAAGATGGCCCAGGCGCTGGGGATGGCTCCTTGGCCTCTGCCCCAGGCACTAGAGTGGCTCTGGTCACGGCAGAGCGACACCCTGGAGGGGCAGAGCATCACCCCCTGGTGGGCAGAGCGTCGCCCCTGGTGGGCGTGCCGAGTGGATCCCGGTCGGGCACATGAGGGAGTCTGTCTGACTGTCTCTCCCCGTTTCCAGCTTCAGAAAAATACAAACAAACAAACAAACAAAAAAAATTTTCCGTATCGTTGAAGAAAAAGGAAAAGCAGGAGGACTTAGAGGGGAAAAAAAGGAGAGACTAATCCTAAAATTCAAGAAGCAGTTCTCGGTACTGACACGCTGAGGCAAAAGCTAGCTGTCTTTTTTTTAATTTTCCTTTCATGATCCCAAATCAGCTTCCACACCAAGGGCACGGAGGTGACGAGCAATCGCGGGTGGCTGGCGGTGGTGAGTCTGCGTTCATCACCCTCTGTCTGTGAATCCTGTCCCACCACACTGTCCTGATTCTGCCAGAGCAAGATGCTGCCGGTGCCACTCGGGGAGGGCAGGGCCGGGGGCGTCAGCCTGCACAGTGGGCACCGTCACAGGGGCTGGACAGTCACAGAAGGGAAACGGCTGGCAGACGGTGGCAGACAGCATCAATTATCCCCACCGTCCCTGCTGCTTCCTGTCAATGCCGCGGAGGAGGGAACACACAGAGCAACATAGAGGCATGGCTGTCTGCATGCTCTACGTCACATGCCTGCCAAGGCCTCTGTCTCGTTAATGGTACGGTATCTGTGTGCACTCCTGGGGAAGGGCAGGACAAAACCGTTCCACACATGACTGAAAGGCCCGTGGAATTAGTATTTACAGTCAGAGAGACAAGGGGGGGGAGGAGGAAGGGAGGGGGGACTTAGGTGGGGCAATGCGTGACCCAAAAACCCTAGCCCGACATAGGATCTGTAGACGCTCCCCGGTGGGCCTGTCTAGGGCACATGGGACATCATCTTGCCCCTGGTTCTCTGCATTTGAGCTTGGGGGAAAGGCTGACATGACTGAATGATGACCGATGATTGATGAAAATGATACCCCAGCCGACACTCTCTTAGAAGAATAACATATTATATATACTAACATTGGGGGATACAAAGAATCACTGAAGCACCCACATCCTCAGAAACTTAAATTTAGAAACACATTCAAAACAAAATACCAATTGGAGAGCTTGAAAAAATTTTAAGGTGTGATCTAGCCAGGCCACAGTTAGGGAACTGTGTTATAGATGCTTGAGTTTCCTCTTATGCACAAAGTGTTAGCAAGGGCTGTATGTGGTCACATTGATTCTAGTAGTAAAAACTGGAAAAACCTAAATGACTAGCAATAAAAGAGTGATAAAATACATTGTAATATATTCATGCTGTGGAATACTATGTAGCCATTAAAAAGGTCACTTTCTTAATTAGGTTAACTTACACATACTGACATAGGAAAATGCCCCATGTATACTCTCCAAGAAGGCAAGTCACGGAATATATGCCCTAACCCAAACACGTCCTGTGCTAGTTTACTAGGGCTGCTACAACAAATACTACAGACCGGCAGGCTTCAACAACAAAAGTCAATTTTCTCACAACTCTGGAGGCTGGGAAGTCTGAGGCCAAGGGGCCAGCAGACCTCTCTCCTTGGTTCCTCCTCTCGTTGTCTTCCCTGTGTGTGTCTGTGGCCTAACCTCCCCTTCCTATGTGGACACAAGTCATGCTGGATTAGGGTCCACTCTAATAATCCCATTTTAATTTAATACCTCCTTAAAGGTCCTCTCTCCAAATGCAGTCACATTCTGAGGCAAGGACTTCCATACATGAATTGGGGGGATATATTCCAGCCCATATAACATGCTCTCCAAAATCTGTGTGTACAGGAAAGATTTTCATTTTTAGTTTCTATTTCGAAATTGCTAGAAATTTAAAAATAAATTCATATATTGCATTACATTAGCAATTCGTATAAAACCTAGGATATTTCTCCATTTTTTGCCTGAAATTCCTTTCAAGTAAAAGTTTAATTTTTTTTTTTAAGCATATCACTGAAGGAAAAGCCACAGGTCTGGTCTTCAAAGGACACTTGGTGCAATCATCCCAGAGGCCACCGCTGCGTGGAAGAAGGATGACAAGAACCAAAATTAGAAAGTCCACTGAAAATAAAACCGGAGGCAAAGGAGAATTGCATAACTTTCAGGAAATGATAGGAGGAGAGCGCCTCTCCAAATCCCCACTTCTTCTGGGCCTTTTTAAAAAAGTTAATCAATTATCTATACTTTTTTTTTTTTTTTTTTTTGTATTTTTCTGAAGTTGGAAACGGGGAGGCAGTCAGACAGACTCCCACATGTGCCCGACCGGGATCCACCCGGCATGCCCACCAGGGGGCGATGCTCTGCCCACCAGGGGGCGATGCTCTGCCCATCTGGGGCATCGCTCTGCTGCAATCATTGTCATTCTAGCGCCTGAGGCAGAGGCCACAGAGCCATCCTCAGTGCCCGGGCAAACTTTGCTCCAATGGAGCCTCGGCTGTGGGAGGGGAAGAGACAGAGAGGAAGGAGAGGGGGAGGGGTGGAGAAGCAGATGGGCGCTTCTCCTGTGTGCCCTGGTCGGGAATCGAACCTGGGACTCCCGCACGCCAGGCTCACGCTCTGCCACTGAGCTAACCGGCCAGGGCAATTATCTATACTTTTTAAAATGGATGATCTAGAAAAAATACATAGCATGTGACCTGAGACGGATCAAGTTCTACACGAAAAGGCAGAGGGGGAGGGCATGAATCTATTGTTATACATGGAGATTTTAGAGAAGAGCTGGTTGAGGACAAAAGTTCCACGGAATTCACTGCAAACAAGAGAAATGAAGCAGTCAATAGAGGGAAAAATAGACTAAGATGATGAAAATAAACATATACAGAACCAGGAAACAGAGAAGAAACTACCCAGGAGGAGGGGATTTTTTGTGATGCAAAACTAGATGACAGGGAGAGACACCCAAACATCACGTCACAAAGACAGAACAAACCGAACAAGACTGAGAGGCAGGAGTGTAAATGAAGAAAGCTTTCAAAAAATACACAAGTACAGGTTGAACTGTCTCCCCCCCCCCCCAAAAAAAAAAGATATGTTGAAGTCCTAACTCCTAGCACCTCCAACTGTGACCTGATTTGGAGAGTTCTTGTAGATGACGAGGTTCAGATGAGGTTAGGTTGAGCCCCAAAACAATATGACTGTGTCTTTATACAGAGGGGACACAGGGACAGGCCCAGAGGAAAGATGACGTGACAACGTGGGAAGAATGCCACGTGGAGACCGAGGACGGGGACGATTCAGCTACACACCAAGGAAAGCCAAGAATCTCGGCAAAGCGCCGGGAAGCTGAGGGGCGGGGCCGGGCTGACCCCGCACTGTGGAGTTCTCGGCTCCGGGACTGTGAGAACAGATTTCTGTTGTGTTAAGTCACCCAATGTGTGGCCTTATGCTAGCCAGCCCTAGGAAAGAAATATCAATACAAAAATAGAAAATAAAAGGGTTGCTGGTTAGTTATTTAGCAAAGCATGAGACAATTTCAAGATAATTTTTTTCTTAAAATTATTCATTGTGGCAGGGTAAGAAAAATACCTTTAAACAATATATTCTCATAAGTTGGGGTTTTTATGATAGCAATGATGCCGTTATTAAAACAACTTAGGAAGAAACAGCATGAACAGCAAGGAAAGTCACCGCAATTCCGTTCCTAGCCTCGTGTCAGCCCTGCCCCTCCCAGACTTCTCTGTGCATAGACATGCAACACACAACACAGACCACACACACACACACAACACAGACAACACACACACACACAACACAAACACACACACAGACACACAACACAGACCACACACACACACAACACATGCAACACACAACACAGACAACACACACACACAACACACACACACAGACCACACATACACACAAACACACACACACACAGACAACACACACACAACACAGACAACACACACACACAACAGATAACACACACACAACACATGCAACACACACACAACACAGACAACACACACACTCACAACAGACACACACACACAACACAGACAACACACACACTCACAACACAGACAACACACACACACAACACAGACAACACATACACACACACATTTTATGACCTGAAGTGCCTAATAAATTTTGATTCCCACTCTCTTCCCCCAAATAATTCATATTAAGTCATTCTTATGATATATTGTATTACCCCATGTATAAGATGCACTTTTTCCAAAAAATTTGGGGTCTAAAAACTGGGTGTGTCTTATACAGTGGTTGTAGATTTTTTTCTTTTTTACTTGCATTTCCCGCTTTTTCATGCTTGTCATCTTTTTTTTTTTTTCAAATTTCAGGCCCCCAAATTAAGGTATGTCATATACATAGGAGTGTCTTATAAATGGGTAAATACGGTAAACAGTTGCATAAACACATTTGTTGCCTACATAATCAATGAAATGGGGTGCTTAGCTGTTTAGAGAGTAGGGCACTTAGGTTGTTTCCAATAGATGGTCACTATAAACAATTTCCCAATGAAGGTCTTTGTGCAAGAAATCTCAATCCACATCTATTGGGTATATTCCAGATTCTCAGAAGTGAAATTAAGGGACAAAAATCTTAGAAACTTCTTTTTCAGCCTGATACATCTTGCCTTCCAAAATAAGATGATAAGCGGCTGATCGCGCTTGAAAAGGTACGAAACTGATTCTGTTGACCACGGCTATAAAATGCCAGTTTCCTTACATTTGTGGGAATTTTTTTTCATTCTCAGAAGTCTTGCTGCATTCCCCTTCAGGCAGAAATCATTCACACCGAGAGGCTGGTGAGGACGCAGAAGGGTCTTCCCAGGTCGGCAGAGGCCCAGCAGAGCGCCCCGAGGCCTGGGGAGCAGCCCCACAGCAAGGCGGGGCGGGCCCAGGGGTCACCAGCCCCACCCCCGCACCAGCATTTTGCTGGGCGTTAGAACTGGGTGTTCTCTACTTGAGCGCCTTCCCACCCCACGCCACCTTCCCAAGCCCAGCTGAGCCCCTGCCCGTCCAGGCCTCTGGATGAAGCCATTCTCGAATCTCACTCAGGCCTTCCTATCCCTCGTGCTGCCAGCTCTCAGACACTGAGGATTTCAATGGGATGGCCAGGACCAGAACAGGGCCGTGAGGGTTGACAAAGCAGAATGGCGAGGGGGCACTGGCGCCACAGATGTTTATGAATAAGATTTGGAAGGCTGGGCATCAAATTATTTGAGCACCATAGTGGTGGGTTTTCTTCCCCATGGTGATGTACATGGAACTTTGCAACATCATGGGCCATACCTTTCACAGCTGTGTTCTTCCAACAGCCACATTGCCTTCCCAGTGGGAAGCTGGGAGTCCATGACAATATAGACCTGCCTCATTCTAAAAGTTACAGATACCTTTGGTGTGGTCAAAATATTAAACTGCTGTTTAAAAGAATAACCTGAGCAAGTTAGAGAAATAAGATACAATTAGACAACCACACTGAAGCTGCTAGATGCTTCCGTGCAAGTTTTGCTAGTTACAGGATTACAAAGAACAGCTTTGGTAAAAGCGTAAGTTAGTACACTGATAACATACACTCAACTTTGTCAGAAACCTGTATTAGATGGTAGTTGAAGGCAGGGAGGGACAGGTTTCTGAGACATCACACAGATCTCTCCCCACAATCCAAAGGATTATAGGTTGGCACTAAATAGGCCACATTCATTTCTAACCCCACACAGTTTAATGCCAAATTTTAACATTTCTGTTATCTGTATTCAAGACTTTATGCTGTGTGTGCGAGTGTAGGTAACATCTGATCAGCAATGACTTTAAAATGCCAGGCATCTGTGCACCAAAACCAGAAGGAATGGAGAGGATTCGGGAAAGGACTCGGGAGAGGACTCAGGAGAGGACTAGAGATGGGTGGGCCCAAAGGGAAATAAAGAGCTGAGAAATTAAGATAAACAATGGCCATTCTAGAGCAAAAAATCTCCCCTTCAAATGGACTGCCAGGCCAAGAAAGAAAATTTTCCCCAAACATCTTTTTCAACCAGGATTTCAGGAATGTCAATTAAAGTTAATTTTATTTTTGGAGGGGGGTTTTCTGTTTTAAATAAAACAAGATACTAAATTTTGGTATCAAAAATGTTTTTATGTATCTTTATTCTTCAAATTTCATGTCAAATTACAAATAAATAGTTTGTACCACGGAGCTTCTTTATGACATATACTTCTTCAGGCAGAAAACAGCGGGTCACCAAGAAGACACAGAACATGAACTCACAGTATCACTGTAAGGATGGAACGGGTGGGCTACATTTCCATGCGGTCCAACGACAGCTGAAAGGTGGGGCCCCCCTTTAAAACGTTACAGAGGTACACAGTGTCCTTACAAAAGAACCCACACATCCATTTCTTGTTGAAGTTTTAAAGTTGTATCCACGAGGATGGTTTAAAAACTACAAAATCCTGTAAATTTTAGCAACAAGGTTATGCCAAGGTTTATCTATTTTTAAACATTGTGCTGCAAAATTACAAACCAGAGAGGACATCTTGGATATCAAATCTATTACTTAAGAACAAAGTAGTATTTGGAAAGTAGGCACCACCTTCTTGTTCTGTGATCAGTGAAAAGTTTCTAATGAAGAGTCTAAGCTAAAAAATACCAGAGGAGTACAGATGTGGGGACGAGGAACGCAGGGGCCAGCAATTTGGTGAACTTGCTGTCACAGGAAAGGTTTCAGAATTCTTCAGCTCATTTCCAAAAAAGAGGAGTGCTTAGGAGCCATTCTTTTAGGATCTACAGCCTACGTTCAGATGTATATTCAACTTAGCAATTTACTTTGAAATTCCAAGTTTTCCTCTTCAAGTACCTTCTGGTTAAAGCAGCCATTTCTTGTCATAGAATTATAGTTGTTGGGTTTTTTTTGTTTTGTTTAGTTTAATCAACCAACTTTTTCTTTTTTGAAAACATACTACTAAAACAGACTATTTTTCAAGTCACCAAAGATGGTTTGGGTTAAAGAGTCATTTGTTTGAAAAGAGACTCTCCTTATTTCATTTCCTATTTCTGCTGTAACATCTGACACCTGGCATCTGATATTTTAGGGCTGAAGAGAATCATAAAACAAAATGATTAAAATGGAACTAGATCCAGATTAAACCAGCGTCATTAGATGTTTCTGAAAAGAAACAGTTTCTATTCAGAATCAGTGATAAGCTTCATATTCAACTGACACTATTTCAAGTCACAATTACCAACATCTCCTTTGAAGAACTGAACCTTCTTTTCCTAAGTACAACTTGTTAAAAAATCATTTGAAAGCAAGCAATTACTCAGAAGATAAGGCATCAAGGCATTGGAAACAAATTCCACCCACCCTGTTTTAACTCTGGATCACAATATCCTGCTAGAGAGGTTCCACTTAATTCTTTTCCTATTTTTACTTCCTGGCAGTTTTTCCAAACCGTATGATAAACTGTAATGAAGAAAAATGCGTTCAAAACATAATGCAAATATACAAAAATTCAAGCCAAGTTCAAAACCAAACAAAGTATAGTGCAGTACCTCCAAAAATGACGTGCTAGTGGTATGAGCACAGATTACAGGGCCCAGCCCTCACACGCCCGCCTTCGTACACAGGTCTATGTCTACGCTTTGTTTTGGTTTCAGTTGGGTACTTTTGTTTGTTTTTTGCCTTCTGATGATGCCTAAAGTAAGAACCAAGGAAATAACTAATATGACATAAAAACCATGGTCCCTATGTTTTCTTAAAGTCTTCTTTGAACACATATTAAATGGTACAATATTATTAATACTCAACAAACAACAGGCAAAATACATATGAAAAGAATATGTAGCAGATAAGCAATGCTTTTAGAATCACAAATAAGTTGCCCACAGACATAAAAACCTACAAATAAAGTCTTAATTCACCTCATTAAAATTAAGTTCTCTTGTAGATCAGTAAGAATACTATTAACTGAAGCTTTCTAAGTCACTTCATTTTCTGGGGTAGAAAGCTTGTGACAGAAAGGGTAAGGTGCCTGTTTAATAAGCTACTAATAGACACAGACACACACAGCCCAGTGCAAACCATCAAACAAACCTAATTTGGAAGTGAAATAGATTAAACATGTAATAAAAAGTAGGAGAGTGGGACAGAATAAATTTCCATTATTAATGTCATAAATAACTCAATGTACAGATGATCAGTGAAATAAAGAATAACTTTCTGGCCTTTGATTTTTAAGTTCTACCCTGTCTTGCTTTTTAGAATTACTTCAAATTCTAAAGGTTTGAAGTAACACTGCCCTGGTGCCGACAGCTACCGAGAACAGACATGAGCGGCAGGCTCCAGGCTGACCCCCACAGGTGCCACGCCTGTGCTTCTAGCCTACTGTCACATCGCCACCCCCCCCCCGACTGCGTTCCGTGTGGCACCAGCACCTTATCTACTGAGAAATCATATATAAAGAAGACACTGTCACGCATATATGCACAAAGTCTCGCATTCTTAAAACATAGTATGGGTATATTTATTTCTCTCCAATGCATACAAGACAATAATTACACAGCAACAAAGCTTTTGTTCAACAATGATTTGATTCATAAGCATCTGAAATTTACATAATTTCAATCCATAACCTTATACTTTTTAAATACTGGAAGTAAAAAAGCCCCCAAATAACCAATTTTTATATTTCCTATTTATCCCTCTATACATCCAAACTTTAAAAAGTTACAAACTGAACATTATACAGAACATAGAAATCATGTTTAAAAACTTGAGGTTTTAGAATCCCGGTTCCCAATGAGTCCTCATGCTGACAAGTGCAGTCCCAGGAGGAGGAGCAAACTGCAGGAGGGAGGGAGGAGGAGCCGGGCAGTCCGCTGCCTTAGCGCTTGACTCATCCTGCCAGTTCAACACGGTGACGTCACGAGAAACAACAGTTAGGCTGAATGTGAGGAATGGAGTCTGCCTCGCCGCCGGTGAGACATGCATTTCAAGTATTTTCCTATTTGATCTCGGCTCCCTGCAGCACACCCACAGCGCCCGGAGAATGGTTATTTTCTTCCATACATCCGCTCAATGTCCGCCTGGTAATGTGTTTTAAGCTCTTTGCGTTTCAGCTTGAAGGCATCTGTCACCAGACCAGTCTCTGGGGTCCACGGTTCAGGGCTCAAACGAATTTTCACGGGAATTTCAAATTTTTCCAAACTCGCTGAGATGGTGAGGAGAAAAATATAAATGTAAAGTCATGAAAAATGTACAACTGAAACTCTTAGCCAAAAGTCCTTGAGCACCCACCAAAATGCACAACCAATCGGCCATGTGGCTCACCTCTAGCAATCTACCACTTTGAAATGTTAGTGTAAGTAAAAAAAAAAAAAAAAGATATGAGAACCAGATAGCAAAAAAAACCTTTAAATGCATGTCATCCATAGAATGAGTTAGAGAAGTTATATGCATAAAAAAGTGTAATTCAGTCATCAAAAAGGAGTGAGACCTATATGGTGCCGGTGCGTCAAGTTTTTGTAACATAGTTAAGTTTTTTAAAAGGCAAGTTTGTTTTTAATGTTAGATACAGTTGTAAGCATCTAGATCAGTGGTAGTCAACCTGGTCCCTACCGCCCACTAGTGGGCATTCCAGCTTTCATGGCGGGCGGTAGTGGAGCAACCAAAGTATACATAAAAAGATACATTTAACTATAGTAAGTTGTTTTATAAAGATTCATTCTACCAAACTTAGCAAAAATCTGATATAAAGTACTTGGTAAGTAATTACTATTATATGTTTTAACTTGCTGTAACTCTGCTTTAAAAATTTTATAAAGTAAAGTTACTTCCCTACTTTATAAATCACCATTACTGTGGAACCGGTGGGCGGTTAGAAAATTTTACTACTAACAGAGATACAAAAGTGGGCGGTAGGTATAAAAAAGTTGACTATCCTGGTCTAGATGTACAGGACGAGAAAGACCCACAGCAGACTATAAGGTGGATACACCGTCAGGACTGGGATCCAGGATTAAGAAAGGAATGTCACTCTCTACACCTGTTTTCTCTGAATTTATTATAAGGAGCACAATCATGTCAGAAACTAAAAAGTAATAAAGTTTAGAGAGAGCCTTGTTGCCTGGCCTGTGGTGGCACAGAGGACAAAGCGTTGGCCTGCAATGCTGAGGTCGCATTTCGACACATAAAACAAGTGACAAGCAAGCAATGAAGAGCTGAGGTGAAGCGGCTCTGAGCTGATCCTTCTGCCTCTCCTCAGCGTCTCTCTCTGGAAAATCAGCAAATAAAATCTTTACAGAGAATCTTGTTACAGAGCCAGGCTGTTCTCTGGTAAGCTCTGAAGGACAGAATGTTGGCTCGCTACGGTGCTCCTAACACACTGATACCAGCGATTCGCCACAGCAGAGGGGAGGAAGGGAAGACAGGAAGAGACAGTTTTCAAGCAACACACTTCCTTAGTAAGACTGATTTTACCAGCATTCATGCAACACATATTTAATAAAAATATTGAGAAAAGTACTTGACTAAACATTCTTTAAAAAATGAAAAGCAGTGAGTCGTTTCTGCCCTCATGTGGCATCCAATCGAACAAGGGAACCAGGCAGACACCCCGCCACAGCAATCCACACGTACATGGAGTACTAAATGAAAGATACAAGTGTCTCAGCAACGAGACATACTAATATATGTCAATTCTAACTTGAAAAGTAAACCCAGAAATAACAAACAAGGCTTTATTCTTCAGAGATGAGAAGGACCCCAGAAGTGGTGTCCAAGAGGAAAAGCACGTGGACAGCAGGGACGAGGAGCCCCCACTGAGACGTGGGGACGCCTGGAGCCGCCGGGAGCCCAAGTTGCCAGCTCAGCACCCTCTCGGCCCAACTCAGTAACAGTATCTACGCTGCGTTCTAGAAAGACAAACCCAGCCCCGAGGGCTCTCCTGACTCTGGGGTTTCTTCCTGACTCTATTGTCCATACGTCTGTATACATGCTAAGCAAACACTTTTGTTCCCTTCCCCCTTTTCTCTTATAATATGTATCAGTAAGCTAAGTTTACCTCGGCGCTCAGCCCACAGGAGACACAGGGAGGAGAGCAAGCCGGGCAGGGTGGGCAGGCTCTGGGGAAAGGCCCTTCCTGGTGCAGGCGGGACGGCTGGCCCTGTGAGCAGGCGTCTGACTGGATGACTGTCTTCCCTTGGGGCTTAACTGTGGTTTAAGGAGATGCTACGGGTGCCACGTGACAAGGGGTGGGCTGAGGTGGTCCGTTTTATGTTTAACTGGGTTAGGCTCAAGTTCCCAGTTACTCGTCAACACTAATCTAGGTGCTGCTCTGAAGGCATTTTGTAGAGGTGATGAAGTCTATAAGCAGTTTATTTTATGTGAGGAAAATTATCCCAGATCACCTTAGTGGATCTGACCCAGTCAGTTAAAAGGCCGTCAGAGCAGAGCTGAGGCACCCCCGCCCCAAAGAAAGAACTGGGCTGTGGACAGGCGCTTCCGCCCGGGCCCGGGGTTCCAGATGCCAGCCCTGCCCGCAGCCCAGTGCTCATCACGCCAACTCCCGCTCACACAAAACTATACACCAGGCAGATCTGGAGAAGCAAAGGAGATCTGTGGGTGCCAAGGGCTAGGCGTCTGCGGCATGATGGAGGTGACGGCTAAGGACACAGGGTCTCTCTTCTGGGTGATGGCAATGTTCTAGACTGACTGTGGCGATGGCTGTACAGTTCTGTGAATGGACTAAAAACTGTTTACTGCAGGTAGTACACATTGAGTGAGCTGTATGGTATATAAATTCATTTCAATAAAGCTGGTAAAATACAAATAAAAAATTTAAATAAGCAAAAAGTATAGAAATCTAAAATTATGCTTAAGTATTGTTTCAGTATTCTATCTTACTTAGGAATTATGTAAATTTCCAATGCATATCTGTTAACTCGATTTAGTATGAGTCCAAAATTTTAAATTACCTAAAATGTTGGAAACTATCTGCCAAGCCAACATAAAACAAAATATAATTACTGTTGAAGTGAATGGTCAGAATAATGATTTTATCAGGTTAAATGCAATCTACATTTTTCATAAATTTGAATAATATATCCAAAGAGTAAAAGTGAACACCGGTATTAAACTTAATGTTGGTGACGAGAAGGGACAGCTGTTCTAGTAAACCAGCAATAGTAAACGAGTCTTGCTGCCCCTCCCCAAACACACACACAAAGGGGGCACAGGACAGGCGAGCACACCGACCCCCAGAACACTGACAGCAGAGAGCCCATAGAAACCATGCTGGGCGACTCCCTGAGGGCTGCGGGCCTGGCCACAGACGGGAAAAGTGGAGAAAGGGCCACGCCAGAGCGCGAGAGGTGCGGAGACGAGACACGTGCGCCAGTCCCGGAGCGACGGCCTGGGTGGCCCACAGCAGGGTCTGCGTGGCGACAGGTAAGCACGTTCTCCTACTCGTGGTAGGAAAATACAACTGCTTTCTGGGTGGGAAACGATGGGACCTACGCCTCGTGACGTAACAGGATAAATACACACATTTCCGTTCTTCCTTCCCAGGATCCGTGTGAGCACCACTCACCTGAGATGGCGGCTTCAGACAGCACTTTGAGCACCTCGTTCTCCATCTCACTACTGTTGCACAGCTCCTCCCACGTCCCTTTAAGGCCTTTCTTTCGAGCTAGTTCTGTTAGTTCCTTTTGATTTGGCACCACGAATCCAATGACGTAAGAATGGAAACTGGAACAGACCAGGGACAACAGTGACAGAACTGAACGCCCGCCCCTAACTGCAGCTATGACCACACGGACATTCTAGAGGCCAACCTCTCCTGCTCGACAGAAGTGCATGAGGCACGCCGGCCTGGCCACCGAGTTCGCGCCACGGCCACCTTCCCTGCCTGATCACAGCCGCCCTCGGCTCTGGGAGCACTCATGCTACTCAACTAATCTGACATTTTGTGATCAACTTCACACAAGCACAGGAATAGTGTCATGTGTACATTTTTTAAAAAATTCTAAATGTTAGAAAACTCATCTTTAAAAAATCAACAATTCACATCAACAGGTTAAACAAAATAAAAGCTAATATAAAAAAGAAATTGAATCTAAAGAAATCTGGGAGCAAATCTAAGTAATGTGATCACACAGATGTTTTCCTTTTGCTATCAGGAGTTTCTGTGTGGAAAGGGGGCTCAGCTGCCCACAGGAGGCGGGAACCAGACACAGTGGGGGCGGCAGGAAGAGGCGGGCCGTTCTGGTCAGTGCCACACAAGTGACACCAGACCCGTGGCATCGCTAACAAAAACACTTCACTGCAGCGCCGAATCAGTCATACAAAATGTAATGTATCTTTAACTGGGGTTGTACCGCAGTCTGTTTCTAAACTGGTTCTTCTGACACCAGAGCTTATCTCTTCATAATGCTTCTCCTGTCAGCCGCTGCATGTTTAGAGCAGGGATTCCTCACACCCCACAACCTTTTTTTTTTTTTAAGTGAGAGAAGGGGAGGCAGAGACAGACTCCTGCATGCGCCCGACCCGGATCCACCCAGCAAATCCACTAGGGGGCGATGCTCTGTACATCTGGCCGTTGCTCCACTGCAACTAGAGCCATTCTTTTAGCACCTGAGGCAGAGGCCATGGAGCCATTCTCAGCGCCCAGGCCAAGTCAGTCCAATGGAGCCCTGGCTGCAGAAGGCGGGGGGGGGGGGGGGGGGGGGGAAAGAAAGAGAGAAGCAAAAGGGGGGCAAGAATCGAACCCAGGACTTCCACACTCCGGGCCGACGCTCTAGCACTGAGCCAATCGGCCAGGGCCCTCAGTCTTCCTGCTCCCCCTCCCTCTGGACTGGTCTGGGAAGCCCCTGTGCAGAGGGGTACCAAAGCCACAGGACAGAGGACTTTCCTTTCCCCCTCCCAGCACGTAGGACATGTGGTGAGGTGCAGAGCGGAAAACCACACACAGAGGAAGAGAAGGAGAGAAACGTGACAAGGAAAGAAGTGGTTAATGGCTGTCATGAGAAGGGGCCGTGCCCAGGGACACAGGTAAGGAAGAGTTCTTGGTATAACTTGGTATCATTTTGAAAAGGCCCATATAGGAAGGAAATGCCAATAGCACACCAAATTCCAAGTCGAAGTTGCATGAATTCTACTTTCTTACCTGTTTGCATATGCACAGATGTTATCTATTAGTGAGAGATTCTTCAAAGCTGCCTCCACTTTCCCGAGGGAGACATACTCTCCTGCCTGGAGTTTCACAAGGTCCTTTTTACGATCTGTTCAAGACAGAGGCCAGAAGACACGTTAGAGCAGGGGTCGGGAACCTATGGCTCGCAAGCCAGATGTGGCTCTTTTGATGGCTGCATCTGGCTCGCAGACAAATCTTTAATAAAAAAAAAATAATGACGTAAAAAATATAAAACATTCTCATGTATTACAATCCATTCATTTCCTACCGCTCATGTTCATGGTTGCAGGTGGCTGGAGCCAATCCCAGCTGTCCTCCGGGACAACACCAAATTTTTATTGGATAATGTGTAACTTACATGGGTCGTTGTATGGCTCTCATGGAATTACATTTTAAAATATGTGGCGTTCATGGCTCTCTCAGCCAGAAAGGTTCCCGACCCCTGCGTTAGAGGCTAACACGAGTAACACCTTCGTACACATATGTACTGGCCCTTCTCTAAGCACTACGCGAGCCCAGCTTCTCGTCATGACTAGGCTGGAAATGCCAGGAACTGGGGATGAGAACCCTGAGGAGGAGCCCAGACGGTGCCTGTCACCCCAGCAAGCTGTCAGGCAAGGCAAGGACATGGTTCCGACAGGACAGAGCCCTGTCCAATATCCTCTAGGTATCAAAGAATTCCAAAAATGAATGTTCCCTATTAAGAATCGGACTCGTTATGGGTTAGAACGGATTTTGAGACTTCACAATTCTGCACAGTCCCTACTGGAAACTTCTGTATTCCAGGGACGACACAACAGACCAGACCAACATTACATGAAGATACAGTTTTACATTATTAAACAGCTTCTCTAAATACACAGCATCCTGTGTAAAACTGTTTCAGCAACACCCACATTCAAAAAGAAAGCATTAGATGGCTCACCAATAATCTTTAAACAGCCGTCGGGGTCGAACTCCCCAATGTCTCCCGTGCACAGCCACCTCTGCCCATTTTCATCTTCAAAGAAATCAGCCTTTGTTTTTGCTTCGTTTTTGTAGTATCCCATTGTCACGTTCTGGCCACCAATAAGGATTTCACCCCTGGGATGTGGCTTATCGGTATTAAAGTATCCACCTAATAAACAGAATAATTTAGAGTTAATTCGATATTTTTATTCCTAAAATTTGCAACTGTTAGTTTTAAAACAGGAACATCTGCTTTCAATCCAATTTGTTTCAAAAAGAAAATAAGGCAGATACTATGAATTAACAAAATTTTAGTTGCTTAACCATAAGCATTTTCTTTTTTAAACTAATATTTTCAGGAAATATTACACTAAAAAATCCAACATCTAGGCCCTGGCCGGTTGGCTCAGTGGTAGAGCGTTGGCCTGGCGTGCGGGGGACCCGGGTTCGATTCCCAGCCAGGGCACACAGGAGAAGGGCCTATTTGCTTCTCCACCCCTCCCCCTCTCCTTCCTCTCTGTCTCTCTCTTCCCCTTCCGTAGCCAAGGCTCCACTGGAGCAAAGATGGCCCGGGTGCTGGGAATGGCTCCTTGGCCTCTGCCCCAGGCGCTAGAGTGGCTCTGGTCGCGGCAGAGCGACGCCCCGGAGGGGCAGAGCATCGCCCCCTGGTGGGCAGAGCGTCGCCCCTCGTGGGCGTGCCGGGTGGATCCCGGTCGGGCGCATGCGGGAGTCTGTCTGACTGTCTCTCCCCGTTTCCAGCTTCAGAAAAATACCAAAAAAAAAAAAAAAAAAAAATCCAACATCTATTGTATAAAATAACTACAAGTACTACACAGTTGTACTTCTATAAGAATTCTGTAGATATTCTAAGTATCATACTAGTAAACTAATAATAAAGTATTAGATCATGCATTTAATAAAAAAAATAAATCTCTGTTTAAAGTCAAACTACTATACATTTAGAAGATTCATTGCTTACAGATTAATTTAAGAATGGGCCAAGTTTAAATGTATGAAACATGTTCACTAATCATGCTAACGAAGAGCTGAGAAACCACTTGTGGGCCTGGGACTCCTTATCCTCGCTCTATGTAACCGGAAGAGCCCCACACAGATCTCAGATGTGTGTGTGTGCTAACACGATCAAACCAGATTTTCTTAAAGTAATTAGTAGTTACGTGGCACATAAAAACAGACTTTTATGGAATTATAGCAAACATTTCTTTCTGATAATTCTTGAAGCCCTCACGTAAAAGACCAAAGGAAAAAAATGTAAAAATCTTCAAGTTCATACAATAAATTTTATGAATTTGCTCCTACAAAAAAAAGTTATGTTCATTCCTAACAAAGATATTTTATTTAGCACATTTCTCATTTTTGCCATAATTCTTACTTTTATTTATGTAATAAAATAAGCAAAATAAAAACAATTATAATTCTTCAAAATCATTTTGAAACAAGCAAAGTACATGCATTCATACAGCTCTAGGTGAAATGTATGTACTGTAAGCATAAAAGTGGGCACTGTGAGTACGCTGATGTTCTAAGGCCGAAAATGAAGCACACAGCTGCGCAGTTAACGCTCCACAGTTAGAACGCACGATTACCTTCCTCCCAGCTCTTTAATTTGATCTCACAGCAAACTAACGGCGCTCCCACTCGGCCAGTATTGTAGTCCCACACTAGGATGCAAAGGAAAAACAGTCTCTGATTACAACAGTTAACAAATTGCTTCATCTTTTTAAATTACCAAAAATGATGATTGATCCAAAGTTTAGCTCTCCCCTGGGAATCCTTAAAGCAGAAGTCACAAACTGGTGCACCGCAGGCTGTGTGACTCACTCGGAGTTTTCCTTTTGTTTTGTTTTGAATCTAACTTGATCGCTGACAGTTAAAAAGTCAAGACATTTTACACAGAAGGGTGGCCTCTTGGGAACCAGGGGCCCTTCCCAGCACAACACAGCAATGACTGTCACCCTCATCAGATGGGGCAGCTGGCCCCGCCCACCCAGATACCCTACTGGTCGCATTTCCTCAGAGCAGGCCGCTCCTGTTGCTGGCCGCTCTCGCATGTGTACCCATCTTAGGAAACGATGGAGCAGAGCGGTTTACACCTCCTCCACTGTCATGACAGACCCAACAGCTGTGCGGTGCCAGTCCGTGTGGCAGGCTCCTCCCGGGCTCGCCATGTCAACGTGTGCCCACAGAAGCCTCCCTCACCTCAGGGGTGCCCTCACACCCTCAGTTCACACACTGAGAGTTCAAAGTCCAAGCTGGACATGAAGACTGCGGACCCTCAAGAATCTGAGAAAAGAACCCACCATTATAAATTACTACTGCCTTGTATCTCTTCTTCAAGATATTCAAATAGAAAGAAACTGCCAGTATTTAATATTTTAATTTTATTTACAATGAACTGTAACTGATTAGTCACATATTCAGTGTGAATCTTAAAAAGAGAAAAATTTAAGATCCTCAGGAAAAAAGAGACTATATATGCATGTACTTAAGATTGCTTGTTTATTTCCTGCAAAACAAAACTTAGAAGTAGCTTCCAAAAATATGTAATATACAGAGAACGTAATGGAAAACCCAGGAGTAATGCAAGATAAACCTCAGAACAGTACGCAGAAGTATACCAGGCAAAGAAGAAAGTCAGCAGTGAAGAGGTTTAGTATCTATCAGTATCTACTATGAAGCAAAGGAACTTTCTCCCCGAAGGGACACATGAGGCACTGTGGGTTCATCTGGGAGCCACCCCGGTAGGGGATCACCCCCTCAGCCACGTACGTCATCATGACAAGCTCTGAAAATTATATTCTCTAAACCTTTCTCTCTACATTTACAGACACCCACAAGAAACATTTCTGAATTTAAGCCTTAATACGCTAGATATCTAACTAAACATGTTAATTTTCTACATAAACAAAACTTAGTAACTGATGTAAGAAAACAAATGTGTACAATATAGCCAATGCTTTTTCCTTAAACTTCTTTTCCAGAATGCTAGTTTTTAATATTACCTACTTTAATATGAAAAACTCCTCTAGATTAATTACTATCAGATACACCTAACATACTCTAAAACCTTATATCAATAATCACAGAACATGGGATGACCATTATTGTGTTAGACCAATACCGTAACCCCTCTTCTCTGTGTACTTGTAGGAAACCCACACCAAGGAACGTGAGGCGTGGCCCCAGCCTCTGCGGGACACGCCCCTCTGGGTGACACTCACCTTCTGTAATCGTTCCAGCCCCAGCAGACTCGGTGAGCCCGTAGCCCTGACCAACGGAACAGCAGAAACAGATGTTCATGAACCGCTGTGTGGCTGCGGAGAGCGGGGCGCCTCCACACAACAGGAGCCGAATGTTCCCCCCCAGCAAGCTCCGAACTTTCCGGAAAATAAACCTAAAAATATTAATCAGAGAATCAAAGGACTTCAAAACTGAATGGGATTTCCCAAATCATTTAGATTAATCTCTCTAATTTGACAGGGAGTGACTTAGCCAAGGATACACACCCAATTCAAGATATTCTCTTGACCCACTACTTAAATCCTAATTTTTAAAAGTTCAATCAAGTAAAAAAATAGATGATCTTCTCTTAAAAAAATTTTAAGGCCTGACCAGGCGGTGGTGCCGTGGAAACAACATAGGCCTGGGATGCCAAGGACCCAGGTTTGAAACCCCGAGGTCACCAGCTTGAGTGCAGGGTTGCCAGCTTAATCATGGGATCACAGGCATGAGCCCAAGGTCGCTGGCTTGAGCCCAAAGGTCGCCGGCTTGAGCAAGGTGTCACTGGCTCGGCTGGAGCCTCCCAGGTCACGGCATGTACTAAGGTGCGTGACACTAAGCAAGAACTAAGGTGCGTGACAAAGAACTGATACTCCACATCTCTCTTCCCTTCTGTCTGTCTGTCACTAAAAAAAAAAAAATAAAAAATTAAGTAATATTTGAATTCAAAACTGTCTAGTTTAACTTTATATAATAGTGAAAAACCCTTGCTAATGGCCAGAGCAATTTGTTTTATATCATTATATAATACATATATTCATACTGGATACTCCTATCTTTATAAAACTTCATATTAAAAGAAAATAAACTTTTTGCTTTAGCTTACTTCATTAGAAGTGTATACATATTTATATATAGTAAACTAACTTTTTAAAAATTTCACTAATTCAAGTTCTCACATATTATTTAATACCTGTAAATTTAAAAAAATTCAAGTATCTAATTGAAATGTTTCTGAAAAAATACACAAATTAAAAAGATTCCTTACTACCTTGATCAAAAAAAGGAAGATTTTTTTTAAGTGACTTTAGAAAAGGCAAAGACCAAGTGGCAATCATTCAAAAAAAAAGATTAACAGGCTTTCTATAGTAGGTTATATCTCTCACTAAAGTGATAACTAAAAATAAGGCAGGAAAACACAAGGTTTGAAATGAAGTGAAGTATTTGAAAACTATATTAATATTCCCATAAAGAAATAATCAGGCCCTGGCCGGGTGCCTCAGTTGGAGCACCGTCCCGATACGCCATGGTCGTGGGCTTGATCCCTGGTCAGGGCACATACAAGATTCAACCAATGAGTGTATAAATGGGTAAAATAACAAATCAGCATTTCACTTTCTCTTTCTAAAAATCAATCTATAAATAAAATTTAAAAAGTAATCATGGCCCTGGCCGGTTGGCTCAGCAGTAGAGCATCGGCCTGGCATGCAGGGGACCCGGGTTCGATTCCCGGCCAGGGCACATAGGAGAAGCGCCCATTTGCTTCCCCACCCCCCCCCTCCTTCCTCTCTGTCTCTCTCTTCCCCTCCCGCAGGCAAGGCTCCATTGGAGCAAAGATGGCCCGGGCGCTGGGGATGGCTCCTTGGCCTCTGCCCCAGGCGCTAGAGTGGCTCTGGTCGCGGCAGAGCGTCGCCCCTGGTGGGCGTGCCAGGTGGATCCCGGTCCGGCGCATGCGGGAGTCTGTCTGTCTGTCTCTCCCCGTTTCCAGCTTCAGAAAAATACAAAAAAAAAAAAGAAAAAATAAAAAGTAACAATCATACCTTCATTTTCTGAATTCTAGACTATTTTATAATTTTATCTACTTTATTGGCACTACTAAAACAAAAAATAGATCTGTAAAACTTTTCATTTAATACTTTAAAATATAAAACATTTAATCATATTTGGTTGACAGTTTATATTCATGTTGAAATAAATTTAAGAAAAACTACTTCCCAAAATAATTAAAATCACCTAAGTATCTATATAAAATATAAGCACACTATTATATTGAGTAAAACTGTTAAGTGAAAATATTTTCAAATAAAATGGATTTTTTTCCAATAAGATGGATTTTGTAAAGAGTCACTGTGACTAGTTTTTAAGAGAGAGAGAAGAAGGAAGAAAGGTGAGAAGCATCAACTCATAGTTGCGGCACCTTAGTTGTTCATTGATTGCTTCTTGTACGTGCCCTGAAGGGGGAGGGGAGGCTCAAGCTGAACCAGTGAGCCCTCGCTCAAGACAGCGACCTTGGGTTCAAGCCAGCGATCTCGGGCTTCAAGCCAATGACCTCTGGGCTCAAGCCAGTGACCGTGGGGTCATGTCCATGATCCCACACTCAAACCAGTGACCCCACGCTCAAGCTGGTGAGCCCATGTTCAAGCCAGTGACCTCAAAGTTTCAAACCTGGGACTTCAACATCGCAGGTCAAGCTCTATCCACTGCGCCACCACTGGTCAGGCAAGAGTCCCTGTGACTTTTTTAAAATAAATGTATTTCTTACAACTACCTCAATTAACAGGGCTAATTTAATGTGAACAAAATGACTAAATTTTCAAGAGGGAGCGCCTTTACTTACCTGTCACATAGTGGAGTACTTCGCCCTTTTGAAATCTGTTCCATTTTATAATTATAAGCCAGAATAAACAGATTGCGTTGAAAACTACTCATTTCATTCACTTTATTCATAACATTTTTGTAGATTCGATCCATGATTTCCTAGATGTATAATAATTAAGTTAATACAGTTAATAATGCAATCAGCTGCCTTATATGTATTAAAATCTTCAGTTCAGACTATTATTTCTATCAACATTTAAGACATTTTAAAAGATCTATTCTGTCAGGAACACTTTTTTTAAATACAGCCACAAGTTAGTTTAAAAATGTGATTTCTGTAAAAATAACCTTTAATAGCAAAAACATATCTAGATAGATGCTCATGAGTAGTAAAGAGAAAAGAGAAATACAAGTGTTGGGGTAGTAATACAGCATTATTGATTTTTTTATATTGCTTTTCTTCTTTATCTTATTTATTTTCAACTAAAAACTAAACTCACTAAATAACTAAACAACTATTCAAAATGGCTGCTGGTTGCAGAGTACCACATTCTTCACTCATAAGAGGCCGCAGGGCAGTTCTAGTTGTTTTTCTCTTTTAATGCTGCCCCAAGAAAATTTTCTGTGTTTACAATGAATTTGGCTTGCTAGCCCTATTACTACCATGAAGTATACTTTAACAACCTCAAATAGATCTTTCTCTACAATTTTAAATACTATTTAATTTTTATATGAACTGAAAATTTAAAGATGCTACAAAAGAAAACTATATACCTGCAGGAATTCCAAAACTGATGGTCGTTTATATTTGCTTTTGGAATAACTATGTAATTATGCTCAGATGTGAGAGCTCAAATACTTGATCATAATTTCCAACACTTCCAAACAAAATCACAAAGCCACACACGACTAACACTAAGGAGGGAAATCGTCGCGGCTCATTTCCTCTGTCACTCTCGGGCCCTCCAGTGCCTGGTGTTACATTAGGATGCACAGGTCATTCCAAGGGGCAGACTTCTCAGTCGCTGTTTGTGGCGTCCGGGCCAGACTTCCCCTGAGAATCAGGAGGTAATTACACTACTTGCTTAGAAGGAAGTGACCTTAAATCTTCTCTCCTAACTCCTACTGAGCTTCAGGTTCCTACTAACAGCAAACAAACCTCATGAAAATAACTTGAAGAAGTTATTTAGAAAAAGAAGACTGATACGATAATACGTACAGAAGCTGAAAACAAGAAAAAAATAAAGCTGACACAAGACTGAATAAATTTACAGAGCTCAGAGCAACACAGAAACTCCAAAAGGAATAAATCCTCCCGAAACCAGCTGGGCAAAGCGTCTTTTCCACTAGCATGTGTGCCCGGGAGCAGGTGACACCAGAACTCACAGTAATTAGTGGTCAGTTCTTACCGGAACCGCTGCCATCAGTGTCGGCTTCAACATGGATGTGTCCCCTTTGCTTCCTTTCTTTATTTTGGAAGACTAGAGAGAAAAAGGAATCTGGTATAAAGCGATTCTTATTTTTAAAAATTCAATGGAATTCTTAGCCCAAAGAGCATATTATGAATTCATCATTTTTATTTATATTCTAAAAAGCAATTAAAAGGGAAGTGCTTGCTTTAAAATAATTGTCATCTCCACAACATACTGTCAAACTGACAGGGAAAATGAGTTCAAGATGATCGTGATTTCTTATCAATAGTATCTCAAGTGACAGACACTTAATTTACCTGGTCTGCTAAAGTCTGTGGTGAGGAGTAGCCGATGCGGCATCCGTGAGACAGACAGACTAGCTCGGCACTTAACTCGAGCACATGGGCCAGAGGCAGGTAGCCGATGTAAACATCTTCCTCTCTGAAAGAAGGGGGCAGAAGAGCCGTCAGGTGCCTCCCTGACAGCGCCTGCGCGGGAACGAGCCTGGGAGGGGCGGGGGAGGGCCCGCAGGGCATCAGCGTGGCTCCCAGAGTGACGTATGTGAGAGGAGAGCGCCACAGACAGACAGACAGACACACTGGGGGTATCAGGGCAAAACCTAGCTCACCCTCAAGCTGAGGACACAGACAGCCTGAGCCCAGCGGCTCTGCCCAGTCCCCCTGAGGGCTCTCTCTGCCCAACCCTAAGAGCCGTGGCCGCAGGAAAGGCCAGTGAACATGAAGGGCTCTGCAGGCGGACCGGCAGGGGACAGCCAAGCAGCAAGTGCTCGACGGGCGAGTGGGCGGCCAAGCAGAGCCAGACACTGCACAGCCGCCTGCCGGAGTTACCCTGTTCTGAGAGCTGGATGAAGTTCTAAATAATAAATTACATCTTATGTAAGAAAATGTATACGGGTGCGTGTGTACAGAACTGCCCCCACCCCCAAACTATGAAGGGCAACTGAGGCACACCAAGAAAACTTGCTCTGAAAGTTATGCAACAGAAAGTTCTCTCCCCATTACCAAATCCAATTCCACCATAACCAGTGTGTGTAACTTCTGTGTAAAGGGTTTCAAACACCCACCGCCTGCCCCAACCAGCCCTCGGCCAGCGGACTCCGCTCCTGGGAATGACCCCCCACAGGCCCGCAGGGCCCCGCTGCCCCCATCTCCTCACTGCTGTACCCCCTCCGCCCTCCACTCCTGGGAATGACCCCCCACAGGCCCGCAGAGCCCCACTGCCCCCATCTCTTCACTGCTGTACCCCCTCCGCCCTCCACTCCTGGGAATGACCCCCCACAGGCCCGCAGAGCCCCGCTGCCCCATCTCCTCACTGCTGTACCCCCTCCGCCCTCCACTCCTGGGAATGACCCCCCACAGACCCACAGAGCCCCGCTGCCCCCATCTCCTCACTGCTGTACCCCCTCCGCCCTCTGCTCCTGGGAATGACCCCCCACAGGCCCGCAGAGCCCCGCTGCCCCCATCTCCTCACTGCTGTACCCCCTCCGCCCTCCACTCCTGGGAATGACCCCCCACAGACCCACAGAGCCCCGCTGCCCCCATCTCCTCACTGCTGTACCCCCTCCGCCCTCTGCTCCTGGGAATGACCCCCCACAGGCCCGCAGAGCCCCGCTGCCCACACACACACACACACACACACACACACACACACACACCCCATCTCCCCCCTCCTGTAGCCCCTCCCACCCCTGGCTAGTACTGGAATCTGGCTTAAAAAGAAAAATCAGAGACTAAATATGGAACACCTCAATAAATACTTATTAGATATAGGAAGTTATTTGTTCACCCGAATTCTAACATATTTAGGTATAATAGAATGACTACAGAAGCAACACCAACTGATTAAAATAATTTAAATTAAAGGATTTAAGTGGGATAACATTTGCACTTTTAAAGTAAAAATTAAACTGTTAACAGTATCTATAAACTGTATTTTAAAACTTCACCACTATGACTATTTTGTAAATTTTAATGTCCTTTTTCTGGAGGAAATGCCTACTGTAGAGAGACCCTGAAGGGCGACCCCAGCATATCAAATACTGTAACCACAGTTACTGCGTGGGCACAGAATCCAGCCGCCCCGGACTCATCCACAGCAACATACCCCAGCCGTGGAATCCGCTCCGCCATCCCCGTGATGCCAGCGATGATGTTGCTGTGGGAGATCATGACCCCCTTGGGGAGTCCGGTGGACCCACTCGTGTACATGATCACAGCAATATCTGAGGGCGCTGGTGTGCTCTGAGGCTTGTTTTCTGTGTGGGAGGAAAAACCACACACGCTTCTGAGAAAGTCAGCCAAGCACCAATTCTTTTCATAATCATTTATTAGCTCAGCTCAACAATTACTCATGGTACTCATGCAGTGGTCAACAAAACAGATCAAGTCCCTGCACTTAGGAGACAGAAAAGTCTGTTGGGATAGGCAAGCACGTAAACCTGTAATATAGAGAAGGACAAAGCAAGACAAGGTGAGAAGATGATGGCAAAGCTGTTTGGATGAGAAAGTCATCTAGTGGGCAGTAGGGACCAGGTTGACTACCACTGGTTTACTTGAACGGCTGGAATAGCCTTTTGTGTCCCTTCGTCCTTTCTTCCCTTTCTTCAGTTAGGTGGCCACACAGCAGCCACAGTGATCCTTGACCAGGATGATACAGTTCCCTGTTCAGAACAACATTGCTTTCCACCCAGAGTGAAATCTGAGGGCCTTCGTGGGCCTTGGGGGCTCAGAGATGCGGGCCTGGCTGCTGCCCCTCCTCACTTCCTGCCACTCTCCTCCTGCTGGCCTGGTCCCCGCCACACTTCCCACCACTCCTTACTCCAGGGCATTCGTGCCCGAGGGCCTTTGCACTGCTGTATTTTCTACCTGGAACAGTCTCCCAGCCCCAGGGTGTTCTCACTGAAGCCCTTGCCTCCTAATCTGCCATTCGCTCCTTCCTCCCACCACTTCCTGGAAACTGCTCTCTCTGAGGTGACGGCTGCTAAGAGAGACAGTCCTCTGCTCACCAGTGTCCCCTGGCTCCTCCAGACAGCTGCTGCACTGAGACAGGTGTTCTTCCTTCCCCGCTGACAAATCCTGGGGGCATCTGAATGCGCCCTTCTCTGTGGGGGACCTCCCCTGATCCACAGCTGTAATGAACACCCAGCGACCAAGCCCTGAAGCTGCTTGTCGTAGCAGCAGTTTCAACAGAGGTCTGACCACACTCAGATCTCACCACCTTTGGGGGCTGTGGCCATGCCCCTCAAAGTGAATTGGGGGATTCTACACCCCTGGCAGAAGAAGAAAAACAAACTGCTTCTGGCTTATAACTTTAACTCCAGAGTATAGACTTTTATATAGGCCACTGCCCACTAGATGACATCTGAATGTCCCATCAGCATCTAAAATTCAATCTGCCCAAAATTAATGTCACCATTCCAGAGCCAAGCCAATGTTTATATTGAATTGATCGTCAAGTTTCCAACTGTACAGGAAATACAGCCTCACCTCCAATTAGCTTTCTGTGATAATCTGAAACACCACAGTCCTCGCTAACCTCTTCTGATCCTTATCCTAGAGTGCAAACTTTCAGAAGCCACCGTGCCTAGGTGTGCTGGCTGGGGAAGGAAAAGACGTCCCCTAGAAGAGGGACAGCTGGGACAGGGAGTAGAAGGCGAGGTCCAGGCTCCGCTCTCACTTAACACTCACCGGTAATTCACAGAGGACACGGTAATGCCATTGTTTATATAACTAACTTTGATCCACCCAGAACTATCAGAAAGAGGAAATGGAAAAACTGTATACAGGAAAAAGTATTTTAAACCAATTTCAAACAAATGCTACCTCCAGAACATTCGTAAATTCATGTTTGTATCTTTCCTTAAAGCCTTCCTACTAAAAGGGCAGATGAAAGTATGCCCCGGGTGACCTCACTTCCCAAAGTGAGGAGCTAGAAGTGACTGCGGAGAAGAGGGCCGCTGCAGAACCGCTGCAGGACTGGGGCGGCCCTACCTGCGCTCGCCTTGGCCCCCAGCGCCTGCACGGCGGCCATGGTGTGCACGATGACGCCCTTGGGGAACTCGGACCAGGCTGGGGGCTTGCCGTCCACAGTGATGATGTGCCGCAGGCGTGGGACCAAAGAAACTATGTCCTGGAAAGACACAAGCATTCACCGTCTTCAGTATTCTCCACGAATCAGCTTAGCGAACGGTCCAGGATACAAGAAGAGCAGTTCACTATATTCCGTGAATTACTCATTTCTTGCTTCAAAAATGGGGGCGGGGGTGCACTAGCACGAATACCGATCTTTCAGATAAATACTGGCCTGAGATTGGAATGCCCAATTTACAGCATTAGATTTACTGTGTGACCCCTGCTCTTCAGTAAAACCCTAATCAACAATTACTTCTTCCCACACAGGAATGGAAACAGGCTGTCTGAACTGCAGGGCAACCGAGCTCCCTCTAGTGAGAGGCTCGTGAAGGCACAGGGGAAGGGGATGGAGCTCACTCATAAATTTGTACATATTTTTTAAAAATCAGAAATTATTGGGGAGTTGCCTAGAAACTAAAGAAACCCATTTTTCCAGTAGTTTCATAAAGTCTCTTTTTTCCCTTTAAAAATTCTGAAAACTCATAATGGATCAACACTTCAGGAATAAAATAAATTTCTAGTTTAAAAATAATCTTTCAAAATTACAAATCTAATACAAACAGACAAGAAAACTGATGAGCAGAATAAAGAAAAGTTGTGACCCCTTCACCTTAGATGTGGGCACAGTAACAAGTAATTTGTTAACTCTCTGCACAAGTTATATGTAGACATGTAATCTACTTTCCCTTTTCTAAAGGAATAAAATTGTAACATTCCTGTAAGTCTGTAAGGATATTAAGGATTTTAAAGATCATAGGAGACCTAAATAGCAACAACAGAGCTCACGACACTGAAAATTCTCAAGTATCAGACAGTTATTAAAAACACTCCAGTCCTCACCTTCAACTTGGTCTGCAGGAGTTCCTTACTAGTAATGATATTGGTCACCTCTGTTTCATTTAATCCATGAACAATGGCAGGACCTCCTAGAGTCGCATACAACGTAACAACTATAGGGAAAAGAAGGACAAGTCAAATATTGCTACTATGGAACTGTCATACTGGAAATAATTATATCCGACTTCTAAAATGTCAGGTCTTAGCTGTTAACCACTTGGCACTAAAATACGAAAAAGAAAATAATACCAATAAGATAATACATTGGAAGTCAAATTTAAGGTACTATACAAATTATAAAAGTAACATTAACAAGTGTTAGTACTATTTATTCTAAAGCAGAAAAATCTAACAAAAAACATTCTTAGAAATGTTCAAATTAAATAAGGTGGATTTTTTTATTTGCTCTACCTAACCCAAAAGATTTCGACTTAAAGTGAGTTTAAGAAATAATTATTTTGCTTGACCAGGCAGTGATGCAATGGATGGAGTATTGACCTGGGACACTGAGGACCCAGGTTCGAAACTCCAAGATCGCCAGCTTGAGCACAGGCTCATCTGGCTTGAGTGTGGATCACAGACATGACCCCATGGTCGCTGGCTCGAACCCAAAGGTTGCTGACTTGAACCCCAAGGTCGCCAGCTTGAGCAAGGAATCACTGGCTCAGCTGGAACCCCTCAGGTCAAGGCACATATGAGAAATAATCAATGAACAATTAAAGTGCCACAACTATGAGTTGATGCTTCTCATCTCTGTCCCTTCCTGTCTGTCCATCTCTCTCACTAAAAATAATAAGTTATATTATTATTTTAATGCTTCTCAAAAGAAACATTTTATAAACCTAAACCTGTGAAAATAAAAAGATAAGCCAATTTAAAGAAAAAACCAGTGGAGGCCTTTACATCAGGAAATCTCTCGTGTTTCCTCTAAAGGATAAGACAATGTCCGTACTTAACATCACATTGGGGCACCAAGGCCTCTCAACAAGCTTCCAGGACTACCTCCCAGGCGGAGGCCCCATGAAAACCACCCAGTCCTTACAAGAATTCTCTATCGGCTAGCCTAGCACCTGGGTTCAAGCACTGCAAGCAATTTAGAGATCAACGGTCACTCCTGATGAAAATAGCCTAACAAAGTGACACCATCTTCAAATGGGAAATCCCAAGATGAGAGCACTGTGGAGGCCCAGCTCCCTAGATCCAGAAAACCCCTCCCTATTAATGGGTTCAAGTCCTCTTACTACACTGACTGCACCGTCTGTCTCACAACTGGTTCCTTTTCCGAAACAGATCAATCATTCTAAATCATAACAAGTTCTCCACTGACTGAATGAACGCAGGGTGAAAAATAACGTCCGAATTTTAATCTCATACGAATGAAATGTTTATGATAAAAGTGTAACTCTCAAAAAAAATCAACCAGTAAAAATAAGTGAGACTCTCCCACAGGAACTCGGCCCGCTCTTCCAGAAGATAAGAAGCCTACGTACGCTGGAAGTTATACATAAAGCACGCCTGGGCAGCGACCATCCACTCGGCCCTGGTTTCACAGAAGATGGCAATGTTGGTCTTTGGTCTCTGACCCAACACCTGTAAGCCATTTCCAAAATGAAAAGCTCTAACGAAGACATCTTCATAGGAGAGCCAATTATAGTGTCCAAGAATAACCTGATAAAACAAACAAAAAAACATACAAATAGCTTCCAATATAACCAAAATAGTAATTTCTAGAAAGCCAGGATATGTTCCAAAGTTGACAAATCAGAAAGTTATGTTTACACATAATTATACTATTTTTTAACAAAAAGCCAGAATGTGGGTTTCAAGTGAAAAATCTATTTTGAAAATTAGCTATATGGGTTTATCTTCTATGACAATTCAAATTTTATGCTAAATTTTCCACTGTTATTTTTTAAGAGATTTTTTCCCCCAAAATAATATTCAGGGTTTGACAGGATCTTTCTTAAAGGTCACCTTTCTGAGGCCATATACTAATAATTCATTCATAGATTTTATTTACTTAAAGGATTTGGATGTTAGTTGAAAATTTATCAAGTACTACTAATACCAAAATTTTACTTTCCCTTTACTTATGAATTCCTGGATTTCAGTATCAAATGGTAAAATACACTTCGCAGAAAAACGGCCAGACCCAGGCTAACAGAAACATTTACGACAGTTCAATGTAAACTGCTGTGTCTAACGCTGCAGAAGTGATTTAAATAAGTCTCTTTCTGTGACCAGGTGGGGACCAGGTATAGCCCCCTGCTGAAGCCCTTAGACACTCACTGGCACCACCAGACGCCACTTATGTGTGCTTCCCAGAAGCCCAGGTGACACCAAGTCTGCGTTAGTAACAATCTCCTTTTAAACCTGGATAAGTTATTGTTGTCTTTAGGAATTCTCTCCGGCTTAGATCAGACTATAAATCCCCAACTGCACACAAACTGAATGAAAAGCTCCTCTCACGGCAAAAATACGAAGAGTTCCCACACAGGGCTTTCTCATCGATATTAGTCACACCTTAAAACCATCTAGCCATATTCATTTTCAAAAATGCGTAGAACAATTAAGCGATTTCCAGAAATGAGAGGCTAAAGATAAAAATGGAAAAAAAGGATGACTGCTGCCCTCTAGTGTCCTACTCCATAATGAATTTAAGAAATACCTATGTTGATGGATGACGCAATCATATTTAAAATATTTGACCTGAGTAGTCCCCAGCTCTCACCTTGCTCTGCACCCCGACAAAACGCTCAGCATGAGGAGCTCCAATGACTTCAAAAGGAGCTCTGTGGGGTGAGAAGACAGATGAGAACTTGGCCAAACGCGCAGGAACTGGATTCCTTTATGAAGCATTTTACACTAAGCTAGTCGTGTAGACTCTAGAATCTAGGAGGTACCTCGTGCTTAATGGAGTGTAAAATTCTTAATAATTGTAATCCAATTCCAAAAAGGTATTAGATATACAATCCAAATATGTGCAGTTGTATGATTGTGCCACCTTGTGGCAAAGAAATCAAATCAGGAATTTATTCAAGTATAACCAAAATCAATCCTTTAAAACAATGAATCATCAAAAAAAAATCTTCTAGTAGTGATCTTTCCCATAAATGTCACATTTAAAGGACCCCATAATTTTATCTGACTTTCTCTGGAAAAGTTTCTGACCCTAATTAAAATTAAACTCATCTATTGTCCCCTACCTATACTTCTGAACCCCGCTCAGGAACACCCAACCTTATTAAATCCAGGATCGGTGCTCTCAGCACCCAGCAAGCCGATTACACTTCCCGGCATATTCATTTTCTCACCCTCTGAAATGGTCTTTGAAACCTTCTCTCACCTTAAAATCTTCTACCCTCTGTCTCCCTTCTCCACGTCCAGGTGATGTTTCATACTTCACTGAGAAATGAGAAATTAACAAAAACTCCCATATCTCCCTGCCACCAAGTTCAATAACTTATACACATCGGCACCCAGAGTCCCTCCGCTGTTACAATGCCTGATGTGTCGCTGAAATAAGCCAAACTCACAAGGACTGTGCTTTGAAGAGCTTCCCAATTCCAGCTCCAGTCATGGGCGCCCCTAGCCCATCTCGCCCCTGAACTAATGAACACCGCTGGCCAACGTTTCATTCCTATTCCCCTACGACCCATTCTCACTAAAGTCAAGAGTCTTTTTGTTTTGTTTTGTTTTGATTTGTTTTGAACAGAAATGAGCTTACTGCCCTGCACAATACTCTGCGGTGCTCTCCCTGCCCAGCAGGAGGGGACCCCACACCTCACCCTGGCCCACAGGCCCTCAGGGCCCCGGCCGGGCTGCAGGTCGCCCTGGGCTCGTCTCGAGCCCTCCTCCCTGACTCCTTTCCTGTAAATAAAACGTTGTTTTTTCTGCCCTTCAGGCTGGCTGGGCCAGGGCAGGAACTTGGAGGAGGCGACAGCGGTAGCTAGGGCAGAGGACTAACTGCAGGGGGCGCACACTCCCGGAGTCTGGAAGGCTTCTTCTCTGCTCCCACGTGCCCCAGCCAATGGCCCGCTGCAGCTGGAGCCACTGCACACCCGGCTGTCACCCGGACCTCCTGGTCTACAGCCTCCATGTAACCACCACCTAGGCAGAGGGGCCGTGTCGGTCTCCAGCACCTTCCCTTCCTCACGGTAGTTACTGAATCTGTGAACTTACTATTTCCTGCCTCGCCTCCTCCCATACAGGTTAAGACCCCGAAGCAGAGCAGCCTGTGAGACCCCGGTGCCTACAGCAGGGCCTGGCACAGAGCGGGCAGGCATTCAGCAATCGTTTGCCAAGTGTGTGGGTGAGCGGTGTGGTCAAACACAACTTCAGTGCGCACAGGGCCTGGCGGGTCTTCTGCCCTCTCGCCTCTGGCAGCCACACTTTCTAACAGACGCTTTCTAAAAACTCATGTCCACCTGATCGTTTAACGACTCTGTTCTCGTCACCACTCCATCGCTCACATCCTTGCCTACCACCTCTTACACATTCTTCCCATGGCCCATCTAAGACATGACTATGTTTGCTTGACCAGGTGGTGGCGCAGTGGATAGAGCGTCGGATTGGGACACAGAGGACCCAGGTTCGAAATCCCAAGGTCACTGGCTTGAAAAAGGGGTGACTCGATCTGCTGTAGCCCCACCCCCTGTCAAGGCACACATGAGAAAGCAATCAATGAACAACTAAGGTGCTGCAACAAAGAATTGATGCTTCTCATCTCTCTTCCTTTCCTGTCTGTCCCTATCTGTCCCTTTTTCTATCTCTTTCTCTGTCATAAAAGAAAAAAAAAAAGAAAGAACAGGGAAAGGAAGGGGGAGAGAGGGAGAGGAGGAGAGGGGAAAGGGTGAGAGGGAGAGGGAGAAAGAAAAAAGAAAAGAAAAGAAAGAAAATGACTATGTTTAATCTTCCTGAGAGTCAGGAGAGTGAATGCGGTATGGAGTCTGCTCAGTTTCCCTGTCTGTAAACTTTAGGGGTGAGTTAGGACGATCCCTATGCTCACTGTCTTCTCTCACATTTAATTGGCTGTACTTTTATTCTATGCCAGGTTATGACGTACACCTGTGTAAATATCAACGTTATCACTCAGACGATCAATGCCTGGGACACAGAACTTAATATACTTTGTTCAGGAGCATATAAAATTAGATGTTTAGTAACAACGAAAATGGGGCTCTCTTATCTCAAAAGACAACTATAAAATAAAGATAACAGCCCTGGCCAGATAGCTCAGTCAGTTGGAGCATCATCCTGATACACAAAGGTTGCCGGTTCGATCCCTGGTCAGGGCACATACAGGAACAAATCAATGTTCTTGTCTCTCTCTCTCCCTTCCTCTCTCTCTAAAATCAATGAATAAATTAAAAAATAAATAAAGTAAAGATAACACACAGAACATTCTATGAAATAAAAGCACACCAATTTGTAACCATTCAGGAGCCTGAAGAGCGAGACCGTCTAGTGAGGCCAGGTTTCAGGTAACGAAGGGCCCAACCTTGGTAGCGACTAGGACTATTTTTTGTTGTTACATTAAGCATTCAGAAGAGAAGTATTCAAAATTATACTTTCCTGCATTCTTCAGCAAAGTTCAGCTGGCTTCATTTAACCTTTCTCTTTGTAAATAAAGATGATTATAAACAAATTCTGGAGAGAGGCAAGAAAATGCAAACATTCCAGAAATCTGTGTGGCTGGTAATAGCCATGCTGGGGACGATGAAGGAGCCCCTCACTCGGTCTGCTGTATGCCGTGTGCGCTGCGAGAACCAGCTCAGTCCACGCGGACAGCAGCGCTGAGACAGTTCCTACCCTTACTTTACAAATGCGATCGTGCCTCAAGCTCACACAGCTAGCGAGTGACAGGACTCAAATATGACCCAGGATGACTCAGTCCAGGATCGAGTACTGAGTCACACAGCTCCAACTGCACTGGGCAAAGACTGGGGAGAGGTCGGGTGGCCTGGCTGCCAAAGGTCACTCGGCTGCTGTGCCTGTGCGTGGGTGAGAACGGAGCAGGAGCGGAAGCAGAAGACCTGTTTAAGGGGGTGGGGGGACTATAAGAGAAAAAGAAATCAGACTCCTGACTTTCTGCCGTGAGCCATGTGGTCCGGGTGGCGCCTTCCACAAAGGCGCTGACAGAGCGACAGGTTAGTCCGAGTTCTGATTGGGAGAACAAGGTCGTGACCACACCGCAAACCCCGGCCAGCCAAAGGACCGACCACAGCACCGACCATGGTATAAATTATGATGTAAATGTCTCAATAAGTCAAAAAATAAATATCACGCACATTAGTAAGATAAAAAATGTGACTGAAGGGAGAAATGACATAAAAGTCGGCACTGAGGAAGAGGAAAAGAAAGCAAAGTCAACCCCAAGGATAGAAAGGATTTCTATGATCTTCTTGGATCACTTTAGAAGGAATGTCAGAATGAAATCTTCTCTTTATAAGCACTCTGATTACATTACTCCTTCTGTTTTCTGGTAGTTAGATCACAATGTCTGAACCAGCCTGTGTTTTTTTCTATTTCACTGTAAAATTATTCTATTCTTTACAACTTTGTTCTAGTGAGGTGCACGCATTTCAGAGATGCTCCGGACACCACCGGTTTCACCGTTCTTCACATCAAGACCCTGGGAGAACACACGTGCGGCTGGGCAGGCTGCCCTCAGGGGGCGCGGACACACCCACGTGCCTTCCTCCGGACTTAGAACTGTGAGACAATGGTCCCAGAAAACCCTGCGGAGCTCCAGGGCCCCGCGGCCTCTGCTGCTCTGCCCTCCGTCTTTCTATCTGTGTCCCTAGAGGCCTGTCTTGGTGACGCTGACAGCCACCTCATCGTGGGGGTGGCTAGAGCAGAATCATCACACTGCCTTCTTCCTTCCGCTCACCTTCCCCAGGTAGCTCAGAATAGACTTTGAGGGTAACACGGAAACACAGCTGCAGGGTGCATTAACTGGGAATAAAGGCTGGGTCTTTGCTTCGACCGTATCAAATACACTCTCGGGATAATTCCCAAAGCTCAGGCCCTCAAAACGAAGGAAACTCAGATATTGCTGTATCCCTTGCTCTCTTTCCCAATTAAAGGCTGCCTTCAAACAATGGGCACTAAGAAATGAGGACACAGCTCATCAGATCTGTCTGCGCTCCCCGGCGACAAGCACTCTGAGTAGAAGCCACTCGGCTGACACAACCCACTCTTCTGTCGCTGTGAACCTTCTCACCACCCTAACAGAGCAGAGGCTGTTCCTGCTGCAGTACAACAGGTGGAAATAAGAAAACCAGAGGGAGACAAAGCCTGGCTTGTTTAACACGCCGGGGGGACACCCACTGTCCAGCCCTGGGGCCTGCGGCAGCGCCAGGCAGACCAGCAGACACCAGTCCCAGATAACTGCTGACAAGCACCCCGAGAAGAATGTATATGCCTCTAGTATTACACACAAAACCTAACCATTAATTTACTTCCTTAAGGAGCCTAATTTCAAACAAGGAAAAAAACATGCTTTCTATATCAGAGTTTACATAAAGGCTTGTGACGAAGTCTGATCGGTCAGAAATGTCACCCTGATTGCACACGTCAATAGCAGGCAAACAGACCTCCGACAGCAACGCAGTTCAGACAGAGAAGGCTGCTGCGTTTTCCTCGCCTTCTAACTTTTCTACTTGAGTTCAAGTACTTCCTTTGTTGAACAATAACTACAAAGGCACCACGGTCAGCAGAGGGAGGAAAGCGCGGTGCGCCTGCGTGCACACACAAGTACATAACCCACACACACACGGGGGAGGGGCCTCCCGTTTCCACTGTCTCCTCCCACCCGTTCAAGGAACTATGACAGCTCTGGGATTGTCTTTTGTCCTAATGATGCTGACACCTGAATTAGGAAGCAGTTTCATAGTCACATTTTTCTTCCTTTTATAAATTTGGGAAACAGTGTGCTGTTATGAGTACTGAATGATGAGTGAAAACTAGTATCAGCCCCTATAAAATGATTTCACTGAAGGGAAGGGATACTGAAGAAAAACAAAGCTTCCTATTTAATAGGACTTCTGTTACCTATGCTTAGATTAAAAATAAGAGAAACCAGCCCTGGCCGGGTAGCTCTGTTGATTAGAGTTGTCATGATACACCACCAGGGTTACAGGTTCGATCCCCGGTCTGGGCACATACAGAAATCAATTAATGAATGCATAAATAAATGAAATAAAAAAGTGAATGTTTCTCACTCCATGTACCTCTCTAGAATCAATTTTTAAAAAGCTTTAAAAATAAAAGAATCTAATCTTTGAATTCACATGGCATTAGGTCAAAAGACAAATGTGAATGTTTTTTAGTGAACATGTGAGAAGCCTAGAAAACAAGGAAGGAATGGAAAACTTTAGAACCTAAAATATAGTGTTTTCTGTACCTTTTATAATTACCAGGTCTCTCAAATATGAAACCAAGGATGGTATACCATAAAAAGTAGCAACCAGTATAACAAAAATCAGACATCATTATGATAAAATGTTTTGCAAATTATAATCTATAGGCTACGGAATAATAATCAAACATGCTTTGACTGCATGACTTTAATTTCTAGAAATGTGCTATGACAGCTCCAGCTAGATCGTAAGTTAATTTAGTAAAAGAAAGCATTTAAGTTAGACCAAAGTAAGTCCAGCAAAATAAACAGGGAACATGCCTTAACTGTAGAGTGACCATGTAATGTATCCAAACCATTGAGGCTGTGAGAGGAAGAACAAAAGCAAAAATCAGGACTGTTCCAGGCGAAACAAAATAAAAGACCTCTCTAGGTAAAGGTGAGGAACATCTATAGATTCCTGTCTGGAGTTAAAATACTACTTGTAACTTCTAGAAGTTACTGATATTAACTTGCCTGCCATCTCTTATGCTTAGAAGAAAAGGATTATGGAATTCATATGGTAAGTGCCAAAATTAAGGGACTATCACTTAAGTTAAACAGTGCCCTGTGGCCCTGCAGTAACAGGAGGAGCTCTGAGCATTTCACCCCCTAGTGTGACCATCTGGACTCTCCTGGGAGACCCTGAGCTTCTTCACAACTGATAAAAGCAGCTGGAGCCAGGATGCGGTTGGGAAAAAGGATGAGAGGAGACTTTGCCTACACAGGTACTAAAACCATAACCTGACCAGTCATCAAACAACTACAGGTCGTCTAACTGCTGCTAACAAAGTGTGACCTGCGATTCTTAGCTACAGGACCTTCAAGAACTGCTGTATCCAAACTCATGTATCCAAGTTCAAAAACTGCATTTCCGTGCCATTTCAACACTCACTACCTTCACAGTGCTGCACTACTGCAACATATGCGTCTGGATTCACTCATTTTCCCATTTAAACTCCAATAATAACAATAAAAACTAGAGCATTTACACTGGATGTCCAGAGTGTTCTAAGGACACTGTGTGTATGTGGGCACGTGTGTATGAACACATTCAATCAACCCTCTCACCCACTGTGCGAGTGGGGGTCAGATTCAGGGGGCGGAGCAAGGCACCCTGGGTTCCAGCTCCAGAGTCACCACTCGCTAGCTGTATGTCCCCAGGTAGGTGACCCAGCCTCCCTGTGCCTCCCGCTTGTCATCTGTAGAGTAAGGGTGGCCCAGTAACTCATAGCTACTGTAGTGGATATGGATGTATAAAGCACTTACAACAGCCTGGCTCAAAGGTATGCTAACAAACACCAGCTATGATCATTACCTCCCTACTACAAATAAAAAACTGAGTCAAATTGGTTAAACGTGTCACACAGAGAGTAAGTGGAAAAACCAAGATTCACACTCATACTCCAGATTTGGAGTCCAGGCTCTTAACCACTATGTTATACTGCCTCTAAGGATGTCTTAGCTCCTGTTTCAATCAACAATAGTAGGTTCTTCTGTATTTGCAAGAAGAAATTCTTAAAAACCATGCAACTGCCACAACCAAAAAGACATTGTAAGTGTCCAGTGCGAACTACACTAAACCAGAACCAGCAGGTCCCACCCTAAAACCCAGAGCAATCTCAAGCACACAGTGCCTCTGGAACTACCACGAGTTTTGGTTTTCAGACCCCAAACTGTCCTAAGCGGTCTACTCCAAGCCCTGGTGTACACGCAGGCGCAGAAGCGCCCCACACCAGTGGTGTCCTCAGTGTCTTCGTGGAGATGCAGGACGATGAGTGCGGGGAACAGGAGGTCGGAACGGTCCAGCCCCTTCCCTCGCGTCTCCTGCCCCGCCCGTCCGCACACCCCAGCAGAAGCAGGCCAAGCGGGTCCCTGCCACCACTTCTAAACAGGCATTTGATGCAGAGAAAACGCAAAGGAAACAAAGATCGCCTTACCTTTTTAAAAATTTTTCCATTTGGTTGTACTTCATCTTCCTCGTTTAAAACTTCACGTGTTCCCAAGAGTCTTTTGTCTTTGAATTTGTTTTTCGCATACATAAAAACTTTGTCTAGCGTGTCGCAGCCAGGGTACAGTACCGACGCCAAGCCATCCAAACTGTTAACAGATCTGTATGCAGACTCAGGCTTGGAACTTATGGGCTTTGCTTTGATTTGGTTTGATTTTTCTTGTCTTGACTCAGACAAAAAATAATATGGAATGTATGTTAAAACAGTATAAAGTGACATTATAAAATGTATGAAATATAAAAGAATGGGATTAATGGTCTGTTTTAGCTTCATGGTGGATGGTTTTGAAGACACGTGGTTATTCATAAGTGCTCAAAAAGTAGAATTAACAGATCTCTGTAACAACCTAAAAGGAAGAGAAAGAATGATTGTTAGCTCAAAATCATTTTAAAATAACTTTAGGGAAAATTCTTCATACTAGATGGGCAGACGCAGACTTCCATCCATCAAGCGGCAGCTGCCCTCCCGGCCCCGTAAGGTCGTCCATGCCTCCGACCTGTAAGTGACTCACTGTGCCATATCTATTAGCAACGCTGCCACAGAAAGCTTCCACACCACTCTGCACATAGGCCACTGTTCCACGCTAACCCCACGTAACCACACGCACTTCCCAGTGGCGAGGAGGGAGCAAGCGGAAGGCCATAAAAGAACACACTAAAACTGTACCATCTCCTGCTCTTCAGTCACATTACAGTAAGCACTCTGGGATCCACCCCGTTCTCCTCGTGGCCCAGAGCAGCTGCTACCGGCCGCTGAGACCTTTCCCAGGGAGCCCACTCCCTCACTCCAGGCAGCAACAAGCAGTCAGAGGGGGCAGACACAAAATGCACGCCCCACGGTGGTTCTAGGCATTTTCCAGTTCAGGCAGGTTAAACCGTGAAGCAAGAAGGCAGGAAACTTTGACCACTCTATACTTTGCAGCCATCAGAATTCCTGAGGATCTACTATGTGACAGATACTACTGAGAGTACAAGGAAGGCAACAGTGAACAAAGTCTAAGTCCCTCCCCTCATGAAACCTACCCACTCACGGGAGAGGCAGACGAGCAGGTGCACGCAGCACACAGACCAGGTGTGCCCTCTGTGGAGGCTGCACGCTGCAGAGGTCAACTCGCGGAAACAGGCCGGCCCCGGAACTACACAATAAACCAGCGACACCTCCACAAGAAGCCGTGGAAAAGGGGCAGAAGGAATCAGAACTCAGAATTGCTAAAAAAAAAAACACCTAAAATATCCAGTTTAAAACAAAAAGTTACAAAGCATGCCAATAAACAGGAGAGTAGCCCTGGCCGGTTGGCTCAGCGGTAGAGCGTCGGCCTAGCGTGCGGAGGACCCGGGTTCGATTCCCGGCCAGGGCACATAGGAGAAGCGCCCATTTGCTTCTCCACCCCTCCGCCGCGCTTTCCTCTCTGTCTCTCTCTTCCCCTCCCGCAGCCAAGGCTCCATTGGAGCAAAGATGGCCCGGGCGCTGGGCATGGCTCTGTGGCCTCTGCCTCAGGCGCTAGAGTGGCTCTGGTCGCAATATGGCGACGCCCAGGATGGGCAGAGCATCGCCCCCTGGGGGGCAGAGCACCGCCCCTGGTGGGTGTGCCGGGTGGATCCCGGTCGGGCGCATGCGGGAGTCTGTCTGACTGTCTCTCCCTGTTTCCAGCTTCAGAAAAATGAAAAAGAAAAAAAAAAAAAAAGAAACAGGAGAGTATGACCCAATACACAAAGGGAAAAAAGCAGGCAACTGAAACTGTCCTTCAGGGAGCCCAGAGGTCAGCTTTAGCAGACAGAACACCAGAACAGCTATTAGAAACATGTTCAAAGATGTCCAAACAACTAAATGAAACAATGCTTAAAAATTGAAAAGTCCAACTCTGCAGTTTCACAAGATAGGACACCTCCAAATCTGCCCCCGCGCAGCTGGTGAGAAGCCACGACTCCCAGCTGCTCCCGGGGCTCCGCTTGGCATGCCCAGCCGCTTGCCGACAACGTGCTGAGTGGTGCTGTGGAGAGCGAGTCCGGAGGCTGGGTGTCTGCCACCCAGGGGAGGGGAGCCACTGAACGGTTCCGTGGAGGAAAAGGGCACAATGACAAAGGGTCCTACCACTTCCAGGTCATCAGAGCCGCAAAGAAAAAACACATGTCAGTAACCCAGGAGAATGCGTTATCTCACTAAGTACTCCCTCTGAAACTCAAGTTCTGTATGAAAAAATACTGTAATAATAAAAAAAAAAACCTATCTTTATCTACAGATGATATGACTGTACATATAGAATATCCTAGGGGACTTCCAGTCAAGGCAGCAGAGTCGAGATGCATAATGGACTACTTCAGAGTAAAACACTGTAATATCTACAATTTTATATATATAAGTCAAACATGGCAAAATATTTCATTGTTAAACCTCAGTAGTAAACATATAGAGATCCATTATATTCTTCTCTCTGCCTTCCTGTATCGTTAATTTTCTTCATAATAAGTTTTACATTGCCCTTATAAAAAAAGAAACCCACTAAAAAAGTAAAGAACAAAGAGTACCTCAAAGGCTGCAGGATAGAAGATGAATAAACAAAAATCATCTGTATTTCTATGTACTAGCATGAATATTCAGAATATAAAGTTAAGTATTATATTTACCGCACTATCAGAATACTAGGGTTAGATATAACAAGGGAAAACCCCCCCCCAAAAAAATGTTTAAAGATACTAAAGACATAAATAGAAAAATAGCCTGTTTATAAGTTATAAGATAATAACGTCAAAATGGCAACATTCCCCAAACTGACAGAACACAATCCTTAACAAAATCTTACAGAAATCTGTAAGCTAATGCTAAAACTCACATGGAAATTCAAAGTAGCCAGAACAGCCAAAATTTAATCTTTGAAAAAGAACAAGGTGGAATCCAAAACTTAAATGCTAACCACAGAGTATAAAGAATTTCAGGAAGAGTCTAGTGAAAGGTAGAGGCCAGTTCTGGAATCTTCTGAGTCTTCTTAGACCAAATAGTAACTTACGGCCTTGAAGGCTGAGGGAAAGAAGGGAAGGATGGAGCTTCTGAGCAGTGACACCACGTGGCTGGAACAAGCACCAAAGCTGAGGTGCTCCGTCAGGAAACCACCAGCCACCACACCAGGAGGGCAGGCTGGGGGTGAGGCGATCAGGTCAGGTGTCTAAGGCCCCAAACTCTAACAGTCAGATTGTCGTGGCCTTTGGGGCTGGGCAAGGAACTAAAGCTGTATTCCAATCTACACAAATACAACACAGAAAAGTGTACACAGAGTATAACCAACTCGAGACAGCTGAAACTGGAGGCAGGGCAGTAAGATAAAAATAGCTGCTGATGCTTTACTCCTAGACCGAGGCGGGCAGGCGTGAGGTGGGGGCAGCAGCTGGGGCCCAGCGCCTGATGGCGAGACGGTGGCTACAGTGGCAGCTGTTCCTCCAGTCCTTCTTAATAACTGAAACTTTCCACTTAAAACAGTGAGGACCCTCTCTGAGTCCTGAACAGAATAAAGTCACAAGTTAGCACAGTGGCGGGGAAAGATGGGAAAATATTTGGTGCCTTCCCTAAGACGGGATGGCCGGTCAGCGGCTGGCTGGCGGAAAAGAGAGGAAGACAACTCTTGAAAACAAAGGGTTTAAGATGCCCGGAGTCATCCAAACATCCAAACTACGAAATACTGCGAGGGGTCCGAGCTAGAAGCACACACATTGGAGTCATAATGAGATGAAGGATGAGTACCCAGAGAGAAGATGCAGTAAATCTTCAAGATCAAGTTCAAGGACAGAAACCATTGAAGGGAAACCCCTGCGAGACCGAGAGGAGGCCAGGCCCGTCAGAGGTCCAGGATGGACCTGGAAAGGGCTAGGGGAGGAGGAGCCACATCAGAGGTCCAGGAAGGACCTGGAAAGGGCTAGGGGAGGAGGAGCCACATCAGAGGTCCAGGAAGGACCTGGAAAGGGCTAGGGGAGGAGGAGCCACGGAGAAGGGTTCGCTAGTGTCAAACGCACCGAGATGCACCCGCCACGTGCAAATAAGACACTTCATTTTTTTTAATGTTTTAGATAAACTAAGTAAAATAAACCTTTGGCCAACTGCTTCTTACTTGCGGAAGTGAGTATGGAAAATCTAGAAAACAAGGAAACCAGTCCTAGGTACTTATGTCGCGACATCTTAGAATGAGCATCACCTTTCAGAAAGTAAACTTGGACAATCAACCTGTTCATCCTTTCTGTCATAGTTTCTAGGTCCCCAACCTAGTGTAAGAAGGCCTCCTCCACCCTAGGCTAAGCTAATGGTCACTTACATTTTTCATAGTATTTGCATAATTTTCATATTTAGGTATTGACCTAAACTTCAATCAATATGAAGTTTATTTACCTACACTGTGTAAGGGAGAAAGCTAACTTTTTCTTTCAAATAAACTGCCTGAAAACATTTATTAAATCACCATGTTCTCAACCAAAATGTCACCTTCAGCAAGTTCTCACTCATACTTAGATCTGTTTCTGGACACTGTTCCGTTTCTGGGATCTATTTGCCTGCTTCCCTGCTGATACCATATGATTCCAAACGTAGTAGATCTGTAGCAGTGCTTCTCAACTGTGACCCCTGAACCAATCGTATCAGAACTGGAGAATATTTAAAGACACATCTCTCGCCTGACCAGGCGGTGGCACAGTAGATAAACCATCGGACTGAGGCGCAGAGGACCCAAGTTTGAGGCCCTGAGGTCATGTGGGCTCATCTGGTCTGAGCACAGCTCATCAGCTTGAACCCAAGGTCGCTGACTTGAGCAAGGGGGTCACTTGATCTGCTGGAGCCCCCACCCCACTCCGTCAGGCACATATGAGAAAGCAATCAATGCACAACTAAGGTGCTGCAACAAAGATGCTTCTCATCTCTCTCCCTTCCTGTCTGTCCCTCTCTCTGTCTCTCTCTGTCACAAAAAAAAAAAAAACAAATAATGTCTCTCTCCTTCCTCACCTCCCAATATCTATAAATTGAAAACTAGTGGCAGGCTCATCTTTAAACGGCATTCGTGTGATGTTTATGTGCACCAATGGTTGACAGTTCACTGCTTTACACATCTGGTAAAACCCTCACTATCTCTACTTTTCAAAATAAGTAGATTTTAAAGATTTAACATTTCTGTGATGAAACAATTAAAAAAGCAACAGGAAAACAAGATTCAGAAAAAAAAAACACATGACAAAATATACAAAAAGTGCCTAAAAAAATCAGGCAATAAAAAGATAAACTGGGCAAAGAATTCTGTACAAAGAAGCCAACAGAGGAGCTGCGGAGGGCTAATCCACAGAGACAGTACGCTCTCTTAACTTCCGTCAGGGTTAAAATGAAGCAATGCCAGTTTCCATTCAGTAAGTCTCACAGGTTTGTGGAAGAGTGCAATACCCAGAGTCCACTGAAGCCATCTGCCAGGGTTTAAAACACACACGCTTTGCAACCCCACATTCGGAACTCTAGTCTCCAGAGAAGCAAGTACATATTAAGCACATATGAACTAGGATCCAACTATTCACTTATTCCCAAACACTGAATACAGACTTCACACCAAGTGCTCTATTTACCCGAGGACACAGTCACAGGCACGAACAAACGTGAGAGGTAATAGAACACAAATAACTATGTATCCTGTGGTAAGGGGCTAACACAGCAGGCTGAAGAGAAAGAATACAGGGGAGGAGAGGGCTGTCCTTTATGAAGTGGGAAAACAAAGGCATCTCCAGTTATAAGACAGTGAGAGGGAGCCACACGGACATCCGGGAGAAGAGCATTCCAGCTGCACCCAGGGAGAGGAAAGAGGTCGGAGAGCGCAAGCGCAGGATGGGCCCAGATGTTGAAGGGCCCTGCAGTCGGCGAGAAACGTGCTGACATGAGTGAAATCATCTGAACTGCCACGAAAGGGATGTCTCTGGCTACTGAGGACGCAAGGAGACCAGTTGGGAGCCCTTGCAGGGACTCTGATGTGAGATGACAGTGGCTCAGACCAAAGCAAAAATGAAGTAGTAGTGAGAAATGACCCAATCAGACTGCTTTCAAAGTGCGGCCTTACATCCAGTGAGAGAAAAAGAAGAATCAAAAGTGACTAAGGTTTTTGGCTTGAGACATTGAAAAAAGACAAAAGAGATGTTCCTTACGAGTAAGGGAGACTGCAGGAGAAGGAGGTTTGGGGAAAGACCACTTCTGTCTTGTGGAAGGTAGCTTTGGGAGTTCTCAGCACGTCGGTGGTCTTCACAGTCCGGCCTTGGGTCAAGTACTGGAGCTGGTCAGGTGACTTGTGCTGAGCAGGCAAGCAGACTGCCTGCCCTCTTCTGGGACAGCCCAGCATACAGACTGGGTTAGCTTTTGGTTTGCTGATGTGGGCTTAGCATGAGCGACTCCATCTTGGCCTAATCTGCTTACTCCTAGTTTTCTGCCTTTGAAATAATATTGCTGTGTCCTTCAAGCTTTGCCTTCAGACTATACTGCTTACTTCTCCTTCCTGTTAGTCATCTATTCCTGAATCAATGAATAAATCCTACAAGACCATTCAAGACTGTCATATTACTCTAAATTTTTTGCAAATGTTTCATCTTCAGAGAATCATGAAGAAGCTCTGATACTCAAATACAGGTGTCTGATAAATTTTTAAATGATATCTTTGAAATGGGTAAAGTTTTGAAGAACTCTAAGAAAAATTGATTCATAAAACTTCTAACAAAAGGAATAAGATCAATAAGGCTTAATAACATGAGAATGAATGAAGTTCTGAGGATGATTATAATTTAAATGACTTTTTATTTGAAATAGTACCGGTTCTTTAATCTTCTGTTCTCCAGGTACAAGGAAACCACGTCTCCTAAGCTACCTCTGACTCGGAGCCATCTGGTAAGTTGTATCTGTGAGCAGAACCGAAACACTTTCCTAGTTCTCCCCCCAGACCCCTCCAGAATTTGGAAACTCTCCTGAATATTCTTATTTTCACTGCAATATTGTTATTTGCCTAAGTTAAATAAGAACTCTGTACTGCACAATCCAGTGGATCTCTCATGATCCCTTTTACTGGAAAAAAAAAGAATTTTTCCTTTCTAAAACCCTAAATAGTAACACAATCTTTAAAATCCTTGAAGATTTCACCTCTGACCCCAGAGCAGTCACTTCTCTTATGAATGAAATCAGACTATACAGTTGAAAATCAAGATCATTAATCATTGTAAGTACTTCCTTTATACCACGAGTTAAAAGGTCAAGCAATTCTGGACCAGATCAATTAAAGACGTTATTAGAGGACTGAGTCACAGCCCCATCTGGATTAGACAAATTTTCAATTCACAACAAGAAAATCTGACTAAAAAATGATAGTTGAGTCTTTTTCTTTGTAAGAAAACTATTAAGGCTGTATTTATTCTAACCTCAGAAAATGAAATTTGGACCCTAAAGGTATACATTGGGAGGAAGGAAGGGAGAAAGAGAGAAAAAGAAAGAAAGGAAGGAAAACCAGCAAGTCTTTGCTGTGAATATATAAGGTCTACCGGAAAGTTCTGTCCGTTTCTATCATAACAAGTTTCGACACGTAAGCACATGTTTATTTGGCGCATGTGTGCCTCTCTATTTTTATCACTTAATGTATACATACTGACGTAGCAAATTAACTAAAACAAAGTTGATTCACTTAAGTCTTATGTGTGAAGCCATAGTGTACCCATGGCTACTGATCAAGTTCATTTACGCCACTGTAATTTTTACGAATTTCGACAAGGAAGAAATGCTACAGAAGTATGTCTGTCGCATCCACCATATTCCCTGGACTTAGCACCCTCCGACTATCACTTGTTTTTGTCCTTACAAAATTTTTTCAAGGGCAAAAAATTCAAAAATGAAGAAGATATCAAACAAGCACTGGTTCAATTTTTCGCATCAAAAGATAAAACATTTTTCAAAAACGGGATATACAAATTGCCCTCACGCAGGCAAGAAATCATTAATAATAATGGCAATTATATTATTTAATAAAGTTTATTAACGGTAAGAAAAATTTGTATTTTGTTTTATTCCAAAAATGGACAGAACTTTCCGGTAGACCTTATATTTAAATTAAAAACTGAAACCAGCTGAATAGAACCAACTAACTTTCCATAATCCTCAGTTACTCATGTAACGTTTCAACTATTTTAGTCCTTTTATTATAATAGTTGAAATAACAACAGGACTCTTGAGTCTTCTCCTCAAACCATATACAGTCCCCACACTTCCCAAACCCTGATCCAGACACATTATTTTCAATTTACTTTTATTCTATCTACTTTCTCTAGATAAAGTCCAAGCCACATGTTCTTAAAATATAACAACAACAACAAAATGCTAGGTCTTTGTATAAAATCAAATAGGAAACAGAAAAGCAGGCAAGGAAATGTATACCCTTTTCAGCTTGATACAGAATAGGACTCAGAACACATACATGCAGAAGCATACATATACATATACACATACACAGTCTATGCTATGCCACTAATTACTAAGAGACCCTGGCCAAGTCACTAAATCTTCATTTGCTCACCATTAAGGTTGATGGAATTCAACTAAATCTATTCAAGACTATATTCTACTGATGCCTAGTACTTCCAGGTCAATTTAGAAGTACTACCAATCACCAAACATTGATTTACGTAACCTGAAGAACTCATTTCTTTTTTTTATATTAGGTACTTTAACACACTTTTTTTGGGGGGAAGTCAGGGACAGGAAGAGTTCCCCTGCTTAAAAAAAAAAAAAAAAAAAAAAAAAGAGGCATAAAAACTCCCTTTAGGAACATAAAAAGAAAGCAGGTGAAAGCACTCTACATAAATCCAATACACAATGTATTTTTAATAGTACTTAAGATTTTATTTATACAAAACTATTTATACTAATATTTTTCTTTTATCTTATTTCTTACACCCTGCCGACAGATACCAATGTCAGTTCAACTGTCCTCTTAATGAGCATTCAGGCTCCAGAGCCAAACAGACTAGGTTTGACCCTCACAGCAGCTCTACTATTTGCTAAATGCCACCTCAGGTAAATTACCTTTCTAAGCCTCAGTTTCCTTATCTGTAAAATGTGAATAACATATGTATCATAAGATTAATGGAATTAAACAGTTATACATGTAAAGAACATAATGCTTGCCTTATAATAATAAGCACCCCAATCTCTTCTATTACCTTAATCATTGTTTAATACATTGACAATTTCAGAGGTCAGAAGAGGCTGACACCATATATCCACCCATGAAGTCCCTTATAAAAGAAGAGGAAGCAAAAACAATTTAGCATCTTGTATTTGAAACTGGTGCTGCTTCACTCAGCAACCCCACTTAACTAGTCCGTTCTGGGGTATCTATCTCCCCCTGAGCTTCCGTTATATGATTACAAGTTTATTTTTAAGACAATTCATACACTAAACATACCCCATGTTAAAATGTAAATGTCCTTGGACTTTGTAACAGACCTGTTGAACCCTACTTTCTGGACCCCACTCCAGTCCCGAAGGTAGAGAACACAGGTGGAATATAACCGATTCAACTCAGACCCTCCCCAGACTTCCTAACTCTCCAGGTGTCAGTCTTGTCTCCACCCTTTGTAACGCCATACCAGGCCCTGCCCACACACAGAGTACCGAGGGGAGGTTCTGTGGTCCATTCATCTGTTCCGTCATGCGGTGTATTCCCAACCACCCCTACCCAGACAACCCCTTCCAAACACACACCCCAACACCCGCTTCAGGCTTCTGAGTCATTCTGCCCTCAGCTTCCTCACCTATGGGAAAACCTAATGCTACTCTGCTTTCTACCTGCCTTCTCAAGCCACATATCCCCCTTCTTTCTAGTAAGTCAAAAAACATGCAGTGTGAAATTCTCTATACAGAAGTAAAGCATTTTATTCAAGACTACCTCACTGAAGGAGAACAGGGGAATAGCATGTTCAGTCACCATTACGTCATCCAACTGGTAAGGCAAAAAGCCCCACTCACTGCAATCATTTGACATATTTCTCAGTATAACTAACTAGCCAAGAATTGAATGGCTTGACTATATTAAGACAATAAGAATAGGACTATTTATCCCTTATTCCAATTAGTACTTATTTATTCCAATAGTCCCTACAAAATGGCTAGTTAATAAAAGCCAACTATATAAATATTTCAGAACAGGAACTATTGGATTACATAAGGACACCTTCCTGGCTAGACGGTACTCCGGGGTCTTAGTAACTCCAATGTAATCCCGCTAAGTACTCTACTTAACACTGCATGAACCTGTCTACACAAGGCGAGTGAGCAGACGGCCGAATTTTTAAGTTAAGACTATTCCAGTTAAATTAACAATTTTACTTCCAAACTTACCATTTCCTTGCCCAGAGTAAAATAAAAATAAAATTAAAGAAAATTCAAAGGCCAGGGGCTAAATATAATTGTTTCAGACATACGAAATATTGTTAGCTAAAGTAAACGTGCTTATAATGACAGCAAATATGCATGTATGAGAAAAGATGTTTCTTTGGGCAAGTTTAGCCTTTGGGATTTTTCTTTAATTCTTACATAAATATTTTCTTTTTCCCATAAAGTCCCATTATTTTGCCACCAACAAAGCTTTTCTGAAACAAGAAATTTCAAAATCAAAGCTACTAAGACAAGGAGTTGTCTTCTTTCTCCCGTTCTCCACTTTCCAGCGGGCCCAGTTTTCTGGCCTCTGCAGCTTTTCATGTTCAAAAACTAGATTGTTTTAAAAACACAAGACACACACACACACCGTTCAGGAGCTACGAAAAATATTTGGTGTAATTCTAAGAACCTTTTCCTGTTAAGCCAAGCAAACCCACAGCCGTCCTATCTCCTTCCAAACTTCTAACACAAATGGAAATACTCTGAATAATTTCTTTCTATGCCATGGCTATATGCAGTCAAGACTTTCTGCTCCCATCTGAATGTGGGGCACTGGGTCATCGAGGTGAGCAAGTAAGTCCTGAGGCCATTTAACTTTCTATTCAACTTTCTATTTTAATGTGAATTACAAGTATCATGAACAGAATATGCTTTTGTTTAATGAATATAATTGAACATTAAGAAAAAAATAAGAGAATAAGCTTACTGACTTACTGTGACCTCTAACAAACTTAAAACACGACATAATAATTATGATAATGAGTCTAAATTTATTCATACACAATTCTATTTGTTAATTTGTCTATTTTTAAATTCTACATAATCATTTTTAGATGAACTACTAACAGCATTAAAATAAAACTTATCAAGCCTGACCAGGTGGTGGCGCAGTGGGTAGAACGTCAGACTGGGATGCAGAGGATCCAGGTTTGAGACCCCGAGGTCGCCAGCTTGAGCAAGGGCTCATATGGTTTGAGCAAAGCTCACCAGCTTGAACCCAAGGTCACTGGCTCGAGTAAGGGGTTACTCAGTCTGCTGAAGGCTCACGGTCAAGGCACATATGAGAAAGCAATCAATAAACAACTAAGGTGTTGCAACAAAAACTGATGATTGATGCTTCTCATCTCTCTCCATTCCTATCTGTCTGTCCCTATCTATCCCTCTCTCTGACTCTCTCTCTATCTCTGTAAAAATAAAAAACTGTATCAAAATTCACTTCTCAGCCCTGGACAGTTGGTTCAGTGGTAGAGCGTTGGCCTGGAATATGGAAGTCCTACGTTTGATTCCCAGTCCAGGCGCACAGAAGAAGCAACCATCTGCTTCTCCACTGCTCCCCCTTTTTCTCTCTCTTTCTCTCTCTTTTCACCTCCCACAGCCATGGCTCTGTTTGAGCAAGTTGGCCCCCGGTGCTGAGGATAGCTCCATGGCCTCTCCTCAGGCACTTATATAGCTCTGTTGCTGAGCAATGGGGCAGCAGCCCTAGATAGGCAGAGCATCACCCAGTAGGGAGGTTGTCAGATGGATCCAGTCGGGGTGCATGCAGGAGTCTGTCTCTGTCTTACTGCATCTCACATAATTAAAAAAAGGAAGAAAGAAAGATAAAAGATAATCACTTCTCTAGATTTTTTAAGGAGTATAAAAGACTTCCATCTAACAACTACATAAAGGACAAGCACACCTGTGAATCAGTTCGGTTTTTCCATCATTTCCTAAGTCACAGGGCTTCCAAATATGGGCAGTTCACAAATGTGAAAAGAAAGAGTTCTAAATTTTAGACTTCAAGACACGGGGTCCCTCAAACAGTCCATGAAATTCCCTTTACTCTATAATATAGGTAACCAAGATAAAACACAAATTTCTTTTCCTTTTGGATGCATGCTTGCATCTAGGCAATGATGAGAAAGTGACCTCTGTCACTTTGCCATAGTACTTTATTAACATGCACAGCCTCCCTTTCCCCCCTAAGTATATGTACTAACCTCCAAAATGACTTCACCTACTACCCCAATCTACCAGGCCCTTTATAAAGGTAATACTAATTACATCTATATAAATGCCATACCTATTGTTTAATATGCAGTAGATTATATTTACAATATCAACTCCATTGTAAATCTAAACTTTGTTGATCCATTCTTGGCTAGATTTCAAGGTTTGGGGTTTCCCTAACCCATTAATCACTAAAAGAAATTCACAGAGAAAGTACTGTGTTCCAATGTACAGTATTTACTTAGTCACTTCACAGCACTCCTCGTTTGGCCAAGTTCATCACTCAGGAAGACGGAAAGAAACGTCTACAATCCAGTGAAGGCACATTGACGGGCAAGGCAGGTCTACTTCTCCAGCACACCGACTTCACTTACAGACGGTCATCTCGGATGTGCACAGAAATGCACGTCTGCCTTACCGAAGTGGCAAGGTGGGCAAAGATTTTGAAATGATTTCAAAAACAGAAATGTCAACAATCGTGATTCTAATAGATAAAGTAGATAAAATTACATTTATTGATTTATATTCTCAAAGCACTTTACCACCGTGGACTACTCCTTATAATAATTCTGTCCCAATTTACTTTCGCTTCTCCAAATGCTAAAAATCTTTCAGGTTGCTTGATCCTAAATTCTTGCCCCCAAATTTCACAAACTCGAATTCACTTCAGAAGGAGAGAATAAAACTGGGCTCTATTTCACCCATGACAACTATAATTTACATGCAGGATCTGCCTCAGGTTAACGAAACACCTGTTCCCCTTTCCTACCCTGAACCTGCTTCTGTTAGAATGTTCAGTTAGGAATTTAAAATAACATTCACAGTAATACAAGTCTAATTAGTGCTAAACTTTGCAAAATAAAGAGACTACTGAGTTCAAACTCTTCCAGGTACATAATGAAATTAAAATTGAGGAAAGGAAGGTAAATGATATTGCTGAATAACATAGTTTAATGTTCCAATGGGTTTGCATGGAATTAAAATGAGTATGAAAGCTACCATCTCATAACTTCATAATTTCACAATCACAAAATGGAAATGTTTTTTTTTTTAGTTTAGCCACAATTTGATTTAATACATTTTATGCCTAATATAAAATATTTTGGCCCTGGCCGGAAGCACAGAAGTCGCCAGTTCGATCCCCAGTCAGGGCACAGACAGGAGCAGATTTATGAACCCCCCCTCTTTCTCTCCCTCCCCTTCCTCTCCCTCTAAAATCAACAAAATAAACATTGTTTTAAATTATTTTAAAAATATATTGCAATTAAAACATTTTACCAGGTGACAATGGTAGGAGGTGCTAGAGTCTTCAAGATACACACCTTTATTTCAATAACCTGTCAAGATAAACACATGAAGACAAGCATTACTACTCACACTGGTTAATCAGAGCCAAACATCAACCTTTTCCTGGAGACTTTTCTACTTCCAAAACTCACAGAAAAATTTGTTGTTTTCTAAAAACACCATCTAGCACACTATCAAATGACATTTTATCATGCAGCTTTTCACCAAAAGGAGAATAGTATGTATCAATACACACCTATTAGAATGGCCACCTGACCAGGCAGTGGTGCAGTGGATAGAGCGTTGGACTGGGATGCGGAGGACCCGGGTTCGAGACCCCCAAGGTCGCCAGCTTGAGTGCGGGCTCATCTGGTTTGAGCAAAGCTCATCAGCTTGGACCCAAGGTCGCTGGCTCGAGCAAGGGGTTACTCGGTCTGCTGTAGCCCCACGGTCAAGATACATATGAGAAAGCAATCAATGAACAGCTAAGGTGTCACAACGAAAAACTGATGATTGATGCTTCTCATCTCTCTCCGTTCCTGTCTGTCCCTCTCTCTGACTCTCTCTCTCTCTGTCAAAAAAATAAGTAAATAAATAAATAAAAAGTGACCAGTAGAATGGCCAAACTCCGCAACACAAATGTAACAGCCCAAATGCTGGCAAGAAGGCAGAACAACAGAAACTCTCCTTCACTGCTGGTGGGAATGTAAAATGGTGCGACCACTTCTGAAGACAGTCTGGCAGTGTTTTAGACTAAACATACCCTCACCATATGACCCAGCAATTGAGCTCTTTGAAATTTACCCAAATGAGTCAAAAATTTCCTCCAGGAAACACTGCACACTAATGTGCACAGCAGCTTTATTCATAATTACCAAAACATAACAATAACCAAGATGTCCTTGAGTAGGTGACTGGATAAACCCTGTACACGCAGACAATGCCAAGAAGAAATGAGCTATCAAGTCATGAAAACACACAGAGGAACCTTAAACGCAGACTACTAGTGAAAGAAGTCAATCTGAAAAGGCTACACACTGTATATTTCAACTATAGGACATCCTGGAAAAGGCAAGGTGACTGAGAACATGGAGACAGCCAAAGGCTGCCAAGGCGAAGGGGAAACTGAGATAAATCGGCGGAGCACAGGATTTCAAAGGCAGAGGAACTACTCTACATGATATTAAAATTAAAACGGTAGATACACATCATCACGTTTCTCAAAACCCATGGATGTACAACACCAAGAGTGAACCTGTTGTAAACTAAGGACTCTCAGTGATAAATGAATGTATACACAATGTGGACTCCCCAACGGTAATAAATGTACATAGGCCTCCGGTGTGGGATGCTGATAGTGTAGGTCATGCAGACGTGAGGGCAGCAGTATCCGGGAAACTTCAATCTTCTGCTCAGTCTTACTGTGAACCTGACACTGCTCTCAAAAAATAAAGTCTGCTGCAGGAAGACAAGATGGCGCTGGAGTAGGAGGACATACCAACATCCACTTCCCAGAACCAAAGTGGATTACAAAATAATTTTAAGAAGTATCATCTGGGCCCTGGCCGATTGGCTCAGCGGTAGAGCATCAGCCTGGTGTGCAGGAGTCCCGGGTTCGATTCCCGGCTAGGGCACACAGGAGAAGCGCCCATCTGCTTTGCCACCCCGCCCCCTCTCCTTCCTCTCTGTCTCTCTCTTCCCCTCCCGCAGCCGAGGCTCCATTGGAGCAAAGATGGCCCAGGCACTGAGGATAGCTCTGTGGCCTCTGCCTCAGGTGCTAGAATGGCATTGGGTGCAATAGAGCAACGCCCCGGAGTGGTAGAGCATCGCCCCCTGGTGGGCAGAGCCTCACCCCTGGTGGGCGTGCTGGGTGGATCCCGGTTGGGCGCATGCGGGAGTCTGTCTGACTGCCTCCCCATTTCCAGCTTCAGAAAAATGAAAAAAAAAAAAGTAGGAAAAGCAGAAATGTAGAAAGGGCTGCCCAGCTCCCCGGAGCGATCAGCAGCCAGGAGAGACTCACGTGGCGGAAGGGTGTTTAGCAGAGAGGGGAGGGTCCTGAGTCCCAGGAACAAAGCCCCAGCCTGCAGCCCCAGAGCCCAGAAGAGGCGTAGGACAGTATTTAGCTGGAAACAAGTCAGGATACTGTTTGTGAGAAAGAGTCTGATTTCTCAGACCCAGGATTCTTCTTAAAGGGACTGCGCAGAAAACCTCTCTCACAACCACTTACCCGGGGTTCCGGGGACGGGGAGAGAAGAGAGGACCAGAGTAGCAAGAAGAGAGTGTAATCTAGGAGGCACAGGGAGAAACATTTTGGGAGACAGCCACCCTAACACCTGGGACAAGTCACTCCCCAAATCTGAAATGAATATTTCCCCCCGGAAACAGCAATACCAGCAAAGGGAAGCAGGACACCAGCCAAACAAGCTCTCCCGTGGCTCTGAGAGCAGAGTTGCTTAGAAGGAGGGAGCTTTCGGGTCTACAGTAGTGAGTAGTAGGGTCTGAGCTGCAGCGCCCGCACCCACGCTGAGGACTCGCTGGAGGGCGGGTGGCGGCGGGACGTGGAGGCGTGGTTCTGTTGGCAGGAGCGGAAGCCAGGTGGCCACCCCTGGGCTCACGTGTGCACCCAAGCACATAATCACAGCCACTCCCGTGAAGGAGAGGTGGAAACCACAGCAACAGCCCCAGTGGGCAGGCACCAGCAACGCACATACCCAAAAGCCCTAGGCAGCAGCAGCAGAGGGGGTGGCGGGCCTGCAGACAGACCATACCTAGGGAATGTTGGATCCACCGGGTACGAGAACAAACGTCGGAGACTTTCAGGAGCTTAGATCATACTTTATTGGTCAAGTTTAACATGCGCAGGGGCGAACTCCCCAGATGTCCGGAGACGCCTTACTCACAGGGAGATGCAAATGAGTCGCCCCTGGAGCTCACAGCCAGGTCCTTATATATCCTAAGTAAGCAACTATTTACAGAAGCAGATGTGGCAGTTACCTATTCGCTAAGGGGGTTGCACGCAGCATAGGAACAGGGGCTGGGTTTAGCTTAGTGGCGAATTTCAAACATAAACTTCTGATAAGGGTCTCTGACCAATGGAATGCAAACGTTTGTCTTCCTTTGTGCTGATCTTCTTTGTTCTCAGCCTCACAGGGGCTCTATCAGCACCTCCCTGTTCCGGCTCCTTCAATAGTTACACTCTGGCAGTCTCAGCACACCTTCCTGAATCTAACAGGAACAGAGGCCATACCCAGTAGACTCCAGAGGCCAAAACTTTCCTTTACACAGAGAAAATACGAAGGCAACGAAATGCAACACAAATGAACCAAGAGAAATCCCCAGAAAAGGACCTGCATGAATCAGATATAACCAAATTACCAGATGCAGAGTTTAAAATAACGATTGTTAGGATGCTCAAAGATATTAGAACAACAATAGATGGTCATTACGAACACCTAAATAAAGAGATAGCAACTATAAAAAAGGACATTGAAATAATAAAAAAGAATCAGTCAGAAATGACAAATACAGTATCTGAAATAAAGAACACAATGGAAGGAATTAAAAGCAGGATGGATGAAACGGAGAATCGAATCAGCGAGTTAGAGGACACGGAAGCAGAGCAGAAAAAAGAAAAGAGACTCAAAAAGTCTGAGGAAACTCTTAGAGAGCTCTGTGACAACATGAAGAGAAATAACATCCGCATCATAGGGGTTCCTGAAGAAGAAGAGAAAGAACAAGAGATAGAGACTTTGTTCAAGCATATCATAGCTGAAAACTTCCCTCAATTAAGGCAGGAAAACATCCCTCATGTTCAGGAAGCACAGAGAACTCCATTAAAGAGAAATCCAAAGAAATCAACACCAAGACATATCATAATTAAAATACCAAAGCTAAGTGATAAAGAGAAAATATTAAGGTGCTAGACAAAAAAAGACTATCACCTACAAAGGAGCCCCCGTAAGGATGACTTCTGACTTCTCAACAGAAATACTTGAGGCCAAAAGGGAATGGCAAGAAATATTCAAAGTAATGCAGAACAAGAGCCTACAACCAAGACTACTTTATCCAGCAAGGCTATCATTTAAAATAGAAGGAGAAATAAAAAGCTTTACACACAAAAAAAAACCCTCAAGAAATTCACTACAACCAAACCAAGGCTGCAAGAGATGCTAAGGGACCAGTTGTAAACAGATCAAAGGAGAAAAAGAATATAGCAAAAGAGGAATACAGTTTTAAAGAATATAATGGCAATAAACAATTACATATCAATAATAACCTTAAATGTAAATGGATTAAATGATCCGATCAAAAGACATAGGGTAGCTGCATAGATCAGAAAACAGGACCCATACATATGCTGTCTACAAGAGACACACCTTAAATCAAAAGATGCACAAAGACTGAAGATAAAGGGATGGAAAAAAATATTTCAGGCAAATGGAAATGAAAAAAAAAGCTGGGGTAGCAATACTTATATCAGACAAAATGGACTTTAAAACAAAGACTATACTTAGAGATAAAGAAGGTCACTACATAATGATAAAGGGAACAACCCAAAAGGAAGATATAACCGTTATAAATATCTACGCACTTAATATAGGTGCACCTAAATATATAAAGCAGACTTTGATGGATTTAAAGGGCAAGATCAACAGCAATACTATAATAGTAGGGGATTTCAATACCCCATTAACATCATTAGATAGATCCTCAAGAAAGAAAATTAACAAACAGCAGACTTAAAAGACATATTAGATCAACTCGATTTAATAGATATCTTTAGAACCTTTCACCCTAAAACAGCAGAATATACATTCTTTTCAAGCGCTCATGGTACATTTTGTAGAATAGACCACATTAGGGCACAAAAGCGGTCTTAACAAATTTAAGAAGATTGAAATCATATCGAACACTTTATCTGATCACAATGGCATGAAACTAGAAATCAACCATAACAGAAAAACTGAAAAATACTCAAACACTTGGAAACTAAATAGCATGTTATTAAATAACAAATGGGTAAACAAGGAGATCAAAGAAGAAATTTTAAAAATTCCTAGAAACAAATGATAATGAGCATACATCAACTCAAATTTATGGGACACAGCAAAAGCAGTCCTGAGAGGGAAGTTCACAGCATTACAGGCATACCTCAAGAAGCTAGAAAAAGCTCAAATAAACAACTTGACCCTACATCTAAAAGAACTAGAAAAAGAACAGCAAGTAAAGCCCAGAGCTAGTAGAAGGAAGGAAATAATAAACATCAGAGCAGAAATAAATGACATAGAGGCTAAAGAAACAATACAGAGGATCAATGAAACCAGGAGCTGGTTCTTTGAAAAGGTAAACAAGATTGATGAACCTTTAACCAGACTCACCAAGAAAAAAAAATAGAGGACTCAAATAAATAAAATTAGAAATGAGAGTGGAGAAATAACAGCTGACACAACAGAAATACAAAATATTGTAAGAAAATACTATGAAGAACTATACGCCAAAAAACTAGAGAACCTAGATGAAATGGACAAATTCCTTGAAACATATATTGTTCCAAAAATTAATCTGGAAGAATCAGAAAACCTAAACAGACCGATTACAACAAATGAGATCGAAACAGTTATCAAAAACTCCCAAAAAAGAAAAGTCCTGGGCCTGATGGCTTCACAAGTGAATTCTACCAAATATTCAAAGAAGAACTAACTCCTATCCTTCTCAAGCTATTTAAAAAAATTCAAGAGGAAGGAAGACTTCCTAGCTCCTTTTATTAGGCGAGCATAATTCTAATTCCAAAACCAGGCAAAGACAACACAAAAAAAGAAAATTATAGGCCAATATCCCTGATGGATTTAGATGCAAAAATCCTCAACAAAATATTAGCAAACCGGATCCAGCAATATATGAAAAAAATCATACACCATGATCAAGTGGGATTTATCCTTGGGAGGCAAGGCTGGTACAATATTCACAAATCAATCAATGTGATTCATCACATAAACAAAAGAAAGGAGAAAAACCACATGATAATTTCAGTAGATGCAGAAAAAGCATTTGATAAAATCCAGCACCCATTCATGATCAAAACTCTCAGCAAAGTGGGAATACAGGGAACATACCTCAACATGATAAAAGCCATCTGTGACAAACCCACAGCCAACATCATACTCAATGGGCAAAAATTAAAAGCAATGCCCTTAAGATCAGGAACAAGGCAGGGGTGCCCCCTTTTACCACTCTTATTCAACATAGTTCTGAAAGTCCTAGCTACAGCAGTCAGACAAGTAGAAGAAATAAAAGGCATCCAAATTGGAAAAGAATAAGTAAAACTATCATTATTTGCAGATGATATGATATTGTATATAGAAAATCCTAAAGTCACAATCAAAAAACTACTAGACCTGATAAATGAAAGGTGGCAGGATATAAAATCAATACTCAGAAATCAGAGGCATTTTTATACACCAACAATGAACTGTCAGAAAGAGAAATTAAGGAATCAATCCCCTTTACCACTGCAACCAAAAAAATAAGTACCTAGGAATAAATTTAACCAGGGAGATTAAAGACTTGTACTCGAAAAATTATAAAACATTGATAAAAGAAATCAGGGAAGATATAAACAAGTGGAGGCATATACCATGATTATGGTTAGAAAGAATAAACATCATTAAAATGTCTATATTACCCAAAGCAATTTATAAATTCAATGTAATACCGATTAAAGTACCAATGACTTACTTCAAAGACATAGAACATATATTCCAAAAATTTATATGGCATCAAAAGAGAACACAAATAGCCTCTGCAATCTTGAAAAGGAAGAATAAAGCGGGAGGTATCACACTTACGGATATCAAGTTATATTATAAGGCCATTGTACTCAAAACAGCCTGGTACTGGCATAAGAACAGGCATATAGATCAATGGAACAGAACTGAGAAACCAGAAATAAACCCACACTTTTATGGAGAACTGATATTTGACAAAGGAGGTAAGAGGATACATTGGAGTAAAGACAGCCTCTTCAATAAATGGTGTTGGGAAAATTGAACAGCTACCTGCAAAAAAATGAAACTAGACCACCAACTTACACCATTCACAAAAATAAACTCAAAATGGATAAAAGACTTAAATGTAAGCCGTAAAACCATAAGCATCTTAGAAGAAAACATAGGCAGTAAGCTCTCTGACATCTGTCGCAGCAATATATTTGCCGATTTGTCTCCACAGGCAAGTGAAACAAAAGACAGGATAAACAAATGGGACTTTTTCAAACTAAAAAGCTTCTGCACAGCTAAAGACAATCAGAACACAATAAAAAGACAAACTACACAATGGGAGAATATATTTGACAATGCATCTGATAAGGGGTTAATAACCAAAATTTATAAAGAACTTGTAAAACTTAATACCAGGAACACAAACAATCCAATCCAAAAATGGGCAAAAGAAATGAATAGACACTTCTCCAAAGAGGACATACAGATGGCCAACAGGCATATGAAAAAATGCTCAACATCACTAATCATTAGAGAAATGCAAATTAAAACCACAATGAGATATCACCTCACACCAGTCAGAATGGCGCTCATCAACAAAACAACACAGAATAAGTGCTGGCGAGGATGTGGAGAAAAGGGAACCCTCCTGCACTGCTGGTGGGAATGCAGACCAGTGCAGTCACTGTGGAAAACAGTATGGAGATTCCTCAAGAAATTAAAAATCGAACTGCCTTTTGGCCCAGCTATACCACTGTTAGGAATATACCCCAAGAATACCATAGCACTGTTTCAAAAGAAGAAATGCACCCCCATGTTTATGGCAGCATTGTTCACAATAGCAAAGATCTGGAAACAGCCCAAGTGTCCATCAGAGGACGAGTGGATTAAAAAGCTTTGGCACATATATACTATGGAATACTACTCAGCCATAAGAAATGATGACATCGGATCTTTTACAACAACATGGATGGACCTTGATAACATTATACTGAGCGAAATAAGTAAATCAGAAAAAACTAAGAACTATATGATTCCATACATAAGTGGGACATAAAAATGAGACTCAGAGACATGAACAAGAATGTGGGGGTTACAGGGTGGGAGGGGGGGGGTAGGGGAGGGGAGGGACACAAAGAAAACCAGTTAGAAGGTGACGGAAGACAATGTTATCAATGTCACCCCATTAAAATTAATCAAAAAAATAAATAAATAAAGTCTGCTTTTTAAAAAAAACTTGTTTTAAGTATATTGAGTTTATTCACTCATTAGGATGATGGTCAAGAATTACTAATATGTACAAACAGTATTTCACTGTTTAACACTTTTCTACATTATCTCAACGATTTCCTCAGTCACTTGAGAAGCAGGTAGTTAGCTGTCAACAATTTTTTTAAATGTACAAACATCAGCCTAAACGAACAAAGCCAGTAAGTAGAGAACAGTTAAATATTTTGAGTCAAAATTCAGCACACCACTACCTCATTAATTTCCTCATCCCATGGAAGGCAGCCAAAAGATATACTTAAAAACAGGCCCTAGACACTTCTCCAAAGAGGACATACAGATGGCCAATAGACAAATGAAAACATGTTCAACATCACTAATCATTAGAGAAATGCATATTAAAACCACAATGAGATATCACCTCACACCAGTCAGAATGGCGCTCATCAACAAACAACACAGAATAAGTGCTGGCAAGGATGTGGAGAAAAGGGAACCCTCCTGCACTGCTGGTGGGAATGCAGACTGGTGCAGCCTCTATGGAAAACAGTATGGAGATTCCTCAAAAAATTAGAAATGGAACTGCCCTTTGACCCAGTCATTCCACTTATAGGAATATATCCCAAGGACACCATATCACCAACTAAAAAAAGAAATGCACCCCCATGTTTATGGCAGCATTGTTCACAACAGCGAAGATCTGGAAACAGCCCAAGTGTCCGTCAGTGGATTAAAAAGCTGTGGTACATATATACAATGGAATACTATGGGGCTATGAAAAAGAAGGAAATATTACCTTTTGCAACAATATGGAGGGACCTGGAAATTATTATGTTGAGTGAAATAAGCCAGGCAGAGAAAGAAAAATACCATATGACCTCACTCATTTGAGGAATCCAAGGAATAATGAGAACTGAGGAACGGAATTGAGACAGAGGAGGGATCAAAGGGACCAGAGGAAAAGAGGACAGAGGGAAAGGGGATGAGAGGATGGGATAAACCTGAAGGGAAGGGGGGAGGGCGCTGTAGGGAGGGGGACAAGGGAGATGTTGAGGGAAACGGGGGAGAGGGGATGCATTCGGGGTGACCGTAGAATCTATGTAAACACAATTAATTAAATGAGAAGAAATAAAGAAAAAAAACAAACAAAAACAGGCCCTAACCTAGCTGTTTCTCAGTAGCTATGGCTCTAGACAAGTTCGCTCATTTATTCATCTATCAGTCTGTCCATCCAAGGGGAAAAATACTATAAATGTATTTTATATTCCTTGTGCCAGCATCCTAATTCAGAAATGAGAACATAAAGAATTCATAGCCATAACATCTATAACATATCCATAACAGATTTATAAAAAAATAATAGAAAATACAAAAGGAAAAAATGGGCCACGTATATTCACAGAAAAAATAAAAATCCTAACATCCATTAACTGTGAAAAAAATGGCCAACCTGCCTGACCAGGCGGTGGCGCAGTGGATAGCGCATCGGACTGGGATGCCGAGAACCCAGGTTCGAGACCCCGAGGTCGCCAGCTTGAGCACGGGCTCATCTGGTTTGAGCAAGAGCCCACGAGCTTGAACCCAAGGTCGCTGGCTCCAGCAAGGGGTTGCTCGGTCTGCTGGAGGCCCGTGGTCAGGGCACATATGGGAAGGCAATCAATGAACAACTAAGGTGTTGCAACCAATGAAAAACTAATGATTGATGCTTCTCATCTCTCTCCGTTCCTGTCTGTCTGTCCCTGTCTATCCCTCTCTCTGACTCACTCTCTGTCTCTGTAAAAAATAAATAAATAAAATAAAATAAAATTTTAAAAAATGGCCAACCTCAGTAGTTATCAAAGAAATGCAAATTAAAACAATATCATTTTCCCCATCAAATTTTTTTACTGCAAAAAATAATCCCAAGTACTGGCTAGGTATAGGAAGCGAGACAGCTCTTGCCATTACTAGGGCAGGGAAGCCACTTTAAAGCCTCCAGCAAAAGCATAAATGTGAATTCCATGACCTAGGAAATCCCTTCTGACAGATTTGCCCTGGAGAAACTCTGGCACATACACTGACTTTACCCTGCTTTGTTTTGTTAATTAAGTGGTCCAACATGACAGGTTCTAGTATTTAATTGGCCCTCAATAAATGCTGAATCTCCTGCACAGATATGTACTACATGCCTACCTGTGCAGCTCCATATGTAAGGACTCTCATTTCATAGTCCTCAAAAGTTCCTCCTCCAGTAGCAGAGGCAAGCATGATTTTGACATGTCAAAGCTATAGAGAAGTACATAGAATATATTAAGGAAAAAGGCAAATGCAGTGCTTCGTCTAAGAGGGGAAGAGAAAATCAAAACAGATTGACCATGATGAGTTGACTGGATCCATATACTTTGAGCCAAGGAGAAAGGGAACTGTAGGCAGTAATAACAGTTTCTGTAAAAATACAGAGATATTCAAGAAAAGGGCAATTTAAGACATTAACTACTTGCAGTAGGCTGATCAATGACCCCAAAGGTATCAGGGCCCCAATCTTTGGAGCCCATAAATGTTGCCTTATTTGGGGAACGGGTCCTTGCAGATGTGATTAAATTAAGGGTTTTGAGATAAGGAGACGATTCTGGGTTACCTGACGGGCCTAATGCCACCACAGTGTCCGTGTATGTGGGAGGCATGGGAGATCTGACACACGAGGAGAAGGAGACTGGAAGGTGCTGGGACGGCAGCACGCCGCCACACAGCAGTCACAGACGCTGACGGGCAAAAACAGGTTCTCCTGGAGCCTCTGGGGGACCGCGGCCTCACCCAACACCTTTTTCAGCCCATTAATGCGATTTTATTAATTGTAAGAGAATAAATTTCTCCTGTTTCAAGCCACCAATCTATGACACTGTCCAGGTCTCTGAGGAGCCATCCAGCTTTTTACACAGGACAATGGCATAATCATATCTATTTTGCAATGTTTAATCTAGTACCAATGTCAAGAATTTAATGAAAAAACCAGACAGGAAGATGTATCAGAACCAAAATCCAGACAGAGGATGAAATTCTGTATCACTCTGCTAAGAAATTACTGTTTAAAAGTCCTCCGTGTGTGCATATATTTCTTTGATAAGATTTTTGAAACTTAGACTTGATCATACCACAGGTTAGGGGTTCAGTCCACAAGACTGTTCCCTACTTACTGGTCGCAAGTCCCCTTCCTGCCAGCTATTAATCAGAGGTTCCCACAACCCCCTCTTCATGTTCCGTAATTTGTTAGAATGACCCACAGAACTCAGGAACACTATTTACGTTTACTGGATTATTATGAAGATTACAGTTTAGGTACAAATGGAAGAGATGTCACAGGGCAAGGGGTCGGGGACGAAGGGGCGCAAAAGAGCTCCCGAACCCTCTCTAGGGTACAGTCCCACCTTCCACACCTGGCCAAGGCCACCAACCTGGAGGCAGACTGCTTTACAGCGCTCCAGCTCCAGCCCCTCCTCGCTCCTTACAGGAGGTCTGTGGGGGGGAGGGGTGAAGTTCAAATCCTCTCATCACTGGGTGTTTTGGGTGACCAGCCCCAACCTGAGGCTACCCCGAAACCCCAGACAAAGTCACTTCCTTAGCATAAACTCAAATGTGATATTAAAAAAAAGACTTATTTTCTTTGTTTAGCTCACACAAAGGCAATCTCTTAGCAGAACACAACAATTTGAGGAGTCCTGTTCACAGAGGGCAACCAGAGACCCTGCTTCCTGAAGGTGCTCTTGGAGGGGAGGAAGGTGACATCCACAGCCCGACCCAAGACACTCCTGTAAGGAAACTCAGAGGACTGAGGGGCTCTGTTCCAACAATAAGGACAGAGACCAAATATATCTCTGTATTATACCATAGGACCCTATTATTGTCATTCTCTATATTTTAATATTTTACAAGGAAATATGTCACGTGATCGTGTCAGGGTTTTTTTTTAAGTATTTAAGTAAATATCAATTAACTTTGAAAGGATTTTCTCACTTAGGAACAAAATAAAATTCCTATAACTTAAAAAAAAGTAGATGTATTTATCAGAAGCCAACAGCAAAGATTATACTAAAGGCTAGTTTCATTACAGTTAGGAACAAGACAAGGAGCCAGCTATGACCATACGAAACACTCCAGCCCTCCAGCTCCAGCCACATGTAGCTACTGGACACTTCTTTAGTGTGGCTTGTCCTAATTAAGATGTGCTCTAAATGTAAAGTATACACAGAATTGCAAAGACACAGCATGTAAAGCATCTCATTAATTTTTCATTGATTATATGTTGAAATAATATTTCAAATATACTGAATTAAATAAAATATATTAAAGTTACCTGCTTCTTTTTACTTTATTTAATAGCCTCTTAAACTAAAATTTTAACTTCCACACTGAAAGTCTTCTTAAAAGGAAAGATTTATTAGGCCACTGCCAGCAAGAAAGAAAAGCAAGCCGAGTTCAGAGCACGAAGTCTAAACCAGCAGCGGCATGGCTGGGGGGGGGGGGGGGGGCGCGTCTGCCTGCCACGCAGCGCTCAGAGAGACTGGACACTGGCGAGCGACAAAAGGGACAGTGCCATGAAACGGGGCCAGCAGGAGGGGAGCAGCGTGGCCTGTGAGGAAGTATCTGCCCCTTTAGATAACCGTGGAAACAGACACCTGGAAGGTGATCTCAAATGCCAACACACACTCAGAGTGTGAGCAGTCTTTGGTTGGTTCTGCCCTAGAGTTGTTAACTGATTAACCCTTCTTGTCCCTTCCTTCCACCCTCTGGCCACTGTAATTTAATTTAGGACATCTCAGAATTTTCTCCTTGTCAGTGCCTACTAAAAATTGTCAGTTACACCTGTGGTTCACATTTGTGGCTCTGACTGCACTTCTTCTGGACAGCCAATGCAACGATGAGGAAGAGAAATGAGGGGTAGGAATACTGGAAAAGGACACACAAAATCATCATTGTTTGCAGATAATTGGCTGACAAGAAAAGAAAAACCCAAAGGAACTCTGAACTACCCAACCAGAAGAAAAATTCACTAAGATATCTCAGTATTAGGTACATAATAAAAACTGGTATTTTCCTCCATACTACAGGGGGTCCTCGGGTTATGACACAGTTCCATTCCTACGACAGTGACATAACCTGAATTTTAGTTTAAGTCTAAATAAACACAGCCTAGGGCCCTGGTCAGCAAACTGCAGCTCACAAGCCACATGCGGCTCTTTGGCCCCTTGAGTGCGGCTCTTCCACAAAATACCACGTGTGGGCGCTACCTCAATAAGGAATGTACCCACCTATATAGTTTACGTTTAAAAAATTTGGCTCTCAAAATAAATTTCAATTGTTGTACTGTCGATATTTGGCTCTGTTGACTAATGAGTTTGCCGACCCCTGGCCTACCCTAAGTCACTTACCTACTCTTACACAGTTGTAAAATCATAATCTAGAACATAAAAACACAACTAAGCCACAGAAAAAGGAAAAGGACATAAATATAGGAGCCATGATAAGAGCCAAACTGTCGCCAAAGCAACACAAACGAACACTTGTGCTTTCAACAGCCCAAACGGCGTAGGTAAGCGAACTGGGGGACTCCACCTCCCTCACCCATGTGCTGCGTCACTGCGTATTCTTCCCCCCGTGCAACCAGGCTCGTGTGCCCGTGTAGTCCCTCAGTACCACGCTAACAGCATAAGCCAAAACACATCTCAGTTTTTTTAAGTGTTCATGGGAGCGAGCATCATAAACTCAAAACATTTTATGTTGAGACTGTCGTAACCCAAGGACCCTGTGCTAATAACCAGTTAAAAAGTGGAAAGGGAAAAGATCTTAGTCACAATAGTGAAAGCAACTTTAAAACACTAATGTGCACACACCTTAAACATGTGTGTATAAAATGATACAGAAAGATACTGTAAGACCTACATATACACATAAAAGACAGGCTTGTTTCTGAGAGAAAAAATAAATATAATTCCACTAAAATTAACCTCTAAACCCAATACAATCCCAATCACAAAATTCTACTAAGACTTGGTTACTTGTTTGCTTTCTATGATTACTTGGTATATTAATCCAAAAGTTTACCAGGAAGAAAACATCATCAGATTAGCTAATAAAATTTGAGGATGAGAAAACTAAGGACATACTTGCCCATACACACGCGAGTGCACACAGCAGAGGGCCGAGAGTGTGGGAACGACCAGAACAGACAGTGAGAATACTGTTAGAGTACAGCACTGGGGCTCCGGACAGAGCTGAAGATGTAGATGTTAAGAGACATCGCTGATTCTGTCCATATTATCATCAAAACCATAAAACGCCTCAAAAATAGCATAGGTACAAAATGAGCAAGGCCGCTTACATGTGGACTTTTTCAATAAATACATACAGTATAACAAATGTTTTTTTCTTTCCTGTGGTTTTCTTAAAATAGCATTTTCTTTTCTCTACCTTACTTTATTGTAAGAATACAGTATATAATACATACAACATATATATAGACTGTTTATGTTATTGGTAAGACCTCTGGTCAATAGTAGACTATTAGCAGTTAAGTTTACTAACTACTTAAAAGTAGTTAAAAGGAGTCAAAAGTTACAAGAGGCCCTTGCTGGGTAGCTCAGTTGGCTATATCGTCCCTATATGCCAAGAATGCGGGTTCAATTCCCATCAGAACTCATACAAGAATCAATCAACAAATGAATAAATAAGTGGACCAACAAATTGATGTTTCTCTGTCAATCAATTGTTCCTCTCAAATCAATAAATTTTAAAAAATTATTTAAGGCCCTGGCCGGTTGGCTCAGTGGTAGAGTGTTGGCCTGGCGTGCGGGGGACCCGGGTTCGATTCCCGGCCAGGGCACACAGGAAAAGCGCCCATTTGCTTCTCCACCCCCCCACCCCCTCCTTCCTCTCTGTCTCTCTCTTCCCCTCCTGCAGCCAAGGCTCCATTGGAGCAAGGATGGCCCGGGCGCTGGGGATGGCTCCTTGGCCTCTGCCCCAGGCGCTAGAGTGGCTCTGGCCACGGCAGAGCGACCCCCCGGGGGGGCAGAGCATCGCCCCCTGGTGGGCAGAGCGTTGCCCCTGGTGGGCGTGCCGGGTGGATCCCGGTCGGGCGCATGCGGGAGTCTGTCTGACTGTCTCTCCCCGTTTCCAGCTTCAGAAAAATACAAAAAAAAAAAAAAAAATTATTTAAGTAGTAAGATTTTCAACTGTACAGGAAGGACCTCGAACATTCCCCCAGCCCAGTTGTTCAAGAGTCAATTATATATTCACTTATAAGATACAGGGATTAAGGACAGACTATAAAATCCAGCTAAGAAAAGTCAAGAAGCCAAGAGCAGTGTCTGGAATCCAAAGACAGATATGAGGGTGGATACGGACATTGCCAGACGTGGCAGAGGCTATAGAGTAGGTGACAAGTGGTTATGATATTAAAGTACAACAAGCCGCTGGTCTGGCCTAAGACAATCCATCATACTTTGCCTTCTTAATCACATCATTTTAAAATTATATCTGTAATATATTACTCAACCTGCTAGCTATTCAAATACATATTTTATCAACAGTAAGTCTACTCTTAGAGAATTCCTGAGCTCCCACTGATAAGTGCATACTAGTCATTTTGATGGCAGGTTGTTGGCCTTCCAAAACCTTTCTGGTATTATGCTCAAATCTCTCCATTCAATTTAACGACTTTTACTGAGTATGACATGGGCACTGTGGTGCTAGATGGCAGAGATGCAAAGACTGGTTCATGCACCAAGCACGAGCGCCATCTACATGCCAGGCAGCGGGTGAGAATCAGTGACTGCAGCACAAACATCCTGCCCTCCCAGAGCTGTCTGCAGTGGAGGGACCCATGACACGCAGTTCTCCTTCCAAACGGAGCTCAAGAGAAACACATAATGTTTTAGACTTACCTAAAAAAAAACAATTTTTATTTTATAAAGCAATTTGAAATGAACAAGGAACAAAATAATCACCTTTAGTTAACATATCTGTCCTCTGCTATCATACAATATAAACAAACATTACTAACTTGAACACACATACAGTTAAGTCCAGGTTATCTGTGGATAAATAATACATACATCAGAGCAAATCCCTGTTCGGACTCATGTTTCTGGGTTATGTCCCACCCAAACTTCTACCATGTAACCTTCTAACACATGATATAGTGCAAGAACACAATTTAAGACTTTCACAAAGTAATTCAAATCATTGCACATGCCAGTTTTATTATGCCCACCGGTTTTCAAATGAACTTGCCAAGACATGCTCCCTAAATCCAACACCTTCCAATTCCTTTCTCAGAGCCAAGTAAGCCAAGCTCTTCGACCCCATCCCAAACCTAATTGATCTCTAAAGCTGCCCCCCACTCACAGGCCTCCAAGCATGGGCCCCGCTTTTACCTACTTGCTCACCTTCTCAAAACTCTAAGGGTCACGAACAAGCCCCTGTCAGTAAAAACTGCGGGCATTCCTAGCATGTGTGCCTGCAATATTGTGTGTATGTACTACTGTTCTAGCATATTATAAATGCCACACATCATGCATGAGCTATAGAAACTTTTGAAGATAAAAAATAAAATTTCTACCATTTTCTTCCAGCACCCAGAGATGGCTGCATGCACACCCCGGAGCACACGTACCCTCTGAGATGTCATCCTTACCCCAAAGAAACTGAAACTCAGAGCTTAAGTCATTTGTTGTGGTCACAAAACTAGAGTGAGGTAGAACCAGATTTGGGAATCCAGCACCAGTGTCCTCACAAAGCTCAAGCCCTGTGTCAGCCCTCTGACCACACCATCTCTCCTCACCCTGCCTCTCTGACCGTGCTCCCAGCCGCCCCAGCCCGTGCCTCCATAACCCTCCCACCTCAAAATGCTGGTGGAGAGCGGGTATGCTTTTTATGCCTCAGAAAGTAACATACAGAGTAAATATTTTGATTTTTTTCCATCTTTTCCAAGTGAGAGGAGGGGAGATAGAAACAGACTCCCACAGGTGCCCTGATTGGGATCCACCCATCTGGGGCCCATGCTCTGCTCAACTAGAGCCATGCTGGTAATCGAGCTATTTTTAGCAAATAAGGAGGAGGTTCCATGGACCCTTCCTCAGCACCTGGGCTGATGCACTAGAATCAATCGAGCCATGGCTGTGGAAGGGGGGGGGGGGGGGGAGAGAGAGAGAGAGAGAGAAGGGGGGAGGGGGGGAGAAGCAGATGGTCACTTTTCCTGTGTGCCCTGACCAGAACCGAACCTGGAACATCCACACGCCAGGCCAACGCTTTACCACTGAGCCAACAGGCAAGGGCACATCTTGAATTTCTAAAGAAGGCTAGCTATGCTGTCTAAGCCGGCATCACCTATATAAGTCAGACCAAGTTCCAGAGTAAATGATGACTACAAATTCTTAGACTCTAACTAACACATGAGCAATATGGAAAGCTATAGAAAAGGAAAATGACTTCGGGAAACACTAATTATGGATATGTAAAAAATGATTCCCTGCATATGGTCCGTGTGTTATAGTTTCAATTAATATTAATTCTGTTTATATTAAAATTATAACAACTAAAGTTCTAAGATTAATTCATTCTAGTCCATTCTGGTTTTCTATGGAACTAAAATAAACTCTTTGCTTCATCTTAGAAAGAAGGTAACTACCCCACCCTTCTCCCCAAACAGAAGGGATCAAACTCAACGATCAAGTCAGTCTCCAAGGGGAAGAGGTTTCTGGTTGTTTTAGTTTCACAGTAAAAAGGCCAAAGTCAAGGTCCAGAATGAGGATCACTACAATCCCAATAAAAATAAAGAAAATATTGTGGTTAAAATAAAAACTGTTTACAATTCTGGCCAAAATAACACTGAATATTTTAAAATCCAAAGATGTTGATGCAGAAAAATAAAGTTATACTTATAAAGTCAATTTGGGGCCCTGGTCAGTGGCTCAGTGATAGATTGTTGGCCTGGCGTATGGACATCCTGTTTCGAATCCAGGTCAGGGCACACAGGAGAAGTGACCATCTGCTTCTCCCCCCTCTCACTCCCTGTTCTCCTTCTAACCCTCCTGCAGCCAGTGGCTCCATTGGGTCGCCCCGGGTGCTGAGGATAGCTCTGTTGGTTCAAGCACTTCAGCCTCAGGCACTAAAAATAACTCCGATGACTGGAATATTGGCCTCAGGGTTCCCACGTGGATCCCCGTAGGGATGCATGCAGGGGGGTGTCTCACTATCTCCCCTCCTCTCCCTTAAAAAAATTTTTAAAAAATCAATTTTGAATTAAAATACGATTTAAAAGGTTAAGACTATGCAGCAGGGTAGTTAGTATCTAATAAAACCCAAGCAAGTACCCCAGTGAATTCTAAGTAATAAACACATCAATGAACACAAAGTGGGAAATGCACAAAGCTAACTAATAAAATTTCAAAGAAACCTAAGAAAGAAATAAGGCACAGATAACAAAAAGCCTGAGCCAAGTAAAATAAAGCGGTAGAAAGGGAGGTAAAAGAACAAGAATAGCCTGACCAGGCGGTGGCGCAGTGGATAGAGCGTCGGACTGGGATGCGGAGGACCCAGGTTAGAGACCCCTAGGTCGTTAGCTTGAGCGCAGGCTCATCTGGTTTGAGCAAAGCTCACCAGCTTGGACCCAAGGTCGTTGGCTCAAGCAAGGGGTTACTTGGTTTGCTGAAGGCCCGCGGTCAAGGCACATATGAGAAAGCAATCAATGAACAACTAAGGTGTTGCAACGCGCAATGAAAAACTAATGATTGATGCTTCTCAACTCTCTCCGTTCCTGTCTGTCTGTCCCTATCTATCCCTCTCTCTGACTCTCTCTGTCCCTGTAAAAAAAAAAAAAAAAAAAAAAAACACTGATCAAGAGGCAGATCACAGCTTTGTTGAGCAAGAAAGTATTACCAACAAAGAAATAGCTCCAGACAGGCTAAGGGGCCAGGACAATGCCACACTACCAGGCCTGCTCTGCACAGTGCCACACTGCATTAAGTGCCACCCCGACAGTCACAGCAGCAGATTATAAACAACTTGGGCCAGACCCCAAATACCCTTCCTGTAACAACTCCGAGTCTGCATGGTTCGCTTCACTAGCTGGCTGCTCAGTCTAGGACCTTTTTCATTCCTAGGACCTTCCATTAACTCAACAATTACTTTCTGAGTTGAAGGAATCAATAAATAAATGAGTTTATGCCCGGACTTCCCTGTTTGTCCTCCCAATCTCTGTTTGTCTTCCCTCCTGGGATGCAATCTATCCTCACAGCTTCCCTATCCCCAAAACAACTGATACCTCAATGTCACCTATCAATTCCTGCCTTCCCCAACGGCCCTGGACATCCACGTTTGAGTACCTTCCTCAAACTCAACTCTTCCTTTAAATGCAACCTATGCCTCCTTTTGCTCGGCTGACCTGTCCCTGGCTACTCTGTCCTCTGCGTTGCTCACTCAGTATTAACCACATCTTGTATGCATCTTCTTCACACAGCTTGAATCCTCGGTCCTTAGTGATTAATCTCTCCCAGCCCCCTTTCAATGACGGAGGCTTTCATTGATGTATTCGGTTTGCTCACACACCAGAATCAGAATACCTTCCTACTACTTACCAAAGGACTGCTGCTGAAGGTCAGAGAAACAAACAAAAAGAGGCACCAGGAAACCTGGAGGTGGTGAGCATGTCTGGATCATGGTGATGAAGCACAGGTGCACACATGTCCAAACTCAGCAAATTGTATGTATTAAACAGGTACACATTTTGGTGTATCAAAGGAGAGAGGAAGAAGAAAGGAAGAGAAAAGAAATACCCGTAGTAAGTAAGGTGTTCTAAAGACTCAACTCAAGCTGGGCCGAGCTTAATAGGAATTTGTCTCCTGTAGGACATATGCAGTATCCCTCCGCCCACAGGAACTCTGTGCTAACACTGTTCTCATCCGTATCCAGCCTGTCTCTCAACTCACACCTCTCCGGAGCCACTAAATCCAATGGATGGTACTAGGTTTTCCTCCCACAGGCAGGGCCCACAGTGTTAACTGCTTCCGCCCTCGGCTGCAGGGACACCAGCTTCTGGCTGTCCTCTCACTTCCCGGGCCACTCCGCCAGTCCCCTCTGCAAGCTCGGCCTCCTCTCCCCACCTCTGTCCATGGCCGCCTCCTCTTCTTAGTCTAGCCTCTCCATGGGCAGTCTCACCCATGCCAGGTTTCAGCCATCAACTGCATACCAACGACAACAACAGGAGAAACGAGCAACCGCTTGACATCTTCTCCCTCCCCTATACTATTAATTACCTGAGATTTTACCTCCAAATCTCCGTTCTCTTGGTATTTCTGCTTATGATATAAGGCTCTTAAGAGAATTAAACAGGCTAACAGGATAGTACTTTGAAAAAAGGAGAAAAAAAAAAACTTAAATCTGAGTATTAGTATTCATTAAACAGAAACCTTGAAAGCAAGGACTTTCTCAAGTTCATGTTTATTTATTCCACGTGGCACACCTAGCCCAGCGTTCTGCATGCAGACGGCCTTCAGTAAGTGGGCTGCAGTGAATTACTGTATGGCTTAATACATGTTCAACTGAAATGTTCACATATTTCACAGCTTGTATATCCCAAATCATACCATCATTTTTATCTCCTAGGGTGTAAAGTGTAAACCATACTGGATAATTTTGATGATTATGTGTTGCTTATCTAAAGTTAGAAAATACTCCAGACCTGTGGTGGCGCCGTCGATAAAGCGTCAACCTGGAACACTGAGGTTGCCGGTTCAAAACCCTGGGCTTGCCTGGTCAAGGCACATGTGGGAGTTGATGCTTCCTGCTCCTCCCCCCTTCTCTCTCTCTCTCTCTCTCTCTCTCTGTCTGTCTCTCTTCTCTAAAATGAATAAATAAATTTAAAAATAATAATAATAAAGTTAGAAAATATGTTGCCTTTTTGGTCCGGGCTTCGCTGAAAACATCCAAATTCCACCCTCAAGTCCAAATCCCACATAAAGATTCCTGCTTCCCATTGGCCCCTTTTGAGAGAGGAAAACTTGTGCATTGCAGGGATATTTAAGCGTTAAGTACCCAGGAAGCAGGCAGAATGACTACTTGAAAAGCTCCCTCTCTCATTTTCATATCTTGCGCTGAGTGACATTCTGATTAGGAACACTGTGAAGTGAAAGGCTGGTCAAAAGTTCTCAAACTCACGAGGTCCATTTAATTATATAGCCTCAGAATGCAAGATTGTCATTCTAGTAAAATCTCATCGTATCAGTTCAAAAAACTGCCTAGACTAGATTTCCATCTAAATCACAGACCTCATTATAGCCTGACCTGTGGTGGCACAGTGGGTAAAGCGTCGACCTGGAATGCTGAGGTCACCATTTCGAAAGCCTGGGCTTGCCCTGTCAAGGCACATACAAGAAGCAATTACTATGAATTGGTGCTTCCCACTCCTCCCCCTTTCTCTCTAAATCAATAAATTAAAAAATCAGAAAAAAAAATCCCCATTCTAATCTTCATTCACAAACTACTTTTCCTTGTATGAACACCCTAACTTGTACCATATTTCCCCATGTATAAGACACACCTTAATTTTGGAGCCAGCAATTTGAAAAAAATGTATTACATAAAGTTACTGAACTCAAGTTGTATTCATCGTAAAATTCAGACCACTTCTCAACAAGCATGAAAAAGCAGGAAATGCAAGTGACAAAATCTACAGCCACTGTATAATACGCACCTAGTTTTTAGGCTCCAAATTTTTCGAAAAAGGGTCTGTCTCATACATGAGGAAATACAGTAATTATGTTTATTTGCATATTGATTTGCTTCATATTGGTGTTCTAGTTTCCTCAGTGAGGTCAAGGATCACACCAATTCTGTTCACTGCTGTACCCCAGCACCTGACATACAAGAGGAATTAAAAGGCTCTAGCTGAGCAACTAACTGAATGAGGAATGAACTAATCATTAAAGCAGACCAGATAGCAGAGATGCACATAAGCAGTAAGACTTAAGGCTTTCAGATCTGATGCCCCCAAACCAGACAGGGCCTAATTTCCCCCAAAATTTGTCCATCCTTTATTTCTTTTATCTTGCATTTCTTCAAGAAGGACATTTCAGACTCACAGACTATTAAATCATCCAGTCCAGCCCTGCCCAGGTAGCTCAGTTGGTTAGAGCATCACCTGGATATGCCAAAGTTGTGAGTTCAATCCCGGGTCAGGGCACATACAAGAATCAATCAAAGAATGAATAAATAAGTGGAACAGCAAACTGATGTGTCTATCTGTCTGTCTCTCTCTCTCTCTAAAAACCCAGTGCAAATGCTTACAAAACCTAGAACAGAAACCCAAAGACAGAGAATGGAGCTCTCTGCCTTACACCCAAACCACACTGCCGTCCTACAGAACCAACCCTTTCTGTAGAAGAACGAAACCAGGAAAAGTCTGACAAGAAAATGCCAGAGCAACTACAGAAGGCTTTCCTCATCCCTCAGGGTGAGAAGTGCACAGGAAGATGCCAGAAAACAAAAGAATAAAGTCTGTGCAACAGACTCCCACGTCACACCTCTGCCCGGTAATAACCTTCTGAAACACTTCAGGACCAATTCAGCAGCACCCTTCAACTCTGAGGACTCTCAGGGGAAACAGAAAAGGTTGTGATGATGGTGAAAGACGGGATCACCAAACCATTGTGCTCCTGGCCACCCAAAACCCACGTGGCAACTATTTAGCCAGCCACCAAGGAGAAGCAGCATAATGTAATGGTTAGACAGGATGCTCTGAATCCCAGCTTCTCTTCTCACTTGCTGTCATCTGGGACGAGTTCATGTGTCCAGACTGCAGTTTCTGCAGCTGTAAAAAGGGAATAACCACCGCCCTAGAGGGTTGTTAACAATACAAAGGCACCATGCATAAAACTCAGTACAGTGCCTAGAATGTAATAATGGTGCAGTAAGTGACAGCTATTTATCACTTTATTCACCTGCAAACACTTTCACAAGGCCTATTCCCTCTCTTGCTTCCATATATATATATATCTATATATAGATATATATAGATAGATATATATAGATATATATAGATATATAGAGATATAAAATTTTAAAGACGTTGTTCCTACCTTTCTATTTTTGAGGGGCCATATATACAGTAGCTGAGAGCACATCTTTGAAAACCAGACCGGGCAAACCAGTTCAATAAATGACTCACTGCCTCCAGTCCCTCATCTATGAAACGGGCCTGATAACACCTACCCCCGGGATGGCTGGTAGTGAGCACGCCCTCGGTGCTACTACACATTCTGTCACTGGTGTGTAATTAAGACGCACTTAGGGAAAAAGTAAACCAACTCTCTCTCGACCCCACAACATCAGTCAGTCTTAACGCCAGTCCCACCACCGCAGACTGTGGCCGGAGCAAACACCTAGGTCGCCCCACCTCCCTCACCCCATTTCTTCTCACACCCTGTGGCAAGGAGGACACCCCCACCTCCCCACCACCTACCCTCAAGGGCTCTGTCCTCCCGGGGTCCGCGTCAGAGCCCGTCAAATCCAGGCTGCCGGCCCGCACCCCACCCGGCCCGCCCCCGGGCGCCGGGAGACCCCGTGCATCCTTCCTCCCCCGGACAGCGCCGCGTCTCCGGCCGCGGTTCCCCCCGCTCACGTGGGCGCTCGGCCGAGGCCCCACGTCACCCGCTTCCCGGACCCCACCGCGGCGCCTCCCACTCTGCCCGGCAGCGTGTCCCCACGCCGCGGGCCGGCGCGCACAGCCCCGGGGCCAGGCTCGGCCACGTTCCTCCCCAGTCCGGGGCCGCCCTCGGGCCCAGCCCGGCCGCACGCGGACGCCGCCCCGCCACCCGGCCCCCGCCGCCTCCACAACGGGCGCAGCACTCACCACGACGCCGGGGCTCGGGTTCCGCGGCCTCGGGCCCGCGCAGGCCCGGCTGCGCCGCACAGCGCTCGCGTCCCGCGCCGCCTCGGGGAAACCCGGGAGCAGCCGCCGCGGCCGCACTGCGAGGGGGCGGCTGTGTGCTGTCCCGGCCGCTGTCGCCGCCTCGTCCAGCCCCGGCCGCGGCGACAACTGCAGCGCCGCTCCCCGGCGCCGGCACCCCAGCGTCTGTTGAGCCGAAGCGCCCGGGACGCGCTCCCCCGGCCGGCGCTCGTTGCCTATGCAGAGAGGCCGCCGCCTATTGGCCCGCCGGCGGTGGCGCGTGCGGGGCTGGGCCTATCGAATCCCGGCCGGGGAGCGCGGCACGGCGGCCCGGGGCGGAGCGGGGTTACTACGGGTCATTCCGCCGAGCCGCGGCGGACGGGACCCAGCCGCAGCCGCCGCGGGGCGGAGACGGGGTCGGCCCGAGGGGGACGGCACTGCGGCGGCGGGAGCCGGGGAGCTGGGCGCTGCGGCCGGACTTGGACGGCACGGAGGCGGCTCCCGCTGGGTCTGCAGAAAGGGCCGTCCCTCCTAGGGGAACAGACCCACACTCCCACCCCAAAAAGAAAAGAACTGAAAACGCAGTTGTTGCTGCCTAAGTCTAAATTTAGATTATAAAATAACTTACATATTATTTTCATTCTTAACCGGATTCGTTATCCTGTTCTTGCACAAATTTCAATTATTTTCGTCAAATAAAGTTATTTTTGGAAACGCCAGCCTCGAGAGGGGCTCAGACATTCCAAGCATGTTCCTTTATTATGTCTTTGTTTTGGCTTCAACTAACCCAGCAAATAACCCATCTCCTCTAAATACACTCACTATTTATGCAAGATTGGCACTCGTTTTCAAAGGATAACGTTTACTCCAAATTATTGTTTTTGGACGTTCTTCTTATGAATCTAAAAATGTTTCTGTATTTTTAAGAGTTGCCATTACATCTCATTTTAAACACTACAGAAAAGCGAAAAAGACATTGAGGGCAGAAAGACTGCCTCTCCACGAGCAAACAAACAACAACAACAAAAAAAAAAAACTAAAACAAAAATGACAAACGACTACTACATTACGAGAAAGACCAACTTCATTATCTCAGTAGCAGTAGGGTTGGGCTTTTCTTTTTAATCCAACATATTATTTAGTCTATGAACAGAGTTATAACATTAAATCAGATAGGAAAGCACAAGAAATAAAACAGATTAGGAAGTTTTTGAATTTTTAAGTCATGATGGTGCTACAAATAGTGACTTAAGGAAAATCTCGCTGCTGCGCTGCAAAACTTTTCGTTTAGTAGGTGAAAGGTGAACGTCATAAGCCAGCCTCAGGCTAAAGCAGGGGCTCACTTCCCAAGAGAATGTCAAAACCTGGAAAGCCGCCCGAACTCCAGCTCGTGATGGTACAGATGCAGGGCAAAGCAAGCTCATTCACCTTGGGCCCAGGCCAATTTAGCGCCGTGAAACAATGAATACCTGACTCAGGCCACCTGTTCTGCCACTGGAAAATACGTCTGTTCCTTTGCTTGTTAATCTATGGAAAAGCTATCAAAGGATACACCCTGACAATAAATGGAATACAGAATGGTAGGCAGAGAAGACTACCACCATTCTGCATGCAGAGGGAAGTATATTTTAGAAGTAGTGGCATCCAGACCAGGAAAAGCCTCTAGAAAAATAATTTCCAAGGGAAGAAAACCATTATTGAACCTTATTTTAACATCAGTAAGTACTAAAGCAGACTAGTCCAATTCCAGCGACATCTTAATACTTCATCAAGTTTCCTTTTTTTTCCCTTTCACTCTTTCTCGCGATAGCGAGCGAGCTATGGCCGCCCTTGGCCTCTGGGTACTGTCGGTTGTGTAGTGTGGGACTCCAGGTGCGCAGCCATGGCGCAGACGCTTATTCAGAGGTACTGGGACATCCCTGATGGCACCGAGTGTCACCGCAAGGCCTCCGCCAGCACCAATATCAGTGCTGCCGTTGGCCTGATCACCTCCGCTTACAGCGTTGCACTCAAGCCCCCTGACTTCTTCCTGGAGGAAGTGGCCAGGGCAGGACGGTACACATTTACTGCAGCTGCCATTAGTGCCATATTTGGCATTGCCTCCTGCCTCGGTGCTCAGGTCCCTGAGAAGCCCGACAACCCCCTGAACTGCTTCATTGGAGCTGTGCTGGAGGCCTGACCCTGGGAGCCCGCCCTCACAGCTCTGGGATCGGAGCTGCAGCCTGCGCAGACTAGGGCTTAACAGCAGCCCTGGTCAAGATGGGTCCGCTGGAGGACTGAAAGGTATTAGCAGAGCCTAAGGTGTGGGCCCCACCACCTCCCTCAACCTTGGACAAGTGGAAACGCCCCTAAGATTAAATTCTGTGTATTAAAAAAAAAATCTTTCTATATTATGAAATATGTATAATATGCGAACGTGTATATGTATTTAGATATGTACACATATATGTATATATTCTATACGTATACATATATATGTACACATAAATTTTTTAAAGAAAATATTCTCTTGATGTTAAAATTCTAAATTCTCATCTTGTTTACTTAGGCTTACCAAAAATGCATTATTTCTAGTCTTTAGATGTCTTATTTTTAAACAAAATAATACATGAGCAGATGCTTTTCTTTTAGAAAGGGTTTTAGTATATTTTTATTTTTATTTAGAGATTTTGAGAGTTATGAAATTTGGCTACATTTTCCTCCATTTTAGAAAAATTCAATTCTAAAACTATAATGGCAACTGAATGAAAACATCCAGCATGTTCCTTCTATAGTTTTGTCATTTCTCCAAATTACAGAAACACTGAGAAAATGCCTTTATAATTCTCATGAATACCTAATGATCTGTTTCATTACGAACCGAAGAAATAGTCTGTGACTGTATAGCAAACTACTACTAGCCTTTTCCATCATCTTTGTAAGGTTCAAGAACCAGAAGAAACAGATGTATAGAAGTTTTCCAGGAATTTGTTCTTCTGTTTTCAGCAGACTGAGAGGCAGAGGGGAGCTGACTGGTGGACAGTACTGGATGTTTGAATTAAGATGGCTCTGGCTACAAGGAGCAGAACATTCAACCAAAGCCAGTTTAAACTATGATATTTATTTACTTCACGTAAAGATAATTCAAGAAGCAGGGCAGGTTCAGGGTGGATCAGGGGCTGGGCCATGTCGCTGAAGACCTGAGGTTTTCCCCTCTTTCACTCTGACAGTCTTAGCATCCTTGGCTTTATCCTTAGGTGGTCAGAGTCACAGAAAGCAGCCACAGCTTCAAGTGTCACATGCAAGCACAACAGTATCTGGCTAAAAAGTAGGGACATACTTCCTAAACACCAATTTTTATTAAGAATGAAAGCCTTTCTCAGACGTCTCACAACAAATGCTTCCCAAGTCCCATTGGCCAGATTGAGTCACGTGTTCATATCTTAGCTGCAAGGGAGGCTGGGAAAGTGTCAGCATTTTGGGCTTCTCCAATAGAGGTAGGCACCATCAACACAGAAGCAGCTGTAGAAAGACAAAAAGTGGCTTAAATAATAAAATCATCTGTTATCTCACTTGGAATGTCCAGAGGAAAGTGACTCACTGGTGTCATTAAAACACCATATTCTTCCATCTTTTTACTCTGTCATTCTCAGTGTTTGTATTCTCTCTTCATGGTTACAAGATGGCTGCAACTGCTCCAAACATTAGCTTTACACAATACATCCAAAGCCAGAAAGGAAAAGCAGCTTCTACATGTCAGAATGTGTTTACTGGGCCGCTACATTTTTCCAAGATGTACTCAGCCCACTTCCCCTACCAGTCACTAGCAAATGGAATGCCTTGATAAACTTAGCTCAATTTTAGATCATCTACTAGGGCTAGGAGAGAGTACTCTAGCAACTGGGACATGGCATCATTTGACTTTTGGTTCAAAGGTTCTACCACATTTGGAAGGACAGTGACCCACCTCAAATGAGTAACATCCCTCAAACTCCTTAGCTGAACCTTTAAGAGACCTATAAGAGTTCTACCAGGCAGCACTTACCTATAATGAAGTGTATGGTAAGACCCATGGGTCCCATAGGCACAAGCTCTTGATTGTTTCTATGCCATAAAATGGGTCCCTTGATTGCAGACCAGTATTATGCAAGATCTCGTGATGCTAAATCAGACACCCTGTGAGCCCTCGGATTGTGGTGTTGGCAAGACTCAGTGAGCAGGCATGGCACACTAGTACCCAGGTTATATATTAGCCCCAGTAAGGACAAATCACTGCCCTGCCCACTGCTAGAGAGAAAGCCATGAAGATTCGCAGGGGCCGTCAGCATAAACTGGATATGCCAGAGGATGAATATGTACGGGGCATCTACAGTATCTGCAATCAACAGTGTCTGCCATTTATCCTTTTGTTTAAAAAAACCAAAATGGAATGTATTTCAAGGAAATTTCCAAGAAAGAACCAGGAGACTGTGTGGCCGGATCCTAAGGTCCTGTCTTTCCTTCTTTGCACCACAGGCATCAGCTTCAAGGATGCACATGGTTGATCAGAGAGTGAGACATCACTGTGGGCTACCCTCACATCCTCTCTAGACTTTATACAGATCTCTAGGGATTGAGATCCTCAATCTCAATGTCTCCAGTGGCACTGGATTGCATAAACACTCTATCAATATGTTCTTTCTTCAATTTAAAGTGACCTAACTTTGTTCCACTTTAGTGATTAAAAACCTACTAGCCTTGCCTGACTAGTAGTGGCACAGTGGATAGAGCCTCAACCCAGAACACTGACGTCCCTGGGTCCAAACCCTGAGGTTGCCGGCTAAAGCAAGGGCTCATGGGTTTGAGAATGGGCTTGCCAGTTTAAGCTCAGGTCACTGGCTTGAGGGCAGAGGCATCAACATGATCCCAAGGTCGCTGGCTCAGCTTGAGCCCCTCTCCATCAAGGCACATATGAGAAACAATCAATGAACTACTAAAACTAAAATGAAGCATCTATGAGTTGGTGCTTCTTAGCTCTCCATTCCCTCTCTCTCTCCTTTCCTGTCTCTCTCTCTCTCTGTCTCTGTAAAAATAAATAATAATAATAGAACCTACTAGCCTTTTTTTAGGCTCCTTTTAATAACCTTCCATATTCATGAAATACTTTCTCTCTTTTTTTTTTCCAGGCTGGACAATCTTTTTCTTTATTTAAAATTTTTTTCCAAATGACCTACCTTCTATCCCTTGAATCATTTTTATTGTTCTTAAAAAATGACAGTAGCTGCCTGACCAGGCAGTGACACAGTGGATAGAGCATTGGACTGGGATGTGGAAGACCCAGGTTCAAGACCCCGAGGTCACCAGCTTGAGCGCAGGCTCATCTGCTTTGAGCAAAGCTCACCAGCTTGGACCCAAGGTCGCTGGCTCGAGCAAGGGGTACTCAGTCTGCTGAAGGCCCACAGTCAAGGCACATATGAGAAAGCAATCAATGAACAACTAAGGTCTCGCAACGAAAAACTGATGATTGATGTTTCTCATCTCTCTCCATTCCTGTCTGTCTGTCCTCATCTATCCCTCTCTCTGACTCTGACTCTCTCTCTGTCCCTGTAAAAAAAAAAAAAAAACAGTAGCCATATGGTGTAAATGAATCAAAATTATACCTATTTTTTGTCATATAGGCAAAATATATATTTTTGGTGTGCCATAAAATTTTAGTAATTACTTTATGTGTGCCATGAGATGAAAAAATTTGAAAATTGCTGATCTAGATGTATCAGTTAGAATTAAGTTTGGCTGCATGGAACTGAGAATGCAAAAGGATAGTGGCTGAAACACACAAGAGTTTTATTCTACATAAAAGGAGTATGGAACTAGGTAGCTCAGGGCCAGTAGAGTAACTACATGAAATCATCAAGGATGCAAGGTGCTTCTCTGCTGTTCTTAGTGTGTGGCTTCTTCATGTGTGACTTTCTTACTCAAGGCTATAAAATAGCTGCTGGAGCTCCACCCATCACATCTACATTCCAGGCATCAAGAAGGAAGAAAATAAAAATATATAAGGCATGTAACTCCCAGTAATTCCTTTAAGGAAATAAAGAGAATTATGGAATTGTTTTTCTGACACAACCTCTCACCTAACATTTCATTGTTCAGGATGTTCCTATGAAGTAGATTGGGACAGAAATTTCCTAGACAAACACATTGCCATCTTAATAAAATCAAAGTTCTGTTACTAACCATGAAAGGGACAATAATTATTGGGTAAGCAACCAACATTCTTTGCCTCCTCAATAAAGATAAGGCCACCAATGGAACCCACAACATGTTTGGCACTGAAGTACATGCCTTTACCATGACAATCAATGCTCAAGGTCTTCCCAGGATCAATTAAAGTGTTTCTGTTTGTTTCTCCCTTTGATTTAGAAGTTTGTGACAATAGAGAGTACTGTTCTACATTTTCCCGATAAACAGCCTTCTTATAATTGTGGAAAAATAAATATTCTCTAAGCCATCTCTTCTCAAGAACCATCTATCTTCATTTCTTTCAGTTCCTTACTGAAGTTACTTCTCACCTTTGTTGTTTCTCTTCTTTGGGCCTGCTATAGTTTCTGCACATCATTATATACTACAGGTATTTGGAAGCCAATCCTGGATTTAATGCTTTAATCAACTGAACATTAATTCCACAAATATTTAAGTGCTACCAGATAACATGTACTACAAAAATATCACTTATCTAGATAAAAAAATGTCCTGACCCTCAAGAAGCTTATTCTAAAATCATTATAATAAAGAAATAAAAATAATAAACAAAATAATTACAGAGTTAAAAAGTGCTCATCAGGCCTGACCAGGCGGTGGTGCAGTGGATAGAGTGTCGGACTGGGATGCGGAAGATCCAGGTTCGAGATCCAGAACCAGCTTGAGCCCAAGGTCGCTGGCTCGAGCAAGGGGTTACTCAGTCTGCTGAAGGCCCACGGTCAGGGCACATATGAGAGGGCAACCATTGAACAATTAAGGTGTTGCAATGCCAACAAAAAAAATAATGATTGATGCTTCTCATCTCTTAGTTCCTGTCTGTCTGTCCCTGTCTATCTCTCTCTCTGACTCTCTCTCTGTCTCTGTAAAAATAAGAAAGAAAAAAATGTGCTCTTCAGGCATTTAAACAGGATGCCTGGAAGAAAGGAAGAGTTAAGACAATTTTTGGATAGGAATTTCAGAAAAGAAGACTCTGAGAGTTGACATCTAAGTCCTAATGAGAAATTGACTGGGTGTTGTTATTTTGTTTTTTTTATTTTTGTTTCTTTATTTTGTTTTCAGAAAAATCATCCTCCAGCTCTAGCCAGCTTCTGCCAGAGACGAGGATCATATTCTTGTATCACGTGGACTGGTCCTGGCATTTTTAGGAATCCTGCCCAATTTTCAGGAGCCATAAATAGAACAGGGAACACAAGTCTATCATCAAAAGACCTATTAGATCTTGCTTTGTCATTTAAGGCATTTCACTCAAATGTCATGTGCTCTGTGAAGCTCCCTTGAAAAATCACTTGCCCCATTCTTGGTGTTTGTTCATGCTGTTGGTTGGTTTATTGGTTGGGCCTCTTTAGATTACAAGGCATGTAAGGTACATATTAAACTTGCTGAAGCAAATGGAGTCATTGGCTTACAGAAGTAAAGGGAGTGCATCTGCCTTCAGGGATAGCTCCATACGGGCTCCGTTAGATCTGAAAGAACAGTTTGACCTCCGTTGCGCAGGTTGCCTTTCTTGGTGTCAGTATTTGCTTCATCCTGAGCCTCCACATCTCATCCTCATGGCAGCAAGATAGCTAGTGGTCCTTGCAGATGCCTATCCCACTGGAGAGTCAGACCTCTTTCCAGAAATCTCATTCCCTCTATTTTTTAAATTTTTTTAATTTTTATTTATTTATTTATTTTTTAGAGAGACAGAGAGAGTCAGAGAGAGGGATAGATAGGGACAGACAGACAGGAACAGAGAGAGATGAGAAGCATCAATCATTAGTTTTTCATTGTGCGTTGCAACACCTTAGTTGTTCATTGATTGCTTTCTCATATGTGCCTTGACCGCGGGCCTTCAGCAGACTGAGTAACCCCTTGCTGGAGCCAGCGACCTTGGGTTCAAGCGGGTGAGCTTTTGCTCAAACCAGATGAGCCCATGCTCAAGCTGGCGACCTCGGGGTCTCGAACTTGGGTCCTCTGCATCTCAGTTCGACGCTCTATCCACTGCACCACTGCCTGGTCAGGCTCATTTTCTCTATTTTTAAAATCAGATTTATTGGGCTGACATTGGTTAATAAAATTATATTTATATTATATAAGTTTCAGGTATACAGTTCAATGATACATCATCTGTACATTGCTTAAAATGCGTTTTCGTGGACCAGTGGCAGCCACTTCACCTGGGAGTTTGTTAGGAATGCAGACCCTCAGACCCCTCCACGATGTACTGAATAAAATATACACATTTTAACAAAACGTGATTCCTGGGCACACTCAAGTTTGAGACACACTCATTCAACATTATTGTCAGTAAACCTACCACCAGATCTATTGATACTCGGCACGTAGATGGGAGCCAGGCACAGAAAGGAAACAACAGGCCCAGAGAACAGACAGAGCATCTCTGACTTCTAGTGTCCGGGCAGGCTGGGACAGGGACATAACGCAGCTTCCCACAGATGGAGGAAACACTGCGGTAAAGGTGATGGAGGGCAGGCCTGAATGTGTCGTAGTTGTTTGCTACTCATCCAAAAAGCAGAAGCTCCTGCCACCCCTTGAGTTGTACTAAGGAAGGAAGGAAAGAGAGAGAGAGAAAAGAAGGAGGAGGAAAGGAAAGGGAGAGTGAGAGAGGAAAAAAGGAAGGAAAAAAAATGTGTGCAAATGTTACAGAACCGAGTTTCTCCTATAAACTTCCCCACTCACGCCCCTCAGGAGCCTGAGTGACCCCAGAGAGTACCTACAACGTCAGAACATGCTTCCCAACCTCACTTGACACCAATAGTGTCAGTGGGAGAAAATCAAAGTAATCCACCACACATTAGTTTAAATTACCAAATCCCACATTCTCATCTATCGACTTTTTTAATTAGTTAGTTAACTAATTAACTTCTTAGAGAAAGCAAAACATAGATTCATTGTTCCACTCATTCATGGATTCATTGGTTGATTCTTGCATGAACCCTGACCTGGGATTGAACCCTCAACCATGGTTTTGGGGATGATCCTTAAACCTACTGAGCTACCTTGTCAGGGCTTCATTTATCTACTTTTCAATCAGCTATTTTTAGCAAAGGCAGAAAGAAGTAAACCACCAAATGGACAATTAGTGAGAAGTTGTTCATTTTGGTGGGCTATCCCAATATTGTCTTTTTTATTACCACAGTTAAAGCTTACTTTAGGATATGTTTACCAAAAATAATGATGGGACAAACATGCTCTCATAGGGGATACAGAATTTTTTATTTATTTATTTATTTTTTTTTTTTTTTTGTATTTTTCTGAAGCTAGAAACTGGGAGAGACAGTCAGACAGACTCCCGCATGCGCTCCCCCGGGATCCACCTGGCACGCCCACCAGGGGGCGACGCTCTGCCCACCAGGGGGCGAAGCTCTGCCCCTCGGGGCATCGCTCTGTTGAGACCAGAGCCACTCTAGTGCCTGGGGCAGAGGCCAAGGAGCCATCCCCAGCGCGCCCGGGCCATCTTTGCTCCAGTGGAGACTCGGCTGCAGGAGGGGAAGAGAGAGACAGAGAGGAAGGAGAGGGGGAGGGGTAGAGAAGCAGATGTGCGCTTCTCCTATGTGCCCTGGCCGGGAATCGAACCCGGGACTTCTGCACGCCAGACCGACGCTCTACCACTGAGCCAACCGGCCAGGGCCCAGAAAAAAATTTTAAAGCTCTATATTAACCTACATAATCCCAGTCTAATTCTAGCTAGAAGTTCACCTATAAAAGATTACCTCTAGCATGAACACCTGTTGGATTGTCTTCCCAGCAACCTTTGCCCTACTTCTTCTATGAAAAGCGATCCCCTTAGCTTGGGAAAGGGTCCCTCCTCATTCTGTGTATTTCTGGCATAACGGCTGGTCACTGTACTCTAGCTACAGAAGTGAATATAGGACACAACCTATCAATCTGAACATCCTATTCCCTTAGCCACAGGTATTGGTTTGAGGGAAGTCACATGATCCAGGGAGGGCCAATCAGAGTACATCCTAGACATTTTACATCCTTATCCTGAGAAAGGGACTGAGTTGGTATCTTCTAAGTCTAAAGTTTACTGCATACAGGTCAATTATCTCTCAGAAGCTATCAAGCCTACACTGGATGAGCCCAAAGGAAAGCCCAGGAAAGCGAGGAGGGTGAGAAAACCCAAACCTAGTGGTGCTTGGGGTCAGGACCCCCCCGTATTTTGACCAGCAAAATGATCGTGTATGTTTGCTTAGGCCAGTTTGGGGTCATTCATCCCCAACTTCCTGATATACAAACAGGAAGATGAAAGGAGGGCTTCAAAAATAAAAGTTATTGAAGCTTAGGACGATAACTTGTTACTATTATGAAAGTGCAGTTATGTCTTTAGGAAACAGAGTCACTTACCCCTTACAGGGTATTCTGCTTGAATTATGTCATCTCATCCCTGCAAAGCGGGAGTCATATTTCCAGGGCTTCCTCTTCTTCCTGCCCTAGATCAGGTAAGCTCAGGTTTCTGAGTAAACACAGCAAAGGAGGAGAAGCACGAGCAGTGTTTCCCTTCAGACACATTTGCCCGAATCACTCTCCTCCTGTATTTGGTTAACTGGATGGATGGTCTGACATAATCCATGGATGAGTCTCTACATCAGAAAGTTAGGATGGAAAAATAGTGCTCATGTATTGAATCAGTGTTTACATATATATATTATTTTGTTTAATCTGATAAACACCCAAATACAGCATAGAGACTCTGTTGGATGCCTCCTTGAGAACCACAGATGAGTGAGTGGTAGAATGGGGCCCACGCCCAGCTCTGACTCTCAGCTCGTGATTTCTCTGAGGCGCGGCATTGCTTCCCAGGCAAATAGTGTCAGTCACCCTGGTGCTATGTTTGTATCATAGCAAATGTCCATGTGCTCAAATATTTTGGAAGCATAATCGGCATTCTCTAAGGCTCAGTATAAAATAGTTCACATGTTAGATAAGTAATCATAATATGGAGCCTAAATTGAATGAAAGTCTAACCTGGGGAAAAAGCCCTCCCCCCCCTCCAAAAAAAGTAGAATACTGGAAGAGAGTAAAGACTAATGATGCAAAAAGAAGAGGAAGAAGCGAGAAGAAGGGAGAAGAGGACAAGGATATTTCTGCCAGTTAAAAAAGAAAACTCAAAACAAGAATCACTCATCAGACACCATCTATCACATATTATGAATCTGGCACATAACAAGGAAAAACAAAATGTCTAACTTGATCTCTCTGAAAGAAAGAAAAGAAAGAAAAAAAATAAACATTGTGTTTAAAAAACAAAAAATGCTGAGCCCTTGCCAGGTAGCTCAGTTGGTTATATCCCGTCAGGGCACATACAGAAATCAACCAATAATGCATAAATAAGTGGAACAGCAAATCAGTGGTTCTCTGTATCTCTTTCTCTCCGTGCATCTCTTTCTAAAGTTAATAAATAAATTTAAAAAATAAAATACCTGTACTGAGCTTTTAGTAGCAATTCAGAATAGAAAATATCAGAGGGCTTCGTTATTGGCGCTAACCCAGCCATCCTCCTAGGCTTAGGATTTGAGAAGCAGGGGTGGAAACGTTGGGAAGTCTGTGGCGCTTGTTTTGGACGTGGCCCCGCTGAGTGCTGCGCCCCCTACAAGTTCCTAACCCCCCCACCCCCGCTGAGTGTTGCACCCCCTACAAGTTCCTAAACCCCCCACCCACCCCCCACTTCTCCCCATTCAGGCTTGTGCACAGGTGCCCTGCCCACCTCTGTCCTTCAAAACTTGCTCATTCTTATCTCATGGCCTAAGGGTACATTCTCTGTTTTTCATAACATAGTACTTTAATCTTAGAACACTGTCATGGAAAAGCTTCTAAAATATATTGCTGCTTTACATATGTCTATACAATGAAAATGCAGGAAAAAAAGACTGAAAAAGTATATAATGAAAGGCCAATGGCAAGGTGAGATTATTTTTTAAGATTTTATTTATTCATTTTAGAGAGGGGAGAGAAAGAAAGAGAGAGAGAGAAGAGGGGAGGAGCAGGAAGCATCAACTCCCATATGTGCCTTGACCAGGCAAGCCCAGGGTTTTGAACAGGTGACCTCAGCATTTCAGGTCGATGCTTTATCTACTGTGCCACCACAGGTCAGGCCTGCAAGGTGAGATTTTGAGATGAGGGCAGTTTTCACCTTTGTCCCATGTATTTCTGTATATTTTTGAATCTTTTATAGTAAGAATTTGTTCATATTGTGGTAAGCAATTAGACAGACATGAGCAGAGTGTGGACTATAGGTCAGACACGGGAGTCTCAGCGCAGAAAGCCCCACGTGCCTAACAGTGGACAAACTGGGAAGACAGGACCTCGCCTCCAGGGTGACCTTTCCGCCCTTAGCTGCTCACATGGTTTAGACCCCTGATATCATATCGATAGCTAGTCATGGAATTCGGACCCTCACCTGGCACATAGCTAATCATGTGGTTTCGAACCCCCTTGGAGGAGAAGAGCACTGAAGTCCTAACCCGTAGAGATAACATCCAGCCCTCTGTTGTGTTTCAGCTCCAGGCTCAGAAAAGCAGCCGAACCAGACCAAGGAAAGCCACTGGTGATCTCAGGATCAGCTGCCTTGGCGCTGACCAATCAGTGAACGGGACCCTAAACAACACACCCAGAGAACAGATGAATATTCTGTTGAGGTCTTCCCCCTGGGACTCCCTAAAATCCCCATCCTTAAAATTTCTTGGGACAGAGATCCCCCTCCCCTCCCCCTCCCACCCCCCTCCTCCCGTTCTTCCCCAGGCACATTTTTCTTGCCTCTCTCTTTCTCCTAGGGTCTAAGGGACCCCATTGGACTTGCAACCAGGGGAGCGGTGGGCAGCCGCTACTTGTCCTGGGCTAACTCCCAGAACCTGTCTCCAAGACCCCCTTTTCTCTGACTTTTTCCTGCATGGCCAATAAATTCTTCCTTTAACTTGCTGCATTTTGTCTGATTGAATTCCTTCTCTCAAGCAAAACAATAATTAAGGTCTGGTTGCTCTCCCTGTAACAATGTATTATTTATATACTTTTTTATAAAACTAGTAAAGAGACATATTACGGTTTAGCTCATCCTCCCCTTCCCAGGACACTGTTTAGTAGCAACCTTTTAGAGAAGATTTCTAAACACTGTACATAGAGGAAATGTAAAGAAATTTCAGGAATCCCTGGGATTGGATAATTGCATAATAGAGTAAAAAGAAACTTCGCAGCTGGGACTTTTCTTTTTAATTGATTTATTGACCTGAGAGAAAGAGAGAGAGAAAGAAACATTGGTTTGTTCTTCCTCTTATTTTTGCATTCATTGGTCAATTCTTGTATGTACCCTCACGGAGGATCGACCACACAACCCTGTTGTATGAGCACAATGCTCTAACCAACTGAGCTACCCAGCCGGGGATGGGACTTAGTGGTACTACTGTATCCTTACTGCACATGTAGGCCGAACCACACAATCACAGCCACCACTCCCTACAGAGTCACCATGCAAAGCAAATGCCTCTGTTCCTCAGCGTGTCTATACTAAGTTCTAGGGTTTAAAGAATACCAGCTGAATACAGAGTGCCCTCTGTGGGAAATGGTAGGGTCAATGTGAAGACTTCTGCATGTTTTTTTTAATGTTTCCATTTTTACAAGAAGAATGTATTCACGTTTGTTTTGTGCTTAGAAATAAATACACAACAAAATAAACTTGAAAACATCGGTCAGCCAGTGTGAACAGAATGGGCAATGCTGTGTCCCAGCTACGAGGGGCCTGGTGAAAGCAGTTTGAGACCCGTAGCTCCTCGGGGCCTCTTTCCCTGGCTATTGGCCCAGGGGGCCAATGACTCAAAGCCTAGAGAGTCTCTGGGTGAAACGACCAGGATGAAAGGAAACACCTCCTTATTGTATGACGGGAGAACCAGGGCCCCTGTGAGTGACACTTTCTCTCTAGATTTGCTGATTGCAGTATTAATAAAGTCTCTTTTGCTCACAAGGGATAGAGACCCAAGTTTAATCCCCTTATTCAAAAAAGAAAATTTCTTTTATCATGTAACTAGAAAAAAAAACACCCAGAAAAGATAACAGGTTTGGCGTTAAGCAAAGTTGGATTCAGCACTCAAACTTTATCTTTAACAATTTGTTTTATTGCCTCTGGGCTCTTCCTTCCTTGTGCCTGGGCTTTATTTCCGATACAGAGCCCAAGCTGGCAACCGGTCCCAGCAGCCTTACCACTCCACCTTGCATTTCCACCAAGCAAGCTCAGTAGAGACAGAAAATCCCCAGCTCCAGAGGTGATCCCGTTGTATAGTATCCTGTGCCTATCTCTGTACCAACAGCTGAGGGAAGGGGAATGGAATGTTCTGATTGGGCAGGCCAAGGTCACATGCCTACCATTGATGTGGGATCAACCCCACCTGAACCAAAGGACTGGGTTGGTGGTGGTGTTGGAATCCCAAAGACATCCCAAGGTTCTGTTATTAAAGAACAGGAAAGTATTGCTGGAAGACAAGAACAAGGGATGTCCACCCCTTTTCCTGACAAAGCAGCCTTACAGAATAAACCAGGTTCATTATCATGACCATTCTTTTTTCTATAATATATCACTAATGTCTCCATAACATGCTCTGACTTTCAAGTCTCAACCAATGTCTTTTCTCTCCAAACTTGGGAGTCTCAGGAGCACTCAAGAGATTACTAGCAATGCTAGGAGGGGCTGTCTATAATCCCTCTTTTTGGGGCTGAGAAGAAATAGTTTTCCAGGTAGGGAGCATTTATTCAACATGTGTTTCATCCCTTCTGTGTATCAAATATGTCCCTGACTGTAAAGCCAGTAGCCACGGCCACCTGGCCCATGCAGGTTCACATTTGATTCGGACAGACGGTAATGAAACAATGGAGCCAAGAACTAGTGGGCCATTAGCTTTAATCCTAGCTTGCACCCAGCAGGCAAGAAATACATACATACAGTGGGAAAACACTTCCCTTTCCTTTCAGGGCTCCTAAGGCCACTGACTTATCCAAGTTTCCTAGAATCAAAGGTTTCTACCTCACCAGCGTTACTCACCTCTGTTCCCCATCTCCTTCTCTCTGCACAAACTGGCTTCTCCTTCAGCACTCTGCCATTTTGGCTGCTTCTCCTCTCCTCCACGTGGCCTTTCTCTGCTTTCTCCTCTAATGCTAATCTCAGAAAGCGAGAAAGAACTAGCTCCTGGTCTGCCCATTTTATAGTATAGAAATCAAAACCTTCAATCCAATATATAAACAAGGAAGTCTCTGATATAAAGCCATTTATCTGAGGCATAATGGGATTCCTCATGAGAGTGCACCACCCCACATCATGCAACAGTCAAGGGTGTGGGGAAAAGCTTAGTCTTAAAACTAAGCCTTAGGCTATAACAACCCTGCCTACTTACAGCCTGTCCCCCACACCCAATGCAAACTATAAGCAAGCAAACATATATATCATATTTACAAACTTATTTGACCAATATTTCACCCCTTTTGCTTGCTTCACAATCTAAAGCACAGATATTCCTGCACAAGGAAATTAGGTACATTACGCAAATTACAACAACATGACAAATCATACAATTTCAACAATTACAAAGATACCCTTCACCAGTCTCTGAGCACTTTGCCAAAATGTCCTTGGACTTCTTTCTAGCCATGGGAAAAGCTTCCTGGGGCAGAGGATGGCCTCTAGCTAAGCCGCCCCACACCCCCATCAGGGTATTTCACATTGTCCAAAATCCGTAAGTTCATCCAACAAAGGAGCCAGTGCTCACTCTGGTCGTAGTCCAAGAATCAGTCTCTGCACATGGGACCTCAGCCACCCCCCTCATCCATGCCGTCCTGGCAGATCTTACACTGTCCCAAGAAGGAGCACATGGCAATAGCAGTCAGCATTTCCATCTCTGCTCCAGAGAGCATGATGGCATTCACCCCTATGTCCCAAAATTGCAGACCTACCAGGGATGTAGTAGGTACTCCTTGCTGCTGGGTTCTCATCTTCTGGAGACTGCAGATTGCAACTCCAGCCCGATTCTCCTCATCCTCCAAAGAGGAACTGAAAACACCAGCTCCTGCTGCCGGGCTTGAGCCCTGGGCTGCCACTGCCTTCTACTCAGCAGACCTTGCAGTCCCGGCCCTGGCCTCAGCCCCAGCCTCCTGCCACTGCTGGCTCTCCACAACGTCCGACAAGCTGCAACTCATGAACCTGTGATTCCTTCTCCGGCGGCTGCTCCATTTCCAGGCGAATCTCGTGAACCTGGTCAACCTCCTTCTCCAACGCTTCCTCCAGCTCCAGGGTCGGCATTCTCTTTCTCCCACGTTTGCTCCAGCTCCTTCCACTTCTCAGTTTGCAGGTCCCAGGCATCCTCTTCCACAGAGCTCTCGGTTTCCTCACACATGGCTATACAAGTCAGCCAGCCTACAGTCCCCAAAAGGACAGCCATGGGGAACCATGACAGCAGCCAGTCCTCTACCATGCACCACAAGGGTGGCAGCTCCATATCAATCTCTGAATCCTGCCACAGACTACGCCAAATGTAAAGCCAGTAGCCACGGCCACCATCACAGTCACCTGGCCCGTGCAGGTTCACATTTGATTCGGACAGACAGTAATGAAACAACGGAGTCAAGAACTGGTGGGCCATTAGCTTTAATCCTAGCTTGCACCCAGCAAGCAAGAAATACGCACAATGCGAAAACACTTCCCTTTCCATTCAGGGCTCCCAAAGCCACTGACTTATCTGAGTTTCCTAGAATCAAAGGTTTCTACCTCACCAGTGTTATTCACCTCTGTTCCCCATCTCCTTTTCTCTGGACAAACTATGCACAAACTGGCTTCTCCTTCAGCATTCTGCCATCTTGGCTGCTTCTCCTCTCCTCCACGTGGCCTTTCTCTGCTCTCTCCTCTAATGCTAATCTCAGGAACCAAGAAAGGGCAAGCTCCCAATCTGCCCCACTTTATAGTATAGAAATCAAAACCTTTAATCCAATATACAAACAAGGAAGTCTCTGATACAAAGCCACTTATCTGAGGCATAATGGGATTCCTCATGAGAGTGCACCACCCCCTATCATGCAACAGTCAAAGATGTGGGGAAAAGCTTAGTCTTAAAACTAAGCCTTAGGCTATAATGACCCTGCCTACTTACAGCCTGTCCCCCACACCCAATGCAAACTATAGGCAAGCAAACATATATATCATATTTACAAACTTATTTGACCAACACTGACCCAGCGCCTGCCTACATTAATTAGCCTAGTGAGGATACTGTACAAGAGCATCATTATTAAGGCAATGTGATAAGGAGTACGAGAGAGTTCTGTATATGCCAATAAGGAAAACCAGTGGAGGATGTAGAAGGAAGCTGTATGATGTTCTTAATCAATGTCACCTCAATAAATTGAATAAAATTTAAAAAGAAAGGAAGGAAGAGAGAGAGAAACTATGGAGGAGAAGTCCCCGAATTAGCTCAGAATAGTCAGCATCTGATTGTACGGAGAGCGTGTCCCTAAGGGTGTGGGAGGGTTAGGCAGAGAGGCGCAGGAGGCAGGGGTGGACATTCCAGGTGGAGAAAACAGGGTGTGCCAAAGCAGAGCGCGCAGGCAAGGTGGGCCAGGTCATATGTTTGCAATTAAATAGGGCAGGATAACTAGAGCTCAGGGTGTGTGTAGAGAAGTAGCCTGAGCCAAAGCTCTAAGAACATGAATGAACTCGTCCGCCTTGTCAAGCCTGGGTGTTTGAAATGTATCTTACAAGCCATCGTTGGCCCCTGAAAGCTCTTGGCAGAAGAAACGGATGATGAAATGTGGTTTTGTTTGTTTGTTTAATGACTCCCCGGAGAATAGGTTGCAGAGGGCTAAGACTGGAGGTCATTAGTCTACTTCAGTGTAGGCTACTCGAGTGGTCTGGCAGGTTTTGTGAAGGAGGAATTAAGCAAAACACAAGGGGGATGGAGAAGAAGAGTGGGTTAGCAGCATACAGGAAATAGAATCGACAGCAAAACTGAGAAAGAACACAGGAAAAGGGGAGAGAGGAGAGTCTAGAAGGGCTCCCAGGTTTCTGATTTGGGTAACTGGTTGGTTGATGCTGTCATTCCCACAGAAACCAGGGTTTCTGAATGTTGGGCAGATAAAATATATTATGCTCACTTTGTTAAAGATAACACGAGGAGGCCGTCACTTAGGTGATATTAATGTGTGTTGGGGTGGGCTAAAGGCAGGCAGAATCCTGTAGCCTGGGGCTTGGTTTTGGGATTAAGCCTTTCCTACCCTTTTTGATGTGGGGTGGTACAATCCAATCATGCCTCAGAGAAGTGACTCTGTATTAGAGACTTCTCTATTTTGTATATTGGATTAAAGGTTGTGAAGCTACACTATAAAAGGAGGGTAGAACGAGAGCTTAGGCTCTTGGTTCCTGAGATTATCATTAGAAGAGAGAGCAGAGGAGAGCAGAAAAAGGCCACGTGGAGGAGGCCAGGAGAAGCAGCCAAGATGGTGGAGTGCTGAGTGAGATGCCAGTTTGTATAGAGTTTGTATTTGGGATAAGGAAGAAGATGGGGAACTGAGGAGAATAAGTCTGGTGAGCTAGAAACCTTTGATTCTAGGAAACTCAGATAAGTCAGTGGCTTTGGGAGCACTGAGTGTGACTGGGTTTTGGAGCCCAGAGTGTATTTTTACTTGCCCGCCGGGTGCAAGCTAGATTAAAGGCTATGGCCCACCAGTTTTTGGCTCCATGGTTTCTTTACCGACTGTCCGAATCCAATGCGAACCTGCATGGGCTGGGCTGTGATAGTGGTGGCCCTGGCCATGGCTCCTGGCTTTACACCGAAGATGACGAGTATGATTAGGGACAAGCAGTTGGAGATATGTAATGGATACGATGGTCCTGAGTTCAGGAGAGCCGTCAGGGCTAAACATGTCAACATCATCAGGGACCCGGGGTAGCTGAGGCCATGTTTGTGGATGGGCCGGTCAAGGGGGAAATGTAATATGAAAAGAGAAGCGGGAAGGACCAAACCCTGGGTATCACCAACATTTAAAGGGCCAAGAGAGAAAGAGGAGTCAAGAGAGAGACGGAAAGGAGAGGCGCAGACCTGGCAGGGGAGTGAGGATGGCCGCCTCGCCAGGAAGGGCGGATGCTCCTCTTCGTCGTCAGTTTCATTCTCTTTTGGAAAAAAAGGAAAAATGGCCCCATTCCCCTCCCCACTCCAACCACTCCCTCCAAATGCTGCAGATTGAGTGGGAATAAGGAAAGGGTTTCCAAAAATATGCAAAAGGGCTGCAGTCTCCACACAACGGCCAGCTCTGGTTCTTCACCCGTGATCTTTTCTCACTTCTGGCTCCTTGGCTGTCCTCCAGAAAACTGAGGTCACAGATACGTGACACATTCCACAGGCACTTTCAAGGCAAACCTTATCTTCACAAATAATCCATCAGAGTTGAGAAAGCAGAACCAGGAAATTCTCTCTACCAGGCCTCCAAGGTCCTTCTTTCTGCTCGCCTGCCCCTGCTATATAAATAAGGAATGAATATTTATGTTGGGGCCATCTTGGTAGATTGTAGCTAGACGGAGAAATTGATATATTTTCTAGTCGGTGCTGGGGACTGACTAAACTGTGAATCTAACCCCAGTTCAGTCCGTTAGTAGCTCTTGGGCCATGAGCACCTCTCTGAGCTTAAATTTCCTTAGTTGTCAAATAGAAACAGTGATCCTTACGTCATAACATTGTGTGAAGATGAAATCACCATTATGTGTAGAGCCCCTGGGTCCACGTAAAAAGAATAGAATGATTTCCGTATGTAATTGGCTTTTCTTTCTTTTTCGTTTTACTGTAGTGAAAATACACACAAGATTTGCCCTTTTTTTTTTTTCATTTTTCCGAAGCTGGAAACGGGGAGGCAGTCAGACAGACTCCCGCATGCGCCCGACCGGGATCCACCCGGCATGCCCACAAGGGGGCGATGCTCTGCCCCTCTGGGGGGGGGGTCACTCTGTTGCGACCAGAGCCATTCTAGCGCCTGAGGCAGAGGCCACAGAGCCATCCTCAGCGCCCAGGCAATCTTTGCTCCAATGGAGCCTCGGCTGGCTGTGGGAGGGGAAGAGAGAGACAGAGAGGAAGGAGAGGGGGAGGGGTGGAGAAGCAGATGGGCGCTTCTCCTGTGTGCCCTGGCCGGGAATCGAACCCGGAATTCCTGCATGCCAGGCCAACGCTCTACCGCTGAGCCAACCGGCCAGGGCCAAGATTTGCCATTTTAACTGTACAATCATGCACTAATTACAAAACTGCACTGATTACATGCATGATGTTGTGCAGTCATCATCATTATCTATTTTCAAAACTTTTCCATCACCCTAATTTGAAACTCTGTGCCCATTAAGTAATTAATGCCCACTCTGCCCTACCCCGTCCCTGGCTAGCCTCTAATCCGCTTTTTTGAGCCTATGCATTTGCCTATCTTAGATATTTCATATGCGTGGAATCATACATATTTGTCCTTCCTTTTGGGTGCGGCTTATTTCACTTAACATAATGTTTTCAAGGTTTATTCCTGTTGTAGCAAGTATCAGAACTCCATTCCTTTTTACAGCTGAATAATATTCCACTGTGTGTATATAAAGCGCTTTGTTTTTGCACTCATCTGTTGATTGACAGTTGGGTTTTTTGTCGTCTTTTGGCTATTGTGAACAAGGCTGCAGTGAGCATCGGTACACAGCTACCTGTTTGAGTCCTTGTTTTCAGTACTTTGGGTTTATACCGAGGGGTGAAATATCTGGGTCATACAGAAATTCTATGTTAAATCTTTTTGAGAAACCACTGAACTGTTTTCTGTGTAGATGCACCTGCACATCTGCACCAGCAATGGACCAAGGTTCCTGTCTCTTCATATCCTTACCAATGCTTGCTGTTTCCTTTCTTCCTTTCTTTCTTTCTTTCTTTCTTTCTTTCTTTCTTTCTTTCTTTCTTTCTTTCTTTCTTTCTTTCCTTCTTTCTATTACAGCCATCCTAGTAGATGTAAAGGAGTTTCTCGTGGTAGCTTCATTCGTGTTTAATGCTGTCAGTGAAAGAAAACAGTTCAGATCATCAAATATAACCAAAAGTTCAACAATCATCTTTATGAAGTTTTGTAATATTTGGGTATTACGTAAAAGAGTCTGCACCACACAAACCAAGGGTGATTATCTGGTTTAAAAAAAAAAAAAAACGGAGTAAAAAATAAAACCCTGAGAACATATCTGGCTCAAAGAGACCAGAACCAGGTCCTGGCTAGCTGACTCCTTGACTGTTACCTATACTGCTAATTCACCTACGGTGTGGTCCCAGACTGATTCATAATGGCATGTCAAGAAGGGCAGGGAGCTTGCCCTAAGACTGTTGTCTTTCTGGTTTATGATTTTCTTAATACATAAAGATAATTAATTATTTTGTTTCAGGAGACTTAATGGATTTGATCGTTTGTGAACCTGCCCAAACATTTGAACCAAGTTCAGATTCATCTGACTTCTGAGCTGCCCTCATGGGATATGACAGGCTGAATAGATAGGTTGCTGTCTGAATAGCTGTAATGGTTCCCTGGGGCTTCAGTAAGAAAGTATGTGCCACCAACTGGGTGGCTTAAACAGCAAAAAATACATTGTGACCCAGTTCTGGAATCCAGAAGTCCAAATCCAAGCAGCAGCGGTTCCCTCTGAGGGCTGTGAGGCAGAACCAGTTCTGGGTCCTCGCTCCCAGCTTCCGGGATTCTCAGGCAGTCAGTCCTTGGCTTACCGATGGCATTCTCCCTAGGTCTTCCCATTGCCTTCCCTCCATGTGTGTCTTTCTTTCTCTGTGTTCCCAAATCCCCTTTTATGAGGACACCAAGTCCTATTGGATTAGGTCCCAGCATAATGACCTCATTTTAACCTGATTACCTCTGGAAAGATCTTACCTCCCAATAAAATCATATTCTGAGGAACTGGGGCTTTAACGTATCTTATTTTGGATGGGGGCAAGGGTTTACACAACTCAACCCATAACAGTGACTTAATATTAAGTTGCTCGGACCTCCAAATGGGCTTGGCTTTATAATGTCTAAAGGACCTTAGAATGTGTTTTCAGGAAGAAGAATGCGTAAGTTTTTAACTGAGAGCCTGCTCAGTGTTCCCCAAGCTACTGAAAAATCTTGCCACATACTCGAGGGCATCTGCTGTTACAATCTTTTCAAATTTTGAACTCTCAGGAAGTTTGGTTCACCATGCCCGTGGACCTGTTTGACTTTTAGCGTCAGTTCAAAAGGAAGGAAGGTCCTCTTTATTTTCAAATTGCTTCAAGATGTGTTTTTGAAATAAAGTTTCCATTTCTTACTGAATTCAGTGTCCAGTGTATCCGGAGAAGAGTGCCTTCGAGTTCAGAAATATATTTTGGAGCATAGATCTTCACTTACAAACATAAAAAAAAAAATTTGCATTTTGATTTTAGTTTTGTGAGAAAATGGGCTTACCTCTTACCACAATGTGGATACATTTTTTTTCTGTTTGTCTTTTTTTTTTTTAAAGACATTGCTAGGTCTTTGCGCTTCCCCCCTGAAAATCTCTAACAGAGCTAAGTAAGGGTGAGAGCGCAGAGAATGACTGACTGGTGAGAGAATAAAGAATGGAAGGACTGAAGGAGGTGACCCATGCTCCGAGCCACCCAGACTGTCCCCCCACTTCCTCGGCACGGAAGGATTTATTTCCTCAGCTGCTGAGCATGCTGGTAGCTCACAGCCCACAGCTGTCAACCCTCTTTAGGAACTGCCTAGGCTGGGTTAACCGCCACACCCAAGGTCACAGTCTCCTCCCAAGCAACCTGCACCCAGTGACTGGTCCGTGGAGGCACGCAGCTGAGCCTTCTGCCCCACCTCATGGTGACGTTGAAGAGCCGTCCCAGCTTTGAGACTCGCCCTGGAATGAGGCCTGTGTCTGCCGCTGCCCATCTCTCTCTGACTAATTCTGCTCACATTCCCTCACCCCAGCCCCATTGTTGATCTTGAGGATATTCCTTAAAAGGCTTATTATATGGCCCTGGCCAGTTGGCTCAGTAATAGAGCGTCGGCCTGGCGTGCAGAAGTCCCGGGTTTGATTCCCGGCCAGGGCACACAGGAGAAGCGCTCATCTGCTTCTCCACCCCTCCCCGTCTCCTTCCTCTCTGTCTCTCTCTTCCCCTCCCGCAGCTGAGGCTCCATTGGAGCAAAGATGGCCCGGGTGCTGGGAATGGCTCCTTGGCCTCTGTCCCAGGCGCTAGAGTGGCTCTGGTCGCAACAGAGCGACGCCCTGGAGGGGCAGAGCATCGCCCCTTGATGGGCAGAGCGTCGCCCCCTGGTGGGCGTGCTGGGTGGATCCCAGTCGGGCACATGCGGGAGTCTGTCTGACTGTCTCTCCCCGTCTCCAGCTTCAGAAAAATACAAAAAAAAAAAAAAAAAAAGGCTTATTATATGATAATTGTGATGTATGCTTCTGGTATCATAAAGTAGTGTAGTCCACGGGTTTCATAGAGAGACACTAGGGCAGGTTACAGAAGAAATTTTAGGAGGAGCTTGTAGGTCAAATACATTTGTAAATATGATATATATGTTTGCTCACTTATAGTTTGCATTGGGTATGGGAGACAGGCTGTAAGTTGGCAAAGTCATTATACCCTAAGGCTTAGTTTTAAGACTAAGCCTTTCCCATCCTTTTAATACTAAAATCTTCTCAAAACTGAGCTTTTCCCCACACCCTTGACTGTTGCATGATGTGGGGTGGTGCACTCTTATGAAGAATCCCATTTATGCTTCAGATAAGTGACTTTGTATCAGAGACTTCCTTATTGTATACTGGCTTAAAGGTTTTGATTTTCTACACTATCAAATGGGGCAAACTGGGGGCTTGCTCTCTCTCAGTTCCTGAAATTAGCATTGCAGAGGAGAGGCAGCCAAGATGATGGAGTGCTGAAGGAGAAGCCGGTTTGTGCAGAGAGAAGAAGATGGAGAACAGAGATGAATAAGGCTGGTGAGGTAGAAACCTTTGATTCTAGGAAACTAGGATGAGTCAGTGGCTTTGGGAGCCCTGAATGGAAAGGGTAGTGTTTTCCCACTGTGTGTATTTTTTGCCTGCTGGGTGTGAGCTAGGATTAAAGCTAATGGCCCACCAGTTCTTGGCTCCGCTGTTTCATTACCATCTGTCCGAATCAAATGCAAACCTGCATGGGCCCAGAAGCTGTGATGGTGGCTGTGGCTACTGGCTTTACAGAGCTTTTCTTAATACTAATATTAAGGCAACAAGGCATACACGGGGTATAGCTCACCCAAATCATAACGCCTAGAATATAGCTCTGAGGCTAGTTATATAGACATGATCACATACTGGCTGGGGGAAAAGGAAGGGGAGCAAGGTACTAAAGTCATTTACTGATAAGCTTACAGCACTTAATCTATAGGATCTATTAATAGGAAAAACATTCCTACATATCAAGACCACAAGATAACACAGTAGTGATAAATATTTTACATATCAAAGACATTCCCAAATCTTCCAGGCTTTATACTTATTCCTGTCACCCCAATAGTGGGAAATGAAATGTTTATCTTAGGATAAGAAGAGAAGCTAAATGAAATTACCTTTGCTAAGAGTGTTGGGGATAGCTTATTAGGAAGCCTAATAAGCTAGTTCCCGCTTGCTTGGTTTACAAATTTTATACATATAAAGAATTTCAAAAGGAACGCTTACACTGGGGAACAAAATTTTTGTTGCACCCACAAAAACACTTGTTCTTACCTAATTCGAGTGTGCTGATCTCAAATCTGACATTAGTTTTTCTCTGTAAGCTACAATTTTTTTGCAATTCAAGATTTGAGGTTTTCATCTCTGTAAAATTTTCAACATTTAGTTTAACATAATGAAGTAGAATGTCTTCTTGGTCATCATCTTTGTGAAAATATAATAATTTATATAATGCAATAAATATACTAATACACTAAAAGATATGATTGCATCAGAATTTGTCTAAAATATCTAAATAGAACATATTAAAACACTTATTTTAATCATAAAATTTGCGCAAAACTTATTTAAATTCTATTTAGGCAAAAATTTGTGTTTGTAGCTCTTGCGTTTGTGTACTTGTTGAGGACAATCTTGTTTGATGCTCCAGCAGGAGTCTGCCATCATTAACAGCTCCAAGATTTTCAAGAAACTTATCAAGGTGACTGTTCAGGAAGTGAATTTTAACACTCATGTTATATCCAATGTCTTGGAAAGCCAACAGCATCCTTTGAACCAGAAGTTCATAGTTTTCTGCTTTTTTGTTGCCAAGGAAGTTCTTTGTAACTGCAACAAAAGACTGCCATGCTGCTTTCTCCTTCTTATTCATCTTCCTGGCAAATTCTTCATCACGTATGAGGGTTCGAATTTGAGGTCCATTGAATACACCTGCTTTTATCTTCTCAAAAGACAAGTCAGGAAAAGCAGAAATAATAAGTTGAAAGCATTCATTTTCTCTATTCAAAGCCTGAACAAACTGCTTCATTAAGCCAAGTTTAATGTGAAGTGGGGGAAAAATTATCCTGTCTCAATTAACTATAGGTTCATTCACAATATTTTGCATCCCTACTTCCAGAGCTTCACGTTTCGGCCACTCCTTCTGTGTCCAGTGTTTCTCCCGAGCTCAGCTGTCCCACAAACACAGAAAGCAAGGATACTTTGTGAAACCTCTCTGTTGTCCTAGCAGGATATTTACCATTTTAAGATCCACACAAATGATCCAGTTATGCTCCTCATACTTCAGAAAGTTGAGGACAATCTTTATGTCATTTTTACTAAGTCATTCAATTCAGGTTGGCTAAACTGCTGAGGGGTTAATGACTGTTTGGCATCAGAAGAAGACCCTTCAGATTCTACAGCCATTTCCTCATGCATCTTATCAAAATACACTTGATCACCATGTTCACTTTCTTTATTTTTATAAGAAATAAAACCATTGAAAACTGGAACCAGGAGTGTCTCAGAGTGTGGGATAGGTCGTATTGCTGAAGGAATATTAGGATATGCGATCATATGCCATTTTTTCTTGCCGATGCCTTTTGTATGGATCAGACAGAAATAACAGTCACTGCTGTGGTCCTTAGGTTCACGCCAAACCATGGGAATACCAAAAGGCATTCCTTTGTGTTTTCCTTTTGTCCAGTCATGAAGCATTTCCTCACAATTATGACACAAATTTGAGGAGCCCAATTCTTGTCTTGATCGCCAAGGGGAAATTGAAAATAGGCAATATATGCACGTGTCACAAATGGTGAAATATTGCACCTTTGACATTGAAGTGGTAACAGCCACATATATAACAGAAGGTGCCAGGACTATTCTTACATTTACGCCTACTCAAAGAAGCTATGATTCAATCTTAAAACAAAATAAGAGGGTGTTTTTATCAGATAATAATTTTTTACATTTAAAAACAACTACAATTATGTAAAAGTGATGTTTGTAAAACATTAACTGCCTTGTGGTTATGTTCAATCCAAGAGTCATTGCCCTTTAACTCCAATTTAAAAACCAATGCATGCCATTAACTGTAACAAAAAGAAATTAAAATTGCATAAAAACTAGAGCATGAACCAAAAAACGGATTTCAGATTTGGAATCAGCGATGCAGAGATATATAGACACAGTTCTAAAGCTTCATGCAACAGAAAATGAAAAAAAAATTGTTCCCCAGTGTTTTTAGAAAGCATATACAATGTTAACAGAATACACGTTTTTCAAGCAAGGGGAGTGGGCTTGTGATCCCTTTGTCTAGAGGTATACGTTACTCTCAAAACTTTAGGGTGAGTCTGAGTATAAGAATTCTTGATTAAGGTACATAAACCTTCTTTTGGAAGGTTTTCATATAAATTCTATCTTCTTCGCTCTGTGTGGCAAGTGGCGCCAGGCACCATTTCAGAGAATTCTAGGAATCAGCTAAACTATGACTAGATGATCCAGCTGCTCTTATAATGCAGGACGCTCCTGCATTCTTCTCTTTCCTTTCTCCACAGAAAGGAAGGGGTAAGAGGCTTGACTTTTCCTCTTTAAAATGGCATTGCTAATGCTACGTGTTTGCAATTCCTTGGCACCTTATCACAGTGGGGACTCAACCTTCAAGGGGACCCTAACATGGAGACTCCAAGAGAAAGAGACAATAATGGGGACAAACATGCAGCAGGATTCTAGGCTGTGGCAGCCTGAGACAGGTCAGACTGCGTGGAAAGCCACTGCCAACGTCAGCACTTCGGCCAGCATCTCAGGGAACAGCCCCGGGACGCAAACGGAAACAACAAACAAACAAACAAGCATAGTCTTCCAAAACCCCAAGGGGAATCAATAACAGTAACCCAGACAACAGAATGAAAGGAGGGTGACCCGGGAAGCACATCTAGGAAGGATGTAAACAGAAAGGCTGACCTGGGAAAGGACAGCAGTGACTGTTGGGAGTTATTTATTGTGCCATGGTGCAAAGCTGAGACAAGCCAGTGGAGGAGCTGGAAACCATATTTGCAATTTGGCTCAACTAAGACCTTGACATTTTTTTCCCCAGTGTTATGGGCTGTGGTCTTGTACGTGAACCAGTTGCTGGGTTGTAGTGAACAGGACAAGTTAAGAATATTATAGCTGGGTAAGCCCAGGCCGTAAGAAAAGGCCAGTGCTTGGAGCACTGTTTTGGTGAAGAGATGGTCTTTCTTTATATCCTTGGATGTATAAAGGATCCAAGAAAATAATCAGACACAATGACCTCCAAAACTTGTTCTGTCTGTGTCTGTATGTGTCTCTGTGTGTGTGTGTATATATATATATATATATATATATATATATATATATATATATATATATATATATCTGTGGGTCTCTGAATGTATGTATCTTTGTGCATATGTGTCTGCATATCTGCATCTATGTGCGCGCCTGTATGTTTGTCTCTGTGTGTATCTGTATGTGCACGCCTGTGTGTGTGTGGCATGTGCACATATGGGCATGTGTGCAGGGGAGGAGGAGTCTGCTCCTGTGACTCCGTTATGTCCTCTTTGGTCATTGCCTCTGTTTAAGTCTCTCTGAAGGCAGAGGCAGGATTTGAGTGCAGGTGGTTTAACTGAGAGGTGATCCCTGGAAACAGGAGGGAGCGAGCAAAGACAGGAAAGGAACAAATGCGAATAAAAGTGTGTCTTGTCCATTGCTTCTGTGGGAAAGGGGATTTGGTTCCATCGAGACTTCCTGAGAAGTGTTCCAAATGCTTCCAGACGATGTGTATGCAGAGGTCGGTGTGTGGAGCACCCACCCACTCGTGGGTGCCTCTCGGTCATCGCCTGAGGGTTCCCCCTGCGGGCAGGACTCGCCACAGCCCCACGCTGTGCTTGCGGGTTAGTGAGCAGCCTCCAGCTGGGGAGCGGGTTCTGAAAATGGAACAACACAGGGCGTCTGCCCCAGGTGGGACCATCTGAGCTCACAGGGAAGTTGGCATCTCAGCTGTGACCGAAGTCAGAGTGGTGGAGGGCTGCGACCCGGGCTGCCACAGACCCCTCCGGCAGTCATTCCTGCCAGGCGCCTGGCAGGAGCGGTCACGTGTTTCCCAGAGGTACATCTCGGTAAATCCTTGCTGAGCATCTGTAATGCCAATTAAAATATTAATAAAGAAGTTTTAGGTTGTGTTCCTTTGACTCAGCAATAAGCTATGGTGGTTGCTGGTTATAAATAGAGAAGAAAATGGACATTTATCTATTTTGGGAGTTTTAAGAGGTCAGTACACAATGACAGCCCTTTCCCTGTGGAGTTCTGAAGCAACTGAGAAATAAGACACAGGAAACTAACAGATGGAGATGACAGGGCAGCCGATTGGAGAACAACGGATTTATTCTACAGCCAAAAGGGCAGAACTGGCTAGCGTTCTGTGCCCGCGCAGGCTGAACTCTGTGACCTGGTACCCCAGCAGGTGCGCGGATCCGGGATCACAGCTTGCCCTGGTCCACCAGAGGGGAAAGAGAATGAGTCTCCGATGGTGGCAGCCCTGCCGATTTTAAATAAATTCATTTAACCCAACCCAGGAACGTGCCCCATTGCCACCCCCCAATCAGGCACAGTATTCCCGTGGGAGTTCCTCCCTGTGGAACAATGAGGCACGGCCAAGGAAGGTTTCTCCCAGCCACTGTGAAAAGCAAGACAGAGGAGCAGCACACACGGCAAGTCTGCCCTGCGCTTCTGACTGGTGACAGTATTTCATTCGACTTTCGCCCGGATTTGGACAATTTGCTTTGACAACCAAGCGTAGCATTGTCTTCTGTGAAGTCTTGCTCCGTAACTGCCGTACAAGCTCAGGAAGGGTCTGTGTCACATTTTCTTCTGTAAAATCCAGAGAAAAACTCTGTTGTTGGGAGTCAGGAAACCCAAGTTGTATTCCTCGGCCCCAGGACAATGCAGGTTACAGCTCATGGCCTTATATATTCACTCCAGGTCCAGACATCAGTTTCAAAATGACTTGCTAAACTGAATAGACACTGATATGATAGATAGATAGATAGATAGATAGATAGATAGATAGATGTAAGTGTGACCGAATGTGTAATGAAAATAAGGTACATGCTAGCAGGATGAGAGAGAGGCCATAGAACAAGAACTGGTGTTGGCCTGGACAGACCTGGCCTTGCATCCTGGGTGCATCACTTTCTACCTTGAGAAATTGACTTGGCTTCTCCATGCTTTCATTTTGTCATTGGGTAGAATCATAATTCCTACCTTGGAGATTTGTTGTAAAGATTTAATAAAATAGTGTAAGTAAAATTAATAAGTACTGCCTAGTAGACATTCAGTTAATGTCATGATTATCTTTGTTATCTAAGGAGAGCATTTAAAAATACCATAAAGAGATACTTGCTTTGAAATGAAGAACTTCCCAAGGATTATCTTTGACTAGTTAATTAACGACCTTGAAAATCTCCAGGCATTTGCAGGTAAGAGTGGGCGTGGAGTTACAAGCCCATAAAGAAAAGCTTTGGCAGCCCCGCATATTAGCAGAGAAAATTACTCAAACATCGTCCCCTGTGCTCTCATCACCTCTGAGCACACTGGCTTTACCTGGCTTCAGCTCCTCCAACTGGGCTCAGCAGCTGCGCTCAGTCCTACAGGAAGAAAGACATGGGAAGAAAACACCACAGCTGGCACATAAATATCATATATCCTGAATGAGCACATGCATAAACAAAGTAATGAGCTGATGACTGAATGACTTACACCCACAAGGAGTACAAGCATTCTTTTGCCCCATGGAAATGACCGGAGATGACAGGCTACGCTGGAGGACACCCATCTGAAAGCAGGCAGAGACGGTGCTCCGATCGGGGTAGTTGTTTCCTACCTTCACCCGCCTCCCACTAAAGGCAATGGGGATGAAGAGTGTGGAGATGAAGCATGTCCTGAGACTCTGAAGGTTGCCTCTTCTGCATCTGTCACCCATCTCCTGCCATCGGGGAACAGCAGGAATTTTGCCTCTGCCCAAGGGTCAATCTCATCTCTGGGAAGAGGGTGGGGGTAGCCGATTCATTTAGGATTACGAGTGTGTTTCATCCCCTTGGCCACAGAGATTGACTCAGGGATGGGCAAGTTACCCAATTTTGGTCAGAAATGGTGAGTCCCAAGGTTTGGTGAATCCAAGGCAGCTAAGCTGGGAGATGGGAAGTCTTAGAATGCTGCCACCATCCTAGCACGTGGAGCTGTGGCGTCAGGGTAGAGGGGCTGAGATGCCCGGGAGGACCAGGGCTGATATCCTCCTTGGTGAGATTAAATTGTGAGCTCAAACCTGGTCTGACGCCTATCTATGTTGGGACTTTATGAGCCAATAAAGTCCCTTCATTTTCTATTATATATTAGAGGTGTTCTCCTGTCACTTGTAAAGAGTCCTAATTAACGCACAGAATCCCTTTTCCTCCCTGCCAGATGGAGTGTTTGCTAATGTGTTGACTCTGACGTCAAGTCCAATTGAATTCGATGTCTGAGAAAACCGTATCCATGGGGTCCAGACCTTGAAAATGAGCTTTGGAAACATTTCAGAAAACTTGGTGAGGAAAAACTTAGTTCCAGTGGCAGAGTTTCTACCCTGAGTGGTTTTCTGTCAAATCCTAAGGAAAGTTTTCAAGCTTGAGTGGTTCATTACTTAATAAATAGTGCTTAACACATCACTAGACACTCTAAAGTATTCAGAACAACACGTGGTATCTCACTGTATTTTATACTATATCAAAATCTAGGCACATCTAGATTTGAATGAGAAATTTTTTAAATGTACATTTCAAACAGTAGTGTTTAATTCTTGACATCCAAAAGGAAACTCCATAAATGACCAGAAATATAGTCTTTGTTCCCATAAATAAGATTTTAAGTTAAAAGATATGGAAGAAAATAGCTTCCAGCTCTCATGGTTAAAGAGGGCAAGCATGAGTTCTAAGAAAATAAAAACCAGAAATTTTTTTTTCAAGGTATATCTAAAAGCTCCTCCCATGAAGATACAGAATCTAAAAACATCATTTTCAAAAGTCACTGGAAAGATAACTAAAGAAGTTTTTTGGTTTATTCTATTTTATTTAATTCAGATATTAAGTCTACATCAGATTATGGTCAAACTGCCAAGGTTTGCCAAACATGAGGGAATAAATTATAACTCATCTGCAACAAATTCATGTTGTTTCTTACTGTATTTTAGTCAGATAAATGAGATTTGATTCATAATTCATAATTTTCTTCCAAGAAGAAAACCTTTGAAGTTGAATCAGGATTTTAAAAATAGAGAAAGTTATGAGAAAGAGAAATATTAAGAGTTGATATTGGCTGTATGTACCATGAAATAGATATTTGAAAGCTGTAATGGGGGCCCCATTTTTTGCCAATATGTTGTGCACTTACGTTAAAATTTTTCTCCTTCTAGAAATAGAGATAATTTACCCACAATCTTAGAAGGAAGTAACATTAGTGCAAGAAGGGATCAATAAATTGGTTTTCAACTCTGTGTATTTTGATTATTGTTTTACTGCTTAGTAGCACATTTAAATTTACCTAAGGGAGATTGTTATTTATTTTATTATTATTATTATTGTTATTATTATTATTATTATTTACAGAGACAGAGAGAAAGTCAGACAGAGGAACAGATACGAACAGATAGGCAGGAACAAAGAGAAATGAGAAGCATCAATCATCAGTTTTTTGTTGCAACACCTTAGTTGTTCATTGATTGCTTTCTCATATGTGCCTTGACCAAGTAACCCCTTGCTCAAGCCAGCGACCTTGGGTCCAAGGTGGTGAGCTTTTGCTCTAACCAGATGAGCCCGCACTCAAACTGGCGACCTCGGGGTCTAGAACCTGGGTCCTCCGCATCCCAGTCCGATGCTCTATCCACTGCGCCACCGCCTGGTCAGGCAGATTGCTATTTAAATAGTGTTGGTCACCACTCAGCTTAGATCGCACCACCACCTAAACCTGAAGCATATTTTCTTGGTTTAAGAAAGGAAGGAAAGAAATTGCTCTTTCATTTTCATTTTTATTTTGGGGTGGAGTCGTTTTGTTCCTCTTCCAATACTCCATGGTATGCAGGAGTGGAACTTCCTGCCGTTGGGGGGTTCCGATTCTCCAGTAGCAGGGATTCCGATGCTTTGTCATGGAAATCTTGCCAAGAAGGAAAGGATTTACTGGCCTGGGCTCCTAGGCCCAGTATCAGGGCTTAGATTATTGACAACTTGTTCCAGAAGAATGTATATATTAGCCTGACAAGGAAGCTGTCTGTGCCTTGGAGAACTGTGGCTGAGTACATAGCCGTAAACCAGTGGTATTCACAGATCCCCCAACCTCAGAAAATACGAGATCCATCCTTAAACTAATCAGTCTCCAGATTCTGTTGGCAAAATGTTTGGAACAAAACTGGGCTAGCTGGACTTTGTAACTTGTTGGTGTTTTGGGGAGAAGCCCCCAAGGAACAAAACTGACTTCCTATAACAACAAGTAGGGCTCAGTGATTAAGTTGGTGATTGAAAGGAAGTGTGACCTTCTTTGAACCTTGAATATGATAGAGCAGGTCATACTTATTAAAATAATATAATGCAATGACCTCAGCAGGTCCTGGATATTCTTTAACTATCATTATTCTAGATCTATAATTGACCAACAGGTAAGTTTGCCTCAGTACTGCTACCGCCTCTTCTGTATCCTTGGCCAGACTACAATGCAAGGCAGTTAACCTTTATTACATATAGACTTGGTCCTACTTAATGCATCTTTTGTTTCTTTTTAACTCTAATAAAATAATGTGATATATACTCTTTATATTATTTGTTTTACCTTAATGTTTCTCTCCTTAATGTTTTTATTATAACTAAATTAAAGTTATGTTTTGACTTTTTGAGCAGATAAAACAAACTTTTAAAATAAAACTAGTTCATGTCCTATATCTTTAAATTGACTTATTTAAACTCTCTTATGCATTTACATGGGACCTCTTCCTGGCTAGATGCTGACCTAGACATTTCTCCTTGAAGTATAAAACTACATATGATTTAAATAGCATTCATGTATTTTTAATCACAAAGAGTTTATATGAATAAAGGGTAAATTAAACTCATTTAATGTGATATGTTAGTAGAAGAAATCCATATAACTAATTTTTAGAGCGATGCAATTATTAGCTTAAAAATTAGTTTATTCAGTAGTTTTAGTCAATTTTCTTTCTGGTTCCTATGTTACTCTGTAAGTGTTCATATTGCTAATACTTTCCAGCATTTGGAGTAATTATTTAAAATTTTTAAATTTAATTTTTTATTATTAACTTACTACATTTAATTACTACTTCATGTAAAATTGTTTCATACAATTTTTATTTTCCCTCAATTTTAAATATTTTGTGAAATGATGCCTCATGACAACATAAGATAATCAAGTCAACAAATTCTATTTTGAATGATAATTGGGCTTTTTGGTTATAATTAAAATTTTTCTTCTGATTACTTTTCATAATTATTACTTTTAGTAAGATGTTATTTTTTTAAAGAATCAAGTCACAGCCCTGGCAGGATGGTTCAGTGGTAGAGCATCGGGCTGGCGTGCGGAAGTCCCGGTTCGATTCCGGCCAGGGCACACAGGAGAAATGCCCATCTGCTTCTCCACCCCTCCTCCTCTCCTTCCTCTCTGTCTCTCTATTCCCCTCCTGCAGCCGAGGCTCCATCCGAGCAAGGATGGCCCGGGCACTGAGGATGGCTCCGTGGCCTCTGCCTCAGGCGCTAGAGTGGCTCTGGTCGCAACAGAGCGACGGCCTGGATGGGCAGAGCATCGCCCCCTGGTGGGCAGAGCAGCGCCCCTGGTGGGCGTGCCGGGTGGATCCCGGTCGGGCACATGCGGGAGTCTGTCTGACTGCCTCCCCGTTTCTAGCTTCAGAAAAAAAAAAAAAAAAAAAGAATCAAGTCACAAATTCCATTTCAGAAAAGATGACTTTCTGCAGTGATAGCAATATAACTGAACTCGCATGCATCATTAATATTTCATTTCCAACTTATAAAAGTTATAGCCAATTTATCAAAGGGTCTTTATAAACTGAGTTCTCACTGGTTTTTTACAATGAAAATTGATGTTGGGTTAGGAAGCTGTTTAGACAGATAATAAAAAGACACAAGAGCTTCAGCAAATTATCAGTCATATTTAGCCCTTTTCTGAGCCAGGTTTGAGATTGGACTGAGTGAATGGAAAAGAAAGAGAAGGAGAGGTAAGATGAAAAAGCAGAATATTTTGGGGTGTGCCAGGGGACCCACTTTCCCCAACAACTCAGCCTGAGGCCCTACACACTCACTTAGAACTTTTAGATAATGAAAAAAAAAGGAAGTCACTCTTTTCTTTAGCAAGTGTTTATTGAGTCCACAGCGTGCACCAGGCACTCTGTAATATCTTGGCAGCACCACTTGTGAACAAAACAAAGACACTATCTTTGTCATCTTAAGGTCCAGCAGGGGACATAATCACATGAATATATAAAGAAGGCTAAGGACAGAGAGTTAAGGATGTGTTTTGTCTGGAGGGTCAGAGGACGCTGCCCAGAGGAGATGACTTTCAAGCTGAGACAGAATGGAGACGACATTCCCAGCAGAGAGAGACCAAGTTCCGGAAGAGCAAGCAGGCAGAAGCCCGTGTTTCTTTGCCAGCGTTAGTATATTTCATCTCTTATTTCAGGTGTAAAGCCAGGAGGCACGGCCAGGGCCACCATCAGAGCAGCCCAGCCCTTGCAGGTTCGCATTGGATTCGGACAGTCGGTAAAGAAACCATGGAGCCAAAAACTGGTGGGCCATAACCTTTAATCCTACCTTGCACCCAGCAGGCAAGTAAAAATACACACTGGGCTCCAAAACCCAGTCACACTCAGTGCTCACAAAGCCACTGACTTTCCGAGTTTCCTAGAATCAAAGGTTTCTAGCTCACCAACCTTATTCTCCTCAGTTCCCCATCTCCTTCCTTATCCCAGATACAAACTCTGTACAAACTGGCATCTCACTCAGCACTCCGCCATCTTGGCTGCTTTTCCTGGCCTTCTCCACGTGGCCTCCTCCCGCTGCTGGCTCTATTCTCTCTGCTCTCTCATGCTAACCTCAGGAACCAAGAGGGCAAACTCCGGTTTTGCCCCCACTTTATACTGTAGCTTCACAACCTCTAATCCAATATACAAAGTAGGGAAGTCTCTAATACAAAGTCACCTCTGAGGCATGATAGGATTGTACCACCCCACAGCAAAAAGGGTGGGAAAGGCTTAATCCCAAAACCAAGCCCCAGGCTACAATGATCCTGTCTGCCCCCAACACACATTAATATCACCTGGGCGACAGCCTCCATCTTTAACAAAGTGAGCATAATACATTTTATCTGCCCAACATCAGGCTTCCCCTTAAGAACCTGCCCTCCCCTCTTCCCTTCCCTCCCTTCCTCTAGTGCCCCTGAAAAATGAAAGAGTAAGGCAATTATATCTATAAAAATGAAGCATATCTTTCCGCTAGAATAAAATGGGGTTAAACTCGCAGTAAATTTCATTCAACCTACAAAAGAAAGACTGTTACACAGGGCGGCAGAGAAAAGCAGGACTTAATTTATCTACCATGGCAGCTCAAATGAAAGCAAAAGTCCCCAAAACCTTCCTGCAATGACTCCCATGTAGTCACTGCGGTGGTTTCTTCATGGCTTCTCTGGTCTCCTTGCTGCTCTTAGTTCTTGGAATTAGGCCCATTGAGACTTGTTTCTGATGGGATTTGCTCTTGAGGGAGTTCCCTGTTTAGTTGTAGGACCTGCTCAATTGTTGATTGATCTTAATGCTTCACGAAAAGGAGAAGTTTCCTATCAATCTACAGCTTTTGTCTGGTTTCAGGTCAGCCTTTATTTTAACCAGAGACTCAGTATTTTCTTCAATAACCACCCTAGGAGGGTTTCTTGCACTTGTGCTTGAATGAGATACGGATTGTGATTTGCCTACGAAACTAAGATGCAAAGAGAGTGCCTAACTACAGAAAGGAAAGCAACAAACCTCATTCCACGCACACTGAACCTTCAGAAGACAAGTTGTTGTTCTTTTTTTCTTTTGGCTTTTGACCCTCTTTATTCAATAGTCTTTCTCTGTTTCTATCTATTGGGAGGTAGGAGCAAGTCTGCTAAATATATCATGTAAGTGTCTGCTGTGATATTCTTCTAGAAAAGAAAATGACACCTATTTTAAAAGCCTGTTATATAGACACAACCAATGTGCCAGATTTGAAATTTACTATGTCACTTGGTGATACAGAAATTACCCAGAAAAGACCAGAGGAAGATAGAGATATATAAATGTTAATCATTAACTATGACCTTGCCGCCTGGCCTGTGGTGGCGCAGTGGATGGAGTGTCGACCTGGAATGTTGAGGTCGCCGGTTCAAAACCCTGGGCTTGCCCGGTCAAGGCACATATGGGAGTTGATGCTTCCTGCTCCTCCCTCCTTCTCTCTCTCTCTCTCTCTCTCTCTCTCTCTCTCTCTCTTTCAGTCTCTTTCCTCTCTGTCTCCTCTCTAAAATGAATAAAGAAAAAACAAAAAACAAAAAAAACTATGACCTAGCCTATATTAATAATATGGGTAATTTCACGAGAAAAGAATAATTCTGTATGCTTGGGACCCCTTTTTCTAAGCAAAAACCTAGAGTGTAGTTTTGCTAAAAGGAGAGGACAGATAATGGAAATACTATTTACCCACTTTAGGAGAGGTTGTGATTTAAAATATGATAAGCTAATATTAAACCTCAAAGGGACAGTTAAGATGTTGGATTAGTAGAAATACACCTGATGACATATTTTGTGTTTTGGGAGCTGGAGAAACCTTTAAACTTGATCTATATAAACAATAGAGTCATATAGTTTTGGAAAACAAGAGTGTCTTTAATGGATCAGAAAAATTAAGGCCACAAAGTTAACATAAGAGAGTGCATAAGGTCAGCAGTAAGGGTCAAGATGAATGACCCAAGGGAAACGAAGCTTCACGTTGGGAGCCATCCTAGAAACGCACCTAGCTGAGAGGCAGTGGGTTCAAAGAGCAGCAAGCAGGTGAGGAACTGGAGAGATGAAGGAGGTGGGCTGTTTGGTGAGCTGGGGGGTTGCTCACAGACAAAGCCTTGAGTGTGAACACTGGTAGTGGAGAGGCACGATCTGGGGGATTTTTACACCCCCGTGGTAACTGGAAGCTTCCATACTCGAGAGAGAAGCTAAAGGTTCACTCCCTCCTGCCAACATGGCTTCTCCTAGCCTCTCCCACATGTCCCCAGGGCATTAGCTATAACTGGGAGGTGGCCAGAAACTTTCAACACAAAGATCAACAGGAAACTGAGTATGTAGGCGAAAACCACTGCCATAAAAAGACACCAAACGCAACAAACAAAAGAATAAACACTTGAGGAAATACAGTTAAACAGCCAAAAGATTTTATAATTCATCTTCATTCTCAGAAAGATTTGAGAGGATATTATAGAAAATTAATAACCAAATTTTGGAGATTTTAAATGAAACAGATAAATCTTAGTAGGATTGAATGGACAAAAATAAAAACCAAGTTTATCAATAAGGGAATGGAAATCTAATTTGCAGTAGACTTTAAATGCTAAGTCTTTGTATTTAAGGATCTGGTACATTCTCTCCCTTTATTTACATCTTTTATATCTTTCAGTTAAAATGTATAGTTTTGGTTTTTTTTAATGAGCTTTCAGAAGAAAACCATTGCTCACAAAAGAAGGCTTGGGTCTATTCAACCACTATGAACATTAGCAAATTATATTTGTTAAAATTGGAGGGAGGAAAAGGAGAAAAACAACCCAGCAGCAGTAGCAGCAACAGCTAGACTGAACCCATGGTCATTTTGGGGACAAGAGGATAATTTATAATATAAACGTCTTTAAAATTTTGGGTCATTACTAAAGATATTGACAGTGACTTTCAAACATTTTGACCACATCCCACAGAAAGAAATGTGTGCACCCCAGTGCACGCAGACACACACGCATGTACATACAAAGTGTTCATAGAACAACACTTACTCTTATCATGGATTATGAACTGTTTCCTATTTTATTATTATAATTTTTTAAAATTTGTATTTAATTTAAATGCACTTCCTACCCTTCATGCATATAGCTCCCAGTCTGAGAAGTAAAGGAATTTTAATCGAAAAGCACTTGCCCATGTCTTCCAAAATAGTCAATTCCTCATCCCAGAGAGGGCGGGTTCTGGTTCCCTGGCTTCCGTCAGATACCTGGGGCTCATATGCAAACAACTCCAGTGCATTCTGCTAAGATTTCTCCACGTCCCTTTCCTCCTAAACACATACTCCAGTTCCACTCTTTATGCCTACTAGACTTTGAGTTATGCATGGATATTTATAAACCTGCAAAGACCACAAACCGTAATACCGTTCCTTTATGATATGAGGAAGCTGACTGACTCATCCCTCTGTGTGGAGGCGGTGAGCTGGCCTGGATGTTATTAAGCCCAACTCTTAAGTAGGGAAGGCTTCCCTCTCCCAATCAATAGCAGCTCTCTCTCACCCACCCATATATGTGCCGCTAGAAAGAGGAGGTGAAGGGATACAATCCTAACGCTAGGTAACACAGTCTCCACGGAAACCATCCATCTTATAAAACAAGGAGGAAGGGGAGGGCAGGTGGGCTGTGAGTAAAACTCAAATAACCATTTTACGAAAACCTCCATGAGACAAAAGGGCAACATAGAACCAAGCTATTCTGATTTTAAACCCCCAAATACCAGTTCAATCACTTACTGATCTTGTAACAACCTAATTTAAACTCCCCGTGCCTCAGTTTCCTCATCTGCCAAAAAGGGCTGTCTGCCTGGTTGGGTAGGATTAACTGAGGTCATAGAAACAAGCACCCGGCATGGCGTCAGGCACAGAAAACCATCCAGTAGGTGGTATTGATCATAGGTAGAACTGTACACACTGTCACAGATAGCAAGCCAGTGTCAACACAGAGTCGAAGTGTGGTTTGGGAGCTGTGTCATCCCAAGGTCTCTGGCTGCAACAGGAGACAAGAAAAGAAGGTCTAGAAAAGACGGAAGAAACAGTTTAGATGTCATTAGACTTTAAGGTCCCTGAGAGGGGTTGTCTTATTTAAAACTGTATCTTGGCATTTAGCAATGAGTATAGTGACCAGGGACTTCAGAAGTACTTGTTAGATAAATGAATGAGTACCTAGGGGAATGAATGAATGGCTGGATGAAGATCTGAGAATCAGCCATGGCTGTGGGCATGCGTGAAAGCTAGCCTGTATTGTGGAGGGCGCTTTGCAGGGAGTTGGTGTTGGGTGGCAGAAAGTGGTCCAAAGATCCATTGAAATGTCCACTCACTTACGCATTCCTTCACTGAATATCAGTGACATACTGGGACTTCGAGCTGCCACAGTTAATACGTTATATCTTCCAGCTGCGGAGATCTGGGGAAGCCTGGGTTACACAGGCGCTTACCTAGAAACATTTTTCTGAATTCTTAATAGGACATATTTTATTTTCAAATTTTTCACGCCTACAAAACGATTGAAAGAACAGTACAGTGCAATGAATACCCACCTATCCTTCACCTAGTTTCATCATTTGTTAACACTTTGCCAATTTGCCCTCTAGATAGATAGCTAGATATATAGTTGTATATATATGCACACACATAAGCGCACACACACACACATGATATATAGTGTGTTTTTGTTGTTGTTAAACCATTTGAAACTCAGTTTCAGGTATCATGACACCCTGAATACTTTAGTGTGCCTCTCATAAGAGTAAATGGTGACAAACCAATGAAAACGCCCCAGACAAGTAGTAGTAACACCACAAAACATCTAATATTCTAAACTATATTCGATCAGATGCCCCCTGTTAGGACTGACTTCCTTTCATTAGTGATGGCAGTGGCGGTTGGCATACAGAACCTCTAATAAGGCAGCAGGAAGCCCAGCAGTCTTTTTTTCTTTTTCTCCTTCTTCTTTTTAATCTTAATAGGGAATTTATCAGAAGAGAGCAGGGACTCATAGCATCGATGAGAGGGCAGGGGGTCAGACTTAGAAAAATTCAGAAGCCTGGGCAGCTCCAAAGAGCTACAAAGTAGGTCATACGACAGTGTTCTTTTAGCAGAAACTGCCCAGAAAGCAAAGAAAGTGCTGTTGCTCAGCCCCATAACTGCTATTGAAGTCGGCCAGCGCCTCTCTGCCTTATTACCTGATGTTCAAAATCCCGGATGGAAGCAGCCACTTGCAGCTTCCTGTCTCGAGCAACGACTGCGAGCAGGCAGGCGGAGAGAGGGGCTGAGAGTTTAGGGAGACGGGGCACTGCTTCTGCCAGGATAAAATACAATGTGAAATTGCCCATGCCTGGCAAATACCCACCTCCTGCCCCTCTAGTCTCTACCCTCTGACCAATACTCCCCAGTGTGTTTGATCTTGATGACTTCGGTAGTAGCTCTGGCCCTGACCATGAAACGTGCTTTCTCCAGGTTTCTAGCACCTATCACAATGATATGGATTAATAAAATAACTCCAACTTTTTCTGGGGGGAAAAACCCACAATTTTTGTTCATGAGCTTCTTCTGGATGGTAAGCACAATGTTAGGAGCTTAGTGTATGGCCAAGAGTCGCCGTCCTCATGGCCATTCACATGCAGGTTCTCATTAGATTCGGACAGATGGTAAAGAAACAGTGGAGCCAAAAAATGGTGGACCATTCCTTTATTAAAGTCTCGCACTGGCCGATGAGCAAACACACAGGGCTCCCAAAGCCACTGACACATTCTCTGGTTCCACAACCAGGAGAATCTTCTCTGGTTTCTCCTAGAATCAAAGGCCCCCACCAGTCTCAGCGGAGCTCGCAAAAGCCCTCACCTCTGTTTCCTATCTCCTTCTCTCTGCACAGACTCTGCAAAAACATGCCTTCCTTCTCCTCCAGCAAATATTATCAAAACAATGGCCCTTCCCAAGCAGGAAGGTAATTTGCAATTTCACAGACCACATACCTGCCGTTGCCCAGTGCCATTTTTTAACACTAAAAGTGAGCCAACTCAACAAGCACAAATTTTACAAACTCATTTGCCCAACACTTAGATTGTTAGAAGAGTGACTGATCAAATGCAACCAGTGCTGTGTACTTCCTGGAGCTTAGTAATAAAAAACCTGACACAGACTAAGTACTTTCAACGTGCTAGGTACATTCTGATCTTTGCATTGTGTCCTTCCAATGACCCCCTAAAGGCAGAACTATTTGAGCTCCAGTTGCAGGTAAGGAATCCCACGCATAAGCGAACAGAAAGTAGCAGAACAAGAATTTCAGCACTGCTCTCTGACTCCAGACAGCTTCCTTGAAATCTCATTAGTGTACTGCTCAGGTTTGTAATCAGCCCGCCCCAGTGGGTGATAGTGGCTGTCTTTGGGGTTTCTAGTTTTCATCAACTGCAGAATTGACCTAGGAGGCTTCTGGAGTGATAGAACTGTAAACTCTCAGAGCAAGTAGAAAACTCAGAGATCATCGAGATCTACAACTGGATTTTACAGACGTGGACAGTGAGATCGAGTAGGTGCTACAAAGGTCATAGTGCTGACTACTAGAACATTCCACGTATTTCACATCTTTCTCTGTGATGTCAAGTTCGAAAAATATTTCCTTGTACCAGTAACTCAAGTTGAGGTACATATCTCACTAAAATAATGAACCCTGAAAATAAATTATAAAGGAAGTCAAAATTCATAAATGTGCTCATGCATTTTCTCAGGCAGTTATCTTTAGCTGTGGCTGACGTACTACCAGCCCCCATATGTGCTCCTTCTGTATGAACAACAACAATGACAACCCCAATGACGTTACATGTTTATACACCGCCTTTCATCTAAGGTATGTGAACCATTATCAACACATGAATCATCAGAACACTTCTTTGAGGTTACGTCAGGGGGTAATTTTATTATCCTTTTTATAGACTAACAAACTGCAACAGACATACAATGACATGCCCAAGGTCACAAAACAAATTAGAGACAAAATCAAAGACTCCTAAATCATTCTTTTATTCTTGAAGGCACCCAGTCTCCTGCTAATGAATAGGAGGGACATTCAGGTCCTGAAGTATAATTTAGTAGGTTAGCATTAATATACCTAATCAACATTTTTTTTTGGTAAGACAATAGGTTAATTAGGATTAAAATTTAAACAGCTAATTTGTTTTTTAATATGGACACGTTATGTACTGCTGTTTTTTAAATAACAATTTCTTATATTTTATTCTGAAGTTCATTTCATGTTTATCTTTTTTTTTATTTTTACAGAAAGAGAGAGAGAGTCAGAGAGAGGAATAGATAGGGACAGACAGACAGGAACAGAGAGAGATGAGAAGCATCAATCATCAGTTTTTCTCTGCGACAGCTTAGTTGTTCATTGATTGCTTTCTCATATGTACCTTGACCAGGGGCCTTTAGCAGACTGAGTAACCCCTTGCTCAAGCCAATGACCTTGGGTCCATGCTGGTGAGCTTTGCTCAAACCAGATAAGCCCGGACTCAAGCTGGTGACCTTGGGGTCTCGAACCTGGGTCCTCCACATCCCAGTCCAACGCTCTATTTACAGCACCACCACCTGGTCAGGCTCATTTCATGTTTAATTGGACGAGGAACCTCAGTAACTAATAGCACTAGCATAGATAGATAAGAGTAAGAGGAGAGAGGAAGAGGCAGCCTGAAGCTGAAAAGAAATCTATGGAAGGGGTTTGGGGCTGGGCCACAGGAAGAATGATTTCCTCCTCTTCCTACTTCCTGTCCTCCTCTTCTTCCGTCTAGTCACAGAGGGATTCTGTGAACTGCTGACATCTTCAGGCTGTTTCCTTTCAAGAGAAGTGAGGCATAGAGGACAGAGTCTCAGCTGGGAAAGTCACTTAAATTCTTGGGGCTTCAGTGTCTCCAACTGTAAGGTAACAAGGTTAGTGCGATGATGTTAGGGGTCCCTGCGTGTCTGACCCACCTGAGACGCCACAACCTTTGATCCCTTCTTGACACCATGCTTTAAAACAAAAGTATATTTTATACATGGCAGCAAAGACACTTTGCCTGTGTATTTACTTGAATGTTCCATGAAACCAAATCTTTGTCTGATGGCCCACGATTGACTTAATTTTCACTTATTTATCTCTCTTTTTTTCTCCCCTTGCTCATGGAATTCCAGAAGTCTTGAGAGTCCAATAACTGTTAGCTCTTCTCAGATGCTGACACTGTACCTTGACTGTACTAAGTATTTTCAAAAGGGCTTTCTATGAGAGATAATAGAAAGGTCCAGTCGTCTGGTTTCCTCCAGGGTAATCGTCATCAATTTTGTCACGTTCCCAGCTCAGTTTCCCTCCAAGGGGATTCTTACAAATGTCACAACCAAATATTTTCTTTCAGGTCAGGATTAACTGCCTCCCACATCTAACCCTTTCTAGTGATTCTGTAATAGCATCACAATAATGGATTTTTTCCCCCAAAAGAGAATTATTTATAGAAAGCAGCGATCTCGTAATTAACCCATGATTCAAAATTATAAGTGGCTCGACCAAAATCTCATGTATGTGAATAGTTCTAGGAGCAGATCTTGTCAAGACTGCTCTGAATAATTTGTTTAGGGGTACAGAAATCTAGGCTGTAAATTTCCCAAAGCTCCTACTGCTCTGCACTCTCTCACCACGTGAGCTGGCATAGCTGGATTCCTTTCAAGTGACCTTTTGAAGGATTATTGTGAAGCTAGATAGACTTTTACGTGAAAATCGGCATGGAACACAGTTAACGTTCTAAATCCTCCTAACACAACACATTCGTTGTGTAAACAGAATTAGTGTTAAAACAATGTTCACTTCAGTAAATATGAATTACTTTATATTTCTATTATTAAATAACAGTGACCTTGTACCCAGTCTTTATTATATTTCTGCAAGGTTATTTTTTCATTCTTTAAACGGTGATGCTTTTGCTGAATTTTGCAAGGGACCCCACTGTTTAGGAATTGATAAAATCTATTAACCAGGTTCGTGTTTTACATAAGTGGGAGGCCAGAGCTGAAGGGCTTAGCCTGCGTTCTTTAATCTATTTCGGGATCACATTACCTGGCACGGGGAGCCAACCTCTCTGTTGTCAAGTGTCACAGCTGTTGAATCGCCGTCAACCACACCACAGGGCAGTTTAGATAAAATAATGAAGGAGAACCGCTTGCCGGTTTGAAAAGACAGGGAGAGATCTGAAGGCAAGAAATGCCTCTATGGAAGGCGCTGCGCTTTTGACTCAGACGAACCTGTTCTTCCTTCAGAAGGCCAGGTCGGATGTGCGCTCCTATAACAACGGCTCAAGGTAGTTTCTGGCACTAAGGGAGACACTAGCATTACATTTAAAAATTGCATTAATAAATCAAGGGAAGCGGAGTGCAGACATCTCCACCCACTGTCCTGAGCCCCCCCCCCCCCCCCCAGCCTCACCCCACTCTCCAGTTTACATTCCATGTTGCTGTTAGGAGGGGAAGTCACTCAGCCCTCCCCCATTTTTCCATTTCTTTCAGTTCAAATGAAGTCCAGGGAGGTTGGGGCAGTCCCACAGGGCAGGCGGGCACAGCGGGTCTGTCCTCACAGTGCAGAAGGGCTTCCGTGATGGTATAATAGCAGCCGGAGCCAAATGGCTCTGATGACAAGATTAACCACACACACCAGGTGGGCTCGGTTTTTTTCTGTGCATGACAGAACAGGTTGGAATTTCACTGCCATTGACAAACCCATTGTTAATATTGATTTATTTCATGAAAATTGACACCACCTTATTTTTTAAGAGTCTACTTTTTTTCCAAAGCAGTTTCATATGAATTTATGATCTTCTCATGGATGGGTTTTTTTTTTTTCTTTTAAAGATTTTTTTTTTTTTTGGATTATAAATGGAATCCATCCTAAATAGTGATCATTGTGAAATAATTTAAAGAGCTACAAAAAAGAAAATAAAAACAACCTCTACCTCTCTCATATAGAAATAACCACTGGGGACACTTGGATTTTTTTTTCCTAATTCATTCTAATTCAGTTAGTTCCTCAGGTTGCCTACATTTCAGCTTTAATACATCCCTTTGAAGGAAATAGGTCAGCTTCGCTGATGAAGAAACTGAGGCACAATGAAATTCCATAACGTGTCCAGAGGTCCCCGGAACATTAGAGTGGGTCCACCATGGCCACCCGAGGGCCCTGGGCTGCTCTGATTCGTAGCTCAGCTTGACTGCTCCATCGCTTCGGCCAATAGTGTCATGTTTCTCAAAGCTCGGGAAGAAGTTTTCGTTCTTTTCCCAATGATTACAATTACAGTCACTCCTCCTGGTTCACAGATTCCCTACTTGCAAATGTGCCTACTCACTAAAATTTATTGTCCCCCCAAACCAACACCCCCAGCACGTTATGACTCATGGACATGCGCAGAGCGACAACAACAAAAAGTTTGAGCTGCCCTCTGCGCACATTCCCAGCTGAGGCCAAACAAGGTGATGATCTACCTTCTTGTTTCATCTCTCAGTCCGGAAACAGGTGTCCTTTTCGTGGTCTATTTAGTACCATGTCTTTGGCATTTTTGTGTGTTGGTTGGTGATTTTCCTGTTTAAGATAACCCATGGCCTGACCTGTGGTGGTGCAGTGGGATAAAGCGTCGACCTGGAAGTGCTGAGGTCACCGGTTCGAAACCCTGGGCTTGCCTGGTCAAGGCACATATGGGAGTTGATGCTTCCAGCTCCTCCTCCCCTTCTCTCTCTCTGTCTCTCCTCTCTCTCTCTCTGTCTCTCTCTCTCTCTCTCTCTCTCTGTCTCTCCCTCTCCTCTCTAAAATGAATAAAAAAAAAAAAAAAGAAGTATTTAAAAAAAAAAAGATAACCCCTAAGCCGGAGGGCTACCCAGTGTTCCTAAATACAAGAAAGCTGTGACGTGTATTCCAGAAAAGATATGAGCTCGGTATGCTTTGTTCAAGCCTGAGTTGAGTGAGTGCATTCATAAAACACTATCAATCAGTTAACAAAAACATTGTGACCTGAGGCTTATAGTAAACTAACATTGTATTTCTCCCAGGAGCAGTGGTATTTGCTAATTCAGTGTTTGCAATGACTTGGTAGTGTTTGCTAATTCAATGTTTGTACCAATTAACACAAAAAAGTAAGAGCGACTGTGTTATTTTTATGGCTGCTGTTGTTGTCATTGCCTAATAATAACTGCTGTGGCCTCTTAGAGAACTCCAGCTTAGTTTTTAGGGGTCTACAGAGGGTCTGACCTTTAGTTTACATGACTTCCTGGGTGTTGGGGAGCCCCCATAACCTCCTCGGTGCTCTCAAGAGCATTTCTGGCCCCTGCTACCGATTAATCACTGTTTCAGACCCTGACGCCTATAAACTGGAGCTCTCCTGTCTCATACCTAAAAAACACCAGTCCACAAATAAAATAGCTCATTTCAATGTATTATCCCATACTTGCTAAAAACCTTTCCATTTTGATAAGATGCTTGGAAAGATGTTTTGCTGGGTTGCAAGCTAAAAAAAACTGTTGTCCTTGTTGGTTCCTTCATTCAAACACGTCTTTCTGATTTTATAATGCAGGGCTGTCACTGACTCGACTCCCACATCCGTGGTCCCGCAGGTTCATAGAGATTGAGTCACTAGGATGCCAATATGAAAAGGCCTTAGGCATACTTTGTTTAGAACAGGTATTTCTTAATCCTTTCTCATAAGTGAGTAAATAAATAAATGGTACCAGGACAGCCCATTTACAAGTAAGGGTAGGCTTGCTTCCGGTTTGGCTGTGAGTGTTAATATCAAGGTCCTGAGGGCCTGGCCATCAATCCTGCCTTTACTATTTCTCCTTTCAGGAGATCTTGAGCCACCCACTCAGGAATTTCTGCTGTCTTGTTTTGATACCCTTACGCAAATATGCACATTACATAATGCCTACCATACTCTTTGAGATACAAATGACTTCCTGTTGCCTGACCAGGCAGTGGCGCAGTGGATAGAGTGTCGGACTGGGATGCAGAGGACCCAGGTTTGAGACCCCGAGGCCGCCAGCTTGAGCGCGGGCTCATCTGGTTTGATGAGCCACCAGCTTGGACCCAAGGTCACTGGCTTGAGCAAGGGGTTACTTGGTCTGCCGAAGGCCCACAGTCAAGGCACATATGAGAAAGCAATCAATGAACAACTAAGGTGTCACAACGAAAAACTGATGATTGATGCTTCTCATCTCTCTCCATTCTTGTCTGTCTGTCCCTATCTATCCCTCTCTCTGACTTTCTCTCTGTCCTGTAAAAAAAAAAAAAAGTCAAATGACTTCCTGTTAAGAAAATACATATATAACTTGTGCAGAAGTCTCAAAATTTCAATATAGTAAGTGTAAATGAATCAGAACTTACATGGATTTGCTTATTTATTAAAGGAACCTTAGTTTCAAATAAAAAAGACTGACTTGATGATAAGATGTCTAATGAACACAGAGGAATATTCAGAGAAACAGCACCTTTTCTTTTTTTTTAAGAAAATATTAGAGTTTTTTTTTTTTTTCTGAGAAATTCCAAATGGGACTGGTGACAGGCACCTAACAACATATCATATAATGAAGTGATTCAATTGCTTATAAATAGATGTTTTATTTCATGTGAATTGCTGTTTCATGAGAGGGCCGGTCACGTCGTCAACAAAAATAAGCATCACTAGTGAAAGATAAGTTTTTCTTCAATTAATCTTAAAAAAAAAAAGAAGAGCAAAGTAATTTGGAAATAAAGAAATTACAGTCTTCTTGATATGTATGCTATGGAAATTATTATTTATGATTAACAGTATACACCACTGTTATTACCATCAGTACTAAAATGACCAGATCCTTGTTGCTAAATGCGAAAGATGTGAAAATCAAAACTCTTGCAGTACACCAAGTCATCATGGTAGACAGACTCTATTTAATCGCCACCACTCTGATGAAGCCAAGAAAATGTAGTCCAACAAAGGAAATCACCAGAGCCGTCAAAGAATATTGACCTTAACCATATTAAGAAACATGCAAATGAAAATTACCAGACTGGTAAAAATTCAAGAGTTTGACAACATGCTCTGCTGGGAAGACTATGAGGAGTCAGGCTTCCCATACATTGCTGGTGGGATGCAATGGAGTAAGTTGGCAATATCAAACAAAATTATGTTTGCATTTACTATCTGCTCCAGAAATGGCATAGCCAGGAATATGGGCCAGCCCACATAGGAGATGACATACGTTCAAAGTTACTAACTGCAGCATTGTATTGAAAGATCAAAGACTGGGATGGTCTTTTGAATCTAATAGAGAAATGGTTAACCAGATAATGGTACCTTTGCACATATATAAAAAAAGGAGGGCCTGGCTGGTTGGCTCAGTGGTAGAGCATCGGCCTGGCATGCAGGAGTCCCGGGTTCAATTCCCGGCCAGGGCACACAGGAGAGGCGCGCATCTGCTTCTCCATCCCTCCCCCTCTCCTTCCTCTCTGTCTCTCTCTTCCCCTCCTGCAGCCGAGGCTCCATTGGAGCAAAGTTGGCCCAGGCACTGAGGATGGCTCTGTGGCCTCTGCCTCAGGCGCTAGAATGGCTCTGATTGCAGCAGAGCGACGCCCCAGATGGGCAGAGCATTGCCCCCTGGTAGGCATGCCGGGTGGGTCCCGGTTCGGCGCATGTGGGAGTCTATCTGACTGCCTCCCCGTTTCCAGCTTCAGAAAAATAACAAAAAAAAGAAAAGAAAAAAGAAAAAAAAAGGAATGTTACAACATTGGATTAACCTTGAAAACAGTATGTTAAGTGAAAGAAGCCCGTCACAAAGGACCATATATTGTATGATCTTATTTGTATAAAATGTCCAGAATAAGTAAATCTATAGAGACAAAAAGTAGATCAGTTGTTGCCTTGGACAAGGGGGCAGGGTGGGAAGGTTGGCAAGTGACAGCTAATGGGTACAGGTTTCTTTGGGGGTAATAAAAATGTTATAAAATTGATGGTGATGATGAATATACAATTCTGTGAATATACTAAACACCATTGAATTGTACAGTTAAAATAAGCAGATTGCAAAATACGGTATGTGAATTATATCTCAGTAAAGCCACTTTTTAAAAAGAATAAGGATGTTCTCTTTAAAATGTGAAGACCGATTGGCTTTATTAAGTGATTCATGAATCAGACAGCTTCCCCTCCAGCAACTAGCAAGGATGTTCTCTTCATACTGAAATAAAAAGCAGGTTTCTAGAATATATCGAATAAAAGAGCAAAATACAGAGCAGTCAATTTATTATGCAATATTTTGAATAGGAAATAAGGATAATAAAAACCAATCCTTTTTGCTTATACACAAATAAACACTGGAAGGTTATACATGAAATTAATGAAAGTTCTTATCTGGAAGAAGGGTAGAGGAGAGGGTTTAGATGTAGCCAAAATGTCTATGTATTTGTTATTTAAATTCTTAGCTATGAATATTAATTTGATATGACCAACACTATATTTTCATCTTGGGGCAATATTTTAAATTATGCAGACATATAATGTTAATTTTCTAGGTAGCTAGCTTTATCAAATTTGACCGTGTGTCTATTTGTTCTAATAAGAAATCTTTTTGAACTTTGTCTCATCAAAATGGTAAAGTCAATGCCAGGAATATGAGCTGAGACATTGTGGATATGAATGAGTTAATGGACTGGCCTTGTGAACACGCATCCCTGAGCTCCAGAGAGGGTGGCACTCAGCTTCCATTCTGATACCTGGGCCTCTGTGCAGGGAGACCCTCACAACAGTGCACTGAGGATCCCCAGCACCCACAGATCGTCACCCATATGTCTATTGATGTGACCAGGAAGGGACATAAGATCAAGTGGTGCAAGGAACAGATTCACCTGGAGTCAGTGCTTTGAAGATGAAGAAGCAGGTGTCAAGTTCTGCTTCCTGCCACACTTACGAAAACCAGTTAAAAGGCATAGATTTCAAAATATGAACGCAATCTCAGCTCTTTTCACTGACCAATTCTAGTTCATCTCCATAGTGGAGAGAGGTCAAAAGCTGGCAAGAAATACTATCATAGGTCATAGCTGGTGGGAGGCACCACATTGCCTCTGACGCACCATTTGGGGAGGGTGATCGCACAGTTAACATGGCACGGTTGTTCTTAGACTATGTCCTGACATTTATTTTTTTTTATGTCTCTCTAGATGTTCCATTGGATTCTCTGTCTTCAAAAACATTAGCCTCCAATGTCAATGCATGTCATTGCTCTTAGATCACAACTCAGTAAATTGACTCTACTGTGTTAGGATCAAAGAAAAACAAATCCAAAAAGAATTGTTCTAATAAGAATGGTAGAAAATCCCATTAAATTAAAGATGATGGCCTGACAGAAAGTGTATTTATTATTTTGTAAGACAAATTGTTAATAGTAATAACATACTTTTCAATTTAAAAATATATCGCGTGTCAGAAAACTAAATATATAAAATCAACCCTTACATAAGAGTCACTTCTACCCCACTTAACTCCATTAGCGAAGGGAAAGGCAGTCCTATAACAAAGATACTGTTGTCATTTTTTATTGATTCAGTCTGTTTTATCCAAACTATACGACAGGGTCTGAGAAAAGTCATCATTATTAGATTAGGAAAAATCAGCATTAATTTCTGCCTTTACGTCTTTTATGTTACTTTTTTTTGAAACACTTTCCTGTCTATGTTCATGTCGAATGTCATAATCTTGCCCCTAATCTGAGTCTTGCAAAATAATTGATGGTGATCCCTTTACTTCCGACTAAATTGGCATGGAAAAATATTAAATGAAAAAAGAATATTACAAAACAGTATGTATAATATATTATGTTACTTTTTTTACTGATTGATTTTAAAGAGAGAGAAAAGGAAAGAGAGAAGAAAACATCAATTTGTTTTCCCACCCCTTTACGAATCCATTGGTTGATGATTGGTTGTATGTGCCTTGACCAAGGATCAAACACACAACCTTGGTGTATCAGGACGACACTCTAGTCAACTGAGCTGTCTGTCGGCCAAGGCTATTATATTACTTTTTAAAAAGTAGATCTTTTGGTTATACTTAGAAAAATATACCATAAAGAAGATACAGTAAATTCTTAACAATGATTAGTTTTAGGAAGTACAGACACTTTCACTGTTTATTTTACATATTTGTATGTTTCCCAGTGTATGTAATTGTTTCTATAGTCCTAAAAAAAATAATTAAAGATACCCTATCTTAGAAAACAGATAAGAAACCTCAAAAAGAAAAATAGTGAGCAGATATAGACAGCCACTAGATCATAAGACAGACTCGGAAAGAATTCATAACCTCTAATACAATCAATGGTCCTAATAGCAAACGGGATTTCTCCTTCTGTTCCTCTCTTCTCCAGAGGATAGCCGTGCACTGAATAAATTCAACAGCCGAACAGGGCGTACTGATGGCTGGCTTTCTGTCATTATTTCTGAAGGGCGGTTTCAATAAATGAATTTTCTTGCATTCTGATATGCAGCTAAGATAACTGACTGTGGGACACTTCTTAAAATAAAAACAATCAACTAAAAATATCTGAAAGCTTTTGTCAGGATTTCTTTCCTTCACATTTCCATAATACAACCAGGTTTCTTCAAGTTTTAAATTTTCTAGTCTCATATTAAAACGTTAGTACTTCGTATTCCAGACTATAAACATGACATTAGAAATAACTAATTTTTTAGGTGAAAAAAATTAGATTTTATCCAAAGATTTTTTTAGTAATAGTTAATCCCGAATTTTTCTGCTGAGTTAATGTACTTATTCTACACTAACCTCCTAGGGTAGTAGAAAAATAGATTAAAAAGAAACCTTTTTAATGGCTTAAAGGGAAAAAATGTTTACTATAATTAAAATTAATTTTTAAGCGGCTGTGACAAATGCAGCAAGAATATACATCTAATGAATATTTGGTATAAGAAACAAAAATGCCACCTTTTTCCTTGGCCTAAAATAAGAATGTGTCAGTTCACGGGCTCATTTATTTGAACAGTGTCAGTTGCCATAACTCTGTAAGACCTATAATGACTGTTTACTACTAAGAACACAATTGCTTGGTATAGGGATATGATTTCCAGAACTATATTCACAATGTCAAGCAATAAAAGGAAATAACATTTTAATGAACTAATCCTTAAATCATTTTAAGGTGTAGCTGTATGATTAACTGACTTTAAACATGAGAAACCTTAAACAGTATGGCAGAAATGAATTTTCCCTTGGGTGGCAATTTGCTAATCACTTCAAGACGGAACTATTCAAAGAAGCACTGGCAAGTGCACAGCTTTCATTTCCAGACCTTGCGGTGCTTGCTACAATTGAATGTGAAAGGCTTTGGTAAGCCCTTGAACCTAGGATGAGTGCTGGTAAGCTTCATTGGCCACGGGCCAATGACACCGAAATCCCACCTCACACCGGAAGCTCCTGGCATTGGGGTTCAGCCTGGACATAACCGAGAGATTCCCACTGTGGAGCCCAGGGCTGTCCTGCTGAAGTCTTCTGCAATCCTGCAAGCGGTATTCAGTTCTGACTGGAACAAACCTGTCAAATGAAGGGGAACCGTGGTCCAGGGAGGTACACCTTGTGCCACACCTCCACCTCCAGAGACGCCTGTGGATTCCACTCCCCGTGACCCAGCAGATACAAGCAGAGGCGGACGCAACACTGAGTCCTCTATCCACACATTGAGTCACCTCTTGGTGCATCAACTAATAGGTGTTGGCTGGACAACAGACAGGCTTGGAATTTAGGGGGAGCCAGGAGAATATCAACCCACACTGTTCGTTAAAGATCTCCTAGAAAATTGAAATAATAAAAAAGAAGAGGAGGTGTTAGGTTTATAAGCACCACTCAGAAACCGGAAGTTCACTGTGTGTTAGTCACCAGAGTTAGACAACTCATTAATCACCTTCTTTCTGAGCCTAAATCTTTTTTTTTTTTTTAAAGGTGATAAGCACCTTTTTTTTTTACTTTTTTTTTTTATTTATTTATTCATTTTTAGAGAGGACAGAGAGAGGGAGAGAGAAAGACAGAGAGAGAGAGAGAAGGGGGGAGGAGCTGGAAGCATCGACTCCCATATGTGCCTTGACCAGGCAAGCCCAGGGTTTCGAACCGGCAACCTCAGCATTTCCAGGTCGACGTTTTATCCACTGCACCACCACAGGTCAGGCCTGAGCCTAAATCTTTAAGAATTCTAATTATTTTAAAACAAATTCATGGTAGTGGTAAATGGGAAGAGAGTTGGTTACTGAAAGAATAGAGTTCGTATTTTTTTTTAAAAAACAAGGCCAAAACGTGCTAGCTTTTAGAACTTTCAAATAATTCCTTTCAAAAGCAATATTGGGATAAGTCTTTGCAGAAGGCAGATGGGACTAAGTTCAAAAGGAGTGTTGGTCAAATAAGTTTGTAAATATGATATATATGTTTGCTTGTTTATAGTTTATATTGGGTGTGGGGGACAGGCTGTAAGCAGGCCAGGTCGTTATAGACTAAGGCAGGGGTCCCCAAACTACGGCCCCTGGAGGTCATTTATCCGGCCCCCACTGCACTTCCGGAAGGGGCATCCCTTTCATTGGTGGTCAGTGAGAGGAGCACATTGACCATCTCATTAGCCAAAAGCAGGCCCATAGTTCCCATTGAAATACTAGTCAGTTTGTTGATTTAAATTTACTTGTTCTTTATTTTAAATATTATATTTGTTCCCGTTTTGTTTTTTTACTTTAAAATAAGGTATGTGCAGTGTGCATAGGGATTTGTTCATAGTTTTTTTTATAGTCCGGCACTCCAACGGTCTGAGCGACAGTGAACTGGCCCCCTGTGTAAAAAGTTTGGGGACCCCTGGACTAAGGCTTAGTTTTAAGACTAAGCTCTTCCCCACACCCTCGACTGATTGCATGATGTGGGGTGGTGCACTCTCATGAGGAATCCCATTATGCCTCAGATAAGTGACTTTGTATCAGAGACTTCCCTGTTTGTATATTGGCTTAAAGGTTTTGATTTCTGTACTATAAAGTGGGGCAGACCAGGAGCTTGCTCTCTCGGTTCCTGCTATTATCATTGCAGGGGCCTCCCTGATCCCTTGCCTTTCATGGGAAAAGCTAGTTTTCTGCTTTTCCCTTGTCTTCTCTTGTGGTTTGCCTGTCTTGGTGAGACACCAATAAGCAGAATGGCCCACCACCCTCCGACTCCGCCATTTCTTTACTGTCTGCCCGAATCCAATGGGAACCTGCATATGAATGGCCACGATGGCGGCTCCTGGCCTTACAAGAAGGAAAGACTTAAATGGGAGCCTTTATTTCCTGGAGCCAAGGGAGATAAACTATAGGAAAGGTTATTTAGGGGGAGGAGGGAGTTTGGGGGAAGGATGGTGACCCTTTGACACTTGAGTAACATTAACTTAAGCAAATGCCATGTGCATTTATTTGATCAGGGTTTGAGGAACTGGCAGCAGCCACCAAATTTGTCCTAACAAGATTAAATCTTTTTGAAAACCATCTTGGAAGCGTGCACTCCAGGGAACAGTCTTTCCTTTAACATTCGGTGTAGGAACTACTTGTCGAGTGACTGTTTTAAATTTTTGCCAAAATTTCTCCAACCAGAAAAAGCCAAGGCTTTTGACACATGAAGAATACCTGAAACAAATACAAAACAATAGTGAAGGTAAACTGGAATTGAAAAAAAGAAGAATAGATTCTGAAAGCTGAGGTTCACCTGCTGTGTTTCAGATGCAGAGGAAGGTTCCCTGGGGCCAGATTACGGGACATTGCAGAAGCCCAGTAATTAGCTCAGCAGCTCACACCACTGCCTTCAGTGCCCCAGGTGACAATCCACAGCACAGAGCCAAAGGGCACTTTTAGGAGACTGTCAGCTTCCTAAGATCAGTGCCCAGGCCTGTTTCCCCCACTGCTGGACTCTCACGTCCAGGATAGGCCCTGGTACATGGGCTGTGCTCGCTAAATATTTGTTGAGTGACGAATAAAGGAACGAATGTCAGCTCTTGGGCAACCTGAAACCAATTCTGAGATTTCTGGTTCAGGATCTACCCTGCTTTGCTCAGATGTCCCTCACCCTCCAGTGTAGACCATAGCAGTGCCAGTGTGGGAAATGAGTCTTTTCTCAGGGCAACTCTGTGCCCCGAGGGTGTAAAGCACACTTCTCTGTGGGTGTTTTGGCACAGGAATAACACACCTTCCTGTTCCTAGGCAGTTTTCCAACATGGTGAAGCTTATGTCTTCATTGTCAATTATGATGCAGAAATAAAAGTAACCATGCCTGGCCAGGTAGCTCAGCTGGTTAGAGAATCATCCCAATGTGCCAACATTGTGTTTTGATCCTTGGTCAGGGCACATACAAGAATAATTGTTAAGTATTTTGAGCATCACTCTTGGTGTAATAGTACCTGCCCTATGGAGTTATTTTGAGAACTATAAATAATTTGCATAAAGCATGCTTTACATTGCCTGACACATATTGGGTACTTACATAAATAGTAGCTGTTATTATTTTATTAAAATAGTTATCACTATTGCTAATTGGTATGGACTGAATTCATATGTTGAAGCCCTAACACCAAACATGACTGTATTTGGAAACAGGACCTTGAGGGAAGTAAATAAGACTAAATGAGGTCATAAGGGTGGAGCCTAATCTCATAAAACTGATAAAATCTGATGAGAAAAAAATCTAGTAAGCAGAGGAAGAGACACCAGAGAAAAGGTTATGTTTCTGTGAGGATACAACAGAAGGTGGCCATCCACAAACCAGGAGGGGAGGTCTCACCAGAGACCGCCCCTCTCAGCATCTTGATTTTGGACATCCAGCCTTTACAACTGTGAGAAAATAAATGCCTGTCATTTAAGCCACCCAGTCTATGGTATTTTGTTATGATAGTCAAGCTAATACACTAATTGACTGATTTACATTTCTTGGCAAAAGATGGACTCCATTTAGATGCTTCTGGCAAAATAATCCATTCATTTGCAGCCTGCCACTTTGAACTGGAAGTATTCTGAATGGGATCTCATTTTAGTGTCTAGCCCAAGGGTAGTCAACCTTTTTATACCTACCGCCCACTTTTGTATCTCTGTTAGTAGTAAAATTTTCTAACCGCCCACTGGTTCCACAGTAATGGTGATTTATAAAGTAGGGAAGTAAATTTACTTTATAAAATTTATAAAACAGAGTTACAGGAAGTTAAAACATATAATAATAATTACTTACCAAGTACTTTATGTCAAATTTTTACTAAGTTTAGCAGAATAAATATTTATAAAACAACTTACTGTAGTTAGATGTATCTTTTTATTTATACTTTGGTTGCTCCGCTACCACCCACCATGAAAGCTGGATTGCTTACTAGTGGGCGGTAGGGACCAGGTTGACTACCACAGGTCTCGCCAAAGCAGAGATGGAGTGTCCTCTTAACCTGTGGATAAAATACAGTGACATTCTTGTTGTCGGGAACTCTACATGGGGTCAGAAAATCTAGACGAGAGCCTCGTGATCTCACATAACGGGCAAAATAACCACACCTTTCTCCTTGGGGAAAAACAAGGATAGTCTTTTACTGGGTTGTAAATCTTGTTTTGTTTTTGCAGGCTTCAAAATAATATGTCAGAATACACTTGTAGATAGAATATCTCTGGAAGTATATGCAAGACACTGGTAATAGCAACTGTCTTTGGAGAGGAAAGTTGAGACACTGGTAGAATTTCTTTTACAATATTTCTGTATTTTTGTTTATGCTTCAAAAGAAATAAATCAGCACTTTTTATCAGTAAGTTTTTCTCTTTTTTATGAAGGTATAATTGACATACAACATTATATTAGTTTTAGGTATATAACACAACGATTCGTGTAAAGCCGTTGCGGCCACCAACACAGCTAACTGGCCCATTCAGGTTCGCATTTGATTCAGACAGACGGTAATGAAACAATGAAGCCAAGAACTGGTGGGTCATTACCTTTAATCCTAGCTCGCACCCAGCAGGCAAGTAATACACACAGTGGGAAAACACTTTCCTTTCCATTCACGGCTCCCAAAGCCACTGACTTATCCGAGTATTCCAAGAATCAAAGGTTTCTACCTCACCAGCCTTATTCACCTCTGTTCCCCATCTACTTCTCTCTGCACAAACTCTGCATAAACTCAATCTCCTTCCACACTCTGCCATCTTGGCTGCTTCTCCTCTGCAATGCAAATGGCAGGAACTCTGGTCTGCCTTATTTTATAGAGTAGAAATTAAAGCCTTTAAGTCAATATACAAATAAGGAAGTCTCTGATACAAAGTCCCTTATCTGAGGCATAAATGGGATTCCTCATAAGAGTGCACCACCCCACATCATGCAACAGTCAAGGGTGTGGGGAAAAGCTTAGTTTTGAGAAGATCTTAGTATTAAAAGGATGGGAAAGGCTTAGTCTTAAAACTAAGCCTTAGGCTATAATAAATTTGCCAGTGTACAGCCTGTCCCCCACACCCAATGCAAAGTATAAACAAGCAAACATATATATCATATTTATAAACTTATTTGAGTAATAATTCAATATTTGTATATATTGCTAACTGAGCACCACAATGAGTCTAGTTAACATCTTATTAACATACTATTTTAGAGTAGTTGTTTTTATACCTCTTAAATTTTGAGCATGTCCAGAAATAACATTTTGTTAAAGAAAAAGGAGGAGAAGTAGGAGGAGGGGTTGGGAAAGGAGAGGAAGAGGGAGCTTTATTTTGGAAATAAAGAGAAAAAAGAGGGCTTTTAAAAGGCAGCATAGCAGTGTTTACCACGGGTTCATATTTTTTCACATTTTGGCATTCTTAACCACTGGTAAAAAAAAAAAAATTTGGAAGATCAATAGATCTTTAAAGAAAAACACAGCTGCCTGTCTGTCCCTCCATGACCTGCTTTCCTGCCCCTGCTAATCCTTCAAACATCCTCACGCCATCTTTATTGACTTGACATGTTTCCTCGGAGTAGTCATTCTTTTTTTGCATTTGCATATCTCCAGGGAGCCCTGTGCTGAATCCACACATTCCCCGCTCTAAGACAGACAACTCTATCCTCCGGAAAGGAGGAGGGACTGTGACTAACCAGAAAAGGCCTCCGGTCAAAGCCAAAGGCCCACTTTCTGGCTGTTGTATCCGCTGTGAGAGGTGGGCACAGTGGCCCAGGGGAAGGGGGCAAATGCTTAGAATCCTCTTTTCAGATGTGGAGACAAGTGTTTGTCTGACCTCAACTCTTATACTTGTAGGAAAGGGCCTGTGATAAATTAAATTACTGTAAATGGAAGTCGGTCATGGGCATTGTGTTTTATCAGCTGCAACTGTGAAAGGCTTGGCAAAAATTTTCCAGGGACAACAAATAAAAATGTGCACAGTTGGGAGCACACGATGTCCAGGCACCGTGTTTTCAGTCAGAGAATGTGGTATTGTTCTGTACAATTCAGCCTGAATGAGTAACAGGCTAAGGCACCGAGTGTCCTGCTTACAATGAGGAGGGGAAAGGTCAGGACCTGAAAAAGGAGAAAGGAGGTCTGTAGAGCCAGGAGCCACAGCCAGGGCCACCACTATCAAAGCAGCCTGGCCCATGCTGGTTTGCATTGGATTCGGATAGTCGGTAAAGAAACAACGGAGCCACAAACTGGTGGGCCATAGTCTTTAATTGTAGCTTGCACCTGGCGGGCAAGTAAAAAATACACACTGGGCTCCAAAACCCAGTCACATTCAGTGCTCACAAAGCTACTGATTTATCCGAGTTTCCTAGAATCAAAGGTTTCTAGCTCACCAGCCTTATTCTCCTCAGTTCCCCATCTCCTTCCTTATCCCAGATACAAATTCTGTACAAACTGGCATCTCACTCAGCACTCCGCCATCTTGGCTGCTTTTCCTGGCCTCCTCCACGTGGCCTCCTTCCGCTGCTGGCTCTACTCTCTCATGCTAATCATCCCAGGAACCAAGAGCGCAAACTCTGGTCTGCCCCTATTTTATAGTGTAGAAATCCAAACCTTTAATCCAATATACAAAATAGGGAAGTCTCTAATACAAAGACACTTCTCTGAGGCATGATTGGATTGTACCACCCCACATCAAAAAGGGTGGGAAAGGCTTAATCCCAAAACCAAGCCCCAGGCTACAAGGATTCTCAACACACATTAATATCACCTGGGCGACAGCCTCCATCTTTAACAAAGTGAGCATAATACATTTTATCTGCCCAACAAGGTCCTTACTAAGGGCTAGACACTTTCACCCCATTTCTGTTCAAATAATGTCCCTGTCTAGAAATATTCATGAAGGTATTTCTTGGCCTGATTTTAAAATTTAACCTATAAACAGATCTATGGATCACAGAGAACAGAAGAACAACATACATTAAAAATCAATTGCAGAGAAGTTATTTCCCACGTTAATAACAGGCACCATTTTTTAGTGGGTGTATGGCTAGTATCCACTGCCACCATCACAACCAAGTGGCCCATGCAGGTTCACATTGGATTCAGACAGACGGTAATGAAACAACAGAGCCATGAACTGGTGGGCCATTATCTTTAATCCTAGCTTGCACTAGGCAAGCAAGTAAAAACACACACTGGGCTCCAAAACCCACTCATTCAGTGCTCACAAAGCTACTGACTTATCCGAGTTTCCTAGAATCAGTTTTCTAGCTCACCAGCCTTATTCACCTCTATTTTCCATCTCCTTCTCTCTACACAAACTCTGCACTAACTGGCTTCTCTTTCAGCACTCTGCCATCTCCTCTCCTCCACGTGGCCTTACTCTGCTCTCCTCCTTGCTCTCTGCTCTAATGCTAATCTCAGGAATAGAGAGAGAGCAAACTCCCGGTCTGCCCCACTTTATAGTGTAGAAATCCAAACCTTTAATCCAATATACAAATAGGAAAGTCTCTAACACAAAGTCACTTAACTGAGGTATGATGGGATTCCTATTGAGAATGCACCACCCCATATCAAAAAGGGTGGGAAAGGCTGAGTCCTAAAACCAAGCCCCAGGCTACAAGGATCCTGCCTGCCCACAGCCCGTCCCTAACATAATCACCTGGGCAACGGGCGTCCAAGTGGGCAGTGCCATCTTTAACAAAGTGAGCATAATATATTTTATCTGCCCAACAGAGAAAAGAGTGGCTTTCATTTTTACTGAATGGGAGAAAGAATGAAACCAGAATTCTGTAAGACTGACTTTGAAATTAAAACAAGGTATACTTTGTTATTTTGGAATACATTGTGCTCATTTAATTTTTTTAAGTCCAATTAGAAATCTTAGAGAAATAGTTTGGGCCATGGGGGTTTGCTTTTGAATATATCCAGGTTTAGTAAAGAAAGCTTTTCCTTCCTTTTCTTTGACAACTAGGTAAATGAGAGATTATCTGTAGATAAGAGGTTTGATAGTTTACAAAGCAGCTTTATAAAACATTAGAACATGTTAAAGAAATGACCACTTCTTTATTTTCCTATTGAATGGTTGGATTTTCTTTACAAACTCCCAACTACTGGGTAGACGGGAGGTAGCAAGATAAGAAACCCCTGTTTTACTAAGAGACTTAAAAGGAATTTTATGATTTAGGCCAAGCGTTCAGAGAGATTTTGTAAATATGATTTTTTTACTTGTGTGTGATTTACACCAGCTCAAGATGGCCGATCGCATTCCTGCTTAGGCAAGGTTATTATATTGTAAATGGAGAAGTTTTCTAGTAGAAGGTTTTGAAAGGAAAGAGAAAGGAGACTCAGACCCCCTCCCTTCCCCACACCTGTGAGGAATAAGGTAAACAGCCAGGAATGCGGGAGGGGGAAGGGAAATTTGAGTAGCCCTTTCCTCTCCCCTTTCTCCTTTAATGGGCAATTTACAGTTATCCTCTGATATCATCTAACTCCTTCCCATCCTGAAATCATGTGATTGACATATATACCAGAATCACAAGATCCATGTATGTGAACTTGTGTTCTGTAAAGAGTATATAAGTTGTAAGAAATCTAATTTTGGGGAGCATGTATGTGTCTTTGGAGCTACTGGCCCCATGTAAGGCCAGTAGCCTCAGCCACCATCACAGCCACCTGACCCATGCAGGTTCGCATTAGATTCGGACAGACAGTACTTAAACAATGGAGCCAAGAGCTGGTGGGCCATTACCTTTTGTAAAGCCAGCAGCCAGGGCCACCATTACAGCCTCCTGGCCCATGCAGGTTCGCATTGGATTCGGACAGTCGGTAAAGAAACAATGGAGCCAAGAACTGGTGGACCATCACCTTTAATCCTAGCTTGCACCCGGCGGGCAAGTAAAAACACACACTGGGCTCCAAAACCCACTCACATTCAGTGCTCACAAAGCTACTGACTTATCCGAGTTTCCTAAAATCAAAGGTTTCTAGCTCACCAGACTTATTCACCTCTGTTTCCCATCTCCTTTCTTCTCCCTGCACAAACTGCACAAACTGGCTTCTCACTCAACACTCTGCCATCTTGGCTGCTTCTCCTGGCCTCCTCCACGTGGCCTTTCTCTGCTCTCTCCTCTAATGATAATCTCAGGAACCAAGAGAGCAAGCTCCCGTTCTGCCCCCATTTTATACTGTAGATTCAAAACCTTTAATCCAATGTTGGGCGGATAAAATGTATTATGCTCACTTTGTTAAAGATAACACGAGGAGGCAGTCACCCAGGTGATATTGGTGTGTGTTGGAGATCGTTGTAACCTGGGGCTTGGTTTTGGGATTAAGCCTTTCCCACCCTTTTTGCTGTAGGGCGGTACAATCCTATCATGCCTCAGAGAAGTGACTTTGTATTAGAGACTTCCCTATTATGTATATTGGATTAAGGGTTTGGATTTCTACACTATAAAAGGGAGGCAGAACGGGACTCGGCTCGGGGTTCCTGAGGTTAGTATGAGAGAGTGGAGAGAGTAGAGCCAGCAGCTAAAGGAGGCCACGTGGAGGAGGCCAGGAGAAGCAGCCAAGATGGCGGAGTACTGAGTGAGATGCCAGTCTGTGTAGAGTTTGTATCTGGGATAAGGAAGAAAATGGGGAACTGAGGAGAATAAGGTTGGTGAGCTAGAAACCTTTGATTCTAGGAAACTCAGATGATTCAGTGGCTTTGTGAGCACTGAGTGTGACTGGGTTTTGGAGCCCAGTGTGTATTTTTACTTGCCCGTCAGGTGCAAGGTAGGATTAAAGGCTATGGCCCATCAGTTTTTGGCTCCGCTGTTTCTTTGCCGACTGTCCGAATCCAATGCGAACCTGCAAGGGCCGGGCTGCTGTGATAGTGGCCCCGGCCCTGCCTGTTGGCTTTACATCCAATATACAAAGTAGAGAAGTCTCTAATACAAAGTCACTTCTCAGAGACATGATGGGATTGTACCACCCCACATCAAAAAGGGTGGGAAAGGCTTAATCCCAAAACCAAGCCCCAGGTTACAAGGATTCTGCCTGCCCACAGCCTGCCCCCAACACACATTAGTATCACCTGAGTGACGGCCTTCACGTGGGCAGCGCCATCTTTAACAAAGTGAGCATAATATATTTTATCTGCTCAACACCTTTAATCCTAGCTTGCACCCGGTGGGCAAGTAAAAACACACACTGGGCTCCAAAATCCACTCACATTCAGTGCTCACAAAGCTACTGACTTATCCGAGTTTCCTAAAATCTAAGGTTTCTAGCTCACTATCCTTATTCACCTCTGTTCCTCATCTCCTTCTCTCTGCACAAACTATGCACAAACTGGCTTCTCCTTTAGCATTGTGCCATCTTGGCTGCTTCTCCTCTCCTCCACTTGGCCTTTATCTGCTGTCCTTTCTCTGCTCTCTCCTCTAATGCTAATCTAAAGAACCAAGGGAAAGCAAGCTCCCAGTCTGCCCCACTTTATAGTTTAGAAATCAAAACCCTTAATCCAATATACAAACAAGGAAGTCTCTGATACAAAGTCACTTATCTGAGGCATGATGGGATTCCTCATGAGAGTGCACCACCCCACATCATGCAACAGTCAAGGGTGTTGGAAAAGTCTTAGTTTTGAAACTAAGCCTTAGGCTTTAACCACCCTGCCTGCTTACAGCCTGTCTCCCACACCCAATGCAAACTATAAGCGAGCAAACATATACATCATATTTAAAAACTTATTTGACCAACACTCCACGTGCTTCGTTAGCTTTTTAAAATAAATTCTCCTTTCCTCTTATGCAGTTATCTGAGTGTCAGTCCTCCCTTCTATTGCTTTCTTGCAAAATAGGAGGGAAGTTTGCTAGGACTGTGTGGGTCAAATAAGTTTGCAAATATGATGTATGTGTTTGCTCACTTATAGTTTGCATTGGGTTTAGGGAACAGGCTGTGGGCAGGCAGGATTCTTATAGCCTAAGGCAGGGGTTCCCAAACTTTTTACACAGGGGGCCAGTTCACTGTTCCTCAGACCGTTGGAGGGCCAGACTATAAAAAAAACTATGAACAAATCCCTATGCACACTGCACATATCTTATTTTAAAGTAAAAAAACAAAACAGGAACAAATACAATATTTAAAATAAAGAACAAGTAAATTTAAATCAACAAACTGACTAGTATTTCAATGGGAACTATGGGCCTGCTTTTGGCTAATGAGATGGTCAATGTAGGTTCCATATTTGTCACTGCTAGCCCTAACAAGTGATATGATGCGCTTCTGGAGCTGTGACGTGTACGTCCTGCATCACCAGAAGTAGTACTGTACATGAGCGACGCCGCGCTTTGCGGTGCCGCCATATACAGTACTCCAGGAGCACAGGATGCATCTGCATCCTGTGCTCCTCTCACTGACCACCAATGAAAGAGGTGCCCCTTCTGGAAGTGCGGTGGGGGCCGGATAAATGGACTCAGGGGGCCGCATGTGGCCCACGGCCGTAGTTTGGGGATCCCTGGCCTAAGGCTTAGTTTTAAAACTAAACTTTTGCCCACACCCTTGACTGTTGCATGTAATGGGGTGGTGCACTCACATGAGTAATCCTATTATGCCTCAGATGAGTGACTTTGTATTGGACACTTCCTTGTTTCTATATTGGATTAAAGGTTTGGATTTCTACACTATAAAATGGGGTAGACCAGAAGCTTGCTATCTCTCGGTTCCTGAGATTAGCATTAGAGGAGAGAGCAGAGAAAGGCCATGTGGAGGAGAGGAGAAGCAGCCAAGATGGTGGAGTGCTGAGGGAGAAGCCAGTTTGTGCAGAGTTTGTGCAGAGAGAAGGAACTGGAGAACAGAGGTGAATAGGCTGGTGAGGTAGAAACCTTTGATTCTAAGAAACCTGGATAAGTCAGTGGCTTTGGGACCCCTGAGTGGAAAGGAAAGTGTTTTCCCACTGTGTGTATTTCTTGCCTGCTGGGTGCAAGCTAGGATTACAGCTAATGGCCCACCAGTTCTTGGCTCTGTTGTTTCATTACCGTCTGTCTGAATATAATGCGAACCTTCACGGGCCAGGCGGCTGTGATGGTGGCCGTGGCTACGGGCTTTACAGACTGCCATTACAAAATATTACAGACCTGGTGGCTTAAACAACAGAAATTTATTTTCTCATGATTTGGGAGGCTGGAAGTCCGAGATCAAAGTGTTGGCAGGTTTGGTTCCTCCTGAGACCTCTCTCATTGGTTTACAGGTAGTCACCTTCTTCTGTGTCATTATCTGGTCTTCCTCTGTACACATACACCTCCCTGGTGTCTCTTTGTGTGTTCAGATATTTTCCTATAAAGACACCAGCCACATTGGATTAGGGTCCACCCCAAAAGCCTCATTTTAACTAAATCACCTTTTAAAGGCAGCATCTGTAGATATAGTCTTAATCTGAGGTACTGGGGGGTTAGAGCGTCAACATATAAATTTTGAGAGAACACAGTTCATCCCACAATAAAAGGAAACACTTATGCTTTAGTCTAATTTATCCCAATTAAGAAAATTAATCAGTTCTTTTAGACAAATGCTGAGTCCCTGTAGGCCTTTCTCACTTCTCTCCACTGCTTTCCACAATGGCCATGGGTGAGGATTGCTGAGTGTTTGTGTTTTACAGGACCCGTGACTGGAAGGTGATCCGTGCTATGTCTCCCGGGCCCATGCTGACTTCTCTGCAGAGCGCCTGGCTTGGTCCCCTCACTGGTCCAGTTGAGAGCTGAGATGTGCCTGACCCCATCTTGGCCAGGGATGATTTGTTGGTTCCTCCACTTGGTACCTGTCTTACTGGTGTCCCTAATCTTGGGAATCTCCCTGTGCTGCCCCAGGTGTCTTCTGGTGCCTCTGCCTCAGGATGTCCACCCGGTCTCTTGCAGGCATGGGGAGGGTCTCATTTCCCTGCCCAGGGAACCAAGAGCAGTCATTCAGGCTCATGTAGCCCCCAAGTTCTCACTGTATCACCCTCCCTACCACCATAAGGCTATGTTCAATGGCACCTAGCCTACAAACCTATTTCTCCTAGAGATGCTCCATGGAAGTAGCTCAGTAGCCGGGTTGTTCTCTGGCTTCCTTGAATCTACCTTGGGTTTCTTTTTTTCTTTTTCTTTTTTTTGTATTTTTCTGAAGTTGGAAACGGGGAGGCAGTCACACAGACTCCCGCATGCGCCCGACCGGGATCCACCTGGCATGCCCACCAGGGGGCGATGCTCTGCCCATCTGGGGCGTCGCTTTGTTGCAACCAGAGCCATTCTAGCACCGGAGGCAGAGGCCACAGAGCCATCCTCAGTGCCCAGGCCAATTTTGCTCCAATGGGGCCTTGGCTGCGGGAAGGGAAGAGAGAGACAGAGAGGAAGGAGAGGGGGAGGGGTGGAGAAACAGATGGGCGCTTCTCCTGTGTGCCCTGTCCGAGAATTGAACCCAGGTCTCCTGCATGCCAGGCCGACGCTCTGCCACTGAGCCAACCGGCCAGGGCCTTGGGTTTCTTTTTTAAATGACCTGGGACTACGTTGACATTGATGGCATGACCCAACCAGGAGTTCCCAGAGCTCCTTCCAGACCAGAGATGGATCAGTGAGGAGGACTCTTGAGATCTCTTCATTCTGTAGTGTGACTCTGTTATTTTATAGTACTCTCATTATTTCAATGGGTGTGATAATTCCCTGGAAACAATATGCAACCATCCAAAACACCTCGTTTCCCTCGTTCTCAGAAACTTCCTCTCCAGAACTCATCTGCCAGGGGGTTCTGGCAAATGAGTTCTTTTTTAGTATCTTCACTGGTATTTAGCAAAATCAAAGAAAACAGAGCAAAGTTCTCACCCTTGCCCAGCTGAGAAAATAAAGACCACTAACATTACCATGGCTCTGAAATATTTCCAAAAAAAAAGAGATGGCCTAATTTTTAAAAACAGAGAATTTGTACCAGCTCAAAAGGAAGCATATTGGCAATCAATGATCAAAATGATAGAAATGGAGGTAAAGAATGTCCGAGGGAATAAATCTCTATCCCAGAGAAAGAAGAAAATAAGAGCAGCAAAGGAAAAAACAATCCTCTCCGAGTGAAGGGTGAACATTTGCAGGAGCCAAAAGAGCAACAGAAAAGCAGAACATGTCATTCCGAAATCAGGAGATGCTTGTGTTAATTAAGATCGGTCAGTGCCCTGCATCACTTTCCTTCCTGCTCATTCAATCATAAAAATGAAACGGGATACAAAACGTTCTGAAGAGTGTATGACTCAAATGCAGCATGTACCTAGGCAGCGAGCCTCTTCATCAGTGGCTTCCAAACATTTTTGACCCTGGGCCACAATAAGAAATATTATATATTTGACATCAAAATCCGATGGGAACACACACACACACACACACGCACATGGACACACACACACACAGAATATTTTTTCTATATAGTGTATTTTGTTCTATGTCTCATTTTTTAAATGCTGTTAGAGACGCAGTAAATCTATCTCATGATCCACTAATGTGTTACAGCGCACAGCTTGAAAGTGTTTATTAAATGGCGTGATATCTGAGAGGCGGTGTCTTAATTTCTGAGGCCACACCCGCCGCTTTTGCCCCCGCTCAGTCATTGCAGACCTGGGTGACAATGGAAGCTTTCTTCAGAGCACCCGGCAGCCAGAGTCCCTGGAATAGGAAGGAGCCGTCCCAGCTGTGTTTCCAGGGGTTTTCTCCCGTTTTTTAGGTGGATGTGGTTTCCGTCCCCCCTCCCATTAACCCGGGAAGCCAGTGTTGCTGGCAGAGCGGAACGGCGTCCCCAGGAGAACTGGGCCCGCCCCTCCGGCGCCGTTGCCCTTGGACACTACCATGCCACCAGTTTGGTCCTGGCCTCCACGTGTGGTCCCGGTCAGCCTTAGCTCTGGTTCCCCTCAACCAGACTCACTCCTGTCTGGCGGCACGGATGACCCTGGTGCCTCTTCTCTCAAAGGCGGTACTTACTGCAAAGCCGGGCATCTGGGCTCCTCCTCAGCTGTCCACCCCGTCTCTGATTCTCCGCTGCTGAGGGTTGGCTCCTGAGCCTCAGCCGGCCAGGACTGAGTCTGACTAATCAAAAATGGATATGCCCTCCTCAGAAGCAGCCATTCGGCATGGCGGGTCAGGGTGGCGGACGGATCGTCTTCATCCAAACTGCTGGGGTTGAAACTCGTCTCCCAAGAAGTCTTCCTTCCCTGTGTCCAAAAGCAGGGCAGTGACCACAGACTTGCTCCTGGCTTAGGGACCCTCCGTGTCTTCAGGCCACCCTCCCCAGTCGTTGCCATGTGGCGTTCTCTCTCCCTTCTGGTGGGGGAAGATGTTCGCCCAAATGTGTGCATTCTACTGGAAATCCCCCAAATCCCTCCTCACAGACCCTGAGCTAATGAGCATAAGACCCAGGATGCCATGAGCAGTGAGCATTTGAAACAAGTATGGATCTGGGTATGAGGTCACACAATTGTATTGGAATCGCCACATAAAATTCATTCACCAATAAGATCATCTTTCTTTACAGTGGCATTGTTGAGAGGTTCCAGTGTCCCGTCGAACTCTTGCTACACAGTTAGAGGTCTGGGTATCACACACATCCAAGGGAGTGTTTCAGTGTTCTTACTATACGACCACCTGCATAGTGTGTACTCAGAGGAATATTTATTGGTAAAATACAGAAAATTTTCAGAAATCCACTTAGGGTCTAAAAGAAATCTTCAGATTGGTGGGGCTCTAGAGTCAATCTAATCCCCTTATATTGCTATTTGCACTCTGCTTTCCTGGATTAGTTAGGAAGGCATTTGGTTGCAAATAACAGAAAATCCGGCTGCTGTGGCTTAAGGAGATGAGGGTGTATTTTTCTCACACAGCAAGGTCCCCGGAAGTCAGCCGTTGCTGGCTTTGGCTTAGCAGCTCAGTGATGTCAGAATGAGCTTCTCTCTGACTGCCTTGGCCTTTTCCTCCTGGTTTCAACATGATGCCTGCAGCACTTGCCATCACATCCTACGCTGTCCCCTTCACTACGGGCAGAATACTGTCCCTATCTCTTCCTTCTTATTGGGAAATCAAAATCGTACCCGTATGCCCCGGTCAAGAATTTCTCCAAGGTCTAAATTACTCTAAGGCAGTGGTAGTCAACCTGGTCCCTACCCTCCACTAGGTCCAGCTTTCATGGTGGGCGGTAGCGGAGCAACCAAAGTATAAATAAGAAGATAGATTTAACTATAGTAAGTTGTTTTATAAAGATGTATTCTGCCAAACTTAGCAAAAATCCGACATAAAGTATTTAGTAAGTAATTATTATTATATGCTTTAACTTGATGTAACTCTGCTTTATAAATTTTATAAAGTAAAGTTACTTCCCTACTTTATAAATCACCATGACTGTGGAACCGGTGGGCGGTTAGAAAATTTTACTACTAACAGAGATACAAAAGTGGGCGGTAGGTATAAAAAGGTTGACTACCCCTCCTCTAAGGTAAGAACTGGGTTGTCTATTCACCTACAAGTAAAACTGAAATGTGGCTTTGAAGAAAGAAAGTAGAGGATGGATATTAAGTAAGCAGTTGTGAGTGATGGCCAGATCTTTTCATCCAGCGGCATTCATCTTTGCTTGAACATCTTTAGGGCAAGGGGGATAGCTTGTTACAGGCAACTCTAGAAAGTTGTTTCATGTTAAAGGAGAATTTATTTTCCTGTGACTTGTCCCTATAGCCTCTAGCTCTGTCTTGTGGGACTATGTAGGTGAATTTGAATTAGAATATTCCTTCTTGGTAGCAGCCTTATAGATATTTGAAGACAGCTGTCATATCTCCTCTAATTCTCCCCTGATCCATATGGTCCAGCTGGGTCCTCGTGTGACACGACTTCATACGCTCCTACCTTTCTGTTTGCTCTTTTCTGGGTCTAATTCAGTTTATGGCAATTTCTGTTAGACTTTGTTCCCTCAGGCTGGTCAAGGAGGGGCCTCAGCAAAGCCAGAGAAGTCAGATGGTTTTGTCTGATGCTCTGGGTTATCACGAAGGCTGATCGAGTTTGCACCATCTTCCACGCACTTCCTGCTGATGACTCAGCCGAAAAAGACCGCGCATGTCCTTCATCCCTTCGTTTTTCTCTGTGTCTGTGTTTGGTCTTGGGATCCTGGAGCAACGTTCATATTTATTAGTAGTATATTTTATGGTGTTTGATCTGACTTGTATTTCTAATTTATTGAGTTCTTTTCAGATTTCAATTCTATTATTGAGAGCACAGGTTGTTCCTCCCAGGATCACATTAATTGCCAATGGGACAGATTCATGCTGTTCCTACCTTGTTTATGAATCTCCTCTATGTATTTTCCAGAAATAAAGTCAGGATAAACTTTCAGTCGGCTACAAGAGACTTCCTTCTACAGTGAAGCTGGCCGCCATTCAGATAAGGTCCTTCGCCACTCTAGGAATTCATCTCATGATCCCACTGCCCACAGGACACCTTTGTCCTAAGGACGTTTGTTGTGAGATCCTATTTCAACGACTTTGCAAAACTTCTAATTTACGTATCGGTCTTCTGGTCAAGTGGCTTAGACACCTGGCAAAGTTTATGTGCGAGGGCTTTTCCCAGTGAGTATACACTCATTGAATCCGTGCTAGAGAGCACCAATTCCCCTTCTGAAGGCTTCCAAGTAACCTTTACATACAGTAGCCTAGAACTTTGGGTGATCATGTTGTCCTCCTTACACTGGACGCTGGACAATCAGGGCAAAATTTGGAGCTGAATCACAACTGCTTTCAGATTGCACAGTAAGCCAAGTTAGCACAAAGGTGAGAACTGTGTAATTAAAGTTATCTTGGAAAATCACTTAAATGACTCACAAAGTCTATAGTAGGCTTGGTGTGCCATACACAGTCTAGTACTCTAATCCTTTTCCTTGTCAAAACTTGACAACCACTGAGCTAGCCTAAAGAAATCTACAAAAGGAAGCCCACCTGGGAACATTTAAAACATTTTATCAAATTCATCTTTAGCAGTAAATGAAGGAAGGGTGGAAAAATCAGAAGTATCCTTGTTGTCAGCAAGGTTGAATCTGTGTTGTTTTAATATGAACCCTTTATAATCTTAATACATAGTCAGAGCTTTTTTGTTGGTATAAGGATTGAAAGGTATTATCTGTGAAAGTGCCTATTACGGGTTCTGACACCCAGTAGGTTTGAATCTAAATCTTTCTAGATTAAACATGAAAGGTTGGAGAAAAGATATTGGCCACTGCCATCTTATTTTTCCAAAACAGTTTTTCTCTTTCATGATGTTGGGCAGGGCTACTATGATGATCCCTTACTGTAAACTGATCCTTGTAATTAGTTTCTGAAACAATGAAATTATAGAGTTGAAAGGGGCACCTTGTTTTAAGACACCAGTAAGTTAGCATGACTGACCTTATCATTTATCAGTTATGTGACCTTAGGCTAGTTAGCTTTTTCAAACTTATTTTTCTATCTTCGGAAAAGGTATTGATACCTGTGTCGATGATTTCAGTCATCTGTGTACAGCACCCAGCTCAGATTAGATCCAGGTGTCTATGCTATGCATCAAAGTCGTATTTCAGGGAAGGTCAGTTTATATTTTTTAAAAAAAGGTATAAAGGGAGATTATTTCTATGAGAATTAATGTGAAAAGACCATCAAGGGAACCAGACACCCAGCGGCCAGTTCTTTTCAGCCATTGACATGATCCCTGACCATATCAAGTGACAGCTTAAAATGAATTGCATATATATAATTTAAAAAAATAAAATATTAAAAAAAAATTTTTTAGATTTTATTTATTCACTTTTAGAGAGAGAGGAGAGAGATAGAGAAGGGGGGAGGAGCAGAAAGCATCAACTCCCATATGACCCTTGACCAGGCAAGCCTGGGGTTTCTAATTGGCGACCTCAGCATTCCAGGTCAATGCTTTATCCACTGCGCCACCACAGGTCAGGCTAATGAAATATTTTGTGTAGTCACTCTTTCCTTTAACATGTTGACTTTGGGCCCTGACCAGTATCTCAGTAGATAGAGCATATGTTCAGTATATGGAGGACCCGGGTTCAATTCCTGGTTAGGACACACAAGAAAAGCAACCATTTGCTTCTCCCTTTACCTCTCCCCCTTCTCCACCTCTTTCCCTCCCACAGTCAGTGGCTTGACTGGTTCAAGCAGGGCCCTGGGCACTGAGGATAGCTCTGTTGGAGTACATCAGCCTCAAGTGCTAAAAATAGTTTGGTATTCAAGTATCGGCCCCAGTCTGGGGTTGCTGGCTAGATCCCAGTTGAGGCACATGCAGTAGGCACCTCACTATCTCCCCTTCTCTCACCTAAAAAAAAATGTTGACTTTTGGTGTACTAGTTTTCTAGGGCTTCTGTAACAAAGTGCCAAAAATATGGGTAGCTAGAAACAACAGAAATTGTCATCTCATAGTTCTAGTGGTCAGAAGTCTGAAATCAAGGTAAGGTCAGGGCCATGTTCTTCCTGACACCTCGATGGAAGCATCTTTCTTGGCCTCTAGATCTGGACCAGCTATCTTTGGCATTCCTTGGCTTGTAGATGTGTCACTTCAATCACATGGCTGTCTTCTCTGTGTGTGTCTTCACATCTCTTCACTCTCTGTAGGTCTGTCCCTGTCTCCAAATTTCTTCTCTTATAAGAAGATCAGTCATATTGGATAAGGGCCCATCCTAATGACTGCTGTAAAAATACTATTTTAAAGTAAAGTCACATTCTGAGGTGCTAGGGGTTAGGACTTCAACATATCTTTCTTGGATGGGGGTCACAATTCAACCCATGACCCTGGACCTGAGCAAGGAATTATGGGGCCATGCTAGATTTTTGAGCAAAGGTTATGGCTACAGAAGCTAACTGGGGGAAGTGGACATTGGGCAGAGGGGGGTGGGTAGAAAAGAAGAACTTTCCATAGCCACGTCTGTTAGCACAACCTTTATAGAAATACATGGAGACGCACAGGGAGAGTGAGGCTTGGCAGATGGCTCACGACCTCAAAGTCTTGTCATTTTTAAAAACCCTTTCATACTGAAGAAGGCTTCACTGCTTTTCATTATGAACCTCAGAATCAATAACCAGAAAGAAGACTTGATTCTCTCCTAGCCCGAGTCACAGCATAACTTAGCACTGACTTCTGTGTGTTCTATGCAAATTAGCGAGGAAGTAGAGTTCTCCCTATTGCTGGCTGTGAGCTCTTCATAGACTAATTTTACTAGATTTACTAGGACAAAGAAGAACACAACCTAGAAAGAATACCCACGGTGACTCTGGAGGAAGATTTCAAGAAAGGTTATTATAGGATTTGGGGTGGGAGCTCAAGTGATATAAGACTGATTTTTCAATCCAGGGAACCAATTGACATTGGCCAGAGATGATAACATAATGGTTTAGGACTGGTGGGCACAGTGAAGCAAGCGTTTTCATGAGTACGCTATTGTCTGACAGAAGAGCTTTCTGCACACAGGAGCAATCCATTTTCTGATAGTTTTCCCAGATAAGCAAACTATCATCATGGATCAATTAGTGTACAGGGGTCACCTGAAGCAAACACCGAAACTATTTATTGCGAGGCAGTAATTTCCAGAATATATTTACACAGGTGTCATCAGTTCTCATAATTCTTTCACATTCTTGGACACAGCCCACAATTGTTTTATTTGTGGAATCTAAATTCAGTTATCTTTAAGGAATAAAATGATTAGTTTCCTTTAGAGAACTATTTTTGGTAGATGAAAGGATACGCCTCTTTTTGCAACAGAAAGACCACAGACATACCTACAGGTCTTTTACGAGAGGTGTCCTATAAATCTGCAGTCAGTACATGATGCAAAGGACATCGTGGTCACAGCTGGAAAGCCAGAGAATCTTTTGTTGTTTTATGACCCGCATTATACCTGTAACCTCAATTTTCCATTATGAATGCCATTAATTATAAGAGAGAATAAATGTGAGCAGCCTTGGATGAATTAATAATTGAAGGAGGAAATATATTTCCATAACTACAAAGAGAGCTCAAAGCACATAACCTTCAAAGAAGCCTTTCTTACAAAGCTCAGCATATTGGCTAAAAAGCCAATATTTTATTTCTCATCTGCTCTCAAGGTTTACTGTAGACCATAGAAGTTAACTGAGTTAGGAAATGGAAATACAAAAACATTGAAAGAAATCTCCATGATCAGTACCAGACATCAAAATCAAAGTATGCGGGAAGCAGGGCTGATAGACACGTTTGAAGCTGACAACTTAGGGAATTTTTCTCAAAATAAACGGACTATGCTGAAATAGCAACTTTCCGGCTGATAGCAGATCAGCATTTCTTCCAATCAGACTCATATTTTCTGCAATAGCAATCACTGGTTTGATGACATAAGCATCATCTCTGGTTCTCGTTTTGAGACAACTTACATTTCACTGGAAAATTGCTAGCCTGGGAGTGTATTTTGGTAGACTATTTCGTCGCCACTTGATTCGATACCAAGAATAAAGACCAAAGAAAATTAGAGTCTCCCTTGAGAGACTCTTAACAATATTACTGTCCTGGCCAGGTTGCTCAGTTGGTTAACAGTGTCATCCTGATACGCCAAGGTTGTGGATTGGATCCCCAAACAGGACACATACAAGAATCAATCCATGAATGCATAAATAAGTGGGATAACAAATTAATGTATCTCTCTCTCCCCCCATCCTCTCTCTTTAAAAATCAATAAATTTAAAGCACATATATTAAAAAGAGAAAAATCAGAAGTAACACCACTCAGAGGAGGTATTAACCCTCAAGAGAACACAGAATCTTGTTAGCTGTCCTGTAACCCAACCCCCCTCACTTTCTCCCACCCTTGTGTAATTTTCCGTACCCTCCCTCCCTTATTTTAAATTCACAGAAGAAGCTGCACAACTGCTACTCCCAGACCGTTTCAGTGCCTGTTGCCTAGCATCCCCAGCATATGTTGTCAGTTTGGCTCAAATAAACTTTTACAAAATTTCTCTACAGGTCAGGACATCTCTTATGTCAACACTCAGTAAGTGTTTCAGGTACTGACTGCATCCTGCCTTGTTGTGTTAGCTGAAACAGATTTCAATTTTTTGAACCAGTAGAGTCTCTTCCATTACTCATGCTGAACAAATGGCGTAGCCAAGACACAGTGTCCAAAGTCTCTGAGTTGGCTTCCTGGTCAGTGGTGGCACAGTGGACAGAGCATTGACCCTGGATGCTGAAGACCTGGGTGCTGTCCCTAGGAGATAAGGGACTGTGACCCTAACAGAGGAGGGCAAGGATGACAGGAAAAGTCACCAGGTCTGAATCTGCTTCTCTCCTGGCCTCCTGGCCTCCGGGCCTCCTGGCCTCCTGGCCGCCAGGCCTGTGGTGAAGACCTCTATTTAGGGAAGAGAGGGCCAGAAACTTGAAATAACTTTAAGGAAAGACCTTCGGAGGTTCTGAGCATGGACTGGGCTGCTTCGCCTCCCAGGTGGCAGAGAGTGACACAGTGCTGGGAAGGGAACCCCTCTCCCCACGCCAGCACAGCCCTGGGCCAGGAGGGGACCCGGCAGCGGTCCAGGCCAGAGCAGGGGACAGGTTCCTTCCCGCCCCTTCCTGGGCAGCGGGCACTGAGACACTAGCAAACAGGGACATAGCAGTGCTCTACAGGGACTGCCACTGAGTGTGGCTTCCTGGCATGCACTGAGGTGCCAGTGTGGGACTCACAGCAATAAGTGGATTATAAACGGGATTCAAGTGTTTCCATGAGCTCACGTGGGATGTCTCATCCATTCTGTTTTGGCATCAGTGAAAATGCCAAAATACAAGGTGGGGAAAGCTTGCGTCAGCCCAGGGGCCAGGAATCTTTGGAAACTCACCTCTCCAAATCTGGCACATCTGGTCTACCAGAGTTTCTGATTGATTGATTGATTGATTGATTTTTAGAGAAAGAGAAAAGCTAAGACCAAGTAGCCTGATGATGAGTGTCTACTCTTAGGGACAGAATGAGTGAGGGGTGGTGGTTAGGGAAGGAAAGGGGAGTTTAAGCCCAGATATTTCTCATCTATAACGTCCTCTTTATGGAAACAACCATCCCCCAGTGAGCAGGTGGGTCAGTGGTGTGCCATGAGAAGAAATCTAAGGGACACTGACCCCTTTGGCCAGGATGGGAAGAAAGAGCTCTTTCTTTGGGACTTGCCTGCAAGGAAGTCTTGTATTTGCTCGTTTGTTTCTCTGTCCTGCTAGCTGCTCAGAGGGGAAAGTTCGGGGTGCTGGGAGAAAGGCTAACTCAGCTGACAGGATAAATGGGTGCAGGGAGAGTGGCGAGAAACACACCTCGTGCTTTGACATTTAGCAGTTTGGGACATGAGAGACATGGGGCAAGACCGCCGAGGTGTGCCGTGGGAGGGTGGGCTCTGGATGGGATTTCTTTCCATGTTCTTCACAAGGTGAGGGTAGCTAATAGCATTTATCCTTCATTATTTTGGGCTCCTGAACTGCGCTTCTTTAATGTGGGTGGTTATTTTTTCACATAAATCTGCACATAGCCTAAACCACAGAAACCTTAGGCTAAATTAGGTATACTGCATGACCAATACACATAGAAAAAAAAGCTTACTCACTAATAATTTTTTTTTAACTCAAATAAAAATGAGATGATTTGTTGACTAATCAAATGGACCCAGCAGGAAGAATCTAAGGAAATGCATCGTCACATCCATTTCTTGTGGCATAATTTTCTGGGCACCGTTTGGATGGACCATCTTTCTAAAAATCATAAAGGTTTGCATACCATTTTATTACTTAAGCAGTTTCTCATATAAGAATTTATTATAAGGAACATATTAGTAACAAAGGCAAACACTCACTTATAAGTATCTGTATCATAAAATGTTTATTAAAAAATTTTTTTAACCTTAAAACAGCTTAATTTCCACCAAACAGGGAATTGGTTAAATAAATTATGGTACATCAATATAAGAGAATAACAGACATTTAAATGGTGTTAAAACTATAGTGTCAGCAGATTACTGGTGACCTGGGACCCAGTATGGGGAGAAGGGATGGATGTTGAGAACTAGATCAGAGAACTCTTTAATATGAGAAACTGGCTTTCTCCTGTATGTGGTGATAGCTACAAGATGGTATACGTTAGCCCAAATCATCAGACTTTGTACTTAAAATTGGCTAATTTTATTGTATGTCAGCAATACCTTAAAAATAAAACAGAAAAAAAATGCTGTTATAGAATAGCTAATGGAATGAAATATATTGGTTACCTATTAAGTCCAAAAAATTAAGTTTTAAAACAATTTATACAGTATGATTTTGTCTGTCTCTCCCTCTCTTTCTAAAATAAGAAATTTGAAAAAGAAGAAAAGATTCCTTTAATCTTTTGTTTGCTTTCTGTCTCTGAGTCCCTCTAGAACCCCAAGTCCGGATATGAAACAGGGGTCAACCACCCTTCATGTGAGCAAACGTCTGGCTCCTTCAGGGGCCTCAAAAGTACTCTGGAGAGATTCAGACTCCACTCAGAAAACCCCAAAATTTTACAAATATATTATAATGAATATGATATGGGACTATCATACCTTCTACTATTTATGAAGACCATATGATGTACAGATAAGGGTGATAAATGCTTTTTATTTAATATCTCTTTTAATCCTAAAACAACCGTGGGAATGGGCTTTATTATTATGTCTTTTTTTCCCATTTTATTGACTGTATTGGGTGACACTGTTAAACAAAGTTATACAGGTTTCAGGTGCCCGATTCCACCATACATCATCTGAATGCTGTATTATGTGGATTGCCTTATTTTAATGAAAAACTAAGACTCAGATAAGCAACATAACTTACTCAAGGTCGTGTGGAAGGGGTCTGCCTCCAAAGCTATGTTCCCAAAATGTCCTAGAACCGACCTTGGCCCCAGGACAGCCCTCACCAAGCATGGAATCGAAAGGCCTGTGGGTCAGCCAGCTTCAGACCGCGTTCAAATCCCATCTCCAAGATGCCCCCTGGAATTTGGGGGGAAGGGAGAAACAAACAGAAATGTCCCGTTTTTTTTGTTGTTGTTGAAATATAATTGAAACTGCTCATTTTTTTAAAAAAAATCCGAGTTCCTTATGAGCCAACAAATCGTCAGCACACAACTGAAAACAGTTTGAACGCAATGACCGCAGAGTTTGTGTGATCATATGACGTAATGGAAGCCAGCCGGAAGGGTTCCAGGCTCACATTGGCTACCTTAATTGTCCTCGGTGATAATGGGTTTATGTAAGGACATCGCCTTGCTCAGAATTCAACCTTTGTCTTTTCTACTGAAGATCTGAATTACCGATTTTACTCCCTTGGTGTTTGACTATTTTCTTTTTAAACATATAAGGTTCATATTTTACTGAAAGTGTTAAAAACCTAAATGGAGAGTTTGCTGATTCTTGCCCTTACTCTCCAGATAACAGATAAGATCATGCACGCATATCACTGTAGCTCTTTGACCAAAGTAACTAACTGCTCACAAAATTTAGGGGGTCAGGGAACATGCAGACACTCCAGTACTTTCAGGCTTTTGTCTAGTGCATTTCCACCAATGAAATGAAAGTTGGTTTCGCATCTCATTTGCATAATTGAACAACTTTCTTTGACTTGTCATTTGCTTTTCTGATGTTCTTGTTTAATAAAAAAAATTAAATGCTTCTTTATTTTATCGCTTCATATTCATTTTGAAATACCCCCTCATTTTTGTGAGCAGTGTATTTATGAAAGCACATAGGGGCTCCCCCCCACCCCTCCCCCTGTAGTGCTCCTGCTGTAAAGACTGGAGCACCTTTAACACTGAATCATAGACTCTTTTCATATGTGAACCAACCGACCTGACTCTTTTTGCCCAAATACCCTCTTTATCCAGTGCTCACCCACCAAGCCAGTATTTTCCCTTCCTTACATCATCTCGGGGTCAGTTGCCAGGTAACTAGAGACCACACCTAGGGCCCAAACAAAGCCTGTGGGAATGGTTCAAACTAGCTAGTCCTCAACTACTTATACTGCCAGCCTGTGAGAACCCCAACAGAAGCCTGGCCTGGGCTCTCTCCTCTCTCTTTTCTTCTGCCCCCTGCTCTGGCCCTTCCTCTCTGGCCCTGTGTGGTGTGTGGTCCCTTCCCACCTAAGCACTGTCCACTATTACATCCTGGTAAGGTTACCCAAGTCCGTTTGTTAAAACATTAGCAGTTCAAATGTCCCCTCTGGGGCCTGGGAGGGCCGGGGCTGTACGCTCTCCTGGCTGTTAAAGGTCAGGGCAGCCGCTTTCCTGCTATCTTAACTCCCTCAACCCCTTTCTCACGCAGCCTAATTGTACAAAAGAAGAATAAAAGAAAAATTAATTGTGGTTATCCACCGTCATTTTTTATTTCAAATGAAGTAGAATTGTTTATCTATTGGGAGCAAAGAACAGTAAATATTGGGAAGCATAAAAATGAATAAAGCTGAATAAAGCCACATTTAAAAAAGAAAACAAAAACATCATCTCCAACTGCTGAACTGGTACCCGCAGGATGGTTCCAGCACGGATACTGCCTGCTGTCTCATTCCGTGATGGAGGCATACTCACCTGTGCCATAAACTTTTAGGGCAGGGGTCCACAAACTACGGCCCCGCGGGCCACATGCGGCCCCCTGAGGCCAGTTATCCGGCCCCGCCACACTTCTGGAAGGGGCACCTCTTTCATTGGTGGTCAGTGAGAGGAGCATAGTTCCCATTGAAATACTGGTCAGTTTGTTGATTTAAATTTACTTGTGCTATATTCGTAAATCAATCAATGTGATTCATCACATAAACAAAAAGAAGGAGAAAAACCATATGATAATTTCAATAGATGCAGAAAAAGCATTTGATAAAATCCAGCACCCATTCATGATCAAAACTCTCAGCAAAGTGGGAATACAGGGAACATACCTCAACATGATAAAAGCCATATATGAGAAACCCACAGCCAACATCATACTCAATGGGAAAAAATTAAAAGCAATACCCTTAAGATCAGGAACAAGGCAGGGGTGCCCCCTTTCACCACTCTTATTTAACATAGTCCTAGAAGTCCTAGCCACAGCAATCAGACAAGAAGAAGAAATAAAAGGCATTCAAGTTGGAAAAGAAGAAGTAAAACTATCATTATTTGCAGATGATATGATATTGTATATAGAAAACCCTAAAGTCTCAGTCAAAAAACTACTGGACCTGATAAATAAATTCAGCAAAGTGGCAGGATATAAAATCAATACTCAGAAATCAGAAGCATTTTTATACACCAACAATGAACAGTCAGAAAGAGAAATTAAGGAAACAATCCCCTTCACAATTACAACCAAAAAAATAAAGTACCTAGGAGTAAACTTAACCAAGGAGACTAAAGACTTGTACTCAGAAAATTACAAAACATTGATAAAAGAAATCAAGGAAGATACAAACAAGTGGAAGCATATACCGTGCTCATGGTTAGGAAGAATAAACATCATTAAAATGTCTATATTACCCAAAGCAATCTATAAATTCAATGCAATACCAATTAAAATACCAATGACATACTTCAAAGATATAGAACACATATTTCAAAAATTTATATGGAACCAAAAGAGGACACGAATAGCCTCAGCAATCTTAAAAAAGAAGAATAAAGTGGGAGGTATTACACTTCCTGATATCAAGTTATACTACAAGGCCGTTGTACTCAAAACAGCCTGGTACTGGCATAAGAACAGGCATATAGATCAATGGAACAGAACAGAGAACCCAGAAATAAACCCACAGTTCTATGGACAACTGATATTTGACAAAGGAGGTAAGGAAATACAATGGAGTAAAGACAGCCTCTTTAACAAATGGTGTTGGGAAAATTGGACAGCTACCTGCAAAAAAATGAAACTAGATCACCAGCTTACACCACTCACAAAAATAAACTCAAAATGGATAAAAGACTTGAGTGTAGGCCGTGAAACCATAAGCATCTTAAAAGAAAACATAGGCAGTAAGCTCTCGGACATCTCTCGGAACAATATATTTGCTGATTTATCTCCACGGGGAAGTGAAATAAAAGACAGGATAAACAAATGGGACTTTTTCAAACTAAAAAGCTTTTGCACAGCTAAAGACAACAAGAACAGAATAAAAAGACAAACTACACAATGGGAGAACATATTTGACAATACGTCTGATAAGGGGTTAATAACCAAAATTTATAAAGAACTTGTAAAACTCAACACCAGGAAGACAAACAACCCAATCCAAAAATGGGCAAAAGAGATGAATAGACACTTCTCCAAAGAGGACATACAGATGGCCAATAGGCATATGAAAAAATGCTCAACATCACTAATCATTAGAGAAATGCAAATTAAAACCACAATGAGGTATCACCTCACACCAGTCAGAATGGCGCTTATCAACAAAACAACACAGAATAAGTGCTGGCGAGGATGTGGAGAAAAGGGAACCCTCCTGCACTGCTAGTGGGAATGCAGACTGGTGCAGCCACTGTGGAAAACAGTATGGAGATTCCTCAAAAAACTGAAAATCGAACTGCCTTTTGACCCAGCTATCCCACTTTTAGGAATATACCCCAAGGACACCATAGAATAGCTCGAAAAGGAGAAATGCACCCGCATGTTTGTGGCAGCATTGTTCACAATAGCGAAGATCTGGAAACAGCCCAAGTGTCCGTCAGGGGACGAGTGGATTAAAAAGCTTTGGTACATATATACTATGGAATACTACTCAGCCATAAGAAATGATGACATTGGATCATTTACAATAACATGGATGGACCTTGACAACATTATACGGAGTGAAATAAGTAAATCAGAAAAAAAAACTAAGATGAATCCATACATAGAAGGAACATAAAAATGAGACTCAGAGACATGAACAAGAATGTGATGGCAACAGGGGCAGGAGGTTGGGGGAGGGGGGATGGGGTGAAGAAGGAGAGAGGGGTTAGGGGAGGGGAGGGGCACAAAGAAAACCAGATAGAAGGTGACAGAAGACAATTTAACTTTGGGGGAGGGGTATACAGCACAATCAAATGTCAAAATAATCTAGAGATATTTTCTCTCAACATATGTACCCTGATTTATCAATGTCACTGCATTAAATTTAATTAAAAAAAATGATCATGTGAAAAAAAAATTTACTTGTGCTTTATTTTAAATATTGTATTTGTTCCCGTTTTGTTTTTTTACTTTAAAATAAGATATGTGCAGTGTGCATAGGGATTTGTTCATAGTTTTTTTTATAGTCTGGCCCTCCAACGGTCTGAGGGACAGTGAACTGGCCCCCTGTGTAAAAAGTTTGGGGACCCCTGGTTTAGGGTGTCCCTCCTCCATCCGGGCACTGTGCTGCTCATCTATGCATCAGCAGTGAAAAGATAGATGAACAAAAACACAATCAAAACGTCCTGACTTTCTGCCCTCCAGGATCTCACAGACTTGGGGGGAAATGATGTCCCAAGTCCTGATGAGAGGCACCACACATGGAGAGAAGATATTCGTCTACCTGAATGGGGCAGGAGGTGTTTTGCAAAAGAGGAGCACTTATGTGTGATGGGCATCGGGCGGTCTGTAGCAGTTTGGTGGGAGGCTGAGGGGTGGGCAGTGAGGGAGGGCACTCCAGGCAGAGAAAGGCCCGTGTGAACAGAGCCACACGTGCAGGACAGGGCTCGGCTTACGTGTGGCTAGGCCCAGGGCAACACCAGCAGGGAATACAGAAATGTGCCACTGGGCACCTCTTAGTTCTGCAACGGGAGGTAAATCACTTTCCTCTTCATCATTCCCCATTTCCCCCAAAACTGGTACAAATAGACTGCTACTTTTCTTTTTCAGTGTACATTTCTTTATTGCTGTAATATTATGTTTATTTTGTTTTGCAGCTACATTTTTAATAAGAAAAGAATCACTTTTTTTTAAAGACCATGCAATTTGGGAAGATGGCGAGGAAATGAAGAAAGGACAGAGGCTGAGGGGGAAACTGTGGTTAAGATGCGCCCGTCCCCCCTGCGTTCAGGAGATGGCCAGTGCTTCTCCGCCAGGCGGAGGAGCTTGAACATTTCTGATGCCCGGGGCCACACCCAGGCTACCCGGGCCACACCCAAGCTGCCCGGCCACACCCAGACTAACCAACAGAAACTCTCTGGAGGTTGGGTTCAGGGCTCTGTAAGTGGGGTGGATAGGGCGGGACACAGACACTGAAATGAGTGTGCAGCAGGGGGAGGAACTGGAGGCTGGAGGTGGGGCCATGCCGCTGGAAGGAGGGGCTGTAGGGGGGAGAAGGGGGAGGAAGCACAGGAGGGCAGTGAGGGGTGAGGACAGGCCAGGGTTAGGACAGGGTTAGAACTGGAGGCTGGGGGTAGGGCCATGCCGTTGGAAGGAGGGGCTGTAGAGGGTAGAAGGGGAAGGAAGCACAGGAGGGCAGTGAGGGGTGAGGACAGGCCAGGGTTAGGACAGGGAAGATGTGGCAGACAAAGGAGAGGGCAAAGAGCATGACAAAGCAGAGGGAACTATACAGGGAGGCGTGGAGGGTTTGGAGAAGGAGAAAGCAAACCTGCCAGGAGAACAAGGTGCAGAGAGGAGATGAAAAGGGTGAAATCGAGGACAGTGGGTTCAGTGTACCTTACACTACCTTCACCATTAAAGCCTTGGCTTTCTGTGCAATAAAATGTGATATGTCTCCTTTTTCTGGCTACTACTCAGGTATGCATATGGCTATTGAGTTCTGTCTGATCTTCAAATAAGTTCATCATTCAAGTTTCAGATGTATGGATTCTGTGGTTAGTTCTAATTGACCAAATGTTTATAAGCTGTCATTTGCTGTATTATTAATAATGATGTTACTATTTTAAACTGCAGAATCTGCTGGTCCAGAGCTGGGTTTCTCCCCCACAGCACGACTGACTTTTGGGGGCCGGGTCATTCTTTGGGCAGGGGGACTGTCCTCTCCAGCCTCTGCCCACTACATGCCAGTGACATCCTCCCCCGAGCCCCCACCCCCAAGTGTGACAATTGAAAATGTCTCCAGGCATGGTCAAACGTCATTCGGGGAGTAAAATCTGGCCACGCCCTGCAAGGTAGACCCACTGGTACAGACAGAATTCATTCGAGACAAGTTCTTCTCCAAATGTGTGTGCGCGTCCTGAGATTTTACATCTGTCACAAGTGTTTAAAGGGCTGCGGCTCCTGTTCTAGGAATACCACTTTTGATGAACCAGGCTCTAAACCCTTTCTATAGTACTAAGTGCTAAAGCGAGTGCTGATTTCAGGGGAACGGGGTCATGCTTTTTGCAGCTTTCCATTAATGCATTTGAGAATTGACTGTGACCTCTGTATTTGCAGAATCATCACTTTATATCATTTTATAGAATCCATAAATATGGGGGACTTACAGTAGCCTGCCACCTGCATGACTTTATATATGTAATGTTATTCGCCTGCAGAGCGTTTTCTTTAATTGCCCCATTGTTAATCTTTCCACTGCAAAATGGGGCCGTTAGAATTTGATCTTCGCTGGCAGCATAGATTTTCATTTGGTCATGGGATACTGTTTTATTCTAATCCATTATCTAATCACGCCATTATCGAATCAAAGTCCATTTTGGGATCACGGGCAAAATGTAGTTCCTTTAAATAGCCTAGGAGTCTATCTTAAGAGCTGACGTGTATTCAGATTGGCCACCCAGACGAGCCTCTCGTGATGGAACAGATGTGATTCAGAAGAACTGAACTGGAAAAATCTATTCCTCAAAATTAAGTCATGTTTTCTCCCACTTCCATATCCCTGCAGTGATACCCTTAGAAGACAGGGTCAGGAGCCTGTCACCGTGAAGAGTCCACTCAACGTTCATTCATTCCACTAATACTGACCCCCTACAATGGGATGAGGACCATGGCAGGAGCCCAGAGGACCAGCTGTGACGTGGTGGTGACACGGGAGGTGGTCAGGGCAGGCCTCGCTTGGGAAGTGTTTCGAGGACGCTGACCTTGAAACGAGGAGGTGACCCTGCGGAGACCTGGAGGAGGGACACTTCCAGGACTGCAATGTGAGGGAAGCTGCTAGTGGACTGGGATTAAAGGAAGAGAACATTTCAGAATCAAGAACCAGAAGAAAAAGGGGTGGGGACCTTGTCTTGCCTCAGCCACCTACGAGCTCTTGGAAGTTGAGCCAACTTCCCCGATCCTTTCCAGGTCTCCGAGTCGCAAAGTTGGTTCTTTTCAGACGTGGCTGCATGTCGGAATCCCCTGGGAAGTGCCCAAACACAGATGACTTCATTGGCCTGGGGGGAAGCCCTGCGCATGGGGATTTATAACAATCCCCAGGTGATTCTAATGTACACAGCGGCTCCAGAGCCCTGGACTGGATTATCTGTGACGCGCTGTCCATCCCACCACCAACACCTGCCGTTGCCGGGCCGACTGGGTGTGAAGCGACCTCAGCCAGCCCACCCTCCCTGGGCCTCTGTGTCTCCGGCTGCCGAATGTGCGCCCTTGACCTGGATTTACCTAGACCCCCTCTGTATTATTATTATTCTGCGACATGGTTAGATGGTTTGCTTATTTAACCGCGGGGCTGAAATCCCATCCTGGGCCAGACGCCCTTTCCCTGGCTGGAAGAGGCAACCTGAGACGCTAGTCCCTGCTGGATTCCTCTTGGCCTCTTAGCCTCTCCAAAGCAGATGTACTTTTCCATCCCTGTCAGCTGGAGCACAGACGGGGACAACCGCAGGCTTCACAGGCATTTCCTTTACGGGAGGAGGCAGACAATGAAACGGCCCCCAGCCGGCTGGCCAGGTGACCTCTTGACGCATTTAGAAAGGTCGAACCTGAACCGACCTTTGACGAAACAGAGTGAGGAAATGTCTATTTTGTTCCCTGGACTATTTCATTCCCCCCATGCTCTTTTAAATTCCTTAAGATATAATCCAAAAAGACAGGTAGTGTTTTCAATGGTCAAAGCTCCCAAAGGGCTTAGCTTAGTTAATGATCGAGGCCGCTAAATTCCGGCTCAAGCAGATTAGGCAGGTTAAGTCCGCGGCATTAGGGTTTCCTGTAACGTCCAGAAGCCCTGAGCTGCCAGCCCTGCTTCTCGCAAGTCTTCTCTCCGCTACCAGTAATAGCAACTTAATCTACGAAGAAAGCAGCAAAGGAAGAGACCTAACTATAGCCTGTGCCTTGAGCTGCCCTTTAGAAATAGAATGGCTAATTTAAAATTCTCTAGTAGCCACATTAAACAAGAAAGAGCTGGAATTCATTTTAATTAATGTTTCATTTTACCCCATCTAGCCATAATGTTATCTCAGCACAGGCTTGATGTAAGAACTTTTTATCAATGAGATGTTTTGCATTCTCTTTTTCCTTTTTTTAAAAAATTTATTTTAAGACTTTATGTATTCATTTTAGAGAGGAGAGAGAAGGGGGAGGAGCAGGAAGCACCAACTCCCACATGTGCCTTGACCAGGCAAGCCCAGGGTCTCGAATTGGCAACCTCAGCACTCCAGGTCAAACGCTTTATCCACTGTGCCACCACAGGTCAGGCTACATTCTCTCTCTCTTTTTTTTAACAAGTCTCTGAAACCCTGGTGTACTTTACAGCACACGACAAGTTGAAGAGGATACATTGCAGTGGTCAGTAGGCCAGTGTGGCTAGTGACAGAGGGGCCTCAAAGGGTCCTGTCTGTCTGCAATGCAGGGGGTCGGGGAAAGGGATGACGTCCAATAAACAGTTCTTTAAACAAATATGAAGAAGCTTACCCAGGGAAACATGTTAGCAAATTAAGTTTTTTAAAGAAATGAGCTTAGCCCTGGCCAGTTGGCTCAGTGGTGGAGCGTCAGGTCAGTGTGTGGAAGTCCCGGGTTTGATTCTTGGCCGGGGCACACAGGAGAAGGGACCATTCACCTCTCCCGCTCCCCCTTCTTTCTCTCCCTTTCTTCCCCTCCTGCAGCCATGGCTCAGTTGATTCGAGCTTGTGGGTCCAGGGTGCTGAGAATGGCTCCGTGAAGTCTCCATCTCAGGGGCTAAAAATAGCTTGGTTGCGAGCATCGCCCCAGATGGGCAGAGCATCAACCCCAGACAGGGGTTGCCAGGTGGCTCCCACTCAGGGCACATGTAAGATTCTTTCTCTCTATCTCCCTTCTTTTTACTTGGAAAAAAAGAAGAAGAAGAAAATGAAGTGAGCTTAAATTAAAAAAAAAAAAAAAGGCTTTGTGGTTAAGCAGAGCTAGGTTCTAATTCTGCCTGTTTTAAGTCATATAATTTTAGACAAGCTGTTCACGTGTTCACTTTCTGAGCCTCACTTTCCTGCAACGTAAAATGAGGAAAATTCCTTCCCATCTCAGCCTTATGAAAACTGAAGGTGGAGGCTCGTGAATGTCCCATCAGCCCACTGACCTGGACTGGTCACTGAAGAAACGTGGACACCCACCCCTCTGACGGGCGCCACCCTTTGTGCCTGCATACAGCAGGTAGCCGGTAGGTGTTCTTTACATTCACGATAAAACGATGGCATTAACAAAAGCAGCAGCAGCTGACCCGATTCTTACTGGTAGCCGCTCAAGAGCCTTAAGCCATCCATGCTGAAATCAATCCACACGCTGTTCATTGACTTCTGTCTTTTTCTCTAACCTCTCCGACCTTCACACAGAAAGTACTAATTTGGAGCAAGGTGCCGCATCACCTCTGAACACGGCTCCAAGATTCGGTTAAAACTTTAATTGTTTTTTTTTAATTTATTCATTTTAGAGAGGACAGAGAGAGAGAGAGAGAGAGAGAGAGAGAGAGAGAGAGGAGAGACAGAGCGAGAGAAGGGGGAGGAGCAGGAAGCATCAACTCCCATATGTGCCTTGACCAGGCAAGCCCAGGGTTTCGAACGGGTGACTTCAGCATTTCCAGGTCGACGATTGATCCACTGCGCCACCACAGGTCAGGCTAATTGTTCTTGAGTTAAATTTTATTTTAGTTTTTCTTCCAGATGACTTTTCTTTACTAAAGCAGGAGACAGGGATTTTCTTCCCTCCCCGACGCCCACTGCTGGATGAGAACTGGCCTTCTCTGCTCTCTGCTTTGGGAAAGTCCCCCTGAGAACACCCAGCTCAGTGTGAAGTGCTGTGAGTGTTTCTGCCGACCTCCGAGAGCAGAGGGCGAGGTGACAATGGGAAGCCATTAAAGAAAGAGCAAGGACAGAGCCAGAGCTGGCACTGTGAAGACTAGCACCGGATCGCGACCTTTAAAATCTCTAAGGTGTTATGCATTTTTTTTTAAAGTTTCAAAAGGACATAAAATATGTCATTTAAAAAACAGTTTGGCATTGACAGTGGAGGAAGCCAGGCGCTTAAGGGGGCAGGGGACATATGGGAATTCCCTGTACTTTACGCTGAATTTTGTCATGAACCTAAAACTGCTCCAAAACATAGTCTTCTTAAAAGGAAAAGATTAAAAGTGTAGCACAGGTCAAAAACCACAAATTATAACCATAGAATAATACCATGGCTTCTAGGTAGGTGTGCACAACGTTGTTCCTTCTTTTTTCTTATATTTAACCATAATGAGACCTAGAAAGAAAGGGGTTCCTAAAAAACTCCAACCAGTTAAACTAATAGACATAGAGGCAAAGCTCCAATTAAGAATTGCAACTAGGGCCTGACCAGGTGGTGGCACAGTGGATAGAGCGTCAGACTGGGAAGAGGACTCAGGTTCAAAACCCTGAGGTCGCCAGCTTGAGCATAGGGTCACTGGCTTGAGCATGGGATCATAGACATGACCCCATGGTTGCTGGCTTGAGTCTAAGGTCACTGGCTTGAGCAAGGGGTCCCTCGCTCTGCTGTAACCCCCCCCCCCCCCATCAAGGCTCATATGAGAAAGCAATCAATGATTGACTAAGGTGCTGCAACAAAGAATTGATGCTTCTCATCTCTCTCCCTTACTGTCTGTCTGTTCCTATCTGTCCCTCTCTCTGCCACACACACACACACACACACACAAGAATTGCAACTAGCAAGTTAATAACGTTTGGATGCCAGCTAGTATAGCTGCTGTTTTGCCAGACTTAGAGCTTTCAGGGTCAAAACAAGCACCATTGTGCGTGTGTGTGTGTGTGTGTGTGTGTGTGTGTGTGTGTGTGAACAAACCAATCTGGGTATAATTTGCATATAAGGCTGGAAAGGTATCAGAGTTAAATTAGATCAGTGTCCTCGTTTAGGTCCCCGCAGTCCAGGCTCTAAGACAAGCTTAAGCAAGTCGATTTTGGGGGGAGGTGACGTCAGTAAGTACCAGAGAAGGAGCAGGGAAGAGAAGGGTACCAGGAAGGACCAGTAAATAAGTGGTATGGAAATGAGCACTTTCTCAGGGGGCATCTGGGGGGCTCAGGCTCCCTGGGGCCCTCTGAGGAGCCACATGGAAGTGTACAGAATGGGCCCATAGCGAGGGGAGGCTGGGTGTTTATCCACCAACTCTTTCCCCTCACGGACTGAGGGCTGCCCCTGAGGTCGCTACTGCCTGGGTCTTCCAAGCTTCCCAGATCACTCAAACCCAACAGATCCCCAAAATCTTTTGAACTAGAGAAAACCCCTGACAGAGAAACAGACGGCGCCCCCCTCCACCCTCCTAGAGGTGGGAGGTTGTTGTGCTGGGAACTGTCCTCGCAGCCGGCTGCCAGTGAACTTGGAGAGAGGCAGAAGAGACTGGAAGGCAAAGAAAGTGAGGGCTGGGGGTAAACACGTTGGTCCCTAGTAGCTCTGTTCTGACAGTGATGTCCTGTCATTTTTTTCTTGTAGTTTGGTTTCTTCCTCCTTCCCTCCCTTTTTCCCTGCCTTCCTTCCTTTCTTCGTTCCTAATTTTAAAAAAAACTACACACTTGTCAAACCCTCACTCTGGGAAGTGAGCCTAAGCATCCAAACTTGCTCACCACCACCTGGTGGTAACTCCTGGGATTATGTGCAAAGAGCTTTGGTAAATAACATCTTGGGTTATTACCAATTTTAATCCGATTTATTTCCTGGAAGAAAAAGGCCACTGAAACATAAGGTGAAAATAAAGGCTTCTGTTATGGGGCTTCTAATATGGGATGATGTCTGTGTCATTTTAGAAATTTTTCTATCTTTTTAAATAGGCCCAGTTTTCTCATGTATGAAACGATACCACACAAGAAGTTTAAAAAATTGAATAATTGCTACTCTTGACACCTGTCTGGTTTTGTGAAGCAATGCCATCCCAATAAGTTCAATTGCTCTAGAAAATGAGCAATTGCAGCATATATTTTTTAAATTCTATATTGAGGAAGATTCATTTTGATGACAATGAAGAGAGAGCACTTAAGTGAAATGAAACATTTTATCTAGAGCAAATGCCATAGCAGCATGTGTGATGCTGACCACTGGAAAAATTGGGAAGGTTTCTCTTTTATTCAGGACTTCTCAGAGCCTTTACTTTATGGCTGTGTGCTTGGGATTTCCAACGAGAGGATTTAGTTTGCAGCTTTGTAATGAGATGGGCCAATAGCTCCTTAAACTTGTGTTTTTATACCACTTTTTGGGAATACCTGGACAGTAAAAGGCCTGAAATAAGTTTGAAGCAAATGTTTTGCTTTAGGTGAAGATAAAAGTAGACTCAAAGTTCAAAGGTACTTGTACCTTTTCTTTTTTTGGAGGGGGGCATACATTTTTTTTTTTTTTTACTGGACAACAAATATACAACTTGGAATGATTTTGAGGCACATTGTGTCATAAGCAGATTTTCTGTAGGTGGACAAAGTTTAAAAAGCAAGTGACAGTAAAAGAAAGTGTTTCTGGTGCAAGACAAACGGTACAAAAAGAAGTAGTGTACAAGTACCTGGGTAGTACACCTGTTTGGCAATAGTGCACCTTTTCATATACACTGTTGACTGTCCATAGTCCACGCAGAGTTACAGCTCCACACTGCAACAACATGCTGACAGTTCCTAAAGAAAAGGTGTAACCCAGATGTTCCTTCATTTGACCAACTCCATCTAAGTTCAGATGTGTGGAAGGGCTTAGATATATCCAGAGTAAGGCACAGGCAATATGCTACTAGGTCAGTTTTCTAAAATAAGATTTCAGGACAATGACAGTAAGATAAGAAAAGCAAACATGCAGGCCTGACCAGGCAGTGGCGCAGTGGATAGAGCATCAGACTGGGACGTGGAGGATTGAGGTTCGAAACCCCAAGGTTGCCGGCTTGAGGGCAGGCTCACCAGCTTGAGTGCAAGGTCGCTGACTTGAGCGTGGGATCATAGAAATGATCCCATGGTCTCTGGCTTGAGCCCAAGGTCACTGGTTTAATCAAGGGGTCACTTGCTCTGCTGTCACCCCCAGTCATGGCACATATGAGAAAGTAATCAATGAAAAACTAAGGAGCCGCAGTGAAGAACTGATGAAGAATTGATGTTTCTCCTCTCTCCCTTCAGTCTGCCTGTCCTTCTCTGACTCTCTCTGTCTCTGTCAAAAAATAAAAAAGCAAACATGGTGTTGGGCAGATAAAATATATTATGCTCACTTTGTTAAAGATGGCGCTGCCCACGTGGAGGCCATCGCCCAGGTGATATTAATGTGTGTTGGGGGCGGGCTGTGGGCAGGCAGGATCCTTGTAGCCTGGGGCTTGGTTTTGGGATTAAACCTTTCCCACCCTTTTTGATGTGAGGTGGTGCAATCCCATCATGCCTCAGAGAAGTGACTTTGTATTAGAGCAGGGGTCCCCAAACTACGGCCTGCGGGCCACATGCGGCCCCCTGAGGCCATTTATCTGGCCCCCGCCGCACTTCTGGAAGGGGCACCTCTTTCATAGGTGGTCAGTGAGAAGAGCATAGTTCCCATTGAAATACTGGTCAGTTTGTTGATTTAAATTTACTTGTTTGTTATTTTAAATGTTGTATTTCTTCCTGTTTTGTTTTTTTACTTTAAAATAAGATATGTGCAGTGTGCATAGGGATTTGTTCATAGTTTTTTTTATAGTCCGGCCCTCCAACAGTCTGAGGGACGATGAACTGGCCCCCTGTGTAAAAAGTTTGGGGACCCCTGTATTAGAGACTTCCCTATTTTGTATATTGGATTAAAGGTTTGGATTTCTACACTATAAAATGGGAGCAGAACAGGAGCTTGCTCTCTTGGTTCCTGAGATTAACATTAGAGGAGAGAGCAGAGCAGAGAGCAGAAGGAGGCCACGTGCAAGAGGCCAAGAGAAGCAGCCAAGATGGCGGAGAGTTGAGTGAGAGGCCAGTTTGTGCAGGGAGAAGGAAGGAGATGGGGAACAGAGGTGAGTAAGTCTGATGAGCTGGAAACCTTTGATTCTAGGAAACTCGAATAAGTCAGTAGCTTTGTGAGCACTGAATGTGAGTGGGTTTTGGAGCCCAGTGTGTGTTTTTACTTGCCCGCCGGGTGCAAGCTAGGATTAAAGATGATGGCCCACTAGTTTTTGGCTCCGTTGTTTCTTTACCGACTGTCCGAATCCAATGTGAACCTGCATGGGCCAGGCTGCTGTGATGGTGGCTTTGGATACTGGCTTTACACATGGAGGATTTAAGTCCTAATTACTATCCTTGCTTATTTTTTCTTGACAATAGGGGAAACCTTCTACAGATAAATTAAAAAGAAGAAGCAAACAAACAATTTGTACAAGAAATTTAACCTGTTCCGTACAATGTCTTCACTTTGCTGTCATCATTTGTCCAAATTCTTCATAGTTTATTCAACCATCAGCGTCAATATCTGCTTCCCTGATCATTTCGTCAACCTCTTCATCTGCTAAACGTCTCTCCAAGATTCATCGGCACATGGCAAAGCTCTGCTGCAACTAACGCAACCATTGCTGTCCTTATCAACGCCACGACGCTTCTCTGTTTTCTTCTTCACTGTCCGTGTCTCTCACTTTTCTCGCCATCATTGTCGGAAATTCCAGGAAGTCGGCCTCCACTTCATTCATTGTGTCCGGGAATTCTGCTTCTGTGGGATTCCGCCCAAGAGACCTCATTCCGGTTCCCAGTTCCTTTGTTGTTATGTACTGCTCACAAAAACTGGAGGATATTGCAAAATGAAGATGAATCGATTAAAAAAAAGAAGCATTTGATTTTCTTTTATTAAACAAGAACATCAGAAAGCAAACGACAAGTCAAAGAAAGTTGTTCGACTATGCAAATGAGATACAAAACCAACTTTAATTTCATTGGTGAAAATGCATGATACCAAAGGCTGAAAGTACTGGAGTGTCTGCACGTTCCCTGATCCCACAATTGTTGTGAGCAGTAGTTTCACCATCCTTGTGGGACAGTGGAAAAGCTCCATTGAGTTCTGCAATCTGCTCCTGGGTCAGGCGGTCAGCCTCGCTGCAGGCGCCACGGGCATCTGGGACATGAGCACGCAACCCCCTCTGTGCTTGCCCAACTTGGACTAATAATCATCACTTCTTTTATTTTTAAGAGAGTAATGATTGTTCAGGGAAATAAAAAATATTTGTTTGCTCACATTTTATTGTTGCTTTACAAGTTTTATTTTTTATAAATATTTTTCTATGGTTTTCAGAACGCACACAAATAAGATAGAGTGAAACTAATCAGCTAATGTTGACAAATGGTTCTGGTACGGCTTCCTCACGTGAGTTAACCAGCCCTGACCATCTCACCAAATCTTAAAAATATCTTATTATTTGCACATAATCTAATCACCCCATTTTGGATTTGAAAAGGCAAGAATAAAGAAGTTCTGTGCCTAAAACCAGTGGCATATACACGTGGCCATGTCCCACCTCTTTAATTTCAGAGGCTTTTGAGGGGAAAGATCTGGGGAGTGGGGATCTTGGTGTCAAAGACTGGATGCCCATTTACATATGTGGAAACAGACATAGTAAATGTGTCCTTCTCCCCTTCACCCACTGACTCTTTTTAGCAAAATGTTGGGCAGATAAAATATATTATACTCACTTTATCAAAGATGGCGCTGCCCACATGGAAGCCTCTCGCCCAGGTGATTGCTTGGGATGGGCGTGATTATGTTAATATGTGTTGGGGGAGGGCTTTTGTGCCAAAAGGTTTTAAAAGGAAAAGAGATCATGTTGATCTAGGAGAAGAGGGATTACGTTCTAGGAGGAGAGAGCAGAGAAAGGAGAGCAGAGAAGGGCCACATGGAGCAGAGGAGAAGCAGCCAAGATGGCAGAGTGCTAAAGGAGTAACCAGTTAGTGCAGAGTTTGTGCAGAGAGAAGGAGATGGGGAACAGAGATGAATAAGGCTGGTGAGCTAGAAACCTTTGATTCTAGGAAACTCGGATAAGTCAGTAGCTTTGTGAGCACTGAATGAGTGGGTTTTGGAGCCCAGTGTGTGTTTTTACTTGCCCGCTGGGTGCAAGCTAGGATAAAAGGTAATGACCTACCAGTTCCTGGCTTCGTTGTTTCATTACCAACTGTCCGAATCAAATGCGAACCTGCATTGGCCAGGCAGCTGTGATGGTGGCCGTGGCTACTGGTTTTTCACAAAATAATGGCTTTTAAAAAATAAATCTGGCCATTGAAATGTACACTTAACATGGATCAATTGGAAATGTTTGTTATTAACATTTTATCATTACAAAAAAGGATAATTATAGTGAGCAGAAATTTTAAAACATTTAATAAGTCACTAGAAATTATACACTGTCCAAATAAATCAAATTTTATTCCTTTTACTGCTATTGTAATTGCTAACATCTTAGAGGGGCTCTCTTTTCCTTCTTTCTTTAGGAAAGGATGTTCCAATGATCTCTTCAGTCATGGGAGACTCTTGGGAGACAAGTCAGTACTTTGTACGCATGCTGACCGATTAGGATTTCAGTCAGGCCCTGAGTACTCACTTCTAACATGTCAGATGGTTATAAATCATCCTGTCACTTACTGATCAAGGAGAATGAAGCTCGGTTTGATGTCTGTGCCCAAATGCAAGTGCCCTGGGAGAGCAATAACCTATTTTCATGTCCAGAATCCATGGCCAGGAGATGGACTGATTTATCACCCTGGCTGGAGGAAACGAAAGCCCTGTTTCAGGGAACATCCAGCCTGGCCTAATTTTCCTTCACGGCCGGGAGCTGCGAGAATCCACTTGGTACAATGCCTTAGTGTTGTGCTTGGGGAATTCAAAGGCCCAGGACAGTCCCTAGAGGCGAAAGAGAGAAAGGAACAGTGGAACCCAAGGAGCCCAACTAGAATGCACGAAGTGGCCTATGTCTCACATCACTAAGATGTTCTTAACACTCTCAGAGAGAAAGAGTTGAAGATCAAACTAAATCTAGGGAGACTTATTGTCTCAGTCATCCAAGGACAAATAAGTTATTATTATTAACATTCTTTTTTTTTAAAAAATACCTCGCTACCCGCCCTCAGCATGTGCGTACAGATTTGTGTGGCTCTCAGCTCACCGGAGCCTTACACAGCCCATGCGGTTCTCTCCCAGAACCTGGCACTGCTCTTGCGCAATGACCAGTTGCAGAGAGGAGCTCACAGTTCACCTCATGAGCCGTCAGGCTTATGATACTCAGCCTATATTGGATGTACATTTGGCTCTTAAACAAGACAGTGGTGAAGGCCGTGGAACCCCTTCATAATCAAATCTCATGTGTAACTTTTGACTCTCCCAAAACTTAAGTATCAATACTAACAGCCTACTGTTGATGCAAAGCTATATAATCAATTAAAATACAGTAGGTTGTATGTTATATGTATTTTATACTGTATTCTTACAATGAAATAAGCTAGAGAAAAGACAATGTTAAAGGGAATCACAAGGGAAGTACATTTACAGTATATAATGGGAAAAAATGTACGTATAAGTGAACCCACCAAGTTCAGACCTATGTTGTTCTGGGTCAACTGTACTGTCTTTTGGACACATATCTAACTGTTGAAATTTCTGTTTAGAAAGGCCTACTGATTCTGCACCTGTATGATGCACTTCTCCCTGACCATGCAAACAAATTCAGCTTTTTCTTAGATTGCTGTGTGGCTATCTTTCTTTTACACCATACAATATTAAGATATCTAATGTGAAGTCAAAGACCAATTTTAAAATATTTTAGGGGCACTTATACTAGGATTGAAAATTCAGCCCTGACCAGGTAGCTCAGTTGGTTAGAGCTTTGTCCCGATACACACCAAGGTTGCAGGTTGCAGGGTGATCCCTGGTCAGGGCACATACAAGAATCACCCAATGAATGCATGAGTAAGTGGAACAACAAAATCTCTCTCTCTCTCTCTCTCTAGCTCTTTTTCACTCTGTCACTCTCTCTAATCAATCAAAAAAATTTTTAAAAAGAAAGAAAGAAAACTCACATACTTTCAGGCACCAGGCAAGTAAGAGAAGAGATGGGAGTCAAACAAGACAAGAGGATGGAAGGAACGCTGCAGACCAGTGAGTGTCCTTCCTCTGCAGAGGGTGCTGATTCTCAGCTCCAGAAGTGGCGGTCATGTGGCAACATCAGTCTACTATTGAACTACCTTCTGATTTTTTTTTATCAAGTGAGAGGCAGGGAGGCAGAGAGACAGACTCCTGCATGCTCCCTGGCAACTCTCATCTGGGGCTGATGTTCTGACCATCTGGGGCTGATGTTCTGCCCATTTGGGGCTGTTGCTCCATTGTTTGGCAACCAAGCTATTTTAGTACCAGAGCTGAGGACATGGAGCCATCCTCAGCGCCCGGGGCCAACTTGCTCATTTAAGCCATGGCTGTGGGAGGAGAAGAGAGAGAGAGAAGAGGGAAGGGGAAGAGTAGAGAAGCAGATGCTCACGTCTCCTGTGTGCCCTGACCGGGAATTGAACCTGGGAATTCCACGCTCTACCGCTGAGCCAAACAGCCAGGGCCACCCACATTCTGATTCTTTTAGAAAAACTGTCAAACTGTATTTTAGTGTGAACATTTCTCAATGTTTGAAAGGGCTAAATAAAATATAACCACAGGCCAAGTAAGGCCTGTGGACTGCCAGTTTTTTATTTCAGGCTGAAAATATTGCATATACTGTGTTGGCAGTAGAATTGATAAAAAGAGCCTGAAGTCTACAAAGAAACAGATACACGCAAAAATTACAGTATAAGGTACTTTATCGTTGTGGACCTTTGATATAGGTGGTTATTACATTCTGATATTATTTGAATGTGTAGAAATTTTAATACATAAAATATATTGTAAGAATTGAAATGAGAACTCATGCAACTATACATCAAATTAAAAATGTGTAGTTTTCCTAAAAATTGTGCTAGTTTTCCTGTTTCCGAAAATAATGCTGGGTTTTATAAAGCTGCTCTGTTTTTCCTCACTGCTCTTTTCTCAATTTAACTGAGTGGAAGTTGTGTTGAAGATGTGAGATGAAAAGAGGAACCACACGTGTGTGTGTGTGTGTGTGTGTGTGTGTGTATTAGTCGTCTGGCTCAAGAAAGAGGTGAGAACTGTGACTTCCATGTATAACAAGACTGAAAGCACTGGAAGTCCCCATCTGGACCTATAGTTTATATCACATTAAACAAAAGTATTCACAAGTTAGAATTCAAGTGCAAAATCCAGAAATTCAATTTGATCTAAGTTCGGAGAAGTGGCCTGAAGGGTTGTGTGCAGTTTCTGTCTAACGGCCTCCCAACTCAGTCATTCAGAGACCCACCGTCCCTCCTTTTCTGGATGTGGCTTTCCCTCAATGAGTACGTGAGGGACACCAACATAATTCCCTGTGCCTGTGTTACATAATACTGAGACGGGGCATTTCGTCCCTGAGTTAGACACAAAAGGACAAATACTACATGATTCCACTTGTGTGAGGTAGCTAGAACTGGCAACTTCACAGAGTTTACAGAAAGTGGAATAGAGGTGAGTCGAGATGAAGGAGAATTAGAAGTTATTGTTTAAATGAGTCCAGAGTTTCTGTTTGTAAGAACTGAAACAACAACATGTGAATTCAGTAAGATTTTCTATGTTTGGTTATTAGTTAATATTTTGCATTATGATTCCATAAAGAATGTATTGTTAAAACATAAATTTCTGGAAAGGCAGAAAACTGAAAGACAGAGCCAATTTTTTTTTCTTTTTTGTATTTTTTATTATGAGATCATTTTAGAATTACAGAAAAATTACCCAAAAAGTACAAAACTCCCTCAGCCCCCTTACCCAGCTTCCACTTACATTAACATTGTACATGAACACAGTACTATTACTACAGCAGGAAATTAATACTGGTACAATATCAGAACCCAAGCTAAATGGAACTTTTAGCCAAAATATTATTCTTGATGCTCATTTAGAAGTGTCTTTTTCTGACTTCCAAAAAAAAAAAAATTCAAGTAATCTAGAAGTGAAATATAGGCCAGAATGTTTCTAAACGATCTCTTTTTGTTTTCGATGTAGCACCCAGAGAAACATCTCTGATTGTCGATGGAAGAAAGCAAAGTTGGTTGTTAGTTGGCTCGTCTCTCTTGCCGTCTCCCACTCTGCTATGTAAGTTCCTGTCTCTCGGCCTCCTGTGTGCCTGTCAGCACGTGCCCATCGCTGGTATAGAGCGGCAGTGTGTTTCCGGAAGTCTCAGGCAAGTGGTTCAGTATCTTTTCTCTTAGTCATCCTTCCCTGCCTTTCATTCTGTGACTTTCCTTAGGGGAGCCCCCAGACTGCTGCCTCTGCACCCCACCAAGACCTGCCCTGGTCCCTAGTTCCCACACACCCATCTAGGTATATCTTGGCTGGCCTTAGTCTCTAAACACAAAAAAATTTTTGATATAATGTGAGTGCTGGATTAATATGCTGCTCCAAGAGGAATTTCCCTGTCACATGGAAATTCTATAGGCAACATGGTCCACAGGATGGTGTTGATGAGGGAGGGGAGGGGAGGATAAGGAAATCTGAGTTTCTATACAACCGTCACTAATGAACTGGGTGACCTTGGCCATGTCACTTAACAGCTCTAGGTCATATCTTTCTATACAACAAGAGAAGGGGCCAGATGCATATTTCTTAATATTCTCGGCATGAAAGATAGCTTTGAAAATCTTATGAAATAAATCTACAGACCCATATCCTCAGAAAAATGCACATTGTGCCTAAATATTTTTGTACACCTGAAAGGGACAATAATGGGAAAACATAGGAGGTCACAGTCTTTCCTCCTCATTTCACAGTCTAAAGAAGATATTGTATTTATGCTACTTTCCTCAGAGCCTTTGTTATGCGGATGAGGGTGATGTGCAGAAGGAGGACTGGAAGTAATAGGAGAGGCTAGATTGATTTACCAGAGGGTCAGGATGCTAATGTAGAAGGTAAGTAAGGATAGATCTGGGGTAGATACAGTGTGCTTCATCAAAATGAAAAACTTCTGTGCTTCCAAGGTCATCATCAGGAAAGTGAAAAACAACCCACAGAGTGGGGAAAAAATATTTGCAAATCATATGTCTGATAAGCGCCTTGTATCCAGAACAGGTGAAGAACTCAGACAATTCAACAATAAGGAGACAAGCCAATTTTAAAATGGGCAAAAGGCTTGACTAGACCTATCTCCAACAAAGGTGTAGAAATCACCAGTTAGCTTCATATTGTTAGTCTCTTTAGTCAGTAAGGAAATGCAAACAAAAAATGCAATGATATAACATGTGGGTCAAATAAGTTTGCAAATATGATATATATGTTTGCTGCTTATAGTTTGCATTGGGTGTGGGGGACAGGCTGTAAGCAGACAGGGTCCTTATAGTCTAAGGCTTAGTTTTAAGACTAAGCTTTTCCCACCCTTTTAATCCTAAAATCTTTTCAAAACTAAGCTTTTGCCTACACTCTTGACTGTTGCATGATGTGGGGTGGTGCACTCTTATGAGGAATCTCATTTATGCCTCAGATAAGTGACTTTGTATCAGACTTCCTTATTTGTATATTGGCTTAAAGGTTTGGATTTCTACATTATAAAATAGAGACAGACCAGGGGCTCTCTCTCACTGGGTTCCTGAAATTAGCATTGTAGCAGAGAGGCAGCCAAGATGGCAGAGTGCTGAATGAGAAGCCAGTTTGTGCAGAGTTGGTGCAGAGAGAAGGAGATGGGGAATAGAGGTGAATAAGGCTGGTGAGGTAGAAACCTTTGATTCTAGGAAACTCGGATGAGTCAGTGGCTTTGGGAGCCCTGAATGGAAAGGGAAGTGTTTTCCCACTGTGTGTATTTCTCCCCCCCTGGGTGCAAGCTAGGATTAAATGTAATGGCCCACCAGTTCTTGGCTCCACTGTTTCATTACCGTCTGTCCAAATCAAATGCAAACCTGCACGGGCTTGGCGGCTGTGTTGGTGGCCGCGACTACTGGCTTTACAACACCCAAAAGACTTGAAAAAACACACGTTCACAGAAAAGCTTGTGCATGAATATTTATAGCAACATTATTCTTAATAGCCAAAAAGTGGAAACAACCCAAATTTTCATCAACTTATGAATAAACAAAATGTGGTATATTGTTCAGCCATTAAAAGAAATGAAGTGGCCCTGGCCGGTTGGCTCAGCGGTAGAGTGTCGGCCTAGCGTGCGGAGGACCCGGGTTCGATTCCCGGCCAGGGCACACAGGGGAAGCGCCCATTTGCTTCTCCACCCCTCCGCCGCGCCTTCCTCTCTGTCTCTCTCTTCCCCTCCCGCAGCCGAGGCTCCACTGGAGCAAAAACAAAAAAAAAATGGCCAGGGCGCTGGGGATGGCTCTGTGGCCTCTGCCCCAGGTGCTAGAGTGGCTCTGGTTGCAACATGGCGGCGCCCAGGATGGGCAGAGCATCGCCCCCTGGTAGGCAGAGCATCGCCCCATGGTGGGCGTGCCAGGTGGATCCCGGTCGGGCGCATGCGGGAGTCTGTCTGACTGTCTCTCCCTGTTTCCAGCTTCAGAAAAATGCAAAAAAAAAAAAAAAAAAAAAAAAGAAATGAAGTATTGCCTGACCTGTGGTGGCGCAGTGGATAAACATCAACCTGGAACACTAAGGTCACCAGTTCGAAACCTCGGGCTTGCCTGATCAGGGCACAAACGGGAGTTGATGCTTTCTGCTCCTCTCTCAGTCTCCCTCCCCCCCCCCCCAGTTCTCCTCTCTAAAATGAATTTTTAAAAAAGAAATGAAGTATTGATAACTTGATACAATATGAATGAACCTTGAAGACATTATGCTAAGTGGAAGAAACCAGACACAAAAGGCCACATATTATGATTCTATATGTGTAGAGTGTCCAGAAGTGGCAAATCCATGGATACAGATGGTAGTGGCTGTGAGGGTGATCAAAGGAATAATGGGATGTGACTGTTAGTGGGTTACAGTCCCCTTATGGGTTGAAAATGTTCTGAAATTAGTTATGATAGTTGCACAACCTTGTGAATATGCTAAAATCCACCCTTTAAAAATGTTGAATTTTATAATATGAGAATTATACCTCAATTAAAAGAAGAAAGAATAGATCTAGAGACAGAGCAAGAGAGAAGAAATGAGGAAGATAAGGGAGCCAGCATGGGTCAGACTTTGGGAACAACAAGGGAAAAAAGTTCAGGATACCTGCTATGGACAGGATGTGGGGGAGATGGATGAGCAAAGAGGATTCTCAGGAAGTTTGATGTGTATTTGGGATGTATCTCCATGTCCTTTTGTTACAGTCTAGAATATTCAACAATTACATATTTTTAATGCACTTTAGAATTGGATTTGTCTAGGGCAGTGGTAGTCAACCTGATTCCTACTGCCCACTAGTGAGCATTCCAGCTTTCATGGTGGGTGGTAGTGGAGCAACCAAAGTATAAATAAAAAGAGAGACTTAACTATAGTAAGTTTTATAAAGATTTATTCTACCAAACTTAGCAAAAATCCGACATAAAGTACTTGGTAAGTAATTATTATTATATGCTTTAACTTGCTGTAACTCTGCTTTATAAATTTTATAAAGTAAAGTTACTTCCCTACTTTATAAATCACGATTACTGTGGAACTGGTCAGCAGTTAGAAAATTTTACTACTAACAGAGATTCGAAAGTGAGAGGAAGGTATAAAAAGGTTGACTACCCCTGGTCTAGGGGATGAGATAGTGAATTGAGATTGGTTCCAAAACAATCCATTTGCTTTTCTTTTACACATTTATTCAGTCATCAAATGTTTATTGAGCAACTACTTAGTGCCAGGCCCTGTTCTGAGGACCCTGGGGTGCAGCGATACTAAGGCAGGATGAGGGGTTGATCTCCTGGAGCTTTATAGTCTAGTGGTTGTGTGTGTGTGTGTGTGTGCGCGCACGCGTATGCATGCACACTCAGAAATGGGCAGCTTAGACACAGACTTGATGAAAAAAGTAAAAACATGATAATTTTAAGTAGTGGTAGAAGGTAGGGAAAAGCCATGAAGAGTGACAGGATTCTGAGGGCACCGTTTAGGAGTTCATGAAGCCCTTAAATGAGCCCATTGGTTTAGGGACCCCAGGTTCGGAATCCCTAGACAAAATGACATCTACAGATTTCTTTTACTCATAGACTAACAAAATATCTGTTATTCATGGACTAGGTATGAAAGACATAAAAGTGACAAGCACTCCAAATTAAATATAATGTCAGTCACTTGGAACCTGCCTCCTTGAAATCTGCACTAGTAGAAAGAGGCGCTTGGCTGAAGTGTAGTTTATATTATCAATAAAGAGTTTGCAAAATAAACAATGTTAAAGTCCAACCACTTCACTAACTCCCTCAGTCAACCCACAGGCACTTCCTGAGGCCCAGCGCGCCCAAGGCACTGAGACGACACAGAGAGGCCCACAGTCGTGGACGTTAATGCTGGAAGGCACTTCGGTGATGATCTAATAATGACTTCAATCCCTTCACTGTACAGGGAAGGAAAAGGATACTCAGAGGCTCAAGTGACTTGGCCACGTTTCCACAGTTTGCCAGTCACAGAGCTGGGATTACAGTCCAAGTGCCCTAATTCCAGGCTCAGTCAGAAGCATTCATCACAAATAATTGATATGTTAATAGAAGATTATCTATTTACTAAACCCAGGGCCTACAGTTGCCTCTGAAACAATATATTTCTTCTTCATTCTGCCCCTACTAGTTAACAATAATGAAACAGCATTCTGTTTGTTGATTTTTTTTATTTATTCAGGTTCTATATCAAACAATACATTGTTTCTTCATTGTTTTATCAGTTCACAATAATGACTGACTGACCTCATTCATTCAGCACAACACTGTGCACCATCAGGAATGGGAACGTCATTCAGATATATCATCCCTGATCTCAAAAAGCTAAAATTTTAGAAGAAATAGACATGTTAAATAATTGTGATACAAGGCCGATCTTTTTTTTTTTTTTTTTTTTTTTGGTGTGAATGAATTAAAATTAGATCTATTTCTTTTAAATTAATTTTAATGGGGTGACATTGATAAATCAGGGTACATCTGTTCAGAGAAAACATCTCTAGGTTATTTTGACATTTGATTATGCTGCATTCCCATCACCCGGGGCCAATCTTGATGACACCACTAGATGCCACCATGTGTCATGCAGCTCCGGAGGACTGAAGCCACACCTGCTTGAGAGGAAGGAAAGCAAGAAAATGCCAGGTGAGACAAAGATAGGCTCACAGTTGTGAGTAAGCGAAACACAGGGTTTATTCTCGTCTCATTATCTATCTATCTATTTATTTATTTGTTTGTTTGTTTGTTTATTTATTTATTTATTTATTTATTTTACAGGGACAGAGAGAGAGTCAGAGAGAGGGATAGACAGACAGGAACGGAGAGAGATGGAGAAGCATCAATCATCAGGGTTTTTTTTTTTCGTTGCAACACCTTAGTGGTTCATTGATTGCCTTCTCATATGTGCCTTGACCGCGGGCCTTCAGCAGACTGAGTAACCCCTTGCTGGAGCCAGCGACCTTGGGTCCAAGCTGGTGAGCCTTGCTCAAACCAGATGAGCCTGCGATCAAGATGGCGACCTCGGGGTCTCGAACCTGGGCCCTCCGCATCCCAGTCCGAAGCTTGCTATCTACTGTGCCACCGCCTGGTCAGGTGTCATTATTTATTAATGATTGTATTATTTTGCATATGAACAACTGTAAGCCAAGTTTTGCCCCACCCTGTATACTCTGACTTGACAAAGCTTCAGAAAATGAACTTCTACAGTTTATGGAAACTGTTTAAGTCTTCAGACAGCAAAAAAAGAAAAAAAGAACAAACATGTGAGCTACAAGGGAAAATCAGCAATTTCCTTAAAAGCACCCAAGCAATCTATTTAACCACAGGGCACATTTTTTTCTTCTTCTTCTTTTTTTTTTTTTTTTTTATTGGAGACACAACATCCTGACCAGCAGCGGTTCCAGGGTGGTGAGTTTCAGACCGACGGCGCAGAAGTGAAGGAAACAAGTAGACGTGCCTGCCACGCACGCTCGGGTGAAGCCCAGCTTGCTCCCACGCAGACCCGTCCCTATTGTCTCACCAGCGGCAGCTGGCACCGGGAACCAGCGGGATGCCACCGCGCGGAGTTCAGGAGGCCAAAGAAACGCGTGGTGAGGAAGTGCGCGCGGGCCTCGGTCCCGCAGAACAATGCGGCCACTGTCTTCCGCCCTGGCTCCTCGGGGCTGGTCCCATCCTCGCAGACCGCGAATAAAGCGATTCCAGTTGGCCGAGCCGCCCTCCTCCTCTGGGCTTTTCGTTCTGCGGTTGCCAAACCGCCGTCCTTCCCTTACATCACCCCATCAGCTTCCTCCTCCCACCAGGCTCTCTGCGCTGTGAAAGTTCAGCATTGTCCCGGAGACCCGGAGGGGAGGGTGGCGGGGGGTGGGGGGATGGGGGTGGGGGGATGGGGGTGGGGTGTGTGTGGGGGGGTGAAATGGGGAAGGGAAGGGACGCTGGGAAGAATGAGCCTGCCTCTCTCGGAGCAGTGGACTCAGTCTGGGGACCTACTTCCAAATTCTGACTCTGCCACCAAATGGCTGTGCTAACTGGGGCACCCTGATTATCAATTTTTTTTCTTAAAAAAAAAAAAAAAATTGGGACGGCAGTGAAGAAGTCAACTTTATTTCCTGGATAATAGCTTGTTTGGGGGAAGGTGCCAAGGTTGAGAGACCCGCGGAGGAGCAGTGCCTCTCTCTGACCCCTGTACCTCACAGTCCGTCACACTTGAAATCAGCCTTGATCCATGTACACCGACGACATATCGCGTCATGGAGATGAGCACCATATAGCGAGAATTTAGGCACAACCCTGATAGGTTTATCCCTTTTCTGAGTTTCGCCTATTTGGGGCTTGCTTTTCAGGAAGCTTCATTGACAGGGTTTTTCTCTTTGGCTAGTAAGCGCATGGCAAGTGCCTAGCAATGCGTGCTTGTCCCCTGTCATGAGCATCGACAGGTACAGATGAAAATGGCCCTCAGCCAGAACGGGTGATTTTAAAAAAAAATCTAATTTCATAGGGTAAATATTTATTTTCTTTGAGATATGAGATATTACCCTTTTTATCATTTTAAAGTACATATAAATAATTTAAAATATTAAAAATAGCCTGACCCGTGGCAGCGCAGTGGATAAAGTGTCAACCTGGAACACTGAGGTCACCCGTTCCAAACCCTGGGCTTGCCTGGTCAAGGCACATATGGGAGTTGATGCTTCTTGCTCCTCCTTCTTCTCTCTCTCTCTCTCTCTCTCTCTCTCTCCCCCCCCTCTCCCTCTCTCCTCTGCCCTCTCTCCTCTCTGAAAATTGAACAAATAGTCTTTAAAATATTAAAAATAATTCAAATGTTAAAATAAATTTCAATATTATCATAAACATGGATTAGCAAATCAAATTGGCAAGCCAAGTGTCAGCTTATACTGAAAAGCAGCAGTCTCCTGCTTCACCTTCAACTCCCTCTTCACTCAACAATTTTCAGCTTATTTCACTTTTTCTTCATGTATTTTGCCTACCTTTTAAATTATATGCTTGCATTGCTATTTCTTTTCTTTTTTTTTTTTTTTTTTTTTTTTTTGTATTTTTCTGAAGCTGGAAACGGGGAGAGACAGTCAGACAGACTCCCGCTTGCGCCCGACCGGGATCCACCCAGCACGCCCACCAGGGGCGATGCTCTGCCCACCAGGGGGCAATGCTCTGCCCCTCCAGGGCATTGCTTTGCCACAACCAGAGCCACTCTAGCCCCTGGCGTAGAGGCCGAGGAGCCATCCCCAGCGCCCGGGCCATCTTTGCTCCAATGGAGCCTTGGCTGCGGGAGGGGAAGAGAGAGACAGAGAGGAAGGAGGGGGTGGGGGTGGAGAAGCAAATGGGCGCTTCTCCTATGTGCCCTGGCCGGGAATCGAACCTGGGTCCCCGGTACGCCAGGCCGACGCTCTACTGCTGAGCCAACCGGCCAGGGCCGCATTGCTATTTCTTGACTTTTCCGTGTTAGGCTCCATCCACTGCTCTCTTCTCTGCAATGTGGGGTTCTGGCTCCCTCATACATCCCTGTACCCATTTCTCTCCTCCCCACATCACCCCTGTAGAGTTACGTCACTTCCTTTTCCTAAATTCTTTTTGCATAGCATTCTGTTCTTGTTTTATTGTAGCAAAGTGTTCTCTTATCTCTCTAGAGATGTAAATTAGGGTTTCCTCCCTCTCTCTCCAGCTCTCCTGTGTTTCTCATTTGTCAGTTCCCTTCCTGTCAAAGGCTTTCTTCAAATGTCTGGTGATTCTTGAATGTCCATGACTGCCACTAAAAAAGATGAATGGAAGCTCTGTGTAAGTAGAGTTTATTCTCTGATGGATGTCATTCTATTGTGACAGGTGGGGACCCACAAGGATTGGAACCAGTAGGACTTCTCTCTGGGGTTGGTCAGCTTCCCCCAAGAGGAGTTCTTCGCTTTCCCGTGGGGGTGATAGAGCACTGGCTGAAGGATGATGGGGACCTAGCGTAGGAAGGAAGCTACAGGAACATGGAGCGTTTCTCTCCATCTGCTTTAATGGCCCCTCGTTACTCCGTCATCCTCTGTTGAGTATGGTGTCCCAGAGCTCAGAGCTTCTCTAGAATTTCCGAGAGCAAAGCTCCTGTGCTCTACTCAGGTAGGGGAGGCATGAGCTGCAGGAGTCAGGGCAGGGGCCTGGGCGTCTGCCCCTTGAAGGGACGTTCAACTACTCGCTGGTTTTGGTTCTGTCCGCACCCAATTTTAAGTAAGTGATGCCTCCCATGACTCGGCCTGAAACTCTGGAGAGCAAGTCAGCTTGCTTCTTACTGGACTCTCTCCTCAAACTCTCTCTGGCATTAAATTTCTGTTCTTTCTGCTCTGCCAAGTCAGTTACCACGTGTCCATTGGTTTTGCATTTGGCAAAAATAGTGTTGGCACCACTTTCTCCCCAGTCTCTTTGACTTTGACTTTTTACCATTTTTCTTTCTTTTTTTTTTTATGACAGAGATAGAGAAAGTCAGAGAGAGGACAGATAGGGACAGACAGACAGGAAGGGAGAGAGATGAGAAGCATCAATTCTTTGGTTGTGGCACCTTAGTTGTTCATTGATTGCTTTCTCATATGTGCCTTGACTGGGGGGATACAGCAGACTGAGTGACCCCTTGCTCGAGCCAGTGACCTTGGGCTCAAGCTGGTGAGCCTTGCTCAAACCAGATGAGGCCATGCTCAAACCGGAGACCTCAGGGTTTTGAACCTGGGTCCTCCGGGTCCCAGTCTGATGCTCTATCCACTGTGCCGCTGCCTAGTCAGGCCCATTTTTATTTCTTGACTCTCAGTTCAGTGGATTTTCATGAAGAAATAAAGATTAATGTAAGCATTCAATTTGTTGTATTTAACTGAATAATAAATATTTAATTTTTAGGTGTCATGTTCCCACGTGGTTATTGATGCATATGTGTGTATTTGGATATATATGAGTTTGTGTGTGTGTGTGTGTGTGTGTGTGTGTGTGTGTGTGTATACACTAGCTATACCCGATCATATGTTGCTGTGGCTCAGTCTGGTTAAATGGAAAAGAAAGAAAAGAGAAAGTGCATGTTTCTAATATGTTTAATTTCACAATGCTTGTGGGTATACAATATTTTTTGTTGTTCCATTGCCTGTGCAGATATAGAGATTGTCTGGTTTGCTGACTCTAGAACATACAACATATAATTGTCCATGTGAGAAGCAATCCGTGTCTAGATGTAAGCCGCACAATTCTAAAGACTGGCCCGGAGCTTTGTTGATGGTGATTGCAAACGCCAATCAAATTGGGAACTGCAATCTCTTAAATTGAAATGGCATATCCATTGGAATCATAGGAATGCGAGGAATGAGGACATCTTCACCTTTGAAAGGTCCTGTCAAGATTGTTGTGTCTATGACTTTGCTCATTAATTTTTTTACTGCAAGCCGCGTGCCGTTGCAAAGCTTTGGCTGGTTGATATTTCGCAACATGATAAATGGCATGCCAATTTTCAATTGCAGTATGTGCGGTGGCATCCCTGGCAGATCGAGTGAATTTAAAAATTCTGTTGGGCCTGGCCTGTGGTGGCGCAATGGGATAAAGTGTCGACCTGGACCACTGAGGTCACTGGTTTGAAACCCTGGGCTTGCCCGGTCAAGACACTTATGGGGGTTGATGCTTCCTGCTCCTCTACCTTCTCTCTCGCTCTCTCTCTCTCTCTCTCTCCACTGCCTCTCTCTCTCTCCTTCTAAAAATTGAATAAATAAAGTCTTAAAAAAATTTTTTTAAAAATAAAAATTCTGTTGGATAATTAACCGCTTGATCTGCTCCTACAACAATGTCGACGGACTTGTATTTGACTGCTTTGCTTTGAATGTTAGACTGAATAATATTGTTAAGTTCATAGACATCTTTGTTCTTGGCCTCAAGAATAGCTCGTTCACTCAGCCAATGGTGATTCTTATAATTGGTTTGAATATTGGGAAATACTTTTTCAACCAATTCTTCTTTTGACATCACTAAATTGCAGAAGTTATGAGGCAATGAAATTCGTCCTGAGGTCAGACCAACTGGCACCTGTTCGTTCCCAATTTCTAGCAATTGATGTGAGAATATCTCAGCTGATCGATCGTTTTGCAGCTGGACATGCATATTTGTAGTTAATTTTAACATCTTTACGTGTTGCCACAAAGTAGATTATTTCAGGCAAGAATTTATTTCATCTGCTGGTGTTGATCAAGAAATTACAGGTAATGTTTGCCTGAAATCTCCTGCAAGCAATATTAATGCATTCTCAAATGGTCTGATGTTTCCACACAAATCTTGCAATGATCAATCAGAGCCTCGAGTGATTTTTTGTGTGCCATTGTGCATTCATCCCAAACAATAAGTTTGCATTTCTGCAATACTTTTCCCATGCCGGATGCTTTGGAAATGTTGCACATGGGAATTTCAATGAATTGCATGTTTAATGGCAATTTCAAAGCGGAAGGAGCAGTTCTTCCAGCTGATAGCAATGTTGCAGCTATTCCGGACGACGCAAGAGCTAAGGCTATGTCATTTTGGGATCAAATTGCTGCCAGAATCAATCTAATTAGGAACGTTTTACCAGTTCCTCCTGGCGCATCTAAGAATAAGATTTCTCCAACCCTGTTATTGACTGTTTGCATTATTTGATTGTAAATGCCTTTTTGCTCAAGCGTTAGTTTAGGAATATTTGACTGCACCTCTGACAAAAGATCACCCCTGTTGTAATTTTGTTCACAAAAAAATAAATAAATAAACTATACTCACAGAATGAACACTATGGTAAATGACACAGCTCAATTCCAACTCAATGTCACATGAAATAATGAAATCAAAATGAAAATAAATCAAAAGCTATGAAAATTCACCTTAACAATGCAATCAGAAACATTGAAATGGAATTGTAAAATTGGAAATTTGGAAATCATAAATGGATCGTAAATCAGAAACATTGAAATGGAATCGTAAAATATGTAGTATAGCGTGTGTTGTTTTTATATCCAACAGATGGCGCTTTTTCAAAAACATGTTTTTACCTGTCACAGGTGTGACATCTATATAATAGTAGGTATATAAAACACGCGCATATTCAAATGCAACATTGTGTCAAAATTTCAAAGGAATCGGTGAAGAACTTTCGGAGATTTAAGATTTTGAACAAACGAACATTTACATTTTTATTTATATAGCTATGGTACTACTTAATAGTAACGCAGAATTCTAACCCAATGTATTTTAGTCTTATCTTTTATGTTTTTATTTAAAAGATTGTTCAATAGTAAATTTCTTTAGAAGCAGTATATTTTAAGAATTGTTAGTTTATCTCCCTTCCATTCAATTCATATCTTTCATTTAGCTATTTAAGAATTTTAAATTTTTGACAAATTTATGCTGCAGATTGGATGGAAATTTTTTTGTTTTTGTTTTTTACTTTAGGGAATGAGAACTTTATTATCACTAATTTCATTATTAAAACTTTGAGCCTGACCTGTGGTGGCGCGGTGGATAAAGCGTTGACCTGGAAATGCTGAGGTCACCAGTTCGAAACCCTGGGCTTGCCTGGTCAAGGCACATATGGGAGTTGATGCTTCCAGCTCCTCCCCCCATCTCTCTCTCTCCTCTCTCTCTCTCTCTGTCTATCTCCCTCTCTCTCTCCTCTCTAAAATGAATAAATAAAATAAAAAAATAAAAATTAAAAAAAAAAAAACTTTGAAAAATTCTAAGAAATATTAGAGGTTTGAATAGGTGATATTTAAGAATCTCAAGAATTAATTTAGGAGATTATTATCAAATGACCATCAAATTATAGGATTTAATTTAAAGTGATGTAATGAAAGCATTATAATATATTTTGACACAACCCATTTGTTTGATATATATTTTTATCCTATCTATGCATTTCAGGAGGTCATAGTTATAATCTTTGAATATCCATTTTAAAAATCAGGCCCTGGCCGGTTGGCTCAGCAGTAGAGCGTCGGCCTGGCATGCGGGGGACCCGGGTTCGATTCCCGGCCAGGGCACATAGGAGAAGCGCCCATTTGCTTCTCCACCCCACCCCCCCTCCTTCCTCTCTGTCTCTCTCTTCCCCTCCCACAGCCAAGGCTCCATTGGAGCAAAGATGGCCTGGGCGCTGGGGATGGCTCCTTGGCCTCTGCCCCAGGCGCTAGAGTGGCTCTGGTCTTGGCAGAGCGACGCCCCCTGGTGGGCAGAGCGTTGCCCCTGGTGGGCGTGCTGGGTGGATCCCGGTCGGGTGCATGCGGGAGTCTGTCTGACTGTCTCTCCCCGTTTCCAGCTTCAGAAAAAAATACACACAAAAAAAAATCATATAAAATTAATTGTGATATGAAATAATAAAGTTGTAAAAAGAAATACTATAGCTTGCAAATAATTAATTGTTACAGAGGTTTGATTCTTTACTAAAAGTTGATAAGTTGCTACCCATCTCTCTGGACAGAATAATGTGTTTTAGAAAATTATCTAACGCATCTTATAATAAAAGCCAAAAGACCTTTTCAATAGAATTAATAAATTATTGCTTAGATTTATTTTTAACAAAGTAATTTTATCAAGCCTTATCTAGCAAAGTACAATAACAACAATAAGAGGAAAATCAGAATCTCTCTCATTACCTGCTTCTGTAATTGTGTGTGTATCAAGTATGTTGAGAGCCTTTGAAAGGAGAGATTGTGCAAGCTGAATACTAATTTTGTCAGTACTGTAATTTCACGTCTGCTATCCATGGTCAGGCTGGGTGTGCTTTGAGGAGCACCTGAGTCTTTATGGAAAACTGTAAAACATTCTATTTAGAAGAAATTTTTTCTTTATATTATGTGCTCTGGGTATTTTTCTTTCTTTGTATTTTGTTTTGAGAACATTTGTATGAAAACAAGATCTTTGTTTCTTACAAGCACATCTGCTCTTGCTTCTTGTAGATGGTGATAAGTCATCATCCACTGTGACATCATAATCATTTGCACGGCAACCAGTCTGGCTTACTTTTTTTTTTCTTTTTAATATAATAAAAAGTTACAGAATGTCAGCAGTGGCAAAGTGTTCGTCTCAAAACAGATACATAATGACTTCCCAGTTTTCTGCACCCACTGCATGGGGCCTGTTCATTTCAAAGCACCAAATCTTTAGGTTAATGCATTTAATTACCTTAAATTCCATAAGACCATCAACTGCAATTATCCACAGTTTAGAGCAAGAATAGAATTCCTTGAGGAAACAAATTTTGAGTGACCAACCTTACTGTACCTCAGTGCCCTCTCAGAGAGCTTGCCTAGTAGGATAGGTTCAATGAGGGAAGAAATATAAGACTTTGTTGTTTTATGGGCTACAGTAAATAGTGATATAGATTTGAATGACATGCCTGACCAGGCCATGGCGCAGTGGATAGAGTGTCGAACTGGGACATGGAAGACCCAGGTTCGAGACCCCGAGGTCGCCAGCTTGAGCACAAACTTATCTGGGTTGAGCAAAAAAAGCTAACTAGCTCAGACCTAAGGACCCTGAGCAAGGGGTCACTCAGTCTGCTGAAGGCCCACAGTCAAGGCACATATGAGAAAGCAATCAATGAACAACTAAGGTGTCGCAACGAGAAACTGATGATTGATGCTTCTCATCTCTCTGCATTCCTGTCTGTCTGTCCCTATCTATCCCTCTCTCTGTCCCTGTAAAAAAAATTTAAAAAATTTAAAAAAAGATTTGAATGACAGCAGAAAGGACCCGGAAGGGCCTTCACTTGAAATGATTTTATAAACAGGCACTCTATTTACTTGGCCACTTCAGTGCTGTCACAGCTGTGATGAAATGTGGCGACGAGAGACCTCAGAACGTCATCATTGGGATAGTAAGCCAAGGCTGCTCAAGAGAACGGGAACTAGGAACTGTGTGGCATGTTCTAATACATCAGTATTTTTCAAAACTATGAATTTTCCATCACAATAATCGAGCAACCCATAAAGGAATATGTACTGAGTACTTGCTATGCATAGCATGGTACTAGGGACTGTGTGTGATTTAAGGTAGTACACACACAATCCCTGACTTCCCACACCCTTATTTGACATTAATGCTTAATAATTGGTATCTCCTTTTCTTTTGACACTAAAATATTATTATTTTTTTTTTACATGAAGATTTCTTTTTTTATTTATTCATTTTAGAGAGGAGAGGGAGAGACAGAGAGAGAAGAGAGAGAGAGAGAGAGAAGGGGGGGAGGAGCTGGAAGCATCATCTCCCATATGTGCCTTGACCAGGCAAGCCCAGGGTTTCGAACCGGCGACCTCAGCATTTCCAGGTCGACGCTTTATCCACTGCGCCACCACAGGTCAGGCTTTTTTTTTTTTTTTTTACAGGGACAGAGAGAGAGTCAGAGAGAGGATAGATAGGGACAGACAGACAGGAACAGAGGAAGATGAGAAGCATCAATCATCAGTTTTTCGTTGCAACACCTTAGTTGTTCATTGATTGCTTTCTCATATGTGCCTTGACCGCGGGCCTTCAGCAGACGGAGTAATCCCTTGCTCGATCCAGCGATCTTGGGTCCAAGCTGGGGAGCTTTGCTCAAACCAGATGAGCCCACGCTCAAGCTGGCAACCTCGGGGTCTTGAACCTGGGTCCTTCCGCATCCCAGTTCGACGCTCTATCCCAGGGGTCCCCAAACTACGGCCCGCGGGCCGCATGCGGCCCCCTGAGGCCATTTATCCGGCCCCCACCGCACTTCCGGAAGGGGCACCTCTTTCATTGGTGGTCAGTGAGAGGAGCATAGTTCCCATTGAAATACTGGTCAGTTTGTTGATTAAAATTTACTTGTTCTTTATTTTAAATATTGTATTTGTTCTCGTTTTGTTTTTTTTACCTTAAAATAAAATATGTGCAGTGTGCATAGGGATTTGTTCATAGTTTTTTTATAGTCCGGCCCTCCAGTGGTCTGAGGGACAGTGAACTGGCCCCCTGTGTAAAAAGTTTGGGGACCCCTGCTCTATCTACTGCACCACCGTCTGGTCAGGCTAAATTATTTTTACTTAAATCATTTCCCCTTATATTTAAACAGTTTTACTTTATTTTAAAATGTGTGCATGTTTGATATGAACCATGTTAGTTCAGGATTGTTGGTGAGCTGAGCCTGAATAAGCTTTTCTATGTTGAATAGTAAGGAAATTTGGAGGAAGAAGGCTCAGGGCCAGCTGTTGTCTGGGCACACTTGCATTCACAATAAGTGATAACATACATGATCTTAAACTTGGGTATGAAGTAAGTGTGAGTTATCATGGTAACAAACACATAAAATTGTGTTTGAAGCCCTGGCCGGTTGGCTCAGCGGTAGAGCGTCGGCCTAGCGTGCGGAGGACCCGGGTTCGATTCCCGGCCAGGGCACACAGGAGAAGCGCCCATTTGCTTCTCCACCCCTCCGCCGTGCTTTCCTCTCTGTCTCTCTCGTCCCCTCCCGCAGCCAAGGCTCCATTGGAGCAAAGATGGCCCGGGCGCTGGGGATGGCTCTGTGGCCTCTGCCCCAGGCGCTAGAGTAGGCTCTGGTCGCAACATGGCGACGCCCAGGATGGGCAGAGCATCGCCCCCTGGTGGGCAGAGCGTCGCCCCTGGTGGGCGTGCCGGGTGGATCCCGGTCGGGCGCATGCGGGAGTCTGTCTGACTGTCTCTCCCTGTTTCCAGCTTCAGAAAAATGAAAAAAAAAAAAAAAAAAAAAAAAATTGTGTTTGAAGATAGATCAGGAATGAAAAGATGGGCAAAATACTAAGGACAAAACACCAAAATTAAGGGAAGACCGCTTAGGGGATCTATCTAAGTAGAAGTGCGGAAGGTGTTGCGTTAAGGTCAGAATGGCAGGCAATTGGTAGATGTCTAATCAGGGAAGTGGCCACTGTTATAGAGGTCCAATAACATGAATCGGGGACCCAGTTAAACAAGACTGAACCTTGATATAGGATGGTCATTCATGAAGTATCAGGGAACAAGGTAGGAGCACACAGTGAGAGTCCAAAGGGTTTAATGTCCCATGATTGAGTGTAGTTTATGCATATATTCATGTGTGTATTCATGTATTCAGTCATTTGATGCTAAACACAAGTGTTCAATGAAACTGAAGGGTTAAAAAAACTAACAAAGTTGACCTTCAGAAACACATTACACTGGGTAAACAAATGAAGAATTACTTTAGCAAATAAATGTATAATTAAAGTGCTTATTATGTGTCATAAGTGAAATGAACAAGGGATCATGATAAGGAATAAAGGAGTGGGGATGGAAGAGTGCTTCTTGGGTATCACTTAAGGCCTCTCAGAAAATATAACATTGATTTATTTGTAATCTTTTTTACTCCATCCCTCACTGCCAACCACTGTGGCCCACTGACTTTAAAACTGCAGCTACTTAACGTACACACCATAGTTAGCCTTATTCCAAGGTTTTGTCATCAGCCAGTGGTCTCCCTGCACCCACTGATTCTCGCCAACAAAACCTCCTTCCATCCCATGTCTGTCTAGTCTCAAGGTCAGCTGACAGCCTTAACTTGATTTGTCTTGTTGCCATGTCCACACCATGATGATAAATCCTTGAGCTAAAAGTAACTTATTCTGAGGGTAGAAGTTTCTTCTATTCAGAAGAGGCTAACACATGTAATAAACAAGCCCAAACATCGTGTTAGAAGTTTGTTGTTCCAAACTTTTGGTGAGATTCAGGACCGTCTGAACTAGCTCAGTCATCTTTTTGGGAGACAGGAGTCCTCCACTGGCTTTTCTACATCCGCCTGGCAGACAAGGGAAGGAAGAAGCAGAGGCTCATGGGGGAAGTTCTTATTAGCTAGGTGTGGAAGTGCTCTAGATCCCTCTGCCCACATTCCACTGGACAGAACTCAGTCACATGACATACCAAACTAAGAGGAAGGCGAGGGGATATAGTCTAACTTATTTTTCCCTGAAAGAAGAAGTAATAGGTTTTGGTGAGTACAGTAATGTATCTTTTTATTCACTCATAACTCCATTTCACTCTTTTCCCCTCATAAAGAACATATCCTCTCCTCAAGTGAGATTAACCAAGGCCCCATACCTACACAGAATCTAGCTCAAAGTCCAGTCTCACCTGACCAGACAGTGGTGCAGTAGATAGAGCATCAGCCTAGGATGCTGAGGACCCAGGTTTGAAACCCGAGGTCACCAACTTGAGCACAGGCTTACCAGCTTGATCCTGGGTGGGCAGCTTGAGTGTGGGATCACAGACATAACCTAATAGTTGCTGGCTTGAACCAAAAGGTCACTGGCTTAAGTCCAAGGTCACTGGCTCGAGCAAGGGGTCACTCACTCTGCTGAAGCCCTCTGGTCAAGGTACATATGAGAAAGCAATCAATGAACAACTAAGGTGCTGCAACAAAAACTTGATGCTTCTCATCCCTCTCCCTTCCTGTCTGTCTGTCCCTTTCTCTCTGTCTGTCTCCCTTGCAAAAAAAAAAAAAAAAGAAAAGAAAGAAAGAAAGAAAGAAAAAAAAGTCCAGGCTCCCCAGGCTCGTGTCTGTTGTGGCCTTCTCAGGTCCCCATACTCAGATGGACCCCTGTTATTGGTTTTCTCACTGTCATGAAATTACTGATCACTGTATCTTTAAACTTACGTTTTGTAAGTGAAACCCAATGGGATCATGGAGGACGCACACAAGCAGAGCAGGTATGTACAATAAGTGTGTCCTCCATTCTTTGCTTCCCAGTTTGCTTGCAAGGTTTGTGTTGACCTATGAGCATAGAATTCGGTGGACTTATGATGCTTGGGAGTTCAGCAAGACTCAGTGTGAGTACAAGGTAAACACGTTATATCTATGATTGAGTGAGCAGTATGCTGACAGCCCTGGAGAGCCTATGCTTCCTATTTGAACCAAACACTTGCTCTATTATACCCTTTTTTCCTGTGGTATCATTCCCTGGATCAGCCAACCACTTACATGGAAATAATGCCATAGAAGGAAAGGGAAAAACAGAGCAAACACAGTTTCTTCTCTCATTCCTTCCTTACTCAACTGTAAACCAATACTGTATAAAGTATTGAAAAAATGTGCACACATCAAGAAGCAAAATAAGAGCAGCTGAATGAGTTGTATGCCACATTTCCACTGTTATGGTGAGAATAAATGTTCAAATGACAGGGTAAGAATTGTGTAACTTTAGTAGTAACATTTGAGTTAAATACTATTGTATTTGCTTTTAAAAATTGGCAATGCACAATGAAAAACATGAGTAGTAAAATTAAATATTTATATATATTTAGAATGACAGTGTAGCAAATATAAAATACCAGGGTAAGTCAAACATAATGAAAAAGAAAGGCTAATGTGTCATATTTTAGTGTCTTTAATGGCAAGTTTTCTTTACATTTTTAACAAGGGGCCCCATGTTTTCATTTTTCACTGGTTTCCACAAATTATGTAGCCTTGCCCAGATCCAGCACTCTCTATCGTTTCCCTAAGTATCACTGCAATAAAAGCTTCCTATCAGAGAAAGAAAGGGTAAAATACGCATAGCAGTCAATGACCCACACAAACCATTAAGTCCTTCTGGGTGGACAATCTGAAGGGTGACTATTCAAAATGTAGACAGTTTCCAGCTCTGTCGCTGATTCTGGTTCTTGACTCCTCTCTCCGAGTTTCTTTCTTAACCGTTATCTTCTGCAGAAATATAGAATGACCTTTAAGGAATATCCTCTCTTGTGTATTATGCAGAATTCATATCTCCCTGTCCGTGGGTAGTTATACAGCCTTGTTATTTTAGTGCTGGTTTTGTGGCACTGCTATTTCTTTCAAAATATTTTTTCAGTAATTTCCTTATCTGTTTGCTTTCAGTTAGTTCCATGTGCCAAGGTTTTTAAATAGTTGTTAAACTTGCCTTATTCTTTCTTTCCTGGTCCCCATGTTTTTCCTTCAACTTCATGGCAGTTCCCTCGAGGCAATATGAAACAGGTTAAGGTGGGAAAGTACCTCTCTTAACCTGAAGTTTACTGAAGGGCTGAGTTAAGAAATCTCACTGCCCTTTTTGTCATTCAGGGCTATTTTTATTTCAGGTCCCAAAGCTATCAACTTTTCAACCGTGGGAAGCCCTTGATCCCTGAACTTTCTACTGTTGCCAGTTTCTACTTGAAAATCTGCCCAAACTCACCTAAGTGCCTTTCTTGCCTAAGTAGTGGCCAACCCACGATTGCACTTGTCAGTTCCAGCTGCTTCCCCCGGACCTGCAGACTCAGTGGATGTGTGGCCTGCCTTCCAGGATCTCCCACGGCAACGTTCCTGGAAATGTGCTGAGGTATGGCGGAACTCTCCAGATGTCCAGCCTGCCGTAATGTACTTTCTCCCTCCCCCCCCCCCCAGGGGAACCCTTCAGAATTGCAGGGCATGTCCTGACTCCCACGTAGGGATTGGCTGACAATGTCACCTGTCATCCCTTCGATATGCTGTACTTCACCTTCTGCTGGCCAGACACTAAACCAATGCCACTTCTTCTAGGTTTTGTTACAACAGTAGCACATGTCAAAGTACCAATCTTTGTACTTATCAAGATAGGATAGTTAAACCTCAGTGCTTTAATATACTAAGGCTTACTTTTATTTACCTAGTATATTACTGTGGGTTTATGATGAGTCACATACCACTCAGTGATTAAGAAAAACAAGCAGGTTCCTTTCATCTTAAATTATTTTATTTTGTACAAACATATTTGTGAAAATTTAGGTTTAAATTTTTTCATTTAAACAATTAAAAAATCTGATTAGAAGTTTGGTTTACTTTAATACTTGTATTTAGTAGCTGTCACTGTTGTAAAGTACCTGTACCCCAGATGCTGAAAAGTACTGTACCTCACTACTGTGGGTTCACATAGAGACATCAAGTCCAGATGAATTTTGAAGGGTTTTATTAAAGGAGGAGATTTATAAAATATGCTGGCCGCATATGGCTTACATGGGGCAGTTGCAAACCCAAATCATGTACCTCAAATACATTTCAAGGGCTGATTATATACCCTTGATCATCACACAGGCAGTGGAGATCATGACATCATGGCACAAGCTTACAACATTTCTTTAGGGGATACACAGAAACATTAAGACTTTCAAGGTAACACTATCAAAGATGTTTACATATCTTTTAGGGTTCATCTTCCCTCCTTTGCCTAGGAGTATTTTACTCTCAAAATTCCAGGAAGGGAGAAGGTACTACAATCAATGTAGGGTGGTATGTAAATTCTTTCTCCCATTGAAAGAGAAGAAGTTTCTCAGTTAACCTTTATTTTAGATTTAAAACTAAATGACCCATTGTTCTTGCAAGTCAGAAACTTCTACATTCTCCTCCCTCCCTTCCCCAATGGAAAGACCAGGCAGGAAAGCTTGACCTTTCCTCCTAGAATATCAATATTAATTTTGCAGCTTTTTGGTACCTTACTATAATCCCCACTGGTTTTATATCCTAAGTCAAATTCTTGACTTAATTTACTGAAGAGTATGAGGCTGTTGTGTAGAAATATTAACTTCTAACATGTAACAGATATTTAACAGACAGCATTAATAGCAATACAGTTCATTAAAGAAACAAATATTACTGATTAATTTCCTATGAACTGTACAAACCTTTTGAAATTTACATAAAACTAACTGGCTTTTATAACAATTTACTTTTAGTCAGAACTCTTATTTTTAAAACCTTTAACCTGCCTGACCAGGTGGTGGCACAGTGGATAGAGCATCAGACTGGGATGCCGAGGACCCAGGTTCGAGACCCTGAGGTCGCCAACTTGAGCATGGGCTCATCTGGTTTGAGCAAAAGCTCACCAGCTTGGACCCAAGATTGTTGGCTCGAGCAAGGCATTACTCAGTCTGCCAAAGGCCTGTGGTCAAGGTACATATGAGAAAGCAATCAATGAACAACTAAGGTGTAGCAATGCGCAACAAAAAACTAACGACTGATGCTTCTCATCTCTCCATTCCTGTCTGTCTGTCCCTGTCTATCCCTCTCTCTGACTCTCTGCCTCTGTAAAAATAAATAAATAAATAAAATTAAAAAGTTAAAACCTTTAACCTTTAGTGACAATTAGGCTGTCTTTAATTTTACCTTAGTTTCCCTTTTTCCTAAAAGTCTGATTAAAAAGGGAGTCCTTAGTGAGTTTCTTCATGCATTTGCTGTACGTAGACCAACCAGCTTCTGGTTTGTGGTTGGAGTAGGGCATGCCGTCCTTCTCAGGGTTAAGTTACAGGGGTTGGTGGGGTCAGTCTCCGCCATCTACAAAGGTGCCTCTGCTGGGACTGCAGGCTTCAACCAGCTATAGTGGACCCAAGCGGTCATACCTTCTACATTGGCAGCAGTTGGAGTGGTCAGGATCACAGTGTGTGGACCCATCCACATGGGAGTCAGTCCTTGGATGATGTACTGGATCTCCTGGCAATGTTGGAAGCGCCTCTCAGTCTTTTGAACAGTTTGTTGTGTAACCTGTAAATCCTTCAAGTACTTAAGGAAGGAGTGGTTACATTTTCTTTATGATTTGATTCTTGCATCTTATCTGCCCTAAACCTTTTGGAGTCTGTGGGTACAATGTAACTTCAAATTAGCTTCTAATTAATATGGGTTCCTTTCCTATCAGCTGTGAGACTTTGGATATAAATGTAGGCCCAACACTATAATGGGCAAACTAAACCTGGAAAGAATTCTATATAACAACTTCTTAACAACTGGCACTGTGCTCTATTTTAGAAGGAAAAGCTTTTATTTATTTGTAAATTATTAAAGTCTATTTCTAAATGTTTTCTGGGAAAGCCCTTTTCTCCCTGTTTCTTTCTATAATTTTCTTATTTTGCTTAGTATTCACTTAAACACAAACTAAATACTCAGATATTTTGCCTTCTGTAATAGATTCTAAGTCCAGCTTCTCTAATTATTCCTTTCCTGTTGGCAAAATCTTTTTCTAATTGGTTTTGAATAAACCTTTGGCTATAAGTGTCCCAAAACCCCACTGGTTTAGGGTGGCATCTTTCTATTCATTTGAATTCCTAATTCCTATGTTCCAATTTTGAGGCAGACTGGAAAAATATAAAATAAACAATAAAATTCAAACAGCTAATATTAACAAATACTATAACAAGTGTCTTAATACAATAAAGGGACCAAAACCTACTAGATTATTAAACAAAGTTCTAACCAATATAACAGAATTCAAAATAAAATTCTTACAGTCTTAAATGTTCTTAACATGTTAACATCATTTTACTAAGTCTATGTTGACACCATCACTGCTCTATATTATTTGCAAATGTAACCCAATTTCCACTTCAGTCTGAGAATTGTCCCAAAGAGCAGAAGTCACACATATTCAGGAAAAGTCCACAAGGCACTGGAGTTGTGGTCACATTCCACACTCTGCAGCTAAGGTCCAAGTCCTAATGACCATTGCTTCTAGCAGGAATTAGGAGCAGTTCTCAGCTTAAACTAGGCATGGGGCATTGAGATAAGAGGAATAAAGAAGACACTATACATTAACAAAGTAACAGAAATAAGACTGTCAATACCCACAATAGAGATCTTCGAGGGATAAATAAAACTTGAATATTAGGCAAGGTATAGTAACTGGCCCTTGTGTTTACAAGAAATGAGATCAGTTTACCTGCTACTTGGAAGAAATACCCTAGGCTCATCCACAGTGTCGTGAAATGGGACCAATGGCCCTGGGCACCTTTAGCCTTCAGTGGTAAGTCCCAGCATGCTGGGCAAGCTCAGGTCACAGGTAGCTGAAGCAGGGCTGGAAGAGACTGAACCTTCCCTCTGCAGAGCAAGGGGGCAGCTTACCTTCTCGTGTCCCTTTTTCCCACAACAAAGGCATGTTCCCTGGTAGGGGCTGAGAAGCCTGGCAGGATTTAGCTCATGACCTTTCTTTCCACTCTTGAAGCAGGGCCCTGATGGAATCCTATGAAGCCTCTTCAGGGCATAGGAGCCTTGTAAGGGCATACGCCACGAGCTGGTATTTTCTTAATCTCTTTTGGGCTCTATTTGCCTTTTCTGTTCCTTTCTTGGTCATTATAAACCTTAAAAGCCATGCTCAGAAGATCTCGCTGAGGGGTTTGAGGGCTAATTTTTGTCTATATAAACTCTTGGAGAAAGACAAAAACAGTGTTATTAGCCGGATCAAATAAAAGAGAGTAAAGGTTTTCAAGAGAAACAGGTTTGGCATCTCCTTTAGGATTCCAGAGTCTCTTCGCTGCTCAGTAACTTAGTACATTAGCATTCAAAAGAAATTTTAACAATACTGTTTCAAAGTGATAATAAACTAAACATGATATAAAAAGACATTATTAACAATTATTACATATTTCTTAATATCTAAATCAAGATTTTAATATTACAGGGCTATAAAACAGCAAATAAAAAGAATTAACAAAAGGCCTTTGAAATAACATATACATTTCTAACATGGAAAATACTTTTTACACAATAAGGGATCCTTGGTACAAACTATCCAGTGGACAAAGAGATACTAACCCTCTTTTGACTCACAGCAATTTACACTATTAAGTCAATATGAGGGGCAGGATGCCTAAGGGGGAAGCAGACTCCAAGAACCGCGAGACTTGGAGCCTGCTGCTTTTACCTTTTGTTATTTATTTATTTATTTATTTGCTGTTTGTCTTGCATAATCCAATCCACTACCTGCAACTAACTGCCTTGCTTTGAGCAACTAATTAAAATACAAATCTTACAAAATTACTTTCCCAGTAGTGGGTTGCACTAGCCTATATGAGGTTTGTAATTTCCCAGCAATTTCCTGAAAATTCTTTTACAATTTTTACTATTATGGCTAAAGCAGTGGGTCTCCCCATGAACTCCACGCCTCTTACATCATACAACAGTTATGCCACACGAAGGAACTGGGAGACTTGGAGAGGACCTAACACCCGCCTCAGCCCCGCGGGAGAGTGTTGGACTCTTTCTATAATCTTTACATCAGTGGAGGGCAACAAGCCACTATCCCCAACCCATGGAGGGCCTGTTTCTGATCATCCTATTCCCTTTTAATCCTGTTATTTGTGATTCCATCATTCTTTTTGAAGTTGCAATTTAATTCAAGAAACTGACAATTAACTAGCAAGGTACACACCTATGGTTTGTTAATTTTTAAATTCTTTTTCTTTTCTCTGAGATTTTTCTAAAGCAAAGTTCTAATTTTTTTTTTTTAACAGAGACAGAGAGAGAGTCAGAGATGGATAGACAGGGACAGACAGGAATGGAGAGATGAGAAGCATCAATCATTAGTTTTTTGTTGTGCATTGCAACACCTTAGTTGTTCATCGATTGCTTTCTCATATGTGCCTTGACCACGGGCCTTCAGCAGACTGAGTAACCCCTTGCTTGAGCCAGCGACCTTGGTTACAAGCTGGTGAGCTTTTGCTTAAACCAGATGAGCCCATGCTCAAGCTGGTGAGCTTGAGGTCTTGAACCTAGGTCTTCTGCATCCCAGTCCGACACTCTATGCACTGCGCCACCGCCTGGTCAGGCACAAAGTTCTAATTTTTAATACTATTCCTATTCTGTATTTTCCAAATGGGCAATACCTTTTTCTGGTCAGTAGATGGATATCTGAAACTAGTTTCTACTCTATATTTCCTCTAGTCACCTCACTCTTACTCTAGCGCCCTTCCCCCCGCCGCTCTGCACACAGCACGTCCCGGCCCTGCCTTCCACTTTTCTCTCACTCAAACTGCTTACTTGCCAGCCCTTCAGCTCCAGAGGCTGGAGAAACACTTTCAATTTGTGGGCTCTGCTTTTCTTAGTGGAGTCTTAATTCTTTCTCTCGAATCCTCTTTCTGTATTGTACAAGCTTTTAGCCATTGTGGTGAATTTATCGTTAAATTTAGCCATTGATCAATGTATAGAAACTGATAGGGACAGCTTGGATTCCCAGTCTCAATATTCCAGACCGCCCTTACTATCCAGGGATTAAAAGTCCCGTTCACTGCCACCTATTACAAAATTGAAACTTGTCCCAGGAAAATCTAGGAATTAGTGCACTAATAAAAGCAAGAAAGATTAGACAGATAATTAACTAGCACCCAGAATAAAGGGTGTCTGACTATAGAGGTATTAATTTTTACACAACAGAAGGGGAAGAAGCCAACAGAAGAGAATAATTTCTTCCGAGGAGAAATCAGAAAGAGTGCCCTGAAGCTCTTGAATCCAAGAACAAAGAGAATAAACAATTCACCATTGAAGATTGCCTTTTAGTCATAAACCTCCAATTTTTGACACAAAAACTCAAGCCAGACCTTAAAAACAGACACATTTAGACATTAAACACTTATATACAGACTCAATAGACAAGGGAAGGGTTCCCCCTAGTGGCCTTTTAGGTGCACACAGGCTGCGTCCCTTGTATCAGTGATCCCCAACCCCTGGGCCACGGACCCCTACCAGCCCGTGGGCCATTTGGTACCAGTCTGCAGAGAAAGAATAAATAACTTACATTATTTTTGTTTTATTTATATTTAAGTCTGAACAATGTTTTATTTTTAAAAAATGACCAGATTCCCTCTGTTACATTCATCTAAGACTCACTCTTGATGCTTGTATTGGTCACGTGATACATTTATCCATCCCACCCTAAAGGCCGGTCTGTGAAAATATTTTCTGACATTAAACTAGTCCGTGGCCCAAAAAATGTTGGGGACCACTGCCTTACATAATAATGCACTTAGGGATTGGTTTTTTGTGGTTTTTTTGTTTGTTTGTTTGTTTTTGGACAGAAACATTAAAAACAAAGAAAGATATCTTGACAAACACAAAGGTGTCCCTGAAGTCCTGAGACAGAACTGATCAGCTCAGTATTAACTCAGTCCCTACTCAGGTTTCTTCGTGAGAGCACCACCAAATATAATGTGGCATCACCAAATGTCCCCACTTCGGTCTTTCTCTGAGAGCATAACACAACTAGCTGCCTCTGGAAGTTCAGGGTCTCACCTCACTCCACCTTAATTGTCTTCCTAGAGCATGAACAAATGTACGAGTGTGCAAAAAAAATAGACATCTCTGAAAACCTAAGACAGAACTGGTGGACGTGGTCAACTCAGTTCCCACTAATTGTCTTTCTAGAGTACGACTAAATGTGCAAACACAAATGGACATCTCCGGAAGCCCGCTTTCCAGAGTACAACCAGATGCATCCCAGAGAATCCTAAGGCAGGACCCATAGACTTCCTACCAACGTCTCGGTCTTTGGAGATTCCCAGATCCAGACAGACTAGTTCCAAACAGCAAAGTAGAAGACTGGCTCTACCTACACCTCCGGAGTTCCAAATCAGCCAAACAAAAGATTTACCTCACCTACATATCTCTGGAGTTACAAATTAGCAGAGCCACTCTGAAGGCCCTACCTACACACCGGAGTTCCACATCTCCGGAGTTACTAATCAGCAAAGCCACAAATCTACCCTACCTACAACCTAGTCCCAAACAAATTCAGTAAAGCTTTACCTACCTCCTTGATTTCTCTGCCGAATTGTCCAAATTGTCAAATTTGGGAACCAGGAGGCATCTACTGAAGAACTGTCCGGACCCACAGGAAAACCGGGAGCCCTGAAAATGTCTCAGTGGCACCTCTCCTCGAGATTCAAGCAGGATCAGGCCCCCCCTGCTCTCTGGGGGCCCCGGAGAGACTGTCCGATTCGGGATGTTTCTATCTGGTGACGTGAAACACCGCAGCCCCGTGTTGGGTGCCAAATGTTGTAAAGTACCCATTCCCCAGATGTTGAAAAGTACTATACCTCACTACTATGGATTCACATAGAGACACCAAGTCCAGATGAATTTTGAAGGGTTTTATTAAAGGAGAAGATTTATTAAATATGCCAGCCACATATGGCTTACATGGGACAGTTACAAACCCAAATCATGTGCCTCAAATACATTTCAAGGGCTGATTATATACCCTTGATCACACACGGGCAGGGGAGAGTATGACATCATGGCACAAGCTTACAACATTTCTTTAGGGGATACACAGAAACATTAAGACTTTCAAGGTAACATTATCAAAGATGCTTACAAATCTTTTAGGGTTCATCTTCCCTCCTTTGCCTAGGAGTATGTTACTCTCAAGATTTCAGGAAGGGGGAAGGTACTACAATCAATGTAGGGTGGTATGTAAATTCTTTCTCCCATTGAAAGAGAAGAAGTTTCTCAGTTAACCTTTATTTTAGATTTAAAAGTAAATAATCCATTGTTCTTGCAAGCCAGAAACTTCTACATTCTCCTCCCTCCCCTCCCCAATGGAAGGACAGGACAGGAAAGCCTGACCTTTCCTCCTAGAATATCAATATTAATTTTGCAGCTTTTTGGTACATTACTACATCACAGTTGGAAAAGGCTCCTCACAACCACACATAGAATTAAATGGAAGAAATATTATCTGCCTGCACTAAAGAAAAAATGATATTTAATTTTCAATCTTGTTCACAAAGTTACACAAAAATGTAATTGAAGTTTTATTTTTAAATTTAAAGTTTCACCTTCCCTGATGTCAATTAGTAGTTCTTTCAAAGTAATCAAAATATTGACTATTTTATTTCTCCTTTGATCTCATTCGTTCTACTCATTGTTTAATAATATGTTATTTAGCCTTCATCTGTTTGAACATTTTCAGTTTTTTTGTTTTGCTTTGTTTTATAAAATGAGAGGCAGGAAGGCATACAGATTCCCACATGCACCCCAACCAAGATCCACCTGGCAAGCCCCCTATGGGGTGATGCTCTGCCCATCTGGGGCTATGGGCCTGTTGCTTGGGCAACTGAGCTATTTTAGTGCCTGAGGCTAGACCATAGAAGCCATCCTCTTCTATGAAACAAGTGCCAGGGCCAACTTGTTTGAACTATTCGAGCCATGGCTGTGAGAGGAGAAGAGAGAGAAAGAGATGGGGGAGGTGGAAGGGTGGCGAAGCAGATGGTTGCCTCTCCTGTGTTCCCTGACTGGGAATCAAACCTGGGAATTCCACACGTGGGCTGATGCTCTACTGCAGAGCCAACCATCTAGGGCTTTTTCACTTGTTTTATTGGAATTGATACCTATTTCATACCATTGTGGTCAGAGAAGATACTTGATAAGATTTGAGTCTCCTTGATTTTTTATTTTTTTTCCTGAAGCTGGAAACGGGGAGAGACAGTCAGACAGACTCCCGCATGCGCCCGACCGGGATCCACCCAGCACGCCCACCAGGGGCGACGCTCTACCCACCAGGGGGTGATGTTCTGCCCCTCCGGGGCATCACTCTGCCGCAACCAGAGCCACTCTAGTGCCTGGGGCAGAGGCCAAGGAGCCATCCCCAGCACCCGGGCCATCTTTGCTCCAATGGAGCCTTGGCTGCGGGAGGGGAAGAGAGAACCAGAGAGGAAGGAGGGGGGGTGGAGAAGCAAATGGGCGCTTCTCCTATGTTCCCTGGCCAGGAATCAAACCCGGGTCCCCTGCATGCCATGCCAACGCTCTACCGCTGAGCCAACCGGCCAGGGCGAGTCTCCTTGAATTTATTAAGACTTATTTTGTGTCCTAACATGTGGTCTATCTTTGAGAATGTTCCATGTGCATTTCAGGAAAAAATGTATATTCTGATGCTTTGAGATAAAATATTCTTTAAATATCAATTAAATTCCTCCAATCAGGGGTATCATTTAAGGTCACTGTTGCAATATTGAGTTATTGTGTGGAATATCTAATTATTGCAGTCAATATGGTGTTAAAAAACCCTATAATTATTTTATTGCTGTTGATTTCTGCCTTAATGTCCAACAAAATTTTCCTTATATATATAGGTGCTTTTGTCTTCAGTGCATATATATTTACAAGGTTTATATCCTCTTATTGAATTGATCCCCTTAGTATCATGTAGTGATCGTTTTATCTCTCATTATGGTCTTTGTTTAAAATCTATTTATGAAATTTTTTTTCATCCCTTCATTTTTATTCTATGTGTAGCTTTTGTTTTGAGGTGGGTCTCTTGCAGATAATCGCATATATATGGGTCATGTTTTCTTATCCATTCAGCTACCTTATGGCTTTTGATTGGAGCATTTAATCCATTTATGTTTAGGGTTTTTATTGATAGGTACTTATTTATTACCATTATATTCTTTATGGCTATTTCAATCTCTATATATAATTCCTTTTTCTTTTTCTTTTTCTTCTTCTTAAAACAAGCCCTTTAACATGTTATACAATATTGGTTTGGTTGTAATAAACCCCTTCAACTTTTTTTCTTCTAGGAAGTTCTTTATTTTGCCTTCAATTTTACATGATAGTTTTGCTGGATAGAGTAGTCTTGGCAGTAGGTCTTGCTTTTCCCTCACTTTGAATATTTTATGCCAATCACTTCTGGCTTGAAGTATTTCTGTTAAGAAATCAGTTGAGAGCCTCCTGGGTGCTCTCTTGTAAGCAACTAACTGTTTCTCCTTTGCTGCTTTTAAGTTTCTCTTTGTCTTTAACCTTTGCCATTTTAATTGTGATGTGCCTTGGTGTGGGCCTCTTTGAGGTCTTTTAAAATGCAATTATTATTTCACTCATTGTTAAAATATTACCACTACCATGAAAGGATTGATTGTTTTCATTTTGCAGATTTGCAAGTGTCTATTAGGCAGAATAGCAACTGGTTATCACAGAAAATGTAACTATCAGACAGTGACAGTCAAAGGAGCCCTTGGGTTTAGACTACTGAGATCAGTCACCCAAGATACAGAGGAGAGTAAATAGAGTTGGAAAATAGATCTAAAGGACTAAGAGAAAGATATTTGACATACCAATAAGACCACTTATTCATACACAGACTGAAAGTAAATGAATGAATGAATGGCAGCGCTATCATCAAGCCATTTAGTTGTGGAACTCCTATGCTTTCCTCGGAAAACTTTATATTCTCATATGTGATAAAAAAGTATTGGAGTTTCTGATAGGTCCTCATCTCTAAACAAACTAAAAAAATAAAATGATGTAACAAATAAAGACAAATTATTATATTTATTACAAAAATATAGTTTAGAATGCAGTTTAATGTGAGAGCAAAGTGGACCTGCGAATGAGGTCCCAGAATTAGCAGACTTACCCAGTCTATGCATTGCTAGACTGGATTAGACTGACAACATTGGGTTAGAGCAGGAATCAGGAACCTATGGCTTGCGAACCAGATGTGGCTCTTTTGATGGCTGCATCTGGCTCGCAGACAAATCTTTAATAAAAAAAAATAATAACATTAAAAACATAAAGCATTCTCATGTATTACAATCTATTCATTTCCTACCACTCATGTTCATGGTTGCGGGTGGCTGGAGCCAATCATAGCTGTCCTCTGGGACAACACCAAATTTTTATTGGATAATGCATATCGTACACAGGTCGTTGTATGGCTATCACGGAATTACATTTCAAAATATGTGGCGTTCATGGCTCTCTCAGCCAAAAAGATTCCTGACCCATGGGTTAGAGGGTTAGAAAGACCAAGGGTTTGACAGGAACAATCCCTTCTAATAAAAGCTAAGTGTGAGAAAACAATGGTCTCTTCTACCAAAAAGATATTTAACAAATAGTCTTGGTGTGGATGTCAGGGTTAACCTATATATTAAATCAGTGGTTCTCAAAGTGTGTGCCAGGGTGCACTGGTGCGCCCTAGCAGATTTTCAGGTGTGCCTATAGTATTCCAGAAAAATATGTGCCTGTTGGGGACCAGAAAACCAACAGGGTTTTTGGAGTTTAGATTTTTGGGGGACAGAGGTGTGGGGAATTGGCTGTAAGCTAACAGTCTGCCCAACCTCCTACCTCACTTGCCTGATTAGGTTGCCTGATTATGTTCCCTTAAAGAATGGAGGCAAGTTTCTTCTATTCTTTGTTTGGTATAAAGTTAAGATGATATGTATGATGGAGGTTTTCTGTACTCAACACAATTAAGAGTAAAAAGAGAGAAATTCTTCAATGTATTGAAGAGGAAATGAGAGTTTGCCTTTCAAATATATGCCCAAACATTGAGGAAATTGCCAGAACACATCAGGCTCATGTTTCTCATAAACACAAGAATGAAAAAACTTAACACATTCATGCCAGGACCTGCCGAATTTACTAAATCTTATTAAGAATGTATCCATATATATAAAAAGATTTTTTTGTCGTTTTTTATTTTTTAACCCCTCTTTTTTACAAATTCTAAAAAGCATAATTCAAAAAATGTTTTTTAATGTTAGAATAAATTTAATTTTGCCAATATTTATTTCATTTAATTACCATAAAAGCACGCTTGGACTTTATCTTTTTGCTTTAATATTTGACTTAATTATTATAACATATTTCTCAGAAATTTGTATATAGTGTGCCTATAATTATTTGTAGGATTTTAAATGCACCCCACCTTCAAAATGTTTGAGAACCACTGTTTTAAATAGCAGTAAATTGTAATGCATTTCTTTTTAGATAAAAATACATGTAAGCACAACTTCTAATGTTTTCTTACTTTAAGTCCAAGGAGGTTTTCTGTAGACACCTTAGGGTACATGAACTATATTACTTTTGACTTCAGTGGAATAAAAAGTACACTAGTGGAACCCTATTAGACTACTGGACCTAGCTGGCAAAGACTGTCCTAGCTTGGTTCCTGGTGCACATACTGGCCAAAGGCAGGGAGAATTTTATACTTTGTGCTTAGTTTTCCTTGAAACTTTGTTGACTGTCTTCAAGGTTTATCAGAATTTGCTTAACCCAGACCCTCCCAATCAAGCTTAGGCCCATCTCCCCCTGAACATATTCTCTGGGTCTTTGCGGATAGTTCAGTATCCATCTGTCACTGCTGCTCAGTTCTAAGCTCAGTGGTATTGACCGTATGTCAGCCTTATAGTTATTATATATGAAGGCTAACGCATTATGTCAATGCACTTAGGTCTTTACTTTCTGTTGTATGAAGATTAGAGTGACTTTCATTTATTTGTTTTTATCTTCTAAACTCTCAACAAATCAAGCAAGAGAGTATAAAAAGAAATAGAAAAAACATTTTATAATGTAGTTTATTTGAAGAATAGGATTTTATGTTTATAGCCAATGGCTTCATAGTAAAAAGAGGATCTGAAGCAACAGAAAAACGGAAAGGAAAACAAATGACATCTACACACTCTTCTACCTTTTTTCTTTTTGCCAGAAACCATTTTTAAAATAAACTTTTGAATTTTAGAATAGTTTTAGATTTATGGTAAATAGTTGTAAAGCTAGTATGAGAGGAATACAGAATTTGCATTCAGTTCCAAACTCATTTAAAAAATATTTTGTTTGTTTACTTGATTGGATTAGTTTGCTGTTTTGTTTTTTTAATTCTGTATATTTAACATTCCTTTAACAGCTCAGAACAATAATTTTAAGATTTGTGGGCCCTGGCCGATTGGCTCAGCAGTAGAGCGTCGGCCTGGCGTGCGGGGGACCCGGGTTCGATTCCCGGCCAGGGCACATAGGAGAAGTGCCCATTTGCTTCTCCACCCCTCCCCCTCCTTCCTCTCTGTCTCTCTCTTCTCCTCCTGCAGCCAAGGCTCCAATGGAGCAAAGATGGCCCGGGCGCTGGGGATGGCTCCTTGGCCTCTGCCCCAGGCGCTAGAGTGGCTCTGGTCACGGCAGAGCGACGCCCCGGAGGGGCAGAGCATCGTCCCCTGGTGGGCAGAGCGTCGCCCCTGGTGGGCGTGCCGGGTGGATCCCGGTCGGGCGCATGCGGGAGTCTGTCTGACTGTCTCTCGCCGTTTCCAGCTTCAGAAAAATAGAAAAAAAAAAAAGATTTGTGTAAAACGATAGCATGGCCATATTCCATAAACTTAGTTGGAATAAGAATTCTGCTTAATTAGAATAAGCTATTAATCAAAGCTATGGCCTCTGGCCTTCTTAACTACATTTAGGACAGCTTAAAACTGCCCCTCTGGGCAAATATTTTAAAGATGATGAGCATTCAGCTTCATTTAAATTATAGGTTGTCATCAGTATACCCCAGAGACTGATAATTTCTATTTATTGCTTAATGCAAGTGAACCTAGAGTCTACTGGAGTTCCTTGTCAGCCCCAGAACAAGAAAGGAGATACATCTTGAGGAATAGACCAATCTTTGAAAAGTTAAGAAAGTCATCAGTTTTTAGATAAGTTTACAGAAGATTAAAAGCTTGATGGCCAATAAACCAAAGATGAAAATAAATTAACTCAAAATGAAAGAGTGTAATTGGCCCTTTGCCACTCAACCCTTGTGCCTTTAGGACATAAGCTCCTTGGGACAGAAGTTCTAATTCCCATGTAGAAATTATGCCTGGCACACAATTGGCACGCACAAAAACAAAAAACAAAACAGAAAACAAACAAACAAAAAAAACCTTAGTGATTCCTGCTCTGCTTGAGGAGTAGGAAGAGGCTGCTGGATTGTCAACAGGAAAGAGATGCCTTAGGAGAAGGAACTTCATGATTTTGCTTCCTGTTTTTAAATTTGTGGATTCTGCAAGAAAAAATACATAATGGCGGCTCAAGTAGCAAACAAGTCAACAGCCCCTGCATAGAATATGGGAAACCATTGACAACCCAAATGATGGCGTGAATTGTATAATTAGTTGAGGATGGTCACTGGCTAAGGGGGAATTCCACATAAAAAAGGCTTGTCCGTATAACCCAATGGCACTGATCGAATGTGGACATAGCAGTGAGCGATCACCCCCACAGAGGATGCTCATTACCTAAGATGGCTTTCAAGCTACCTTTATTAAGGACTGGAATTCGGTATAAAAAATGTTGTTTCTATTTGGAGAATCCTCTTTTTTTCTTTTTTTACATTATGAGATTTTAGGTCTTTGCAAGCTGCTTGTTGCAAAATATATATATTAATATTTAGTGTAATAATAGTTAACATGCTTTGCGGTCAGTGTGCAGTACTTGGCAGTTTCTAGGTAGCCAGTTAGTCACATAATAATCCCTTAAACTAGTAGGTTCTCTTAATGTTATGGAGATTAAATAATAATAATATTAAATATTTTTTGAGCACTTACTAAGTGCCCAGCAGAGTGCTAAATATTTTGCTCTAATTTTTAAAACAACGCCCTGTGGTTAATAGCATTACAATCTCGATTTTAAAGATGAGGAACAGAGTCATGGAGAAAAGTTACGAAACTTGTCCATCCTTACAAATCTAATAAGCTGGAGTGAAATAAGATTTTTTGATTCTAGAGCCTGCAAGCTTGATCGCTAAGTTATCTTCATAAAAATCTTAAAATTAACCTGAGTGCCTTCTTTTTACATTGTGTCATTTTGCTGTCACTAAACAATGTAGTTTAAATAAAGTGTAGTATAGCCATATAATAGGAGATCTAAACTGGAGTCTGTTGCCTTAGAACCAAGTCTTTCTTCATTTAGTTCATTCAACAGTTCTAGACTATGTTCTTCTTATGTGTAGAGGATACAAATAAATATAAAAATTATAGATTCTGCCCTTAAGGATCTTATATACTTAAGAACAAGAGCCCATACATACATATGAAAAATTAAATAATCATAATATTTATGATAAAGTATCAGTATAGTGGTCAATAAAAGTGCCGTACAATCCAGAAGAAAGAGAGTCATTCTGGATGAATGGGCAGGGAAACTCCTCTGGAGGCAGAAATTGAGTGATTTCTTCGAGCAGTGATTTTCAACAGGTGTGCTGCCAGAATTTTTAAAACATGCACTACCTATTTATTCAGGGGCATTGACCACTTTTCTCTTAGATTGTCAGATAAAAATATGACAATACAGAACAATAGCCATCCAGTGTGAGTGAATCAAAATTATACCTATATTTTTTGTCAGATTGGCAAAAAATAAAATATATTTTTTGGTGTGCTGCAGAATGCTAGAAATTTACCTTTATATGTGCCAGAGATGAAAAAGGATGAAAATTGTTGCTTAGAGAATGAATAATCCTTCTTCCAACAGGAGGAGAGTGAACAAGATTACAAGGTAATAATGATCACTGATGTGTCCATGGGGTAGTAATTAAACCAGTTTGACTAGAATGTATAATTTGGAATGGAGAACAGTAAAGGAAACAGAAAATTAAAAACATGGAAGGAAAGTCTTGAAGGACCAGCCAAAAGCTTTATCCTTGTAGGGCAGAAGAGAGCTGGGACTTAGAAGGTTGTAGCAAGAAGGGTCAACTGGACTGGATGAAGTGGAAGGAATCAAATGACTAAGCTTTGGGTGGAGGGAAAGAGTAGGCACAGTGGCAATGGGGCAGATGGTAGGTAATTTATGGTCAAAGAGGACAGGAAATCTTGGTGAATCTGATCCCTGTGAGAATACCATCTACAAAGATTGGTCATGTTGTTGAAGAGTTATAATAGAGAAGACACACAATTTAATAGATCTGAAAAAAAGCGAAGAATTAGAAATCTTTATATAATGCGAGCATTCAGCAGAGTTTGGAACTGTTGATGATGACTCCAGTTTTAAATACCTAGAATAAGTATGAGCCAGATTCTAAAATCCTGAAACTAACAAAGAAGTATCGGTGTTTCTTGGGGTGGAAGAGAGGTAGATAATGAAAAGAAAAAAGGAAATGTAGAAAGGTTAAAAGGCAGCATTAGGTATTCTAAACATTGAAGGAAAATGATGAAATAATAATGACGGGTTAAGGATGTTGTAAAGCCAGTAGTCACGGCCACCAACACATGACCTCTCTTCCCTGCAACAATGTGATCTCCTCTCTGCCAAAATGACCTCCTAGCTCTTCCTTTTAAAACTTTTTGGTGGGAAAGCCCTCCCTCAGCACACATTAGCATAACCAAGCCCCTTCCCAAGCAGGAAGGTAATCAGCCACCCCACATGGGCAGCGGCCATCTTTAACAACAAAAGTGAACAAACCAGAAAATACAGATTTTACAAATGGATTTGCCCAACATTCCACACTTTTTGCTCACTTTGCAATCCACAATCTGCAATCCACAGGCATTCCTGTGCAAGAAAATGAGGCACATTACACAAATTACAGCAACAGCACAAATCATACAATTTCAACAATTACACATGGCTTTTAAGATACCAAGAGGCAGAAAAAGCCCAATAGAGATCAGATGAACTACCAGCTTTTAGGATACGCCCTTAAAGGCTCCAACGCCCCAAAGGGGTCTCATAGGATGCCATCTGGGTCCTGCTTCAATAGTGGAAAGGAAGGTCATTGAGCTAAAGCCTACCAGACTTACATGCCTCTGCTGTGAGGAAACAGAAACACTGGAAGGTAGGCTTCCCCCTCGCTCCTCTAAGGGAGGGTTTAGGGTTCAGTCTCTTCCAGCCCTGCTCCAGCCACCTATGACCTAACCTTGCCCAGAATGCTGGAGTTTGCCACTGAAGGCTGAAGGTGCCCAGGGCCGTCGGCCCCATCTACAACACTGTGGACGAGCCTAGGGTATTTCTTCCAAGAAGCAGGTAAACTGATCTCATTTGCACAAGGGCCACTTAACTATGTCTTGCCTAAATAGTCAGGTTTTTTATTCTTCCCTCGAAGATCTCTGTTGTGGGTGTTGATAGTCCTATTTTCTGCTGCTTTGTTTAATATATAGTGTTTCCTTTATTTCTTCTACCTCAATGCCCCACTCATATTTCAGGCTGGGACCTACACCTAATTTAGAGCTCTCTTCCCCCCTTTTGCCAACTTGTATTATGAATCTACCTTTGCCACCCAGCTTAGTGTACCCCAAGGTTCTCTTTACCATGCCACAGTTGCAGAGCTCCAGGGAAAAGCAACCTGGTCTCATCTCTCCAGGCAGAGGAGAACAGAAGCTCCATCTGCACACATGCTGCAGATGGCTTTTCCAGTCTACCTGAATCATTACCAGCTAGAAGCAGCAGTCACTGGGACTTGGACGTGAGCTGCAAAGTAGAGAATTGTGACAACAATTCCAGTGCCATGCGGACTTTTCCTGGATGTGGACTTTTCCTGGAGTCCTGCTCCTTGGGACAGCTCCTAACAGACTGAACTGGGGTTGGGTTGCATTTTTCAGGGATGTGGCATGGTGTTGGGGCCAACTTGAACTTGGTGAACATGTTAAGGACACTACTCTTTTATGGATTCTTGCTGTATTGGCCAAGAGTTTGCTTAAAGGATTTAATTACTGTAAAAAAAAATATTGATAGAAAACTGGATAAAGAAGATGTGGCACATATACACCATGGTATACTATTCAGCCATAAGAAATGATGACATCGGATCATTTACAACAAAATGGTGGGATCTTGATAACATTATACGGAGTGAAATAAGTAAATCAGAAAAAACAAGGACTGCAGGATTCCATACATTGGTGGGACATAAAAACGAGACTAAGAGACATGGACAAGAGTGTGGTGGTTACAGGGGGTGGGGGGGAAGGAAGGAGAGGGAGAGGGGCACAAAGAAAACTAGATAGAGGGTGACAATCTGAATTTGGGTGATGGGTATGCAACATAATTGAATGACAAGATAACCTGGACATGTTTTCTTTGAATATATGTACCCTAATTTATTGATGTCACTCCATTAAAATTAATAAAAATATATTTATAAAACAAAAAAAAAACAAAAAAAACAATTACAAAGATGCCCTTCACCACTTTGCCCAAAGTGCAAAATGTCCTTGGAGCTTCTCTCCAACTGAACGAAAAACTTCCTGGTAGAGGGGGCCTCCACCAGTCCTGCCCCCCCCACAATCAGGGTATTTCATATTGTCCAAAATCCGTAAGTCCATCCAACAAAGAAGCCAATGCCCACTCTGGTCATAGTCCAGGAATCGGTCCACACACATGGGGCCTGCCTCCCCTGTCATCCCTGAGGTCAATTATAAATACAGAACTTTACAAGGAGAGTTTATATCACTGAAGGACAGTTTTATAACACATAGTGGAAAAAAAATAGACTCAGTATGGGAAGTGGAAACAGAGAAGTTAGGGTCAAATTTGAGTGCTGAGAAATGGTTGTAGGGGAGTTTTGAACCTCAGGTAGCCAGCGTGAGTAGCAGGAGTTGGGAGAAAGTGTTAGTTCAGAGGCCTCTGGAAAACATAAAATACCTTTTCAGGCACACGCCATCAGGAGAGTTAAGCCTCTTCACAAACATGGGCACACATGGATCAGTTTCCATATCCAGAATAAAATGCCCGAAAGTGCATTCAGCACCCACTTTACCTGATCAGGTTTCAGTTTTGAAGACCTTGACTTTGGGATCTTATTTGGGGAAGTGGGAAGAAGAAAGGAAGATTTTGAAAAGATGTAAGAATCAAAACAACTCTACCTCTAGAATCAGCTTTCTCTGCCTGAAACTGAAGATTCTCTGGGGTACTTGAAAAACTTTCACTTCATCGTGTCTTCCCTACATCAAATTAAGTATAATGGTGACGTTAACTCACTAAAAGATTTTCAAGTGCCCTCTGATATCATCAAGGAAAGAATGAATTGATGTGTATTTATTTCTTGTTCTTCAGTAGTCACCTCAAATGCCACTTCTTATATCAAAATGAGATTCTGTATTGCAGCATGGAGTGGACTGTAGTGGTCATAGTTGGTCATTGCCTCATATTCTTTCCACACTACCCTTATTTATCTAGAAACCACATGTTTTGAGTGAAATTAAGCTAGTTCAGCTCTTCTAAAATTGGACTCTAATGCCATGATCCCTTCAGAGTTGAGACTGGTTCATGAATAATAGGTCATGTGAATTTGATATCAGTTCTGGTAGGGTTTGTGCATAGTGTCATATAAAAAGCATTTTATAAAATGCACTTGGAGAAACTTAGGCTTTTGCAGTAAGATGTATTTGAGGTTAAAATAGAAGGATAATCACAGGTTCCTGATATCAAATTATTTTTATTTATTTATTCATTTTTTAGAGAAAAGAGATAGAGAGAGATAGAGATAGAGAGAAGGAGAGAAGGGGGAGGAGCACGAAGTATCAACGCCCATATGTGCCTTGACTGGGCAAGCCCAGGGTTTCAAACCAGCGATCTCAGTGTTCCAGGTCAACACTTGATCCACTGCACCACCACAGGTCAGGCGGTTCCCAATATCTTATCTCCCTCTGTCTAGTCAAGGAAAAAGTTCAGTCTAGTCTTCAATAAGCCCAATATAAGGATCAAAGTCTAGATACTCTGCACCACGGTTTAGTCCGTATCGAAGCTTAGTCCAGTCTAGGTGCTGCTCAAGACCTGTACTTGGGACATCGTCTGGCTGTCAGTCCAAGCAGCATGGCTGCAAATGGAGCTAGTGCATTTCTCTCTGCAGGAAGGCAGAAAGAAGGACAAAAGAAAGGCAAAAGGGGTTAGATCTCTGTTAAGTCCCTGTTTCTGTTTTTGGGCTGGGAAGGACTACCTTTCATTAAGCTAACTAATCAGTTTCTTTACAATTTCACGGGCTTGCATTAATTCCTCCTGCTACTCGATCAGATCCTTTTTCTAAGCTAGACAGACAAGCCTCTGTGGTCACCGTTCTGGCTTCTATTGCATATGACTTAAAGTATATACAAGATGTAAAGCCAGTAGCCACGGCCACTATCACAGCCGCCTGGCCCATGCAGGTTCACATTAGATTTGGACAGATGGTAATGAAACAACGGAGCCATGAACTGGTGGGCCATCATCTTTAACCCTAGTTTGCACCCGGTGGGCAAGTAAAAACACACACTGGGCTCCAAAACCCACTCACATTTAGTGCTCACAAAGCTACTGATTTATCCGAGTTTCCTAGAATCAAAGGTTTCTAGCTCACCAGCCTTATTCACCTCTGTTTCCCATCTCCTTCTCTCTGCACAAACTCTGCACAAACTGGCTTCTCCCTCAGCACTCCACCATCTTGGCTGCTTCTCCTGGCCTCCTCCACGTGGCCTTTCTCTGCTCTGCTCTCTAATGCTAATCTCAGGAACTGAGAGAGCAAGCTCCTGGTCTGCTCCCACTTTATAGTGCAGAGTACGTGTTGAATATATTGACTATGAAAAATCATCATTGTTTATTGTTTGATATTTTATTTGCTTATCTCTTCCTTTCTATGATATATGCTGTAACAATGAATTGTTTTTTACTTTCTTCCCGATGGACCACAAAAAATTCCTCAAATGTCATTGTAAAGCCAGGAGCCACGGCCAGGGCCACCATCACAGCAGCCTGGCCCATGCAGGTTCGCATTGGATTCGGACAGTTGGTAAAGAAACAAAGGAGCCACAAACTGGTGGGCCATTTTCTTTAATCTAGCTTGCACCCGGCAGGCAAGTAAAAATACACACTGGGCTCCAAAACCCAGTCACATTCAGTGCTCACAAAGCCACTGACTTATCCGAGTTTCCTAGAATCAAAGGTTTCTAGCTCACCAGACTTATTCTCCTCAGTTCCCCATCTGCATCTCACTCAGCACTCCACCATCTTGGCTGCTTTTCCTGGCCTTCTCCACGTGGCCTCCTTTCGCTGCTGGCTCTACTCTCTCTGCTCTCTCATGCTAACCTCAGGAACCAAGAGCCCAAACTCTCATTCCGTCCCCATTTTATAGTGTAGAAATCCAAACCCTTAATCCAATATACAAAACAGGGAAGTCTCTAATACAAAGTCACCCTCTGAGGCATGATAGGATTGTACCGCCCTACATCAAAAAGGGTAGGAAAGGCTTAATCCCAAAACCAAGCCCCAGGCTAAAGGATTCTGCCTGCCTTTAGCCCACCCCAACACACATTAATATCACCTGGGCGACGGCCTCCTCCTGTTATCTTTAACAAAGTGAGCATAATACATTTTATCTGCCCAACAGTCATGACAGGTCATTTAAAGTTCTAAAGATTGGCCCTGGCCGGTTGGCTCAGTGGTAGAGCATCGGCCTGGCATGCGGGGGACCCGGTTCGATTCCCGGCCAGGGCACATAGGAGAAGCGCCCATTTGCTTCTCCACACCCCCCTCCTTCCTCTCTGTCTCTCTCTTCCCCTTCCGCAGCCAAGGCTCCATTGGAGCAAAGATGGCCCGGGCGCTGGGAATGGCTCCTTGGCCTCTGCCCCAGGTGCTAGAGTGGCTCTGGTTGCGGCAGAGCGACGCCCCGGAGGGCGTGCCCGGTGTATCCCGGTCGGGCGCATGCGGGAGTCTGTCTGACTGTCTCCTGGTTTCCAGCTTCAGAAAAATACAAAAAAAAAAAAAAAAAAAAAGTTCTAAAGATTAGCAAAAAATAATCATTGTTATTGGTTCTATTGATGCAATTCTAGCCAAAAGCTGAGATTCTTGACATGTTAGTTAGCTAAAGCAGCCTTATCTTGGGTAAAGAGGAGATTTACTTTAGGATTTGTATACACTGAAGATAGCCTAAGGCCAGAAGAAATCTGCCTTGATTTAATTCCACCTTGACTCTTTTTTTTTTTATAATACTATTTATAATTGTAAAGCCAGAAGCCACGGCCACCATCACAGCAGCCCGGCCCATGCAGGTTCGCATTGGATTCGGACAGTCGGTAAAGAAACAATGGAACCAAAAGCTGGTGGGCCATCATTTTTAATCCTAGCTTGCACCCAGCGGGCAAGTAAAAACACACACTGGGCTCCAAAACCCACTCACATTCAGTGCTCACAAAGCTACTGACTTATCCGAGTTTCCTAAAATCAAAGGTTTCTAGCTCACCAGACTTATTCACCTCTGTTCCCCATCTCCTTCCTTCTCCCTGCACAAACTCTGCACAAACTGGTTTCTCACTCAACACTCCACTATCTTGGCTGCTTCTCCTGGCCTATTCCACATGGCCTTTCTCTGCTCTCTGCTCTCCTCTCTAATGCTAATTTCAGGAACTAAGAGCGCAAGCTCCCATTCTGCCCCCATTTTATAGTGTAGAAATCAAAACCTTTAATCCAATATACAAAATGGGGAAGTCTCTAATACAAAGTCACCCATCAGAGACATGATGGGATTGTACCACCCCACATCAAAAAGAGTGGGAAAGGCTTAATCCCAAAACCAAGCCCCAGGCTACAAGGATTCTGCCTGCCCACAGCCCGCCCCCAACACACATTAATATCACCTGGGTGACGGCCTCCTCGTGGGCAGCACCATCTTTAACAAAGTGAGCATAATATATTTTATCTGCCCAACAATAATATTTCAATTCTTTTTTTTTTTTTACAGAGACAGAGAGTGTCAGAGAGAGGGATAGATAGGGACAGACAGGAATGGAGAGAGATGAGAAGCATCAATCATCAGTTTTTCGTAGCGACACTTTAGTTGTTCATTGATTGCTTTCTCATATATGCCTTGACCGCGGGCCTTCAGCAGACCGAGTAACCCCTTGCTCAAGCCAGCGACCTTAGGTCCAAGCTGGTGAGCTTTGCTCAAGCCAGAATAGCCTGCGCTCAAGCTGGCGACCTCGGGGTCTCGAACCTGGGTCCTCCGCATCCCAGTCTGACGCTCTATCCACTGCACCACCGCCTGGTCAGGCTGAACCTTGCCTCTTAACTAGATATTTGACCTTGACAGAATTATTTTACTCTTGGTCTCAGTTTTCTCATCTATGAAATGGAGGTCATTATATTATACTATCAATCTTATAGGATTGTGATAAGGTCAAATAAATTAATAAAATCAAAGCTCATAGATTAATATCAGTTATAATAAATAATAAGTACTATGTTTTTTTCTTCTCCATCTCCCCTTGCCTCCTTCTTATTGTTCTAATATTTTTATTACCATCCAAGTTAGGAAATAACTGCATTTTTTTCCCCATGTAAAAACCAGTATTTCTATTTTTGGGTATTATAAAATATTGTATTTGCTGCTTCACAGTAAAAAATATATATATATATTTCCACGTACTCTGTAGATAGAACCCGGCTGGACACTTTTTCAGTCATATGCCAATACAACAAGTAAGTCTACATGTGAGAAGAGTAATACAGAAGATACGACCTAGAAGAGAATACCAAAGTTGTTTATAAATCAAAAAATTATATAAATGTAAGGTAATTTTTCAATGAGGTAATGGTAGCCTTAAAAAGGAATTTAACTATAAAATGTTTAATTCATAAAAAGTAAATTTTTAAAATTTAATTTGATATTTATGTTACTTTCCTGTTTAATAAAGTTAATTTGAAATTATGCAATTACCTTTCATTGAAGTGTTCACTGAGATAGTTATATACACACATGTGGTTGTAAGAAATTGTTGGTCAAATAAGTTTGTAAATATGATATATATGTTTGCTTCCTTATAGTTTGTATTGGGTGCGGGGGACAGGCTGTAAGCAGATAGGGTTGTTATAGCCTAAGGCTTAGTTTTAAGACTAAGCTTTTCCCCATGTCCTTGACTGTTGCATGATGTGGGATGGTGCAGTCTCATGAGGAATCCCATTATGCCTCAGATAAGTAACTTTGTATTAGAGCAGCGGTTCTCAACCTGTGGGTCGCGACCCTGGCGGAATCGTCTAAAGCCATCGGAAAATACATAATGCATATCATGTATTTACATTCCGAATCATAACTGTAGCAAAATTACAGTTATGAAGTAGCCACCAAAATTATTTTTTGGTTTGGGGTCATTGCGACATGAGGAACTGTATTGCAGGGTCACGGCATTAGAAAGGTTGAGAACCACTGTATTAGAGACCTCCTTGTTTGTATATTGGATTAAAGGTTTTGATTTTTACACTATAAAATGGGGCAGAGGAGCCCATGCAGGAGGAGAGCAGAGAAAGGTCACATGGAAGAGAGGAGAGGCAGCCAAGATGGCAGAGTGCTGAAGGAGAAGCCAGTTTGTGCAGTTTGTGCAGTTTGTGCAGAGAGAAGGAGATGTGGAACAGAGGTGAATAAGGCTGGTGAGATAGAAACTTTTGATTCTAAGGAACTTGGATAAGTCAGTAGCTTTGGGAGCCCTGAATGGAAAGGGAAGTGTTTTCCCACTGTGTGTATTTCTTGCCCGCCGGGTGCAAGCTAGGATTAAAGGTAATGGCCCACTAGTTCTTGGCTATGTTGTTTCATTACCGTCTATCCAAATCAAATTCGAACCTGCATGGGCCAGGCGGCTGTGATGGTGGCCGTGGCTACTGGCTTTACAGAAATAATACAGAGAGATCCCTTACACACTTTGTTCTGTTTCTCCCAATGATAACTTTTTAAAAAACCATTATATTATATCACAGCCAAGATATTGACATTGACTCAGTCCAGCAGTCTTAGTCAGGTTCCCAGTGTCACTTGTCCTCATCTGTGAGTGTATGTATATGTGAGTGCACTGGTGGAATTCTTCGCAGCTTTCTCACCTGTGTTCCTTCTTGTATTCACAGTGACAATCAAGATCCTGAACAGTTTCAACACCACATATTCTTACAGTCTTTTCTGTACTTACTTTTTAAACTAAAAATAAGTTAATAATAATTTTTAAAAATGAATGAATAAGCCAACTAAACTTTTGAGTCAAGTACCCCAAATGCTGGATTACAAGGGGCCAGATTGACGTATTTGCAAATGGGCATGTGCTTCTCGTGGAAATTTCCCTGAATAACACTCAGGAACAGACACATTTGATTCTTTACTTTCGTGAATGTACATTTTTACTTCTTTGTCTAAAACAGAGTTGAGATTACAAGAACTTATTCATTTATTTACTCCACACTCAATTGTCCTTTACTTGAACTACAGGGATTTACTCAATATTTTTAAAATCAAACCAGTGAGTTTGCTAACTGGCTTAATCATCCCAAACTCTTATTTTACTTTTTATACACAGCATTTTATCCATGTTTATCAAAAAATGACATTAAAGTCCATTTAAGAAAAATATTAAAATACAAATTCATACTGTATTTGATTTGTATTTTAAATAGAAAAAAAGATGTTAAATGTATTTTTAACATAAAATATTAAAAAGATGTTATAACTAGATGATCAATATCCTTTAAGAGTAAAACTATAGTCAGAAATACCAACAGGCCAATAAATACATGGATCAGGTGTGAGAAATTATAGGATGCTTGAAATTTATGGCAGCAATAAGGAAATACAGGAAGATGAACGCAGACGGTGTGGTGTGAGCCCTAGAAATGATTTCAGGGGAGACACTAAGCATTCAGGAACTCCTTTGCAGAATGCCTGCCTCCCGTGTCCCTTCCCGGTCATCAGTTCTGTCAGCGGAGGCAATCTCTTGAGGTTTTTTCACCAGAAAATGGAAATAAGTCCATTAAATATTGATCACAATTTTATATTTATTTCATATCAAAATCTATATGTAATTGCTTCATTATTGTATTCAGTTTCTTTCTGATTGTTCGGTTCAAAAAAGCAACACAAAAGAAATTTCTTCTACCGCCATCATAAAAAATATTAATACTGACTCGTGTAAAATTACAGAGATAACACTCGGTGCCATATTGTGAGGGACAGAGGATGAGGTTGAGCTCTCACCGGAACATGACTGTTGGGAAGGGAACAGTCACCGCGATGAAATCCGGGAAGCAGAGTAACTGGCAGGGAAGCCGGCACGGGGCCTCGTCAGGGCTCCTGGCCGCCACAGAGCAAGCAAAGCGCTCAAGCTCTCAGAGTCTCCACGTCTCCATTTGTAAAATGGCATTGATAATAATAATCATATCTACAGTAAGAGTTGTGCGGGTTCAATTAGTTGATACATGTTTGGTAATTAAAAGATCCGCAAGTATATATTACTCACTCAACAAATGAACTGTGACTAAACAAGGCATGTTTTTAAAAGTATTCCCAGATTTTATCCTGAGTCTCTTTTTATTTATTTTAAAAGTATTTTTAATGGGGTGACATTGGTCCATAGGAACACATAGGTTTCAGGTAAACATCTCAGTAAGTCTTTGAGCGGTTCATTGCATTGTATGCCCATTACCACTGAGTTTCTTAATTATGCAACATCATACTGCAAAAATGGTGTTTAATATTGTTCAGAGAGCAGTCTCAGAGATCTTGCAGTAATACCCTGAAAGAATCACGGAGCATTAACTGATTTTGTTGTTAGAATGACTATTTTATGATCAGAATAGACAATGAGCAACACAAGTCTATCTACCATAGAATTACACTGAAACTCCCCCCAAAGTTTGCTAACTCTCCCTTGTGTGTTGAGAGGGAGCAACCTCCAGAGATACAATAGTGCTGCGAAGTTTTACAAGTGAGCAGCGAGTGCGGTGTGCACACTGAGGTTGGATGGCTATGTAGGCTGGCAGCCTTGGTGCAGTATTTCATTTCTCTTACTTTTATTCCCCTTGCCATTTCTCTGCTAGACATTTCCCAGCACCTTGCTAACTGTTATTGCTTATTTATCATATACCATATTTAAGACTAAGCATGGCATTGTATTGATCAACCCATTATGTCTTTCTAGTCTGTCCATCTACTCTGTTCTGATGGTTTTACACACTGGCTTTTTTGAATGATGATGAAATCTGATTCAGAGTCTCTTGGTGTATATACGACTTCTTGAGAATATATCAGGCACGTCAGTAAACTGCTTTGCTCAGTAAATTCTCTCTGAGCAAACAACAGTAGGTTTTCCTTTACCACAATACAGACTAGAACACTTCCCTAGACAGTGTGAGAGGAATTGGCAAGAAATGTCACCTTCTAGAACTTTCTGTTGATAACACTCCCCCCCTCGGCCAAGTCATCCTCAGAGGCGGCTCAAGTCCAGGCCCCTCCCAGACACCAGACAGGGACCAGGGAACGCTCTCCCTCTAGACACTCGAGACACTCGTTCCTCGCCAATCCGGGTCACCTTCCTGATGGCCCGCGGCACCGGGTTAATCACTACTTATAAGTGATTAATCACTATTTATTCTCCTTTGCAAGTTATCCTTTCTCTGTCTGCATTTTCTATGTTTTTATGGTTTTATTCTAGAGCAGGGGTCCCCAAACTTTTTACACAGGGGGCCAGTTCACTGTCCCTCAGACCGTTGGAGGGCCGGACTATAAAAAAAACAACTATGAACAAATCCCTATGCACACTGCACATATCTTATTTTAAAGTAAAAAAACAAAATAGGAACAAATACAATATTTAAAATAAAGAACAAGTAAATTTAAATCAACAAACTGACCAGTATTTCAATGGGAACTATGGGCCTGCTTTTGGCTAATAAGATAGTCAATGTGCTCCTCTCACTGACCAACCAATGAAAGAGGTGCCCCTTCCAGAAGTGCGGTGGGGGCCGGATAAATGGCCTCAGGGGGCCGCATGTGGCCCACGGGCTGTAGTTTGGGGACCCTTGTTCTAGAGTCTCTTCAAGTCCTAATATTTATGGTCTAATGGGATGATCTCATCTTTAATAGCTCCTATTATAATCTTCATGGTAAATGACTCCAAAATCAAAACCATTAAGCTAGTCCTCTCTAAAACTGGCCTTATTTATTTTTACAATTTTTTAAATTTAGAAATCAAATTTAATGGGGTGATATTAATCAATAAGAGTATATAGAATTCAGGTAAACATTTTTATAGCGTTTGAACTGTTGATTGTGTTGTGTGCCCATCACCCAAAGTCAAATCATTTTTGTCACAGTATATTTGTCACTCTCTACTCCCCTCTCCCCAGCCTCCCTCTCCCTGGTAACCACTCCATTCTTATCTATGTCTATGAGATATTATTTTTATATCTCATCTGGATCTGAAACAATATAGTTTTTAGCTTTTTCTGATTTATTTATTTCACTTAGTATAATGTTCTCAATGTCCATCCAATTTGAAAAATATTTTTAATACCCACTTTTTATGCAAATATAGTTTTATCAAAATAGTAATGTTTATTTTTCTTATAACTATGAATGACTCTGAGAAGATTTAATTCATTTGATTCCTAGTTTATGAAACTTAGAATTAAAATGTGCTCAAAATTTACAAATGTTAAAATAATATTTTGTTGTTGTTTTAAGAATTTGAGGAAGTGTTTTATTTTGTTTGGACTTAAAATAGTTAATAATTTTTCAAAATGTAACTTTGTAATAAAAGAATATCCCAATATATAAACAGATGAATCACTTATGGAATCTGCTTCAATATACATTATGAATGTCTTTTGTTTTTTGTGAGAGAGACAGAAAGAGAGAGAAAGGAAGACAGATAAGAAACATCAGCTCACACTTGCAGCACTTCAGTTGTTCACTGATTGCTTCTTATATGTGCCTTGACCCAGGGGACTCAAGCTAAGCCAGTGACCCCTTGCTCAAGCCAAGGATCTTGGGATCATGTTGCTGATCACATGCTCAAGCCAGCGACCCTGTGGTCAAACCAGATTAGCCTGCCCTCAAGCCTGCATCTCGGGGTGTTTTTTGTTTGTTTTTGTTTTTTGGGTTTTTTTCTAGCAGAAACAGAGAGAGTCAGAGAGAGGGACAGATAGGGACAGATAGACATGAAGGGAGAGAGATAAGAAACATCAACTCTTCATTGTGGCACTTTAGTTGTTCATTGGTTGCTTTCTCATATGTGCCTTGCAGGGGAAGCTACAGCAGACTGTGTGACCCCTTGCTCGAGCCAGTGACCTTGGGCTCAAGCTGGTGAGCCTTGCTCAAACCAGATGAGCCCACGCTCAAGATGGCCACCTCGGGGTCTTGAACCTAGTCCTCGGCATCCCAGCCCAACGCTCTATCCACTGAGCCACCTGGTCAGGCCATCTCGGGGTTTTGAACCTAGGTCTTCAAAAGCGTCCCAGGTCGACGCTCATTCCATTGTGCCACCACCCGTCAGGCATGAATACCTTTTTTTTAAAAGGCAGAAAGTGCTGGAATTTTCTAAATGAAGAAATGTACAGTTTAGTGAATTTAAAAGTATTACTATAGTGGGGATGAAGAGATTTGTAATCCCCTCTGCCTTCCGCCCCTCCTCCCCAGCACCATCTTTTTAGGACTCAGCATTAAACATTTTCCCATATAGGAAGACTCAGAGCATCCACCTTTCTGAACAATAGAATTTCCGTGTCGCATAGTGAGCTTGTAAGGCAAGCATGAGTTCTGTTTTCCAAACAGAAGATTTTTTACTCCTTTGTGAACTATGGCTGTGAGTGCACTGAGATTCGACCTAAACCACAAGGACAGATTTTTCAGTGTGCCCAAGCCAGCTTGATTGCTCTGGGATACCTTCCTGGCCCTCCTGTCCTTCCGTGGCCCCAGACGCCAGTGTCGGGCTACATTCATCACGAGTGTGTGGAACTGCTCCCTTCTTGAAGCTCCTCAGAGATCTCGGAAAGCCCTTCCTCCTGGTAACCTTTACCTCTACTCGTACTTTTCCATTTTCCATCTTGTGCAAACATAAGTGCGTTTCTGTTCCTGAGGACCCAGGCTGGATTCATTCTGAAGCTGGTCGGTGCTTCAGAACGTTAAAATAATTAAAAAGCTGCAGAGATGTGGCCAAATGTGGTTATCATCCCTGTCATTGAAAGCAGGACTTCTCACTGCTGAGATCCTGTGACTATTGCAGGAATAGCTGCCTGAATTGAGGTCACTGCTGTCCAGACTGTTAACTTGGGCTCAGGACTCCTGTCGCAGGCATCACCACCAGCATCCTGAGCCGTGGACGTTATATAATGACTTGCCTAGCTACCTTTCTCCTTACCGTGGAGACCTCGGGTCGGTGTGTTGACTACACTCACCTGTTTGGCCATGTCGTTGGATCCTATGGACTAGGATACTTGCGAAAGTTTTTCAACTTGAAGCAGTCACTTGGGTGTAGGTATTTGAACTGATGCAACTTCCCCAGTGTCCACATGACCTGATACCGATCTAGTTAACTGGTTGTTCTTGTCTTGCCGTGTGGCTTCTTCACCTCTCAGGCCAGGTCCCCTATGTCACAAGTGCATTGGGTCATTCTCCTATCTATGTTTCTGCTTCCTGTGTCGATAGCTCCTCTTTAATTTCCTCATCTACTGAAAACCTCGCTCTCTAGAGACTGTTTAGTTCCACCTCCAGAACCTTTTGTTTCGCTAAAATCTTTCTTCTGCAAACAGAATTTTCTTCTGTCCTATTATAGAGGCTCCCTTTCCCTTCCTGTGCTGGCTGCTTCTCCATTGTCCTGTTTGTCCTCAGATCTGTCCTTCATGGCTCTCTGGAGCCGCCAGGTTTACCTGGGCATCAGTCCTGAGGCAACTTATTAACTTCACGTGAGGCAGTTAGGATCTGTTATTTGAGATAAACCTGCTGCCTGCATTTGATTTTACTGAAATTGGGTTTACCTTAAACAAGTTAGTCGCTATGCACATGGTCATAATTAGTAAATGCATCAAAATCAAGTTACACTCAAGTTTATAGTGGATAAAAACTGACTGTAAATAACAGAAAAAAATAGGAGGGTAGGTAGTTTCTTTTGTGCTTTGGGGTAGATACATGTGACCACAGAAGATAATATGAAGGAACAGAAAAATGAGAAGAAAAAGAAATAAAACTGTTAACCCAGCACACTAATGCAAGTTCACTTCCGTGACTGGCAGGTCAGGGGAGCATTGAGAGAGCTCACTGAGTTGAATTTGTGTTTAATACTCCAGCACGCTGAGTAATGCTTTGGCTTGGCGTTAGAGAGTCAGAATGAAATAAAGAAAATGGACTTCAGGGACCCTGAGCAAGGTAAAGACTGCTCTGAATTTGTGGAAATGGATGGAGAGATTTATAACTCTTGGAATACCCAAGTGAAACATGGCTGCACGTAGCAAAGGCAGGGCTTTCTGCTGTGTATGGGCAACATTCCTGTGTAGGTACACCGCGCCTCTCCCGTCAGCTTGAAGTTTCCTACCCTTCATAAGGGAGTGTCTGAATTTGAATAAGGAGGACTTCTGATGGTGTTTATAGTGGCTCATTGCTGACAAAGGACTTGAATCAGAAGCGTAGCCATGTTTGTGAACTGGGAGATAAGAAGATGTCAACGGTTAAATTACTGCCGGCAAGGTGCATGTGAGGGAGCACGCTCTCAGTCCAGTGTGCACCTGGGAAACATCCCGCATTTTAAAAATGTGACAGAGTACTCTTGATCCCAAATTTTAAAAACAAGCTTAAAGACAACCAATTAATTTTTTCACTGCTTGGTCAGTTGTAGCATTTATAATACCAACAGGCCTTACAAGTATAGCACACGACTTCAGGTCACATTTTATATTAAAAAAATATTTGTTGACTAAGCTTATTGTTTGCTTCCTGGCCTGGTTAATGGTGCCATTGTCGAGGTCACCCTTGGATGACTGATATAACAAATGCAATTAATACATATGTCTTTTAATTAAAAATTCTGTGTATATAGTTTATTTATTCAGGGACTTAGTTAATACATAAAGTACATTCCGGAATTCACAATTACCACTTATGACTCATTATTGGCAATGAGTAGCAGCAATACAGTGAAGTTATAAACATCTATATTTCCTTCACTACCATGCTGTGTGCACTTTTCTCTAAAAACGTATTCTCCAATTTAACAGGGAATATTTCATTGCTAATTAGATTTAGAAAACAGTCTGGAAGCTAATAGGAATAAAAGAATTTAAGAAAAGGGTAAAATCTGTCTGAAAGTATTCATAAAAACTTTATTATAACCATATAAGAAATATTTTTAATTTATTTTTATATTGTGCTTGTAGAAACAGTGGTTTAAATCATACACACGTGCATACAATAATAACTGGTGAAAAAAAGTGTAGAATAGATTCTTTAACCATGTGCAGAGTGTCCTCATATTCTTGTATACTGTAGAGAATTTATACTTGTTATCACATAATTTAAAGATGTTTATCATAATATTTGGTGTTCAAATGTCACTTTAAGTGATGCTGTACTTTGACAGTAGATGGTGCTGTTGTCATTTTCTAACAATGTGTTGTGTCAGTGGGTAGTATCCACTTGCTCACATAGCCTTTCATTTAAGAGAGAATGACCAACTGTCTAAGAATCAATGTTGACAGTCATCATTAATTTGAATAGACATCAAAGTTTCATTCTTTTGTCATTCTCTGTTTTAAAAGCACAGCATTTCCATCACATTTTTGCTATTAACTAACCTAAAATTCCCTTATGTGTAATGATGTTTTAAATTTTAAATGATTTTGGTGCTTTTGCTGGCATAATAGAACAACATCTTACAGAAAGGATGCTAAGGACAAATCTCTTTCGTGGTAAGGATAATAATAGTCCTTTATTCCTCCTTGATAGTTATTATCCCTTTCGATTTTATTTCAGCAGCATTTTAATAGCGTTACATTATACATGGCAGTAATCATAAAAGTTAGAGAAAACTCAATTTTTATTAGGAAGATTATCTGTTTTTACCTTTTCTTACAAATTGCTGAAATTACCTCCGATCCACTCTTTTGTCAATCTGAAATCCATTTACTGCTACTTTTTTTCCCCCCCAGAGACAGAGAGAGTCAGAGAGAGGGTTAGACAGGGACAGACAGACAGGAACGGAGAGATGAGAAGCATCAATCATTAGTTTTTTTTTTGTTTGTTTGTTTGTTTTTTCCATTTTTCTGAAGCTGGAAACAGGGAGAGACAGTCAGACAGACTCCCGCATGCGCCCGACCGGGATCCACCCGGCACGCCCACCAGGGGGCGACGCTCTGCCCACCAGGGGGCGATGCTCTGCCCATCCTGGGCGTCGCCATGTTGCGACCAGAGCCACTCTAGCGCCTGGGGCAGAGGCCACAGAGCCATCCCCAGCGCCCGGGCCATCTTTTGCTCCAATGGAGCCTTGGCTGCGGGAGGGGAAGAGAGAGACAGAGAGGAAAGCGCGGCGGAGGGGTGGAGAAGCAAATGGGCGCTTCTCCTGTGTGCCCTGGCCGGGAATCGAACCCGGGTCCTCCGCACGCTAGGCCGACGCTCTACCGCTGAGCCAACCGGCCAGGGCCAATCATTAGTTTTTTGTTGTGCATTGCAACACCTTAGTTGTTCATTGATTGCTTTCTCATATATGCCTTGACCGTGGGCCTTCAGCAGACTGAGTAACCCCTTGCTCAAGCCAGTGACCTTGGGTCCAAGCTGGTGAGCTTTTTGCTCAAACCAGATGAGCCCGCGCTCAAGCTGGTGACCTCAGGGTCTCGAACCTGGGTCCTCCGCATCCCAGTCCAACGCTCTATCCACTGCGCCACCACCTGGTCAGGCTACTGCTACTTTTTATCCTAAACAAATAAAACAACAATAGCAATAACCATAACAACAAGTAGTCCCCTACTTCTCCCTGCAATGGTTGTCTTGTGTCTATTGTCCGGTTTTATACCCAGTCTGCCATTAGTCCTAATGAGTGGATTGGCATATTGAAAAGGCAGACATTATTGACAGGCACAAATGGATTTCTAAACATTTCTCTAAAAGTCCTCATGAATGTTCCTTTCACAGGAGCAGTTAAGCATGCCAATTTCTTCTTGCAAGGTTTTGGTTCGCTCCAATCAAAAAGATAGGATTGCTATCCTTTACTTTCATCATGGGTCTCTAGTTTGCCTTCCTAGGATTTTCACGGTCAGTTGATGGTGTGAAATAATGTATTGATAAAATAATTATTTGGAGACAATTCCACCGAGACGATCTGTTTTTGTTTTATCTCCTGCTGTGTTTCCCTCCAACTCGGAAAATTGATGGATGACGATTATATTTGGGCCTGTTTATATATGTGTGATTTTCTTCTACATACTTGGGATGTCTTTCATCTGCTACAAAGACATTTTATTTCAAGTAATTTGAGTATAAAGAAGGTGCCCTGTGATCCCCTTACTCGTTATATCTCTGATTCTCCTGTTCATTTTCTCATCCATGATACCTAAGAAAAAAACCCAATTTTTATATATCGGATTTGACAATCTCATATTTAAACAGAAATGGTATATACAAAGATGCCACATATTCTAGAAATATCCAAGGAGATAGGAGACTGCATTTTGTCTAGAATCTAGATGACTAGCATTATTCAATCCTACTATCCCAACGATATGGCCAAATCAGGTCCAAATTACTGTTATTCTTTATATTTAGGATGAAAATTAGATGCTAAATAGCCTAATGCCGGTGTTGACTGCTTCAGCCTTATTAATAAGTGGAGCTATTTGAGACAAAATCATCCCTAATTTCTACTTCAATTTAGTTCACTCAGGTTCAAGGCTTTGACCTCTTTGTCATCATCAGAATCCATGAAGATATGGCTTTTCTCTCTTCAGATGAGTTAGGTGCTACGTTACATGTAAAGCAGGAAAAGTCTTTATGTGCCCCTTCGAGTCAAGGAATGTTCTTATTTCTCTTTGTGTCCAATGACGAATATGATGACTGATACAGGGTATGTGTTGCTCAGCAAATATTTATTAAATCTTTTAACAGGGCCCTGGCCGGTTGGCTCAGCGGTAGAGCGTCGGCCTGGCGTGCGGGGGACCCGGGTTCGATTCCCAGCCAGGGCACATAGGAGAAGCGCCCATTTGCTTCTCCACCCCCACCCCCCTCCTTCCTCTCTGTCTCTCTCTTCCCCTCCCGCAACCAAGGCTCCATTGGAGCAAAGATGGCCCAGGCACTGGGGATGGCTCCTTGGCCTCTGCCCCAGGCGCTAGAGTGGCTCTGGTTGCGGCAGAGCGACGCCCCGGAGGGGCAGAGCATCGCCCCCTGGTGGGCAGAGCATCGCCCCTGGTGGGCGTGCCCGGTGGATCCCGGTCGGGCGCATGCGGGAGTCTGTCTGACTGTCTCTCCCGGTTTCCAGCTTCAGAAAAATACAAAAAAAAAAAAAAAATCTTTTAACAGGACATCTGGCTCTCTGATACACCTGGCAGTTTACTCTTCACAGTTCAGGGGCTGCCACAACAGCCTGTGCTCTCAGCAGTGTATTAATTCTATCTCTTACCCTCTCTGCAGACCAAGAAGTTCCTGAAAAAACAGTGTACTCTGATCTCCTTCATGTATGTGTCTTTCTTTGAAACATATCTCGAGATTTTTATTGTAAGGTGGCACTTATTTCTTAATGTGAGTCTTCATCATGACAATACAAAAGATTAGTTGGAAAGTATTGAAACCATATATGTGTATAGTGTTTGATTTTTCACAAGCTGTAAACCCACATGTACGCTCATATAACTAAACTTAGAAAATGTGATCTAGTATGTCCAGGCAATTTTAGTTACTTCCAAGACTTCTGTCAGGCATTTGAGGTTCAAACTCGGTTAGATTCAGGATTACACCTCTCTCCCTCTTTCTGCCTGAATTAGGTTTTAAGCTGTGAAGAGGCCACAGGCTCAGGAGGGTGGGTCTCCATCAGTTCTCTGCAGGCCTCTGCTGAGATGTGCAAGCTCTCTAGTCTTGGCACCTGCTAAACCTTTGTAGGTCTCTTTTGCTACTGAAGGAAAGAGCTCAAGCCTCTTGTCTTTGTGGTGTCCCTTCCTCATATCTGTGCGACATCCACTCCGTGTCTTTCTCCTCTCTCTGGTGACTTTTGCACTTTCCTCATGAGCACAGGGAAGGGACAACCTGTATCATATACTCCTTTGGGGTAATTGTTTGGACAGGTTGTCCAACTGTCCCCTGCAGCCATCTCTGCTCTCTTTACTGGCTTGTGCGAGGCTTCTGCTTCTAGAAGTTTCCAACGGACAGGCAGCCATTCTTCTTTCCCTCTGAGGCATCACCTTTCTTTAAAGGTCTTCTCTCTAGCTGCTCCTGCCCCATCGTCACCCCCGCAGTCTAAAGGAGAGCAAGCTCAGAACTTTCCACACAAGGGTGTCAGTCTCTCACTTTGCCTTCTTTCTTCCTCTGGAAGCTTTTATCTCCTCCACCTGGTAGGCAGAAAGCAAGCAAAACAAACACCTGTCTCAGAGGTCCTTACTCTAGACACTTTACACCAGGCTGGCTTCCTAAAGCTTAAGGAAGACTCTGCTGTAGGTTTTCCCTTCTCTCCATCGACATCCCTCTCTCCGACAGTGCTGGCATGCGGGTTACAGGTGTGTGCTGGGAGTGTGCGATGGGAAGGCGTGGGGGTTACAGGTGTGTGCTGGGAGTGTGCGATGGAAAGGCGTGGGGTTACAGGTGTGTGCTGGGAGTGTGCGATGGGAAGGCGTGGGGGTTACAGGTGTGTGCTGGGAGTGTGCGATGGGAAGGCGTGGGGGTTACAGGTGTGTGCTGGGAGTGTGCGATGGGAAGGCGTGGGGGTTACAGGTGTGTGCTGGGAGTGTGCGATGGGAAGGCGTGGGGGTTACAGGTGTGTGCTGGGAGTGTGCGATGGGAAGGCGTGGGGGTTACAGGTGTGTGCTGGGAGTGTGCGATGGGAAGGCGTGGGGGTTACAGGTGTGTGCTGGGAGTGTGTGATGGGAAGGTGTGGGGTTGCAGGTGTGTGCTGGGAGTGTGTGATGGGAAGGTGTGGTGTTACAGGTGTGTGCTGGGAGTGTGCGATGGGAAGGCGTGGGGGTTACAGGTGTGTGCTGGGAGTGTGCGATGGGAAGGCGTGGGGGTTACAGGTGTGTGCTGGGAGTGTGCGATGGGAAGGTGTGGGGGTTGCAGGTGTGTGCTGGGAGTGTGCGATGGGAAGGTGTAGGGTTACAGGTGTGTGCTGGGAGTGTGCGATGGGAAGGTGTAGGGTTACAGGTGTGTGCTGGGAGTGTGCGATGGGAAGGCGTGGGGGTTACAGGTGTGTGCTGGGAGTGTGCGATGGGAAGGCGTGGGGGTTACAGGTGTGTGCTGGGAGTGTGCGATGGGAAGGCGTGGGGGTTACAGGTGTGTGCTGGGAGTGTGCGATGGGAAGGCGTGGGGGTTACAGGTGTGTGCTGGGAGTGTGCGATGGGAAGGCGTGGGGGTTACAGGTGTGTGCTGGGAGTGTGCGATGGGAAGGCGTGGGGGTTACAGGTGTGTGCTGGGAGTGTGCGATGGGAAGGCGTGGGGGTTACAGGTGTGTGCTGGGAGTGTGTGATGGGAAGGTGTGGGGTTGCAGGTGTGTGCTGGGAGTGTGCGATGGGAAGGTGTGGTGTTACAGGTGTGTGCTGGGAGTGTGCGATGGGAAGGCGTGGGGGTTGCAGGTGTGTGCTGGGAGTGTGTGATGGGAAGGTGTGGTGTTACAGGTGTGTGCTGGGAGTGTGCGATGGGAAGGCGTGGGGGTTACAGGTGTGTGCTGGGAGTGTGCGATGGGAAGGTGTGGGGGTTGCAGGTGTGTGCTGGGAGTGTGCGATGGGAAGGTGTAGGGTTACAGGTGTGTGCTGGGAGTGTGCGATGGGAAGGTGTAGGGTTACAGGTGTGTGCTGGGAGTGTGTGATGGGAAGGCGTGGGGGTTGCAGGTGTGTGCTGGGAGTGTGCGATGGGGAGGCGTGGGGGTTACAGGTGTGTGCTGGGAGTGTGCGATGGGGAGGCGTGGGGGTTACAGGTGTGTGCTGGGAGTGTGCGATGGGAAGGAAACATCAACTTGTGTCTCAAGTACCACTCACGTGCTAACACATCATGGTAAACTCTACAAGGAAAGGACACTAGGAACATTAAGCATCTTTGAAACAACTCTATGAAGAATCATTTCCTTTTTACAGGTGAGAAATGAGACTCAAGAAGATCAGGATATCATAACAAATTATTGAGAGGCGTGACGGCAGTGTGAAGTCAGTGTTATCTGTTAATCTTCTCTCACTAGGATATTAGCACAAAATTTAGACACAAATGCCAGATGCATAGATTTCCTCATTCCAGTGTGGTTTTCTCCCGCCGTCACCTGCTTTAACAAACTGGGATGGTCCACAATCTTACTTTCACACTGGACCGTGTCAGAATGGCTATTTCTTGGTGTCAGCACTGATATAATAATTACAGACTCATCTTCGCTCTGTTAGTATAGGCCAGGGTTTCTCAACTTTGCCATTCCTGGCAGTTTAGACCGGAGCACATCTGGACACATTCAGGCAGTGTGGGCAGCTGTGGAGGGCTGTCCTGTGTATCGCAGCAGCATCCTCGCCCTTGCCCTGCCGACTGCCCTGAGCACTCCCTGAAGTCAGGACAGTCAAACACATCTCCAGACATCGCCAAGTCTCCCGTTGGTTCCCAGTTATTTAAGTAGTGTGGTAGAGGCTGTTGAAATGCATCTTGTATGTGTAGTCTTTTTTTTTTTTTTTTTTTGAGACTATTCATTGCTAGTTGTTTCTTTTACAGATACTTCCCAGTGCATTGTAAATAATAAGCATTTTGGAGGTGGAGTTAATGTCATTATCGCAATTTGTAGGCAATGTTACCTGGCCCCTTTAGGGTAGTAATTAAAGTAACAATGGCCATAGTTATTTACTGCAAAAAGCCTTTGTGATCAGGAAGTAAAAGATGGGGTGGATTACCCATCTTTATAACAGAAAGATGGGATTTTTTCTGTTATAATTTTTTTTAAATTTTTATTTATTCATTTTAGAGAAGAGAGAGAGAAAGAAAGGGGGGAGGAGCAGGAAGCATCAACTCCCATATATGCCTTGACTGGGCAGGCCCAGGGTTTTGAACCGGCAACCTCAGCATTCCAGGTCGACGCTTTATCCACTGTGTCACCACAGGTCAGGCTGTTATAATTTTTTAAATTTGAATTATTTATTTAGATTTACAGCTTCTTGGAACAAGGACCCATGTGCCATTTCTTTCTGAATTTCTATTTTCCTCCTAGCACTAAGCATTATATGTAGAAGAAATTGATAAATATATATTGTATTGAATATTACATTTTTGACCCTTCTTTCTTCTGAAGACTAAAAAAAGTCACATATAGAGTTTTTGATAGTCTGAAATTTGCATGTGAATACAGTGAAAAAAAGGAAAAAGGGAAGGCTAGAATGCCAATATGAGTCTGTATTTAGAGAAGCTAGTATACAATAATTAAACCTAAATTGAACCTGACCAGGTGGTAGCGCAGTGGATAGAGCGTCAGACTGGGACATGGAGGACCCAAGTTCAAAACTCCGAGGTTGCCAGCTTGAGTGTGGGCTCATCCAGCTTGAGGAGAGAGGCTTACTAGCTTGAGCCCATGTTCGCTGGCTTGAAGCCCAAGGTCGCTAGCTTGAGCCCAAAGTTGCTGTCTTGAACAAGGGTTTACTTGCTCTGCTCTAGCACCCCCCCCCATCAAAGCACATATGAGAAAGCAATCACTAAACAACTAAGGAGCTGCAACGAAGAATTGATACTTCTCATCTCTCTCCTTTCCAGTCTGTCCTTATCTGTCCCTCTCTCTGACTCTCTGCCTCTGTCAAAAAACTACAACAAAAAAACAACCTGAATTGAATTTTAACTTATTAATCCCTTTATTTGAATGTACCATTTTTATTATTATTAATTTGGTATTTTTTAGTACAATACAGTATACTAAGGGGAAGCAATCAATGCATATCTATTGATCAAAAAATGGTTTAAAATGAAACAAAAACTAATTAGCATTTACCCTTAAAATAGTTTTTGGAAGACATTGATTAAATTTAATAACTATTAAATAAGTCAAGTAAAATGAAATCGTAGAGACTACTTCACAAGAGGAAATGTAGGAATTCATAAATCAAGGAACTCATTATAACTGGGAATTGTTATATGTGGAACATTTTCTCAAGTGTAAGAATCTAATCTCTGTAAAAGGTACAATCCATGAAGCACAAATTAATATGGTATTGGTATATAAGTAAACAAGTTACTAGGTTACAGAAATATAGTATTTCATAAATAAATGTTATTAAAATGAGAATTTAATATATAAAGTGATAGCATATTTAATGGGAAAAGAGAATTTTTTAAAAAGTTGTTATTATTGGCTATCTGTCTGGAAGAAATAAAGTTGGAATCTATTTTATCTCCTACATAAAAATAAACTCCAGATGAATTAACTATTTAAATATGGATAATAAAATAGAATAATATTGAGAAATTTTAAAATTTAGAAGTGTGTTTATAAGTTTTATCAAAGTATTATTAACCAAGAATGTAAACCCAGAAACATAAAAGGAAATATAACTATAATTTACTGTAAGAAAATTGAATTTTTTAAACAAAAATAAAGTATAAATAATGTCAATAATAAGATAATAAATGTAGAAAAATATTTGTAACCAAATTGACATGTTAAGGCCTAATAGCAATCATTTATGAACAACCTTCACAAACTGGCAAAAAACTGTAGAAAAGAGGAAATAGATAATAGACACTTTATAATATCAGAAATTGAAATGGCAATAAACATAAAAAGATGTTATAGTTCACTAGCAGTCAGGGAATAAAAATTAATATGATGCTGTATTGAATGTCAAGTTACCCCAGCAGAGTTCAAAATTAAAGATAAAGTTATACACGTATACATTGTAGATATAAATGTGACGTTTCTCAATTTCTTGGAAATATATAATCTGGCAACAACTATTGAAATTAAAAATAATATATACTTTGACCTTAATCTTCTGTCATGCTTCAGAATCTATGGAAATCAAAGCACTGTTTATTTTTTAAATGTTTATATATACATGGATTTTATTCTAATACTGCTAATGGTGGAAGGGTGAAAAATAGCATAATATATACATTAAAGAATAAAATGCAGACACTAAAAATGTGAACTTTATTTGGACAAATAAACCAGTATCCCTCCCCTTAGGGAGCAACCGAATATAAGGTAGGTAGGTAGTCAAGTTGTAGTCTCCTTGACCTACTTCTATTGTATAAACTAGTCACATATGTGGCCAGAGAGACTGCTCAGCATGTGGAGACTGATAAGACATGTAATCTGGCACTCTGCAATAACCAGAAGTGATCTTTACAGGACATGGTGGGATACAAATGAGCATGAAAAACATTTAGAAGGACATTATATTTTTAACATCAGTAACCTTGGCAGAAGTGAGTTGAGTGGAAGAAAGAATTAGGAGATAAGAAAGAATGAGGCAAACAGAAAAGAACTGAAAAAGAGTGCATTTAATAAACACAGATGATCACATATATTTATTTATATATGCATTCATTTATAATTATGTGTGTAATTAAAGGTATAATGTACAAATAGTTTTTAAAAAGAACCTACTAACAGTTTGGCTATTTTACTCTATTTAAATCCTTCATTGGCCTCAGCACACAAATTAAAAATAAATAAAAGAGGATATGTGGTAGACTGCAAGTGGCAAAAAGCCTTTGTAAATTGGAGGCTTAGCAAAAGGCTAAGTTCTCCCCTCCACCTCCATATTGGCTATGAAGCTGAGTATTTGCACCCCCCCATAGCCCCACTTCACTTGCTTGCTTAAGTTTCTGGAAGCAATTTACATGCCCTTCCTCTCACCCTTTGTTCAGATGTTAGTTGATTTCACTTATGCATGGTGGGGGGATTCCTGTTTATGCCTTAAGAGAGTTCCTGTTTTTGCCTCAGATGTGTGACTTTGTATCAAAGACTTCCTTATTTACATATAGCTATATAATAAAGCAAACTGGGGGCTATGGGCTCTTGGGTATTGCCATCAGCATTGAAGAGGCCTGCCGATCCATTTTCTTAATTCTGCACCCCGAATTTCTAGCCACGATGGTCCCTGACATTTATCTACTCTTGGCCTGGAAGTTCCTTTAAAAGTTTAAGTTCCCCTAAAATCCACTTTCTGTTGCCTCTTACTGCTGGCTACTTGTTGGGCTCAGTACTGTCATTCAGTGATCACTTACAGTATTAGATGTGGCTGACTCCTTAGCCTCAGGTGTCATTCTATCCAGACATTTTATTTACTTATTTTAATTTTTTTTTCTTCTTTTCCAGCACTTAGTAGGGGGTAGTCTCAGGGGTCCAGTGGGTGTGGCCCCTGTGCTCCCGCTTTGTGGTCTACCAGGCCACTGCCGCTGTTGCTGCCGGGGCTTTTGGGCTCAGGTGCTGCCAGCGCTAGCTCGCCTCCGCAACCACAGCCGGGATCAGGATCCCGCGTGCCCGCGCACCCGTCTGGACCGCTTCCGTGGCCGCCCAGCCTCCGCGGACTCTGAGCGCCGGTGTGTGCTGCGGACACTTTTGCTCCGTCCCAGCTTTCACCCCCGCGGGTAGGGCCGAGCACGCCCGCTCGGACCACCTCCGGGGCTGCCTCGGTGGGCTCAGACCTTAGCAGCCGCCGGGTAGGGACCGCAAGTGCCCGGCCGGATCCCTGCCGAGGGCGCCTCCAGCCCCGAACAGGACTGCTCACGACCCGGATCCCCGCAGCGGCCGGGGCGACTTCCGCCCTCGCTGACGGGCTCGCGCGCCTGCGCGTCCCCCCCTCCCCGACGCTCGCGCGCCTGCGCGTCCCCCCCCCCCCTCCCCGACGCTCGCGCGCCTGCGCGTCCCCCCCCCCCCTCCCCGACGCTCGCGCGCCTGCGCGTCCCCCCTCCCCGACGCTCGCGCGCCTGCGCCTGCGCGTCCCCCCTCCCCGACGCTCGCGCTGCCAACGGCCGGCCACTCAGCGAGCCGGACTGTGTGTGCCCGGACCTCCGCAGCGGCGGTTGCTATGGACGCAGTGGACCGGCGAGGGACGGCGACCCAGAGCGCCGGGATGGCTGCTCAGCAAGGGAGGCCCGCCTCGCCCCTGCGGGCTTTGGAAGAAGCACTGGGCATGCACTTGACAGCCGAGGAGGCCGCGGACGCGGTGGCCACCGACGGCACCTACTACCTGGAGCGTATCCTTCCCGTGTAGGCGCGGCCCCCAGCAGCGGGCCGCGGTCACTGGTGTTAGGGGGGAGCGCAGGGCGTCCCACTGGGGGGCGTCCCACTGGATGGCGTCCCGCTGGGGGTGCATTTTGAGCCTTGTGGCCGCGGAGCCAGCGGAGAAGCCGCTGGACCTCAAGGTGGCGGCGTTGCCATGGAAACCTGTTAACGCTACCGCTGAACTTTCCCACGGTCACTGCTATGCGCGAGTCTGTTGGAGGAAACGTTGGAAGACCTTCAGGATTCCATACTTAGTAAACTTTGAATAAAAGTTTTGTGTGAAACTGGCACTTCAAATTGATCCAACGTTCCTTTTGGCTTAGTGGTTTTCCGAAATAAGCCCCTCCCCCCGAGCTTTCAGAAGACTGTCAGTTCTGTCGGAACAGAATTAGTGGAAAAAGTCAGGAGCTGAAGCTTAGAATATCCAGCCCGTGTCCAGTGCTTAAATAATTTGTTTTGTGAGCATCAAGTTCCTGGATAGTTTAAATTCTGGCCATTTAATAATAATAGTTACCCTTCTTTTTTTTCTTTAGCAACTAAATGATATCCTGGTAAGCTGACAGGGGTCAGAGGTGTTGGGAAAAAAAACAGAAAATGAGCAATTATCATTGGCAATAGAAAGATTGAATAGCTATATGGGGATAAGTAAGTTCAGTATTGGGTAAAATTTTTGATCTTCCATCCTCTAGGCATAGAGAATAAACGTACTGGAGAGATGAGATGAATGTTCAGGAGAAAAAAAGATCTATTCATTTCTTTAAGCAGTAGGAAGGGGATGGTTGTCTGTTTTATTTTATTTTTGTGACAGAGAGAGAGAGACAGAGAGAGGGACAGACAGGGAGATGAGAAGCATCAATTTTTTGTCGCGGCACCTTCGTTGTTCATTGATTGCTTTCTCATATGTGATTTAACCAGGGGCTCTAGCAGAGTGAGTGACCACTTCCTCAAGCCAGCAACCTTGGGCTCAAGCCAGTGACCTTTAGGCTCAAGCCAGTGACCATGGGTCATATCTATGATCCCATGCTCAAGCTACTGAGCCCACATTCAAGCCAGCGACCTTGGGGACTTGAATCTGTGTCCTCTGTGTCCCAGTCAGATGCTCTAGCCCAGGGGTCAGGAACCAGATGTGGCTCTTTTGATAGCTGCATCTGGCTCGCAGACAAATCTTTAATAAAAAAATGTTAAAAATATAAAACATTCTCATGTATTACAATCCATTCATTTCCTACCGCTCATGTTCATGGTTGCAGGTGGCTGGAGCCACTGACAGCTGTCCTCCGGTATAACACCAGATTTTTATTGGATAATGCGTAACGTTACACAGGTTGTTGTATGGCTCTCACAGAATTACATTTTAAAATATGTGGCGTTCATGGCTTTCTCAGCCAAAAAGGTTCCCGACCCCTGTTGTAGCCACCACCTGGTCAGGCTATCTGTTTATTCTTAACAATATCAAGGAAATTCCAAAATCTACTTTATTTATTTATTTCCCACTAAAGTCACTGCAGTTCCAACTCAAGACTTCAGAGACCCAGCAATGGTTCGTTCTGGGAGATTAGGCGAACAGATTAACGTGTCTTGACTCGGGCTCAGTACAGATCCCCGCTCCAGGGCGCTTTGAAGAAAGTAATTGAAAAGATCAAAGAAAATATGTAGTATTTTATTCGAGGCAACCATGGTTTTCCAGGTATATATATAAGTTTGAATAGTTGAAAATCAATTTGAATGGAATATGTGGGTGCTTTTGTGTCTTGAGGTTTTATACTCTGTTTTTATAGCTCTTCCAAGGTTTTATTTTGTAATAGTCTTTTTTAATTAAAAAAATGAGTCAACATTTCTTTCAGAGCTACCTACATCAAGTCTAAAGTTACCCAGTGCCCTTGCTAGTGAATGCTAACCAGGCATCTTAATATTTTTGTTAATATTAAAATGATTTCTATAACATACAATTCAGTTGGTAAGATGAGAGAAACGCAACGAGGTGTCTTCGCAAATATATATATATTTTTTTACAAGGACAGAGAGAGTCAGAGAGAGGGATAGATAGGGACAGACAGATAGGAACGGAGAGAGATGAGAAGCATCAATCATCAGTTTCTCGTTGCGACACCTTAGTTGTTCATTGATTGCTTTCTCATATGTGCCTTGACCATGGGCCTTCAGCAGACTGAGTGACCCCTTGCTCAGCGACTTTAGGTCCGAGCTGGTGAGCTTTATTTTTTTGCTCAACCCAGATGAGCTTGTGCTCAAGCTGGCGACCTCGGGGTCTCAAACCTGGGTCTTCCGCATCCCAGTCCGACGCTCTATCCACTGTGCCACTACCTGGTCAGGCCATTTTTTATAAAATAAATGGCACAACTTTCAGCAATGAAAATCATGTTTACTTAATTGACAAGGAGAGTCACAAATGCCAACATACAGAATTTTGTACAAAATCTGTCTTACGAAGACTTCTCTTGATAATCACATTTGCAAATATAAGTAATTTCAACTTTTCTGAACTTTATGATCTAGTTTGTGAATTACTTAGGCTCTTCACTTTTCTTTCCTCTCTCTTTGCTTGACTGACTACTATTTTGGGTTTCAACCAAAGAATAGTCAGGGGATAACTCAGCTAAAGTTTAACCAGTCAATTTTCCTATACTCAATGCAACGTTCAGGTAACAGGTGTAGTCATAGGAGAGACTTTAACTCTTAGTTAAGATGAACTTTGAGAATTACATCTGAATGTCAATTATCCCTGTATCCCTGAGCTCTCTTAACATGCATAATTAAGAGTTAACTGTATAATGTTTGACATTGTTTCTTTTCTTTTTCTTTTTTTTTTTCATTTTTCCGAAGCTGGAAACGGGGAGGCAATCAGACAGACTCCTGCATGCGCCCGACCAGGATCCACCTGGCATGCCCACCAGGGGGCGATGTTCTGCCCCTCTGGGGCGTCGCTCTGTTGCATCCAGAGCCATTCCAGCGCCTGAGGCAGAGGCCACAGAGCTATCCCCAGCGCCCCGGGCCATCTTTGCTCCAATGGAGCCTCGGCTGCGGGAGGGGAAGAGAGAGACAGAGAGGAAGGAGAGGGGGAGGGGTGGAGAAGCAGATGGGCGCTTCTCCTGTGTGCCCCGGCCGGGAATCGAATCCGGGACTCCTGCACACCAGGCCGACGCTCTACCGCTGAGCCAACCAGCCAGGGCCCGACATTGTTTCTTAAAGCAATTATGATAGTTGCTGAAGTGAGACATTCTTGGGTTTAAAGTCTTTAGCAATCAAGTAATTTAGTTGAGCTATTGCAGTGGTTAAATATGTTTTAATATGCAAATGAATCAGAAATCGGATGTTCTCTACTTTGCATGCACACCTTATCATTTCTGATCTACTGCATTTGGTGTTGGACTTTTGGATATCCCTTATTTATGACTTAGCAGATGAACACTAGACAACAGGCTATCAATATTGAGCAAGGCTTTGAAAGATGACTGAAATTCTCCAGGAAATCACTTTTTTTCTTTTTAACAGAAAGAACATAAACAACACTAATATGGCTCAAGCTAGAAACATAAAAACATAGCCCGGATTCATGGTGAGGGGAATGGCTTCATTACTAAAGGCCCCACATTCTTTACAACAGTTTAGAGACTGTGTTCAGGAAAAACATTTCTTACCCTGACAACACTGCTCCCTTGTAACCTCCCAGCTGTAATAGTGCCACCTGTTTCTCTTCTGAAAAACTTCATACTATCATTGCTTTTGTGTTTTAAACTTCCAAAAGATGAGATATAAACACACGTGATGTGGTTCTTATCTTATTTAGCCATCATGAGAGCTTTACGAAATTTGGTCATGGAGTGCATAAATCATCTGGAAAACTCTTCCTAAGAAAGGTATTTGCAGCATTGTGGAATATGAGGCTAGATTTTAACTAAGTGATCTGTGAAGAGCCAAGTAGGATGGCTGTCCTTTGTGAATGAATCCTTTATTAGAAATCTACAACTTGGGTGAGATTTTCAGTTGCAGTGGTAACTACTGGCTGCCTGTCAGTGTGTGGACATAGACATTTGGGAGTGCCCATTCCAGCTGGAAGATGCTGGCTGGAATGAATTATACAGGAAAGCTAATGCTTGATTGATTTTGTTGATACCTGTCTAATGAAAGACCTTGTTTGAGAAAGAGTCATGGAATACACGACTAGGAAAGTGGAGCCCACAGAGTTTTTGTTGTTGACCCTCCTTTGTGCTGATGCTCTGCTCCCCTAACTAGCTTTTGACCTTTAAATCATCTTTCTAGGCATTCTAACACTAAGAGTATGGCTCCTTAGATTGAGGCCCTGAAAGGGTGTCCTCTGGCCCCAACGGCAATCTCTGAACAGCCGTTTCTGAGGATTGAGTAGGTTAAGCGGTCTGTTGAGGCAGCTCCAAAGTTAACTGCTTCTGAAAATGCAAATTGCGGAGTCCAGACCCTGAAAAACATTGATCATGGTAAACTGATACCCCCTTAAAATGCGTGCTTGTGTTTTAAGTGACATCCTAGGAAGTCTTTCATTGCAGTAGTGTAATGTTCTCTGATAGTTTCATTAAAATGGAACTTTGGTCATTTAAAAATATTTTATTGTTTTCTTTCACATTAAAAAAAAATTCCTGTTGTTACTTCTCTAGAATGTGAAGTAACATAAGTGAGGAGATATTTGTAAAATCATTAATAATCATTATGTACATAAGTTGTATATTTCTTATTATCATTGGAAAACTCAAATCAGCTGAACTATCCTCAGTGCCTGAGGCTGATGCTCAGACCAGTGGAGCTATCCTCAGCGCTCAGGCCAACACTCGAACCAGTAGAGCCACTGGCTGTGGGAAGGGAAGGGAGAGAGAAGGGGGAGAGGGGGAAGACAGAAGCAGATGGTTGCTTCTCCCATGCTATAACTGGAAATCAAATCAGGCACGTCCATATGTCGGGCTGATGCTCTATCCACTGAGCAAACCGGCCAGGGCCAAGGTCAAATTAATTTTAAATATAAACATTGTATTCCATGTATTTTAAGATATATACACTTGACAAGATGTTTAGAGGTCACCATAGCTGAAGCATCTGAAGATGAATGTGAATATGAAGAGGTAATTTGTTCAGTTTTGACATTGTGTAAATGTGTTTGTTCTTGAGAAATATTCTACTTACCTATTTAATTATTTATTTAATTTATTCTTTAAGAGGAGTTAGTTTGTCAACTGATTTTAACTAATCTTAGCTGGTTAAGTGTGAAGTGTGAAAATTCTATTTAAAAATTTAGGTTGGTCTTTTTGGGTTTTTCAGTTAAGTGTCCTTCCAAGTCAACTCCTCATCACCTGCCTGTGGTTCCGTGGTACAGACTGCCACCTCTAACAGATACTCAGTCATCCAGCCTTCTCTTGACTGGGTTTCCAAAATGTCTGCTACCTAGCTGGAGTGCAGGTCCATGTTTCCTTCCAGCTCAACCATACTTCAGTCGAATGTGGTTACTGCCTCACATCGTCCCTTTAAGTCACTGTTCCAGTGGGACCTATTTTACTTCTGAGACTTGGAGCATAGAGACACTCCTAGAAGGCAGAGGCTGTCAACGGAACTGTGTGGGTGCAAGCCTGGCAATGTCTGGCCTGGGCAAGCAAGACACAAGGCAGACACAGAACACAGGCTTTTTGTTACTATTGGTATAATAGAGAGAATATTGATACATACTGCATGAAATTAATGAATGAGTTAAGTAATTGTGAAGGGCTTAAAACTGATCAGATAAGAAGCATGCAATAGTGTTAACAATGATTGATATTATAATTAAATTTGATTACATTTTTCTTAGAGCTTAACATTCAGTCAGTGACTTTTATTTTATTTTAAAAATAAACTAGAGATTTGTAGTTGCTAGTAATAGTTATGAAAAAATAATGGGAGAGGAAAATCTGGGATGAGGAGAGAATGATGGCATTTAGATGGCCTTACACTTTTTTCAGCCCATTTATTAGTCTGTACATTTGTCATTATAGAAAAAAGCAGTTGCCCATAAGCTCGTATCAAGTGTATTAGAAGTGATATTGTTTAAAAGAAAGTCAGAAATCTTCCTGCTAATTATTTATTCACTTTTCATAGATCTTCAAAGTGACATGGTGTCTTACATAAAATATACTATTTCTTTGTTCCTTTGTTTTATGAGGAAAAATCAGTTCTGAAATGAAATAATGTATTTTTTTTTTTTTTTTTTTTTTTTTTTAATTTTTTTTTATTTATTCATTTTTTTAGAGAGGAGAGGGAGAGACAGAGAGAGAGAGAGAGAGGAGAGACACAGAAAGAGAGAAGGGGGGGAGGAGCTGGAAGCATCAACTCCCATATGTGCCTTGACCAGGCAAGCCCAGGGTTTCGAACTGGCGACCTCAGCATTTCCAGGTCGACGCTTTATCCACTGCACCACCACAGGTCAGGCCGAAATAATGTATTTTTATATCCTTCCTAACCCTCTCTTTCTCTTTCTCGGTGATTTAGATACCAGATGACAATTTTAGCATTCCAGAAGGGGAAGAAGATCTGACAAAAGCAATGCAGATGGCCCAAGAACAGGTTACAGATACTCAAATTTTGGTGAGAATTTTGAACAAAACCATAGTCTGTAGTTTAGCAGTGATAACTTTTTATGTGAACTTTTGAAAGTTGTGTACATTTCAAGTACTTCATTTCACTTACAAAACACATCCCTGTCACCTGTGATGTCATTTTCACTTCTATTTCTCTGTAATCAAACCTTCACTTTAAGTAAGTTGCCCCATTCACTCTTCCTTGGTTGTTATTTCTCACAGTGTGGTCACTCTTGCACGACTTTGTGACACACGGCTTTCCCTTAGAACTCTGCCTATTTAATATCACTGGAGATTAACCCAGCGATACTAAGAATTTGCAACACTCATCTACAGAATTTAATATTATATATGGATTCTACCTTCTGTTTTGTAAGCATTCTCTGTCCTTTTCTTTTCATGGAAGTATTTCACAGGGAATGCTTAATATGCTATATTTTTCTTGTGAGGCTGATGAGCTAATTTTCCTAAGAGTATGGTGGAGGATGCTTTCTGATTACAATAGCATCAATTAATAGTATATAAAATGATGGCGTTCCTGTAAAATTGAGAAATTATTTAAAAGTTGAGAATAATTTAATGATAATATCAAAAATATTTTTAAATGTTTTATACTAACACTAATTAAGAAGGATGCTTGTTAAAATGGTGTAATCTTTTTTTCTACTGAGAAGTGTGAAGGAAATTGTGATACTCTTATTTAGTTACAGTTTTGACTTCCTCAGTGCAGAATAGTACATGATAGAATTCAGTCCATATTCTGCCCTGTGTCAGTCTGCCCAGGCATCCACCTTAGAGAACACCCTGATTACAAGTGCCATTCTAACAACTGGTTCACCAAACTCAACAAAAAAATTAGATATCGGATTTGTAGAACCGGTGTAAACCAGCTGAATCCCTCCACTGACTATGTACCATTCATTTGTATTGGTACTTGGTAAGGTAGATATGGCTAACACAGCACTTGGTACATACGAGGTCCTAAATGAATAGCATTTGAGTAAGTGAATGGATAAATGAATCACTGAATGAAAATCTGACCCAAACTGTATTTGCTTCTTTGTTCTGGTGTCATGCTGCAATGTGTTTGTAAATCTGAAGCTGAATCCAAGGAGGACAACGGAAGAAGAGCTACAATGGAGTAGCTGTCATATTTACTGAACCAAACAGCAGTAATTCTTCTCTTAGCAGTTTTTCAGAAGCTCTCTTTTATCATAGTCTTGCAAGAGTTACCTTTCTAGATTTCTGGCATACGTGTAGCTGGTTGACTCAGTGAAGTTCGGTGGACAGTACCTCTTTTCTGGGTTCTTTGGAGGAACAATGCCATGCATAAAATACACAAAAATTGCCCCACAGCTTTTAAAATTAAACTAGGGTTCATTTTATGATAAGCACATCAGTTATATATTTTTAAATTGTTTTTTTATTTCTGTAGTGTTTCCTCTTCAAATACTAGCTTTGAGTTCTGCCAGGGGCTTTCTGTTTCAAAGAATATTTGTTGCTTATGAAACCAACTTCCTTTTGTTATGTTCTTATTACATCAGTTTATAAATAAGATATATTTTTTTCTATTTTAGATGATGCAGTAGTCCCTATTCAAAGAAGATGTTAAAAATTTTAGATTGCAAGTGCAAGGTCATTATGTTAGGGAAGTTAAATATAGTTAAAGTATACGGCTCACAAAAACACATATGAAGCGATAAAATATCCCCTAATTTTTGTGAGCAGTATAGTTGAAAAATAGTTAAAAATTGAAGTAGGTGAACTAATTGGAAGTTGGAAATAGTCTTTTTGTTAAATCAATTGATAAAACTTTATTGAATAGTTGACATTTAAATACATTCTTATGTTTTCTTTATATGCGAGTATATAAATGGAAAATGTGAGGATTGATGGCATGTGTTATTTCATAAACTTTAAATTGTGTATGTCTTACAGTATCAGCTTCCTTAATGGACACAATGGTTTGGAACCCTGAAATAAAATATAATTTTGTTATATTTAAAGTGATTATTGGAAAAGTGAATTTCTCTCCCCTTTGCTTAAATCTCCAGTGTCGCTCTCCCTCTCTGCCTTTGTCTCTGTGACATGCTTCCTGTCAAGCTTTCCAATCTTCTCCTTGGCCCTTTCTCTGGAAGACCTTGGGTTTGAATGGACTTAAGACTCACTCCTGCCTTTGCTTCTGATGTTTTTTTCCTTTTTTTCCTTGAGTTCCTTTTCATCCCCTTTCATCGACTGAACTTCCTCTTATTTTATTAACTCCAACCTGAGTGTCTTAACAAAGCCTCTATTCACCTCCTCAGGGCGAGCGAGGAGCTTCTCTCCTTTCTCTCTCACTGAGCAGCTCTCTGTTGTTGCACTCATCACTCTAACAGTTTATGACTCTCAGAGAAACTAAACTACCTCTGCCACCAGCAGATTTCTGGGTCACATGTGGGTGGAATATATTTTTATAACTCAGCAATCTTCAAAGTGAGGCATATTTTACTAGGTAGTAGAGTGCTTCCTTTTTTGGCGCTTATTCTGGGTACTTTATTAACATCATCATTAAATTAGATGTATAACTGAGATTATAATTGAGATAAAAGTACAGTGGAAGATTATAGGGAATTTTTAGTATGTGTATCAGGTCCATTTAGGAAGAGAGAGAAAGAAAACATTTATTTAAGAGGGCAGGTGAGAAGACAAGATGGTGCTGGAGTAGGCGGATGTACCAACATCTACCTTTCAGAACCAAAGTGGATTACAAACTAATTTTAAGAACTATCATCTGGAAAAACCAACATTGGACTAAACTAAGAGGACTCTTCAACCAAGGCACACTGAAGAAGCCACACCGAGACTGGTAGGAAAAGCGGAAATGCGGAGAGGGCTGCCCAGCTCCCCGGAGCGAACGGCAGCCGTGAGAGACTCGCGTGGCAGGAATTTAGTGTATCCCAAGGTTCTCTTTACCACGCCACAGTCACAGAGCTCCAGGGAAAAGCAACCTGGTCTCATCTCTCCAGGCAAAGGAGAACAGAAGCTCCATATCCACACATGCTGCAAGATGGCTTTTCCAGTCTACCTGAATCATTACCAGCTAGAAGCAGGGTCATTGGGACTTGGACATGAGCTGCAAAGTATAGAATTATGACAACAATTCCAGTGCCATGCAAACTTTTCCTGGATGTGGACTTTTCCTGGACTCCTGCTCCTTGTGACAGCTCCTAACAGACTGAACTGGGGTTGGGTTGCATTTTTCAGGGATTTGGAATGGTGTTGGGGCCAACTTGGACTTGGTGAACATGTTAAGGACACTACTCTTTTATGGATTCTTGCTGTATTGGCCAAGAGTTTGCTTAAAGGCTTTAATCACTTTAAAAAAAAAAAATAGAAGACTAGATAAAGATGTGGCACATAAAAAAAAAAAAGAGGGCAGGTGCCTACCAGGTATTTTGCAACCACACATAGCAGCATGCACACAAGCAGGGCCACAGGCATCTTAAGAAGCTAAGGTAGGTTCATTCTATCTGTTTTCTCCTCCCATGTTTCAGATTCCTTCAACTATCATCCATCTAATCCTATAAAATATCATGTTCACATTTATTGACCAAGGCATTATTTACTATTATATAAATATTTATACAGTTATATAAAATTTATATAAACATTTATTACTGTGTAAGCATCCCCAGGCAGTATTTATCATTGTATAATGAATGTCTGCCTCCAGGTGTGTTAAATATGCCTCCATCTTATAATTATATATGACCTTCCGCTGCAGTGCAGAGACTTGAAGGCAAGCACGCTGCTTTCTGCTAAGTTGGCATCTCTCATGATGTTTTTATATAGAGTCCTGAATGTCATCAACATTGCTGTATAGTATCTTTTAAAAATAATATTAGGAAGAGGATTTTAAATTATCCTGCTGAAGTTTTTAAAAAGCTATTTTCAAACCTTACTCATTCCAGGAATTTTCTGTAACCCCATCTGCTCCATCCGACCCTATTTTGAATGCTAGAGCACTTACAAGTAATGACAGCCGGCGTCAAATCACACAAAGTGCTTTTGAAGAGAGCTTCTCAGGGCAGCACTGAGTCCTTTTCCTCGTGTGTTTCTGTGGAGCCGGTCTGTGTGCTCTGTGTAACCTGGGCCGTCACCACCACCAGTGCGGGGAGGAGAGACAGGAAGGAAAGGTCCGTGGCTGAGTCTCTGTGTGTGAAGCCACATTAGTCTATCCAAAGGTAGATTAACAAATTCTTGTCAGTGAGAAGGAAACAAATACAATCTGGAGACAATGATGCTGTTGATATTTTAAAAGAATCTGCCCATTATTTCATTTATTTTGTACTCTGACTTATGTTATATAAGTAGTTTTTACGGCTGTCTTAATTTCACATTTCACTTGCTGAAATATCACTATTTTTCTAGTTTGGGTGCTTGCAAACTTATTCTGTGAAGGATCATATAATAAATATTTTAGGTCATTTTTTTTTTTTAAAGAGACAGAGAGTCAGAGAGAAGGATAGACAGGGACAGACAGACAGAAACGGAGAGATGAGAAGCATCAATCATTAGTTTTTCGTTGTTGCGCGTTGTGACACCTTAGTTGTTCATTGATTACTTTCTCATATGTGCCTTGACTGTGGACCTTCAGCAGACTGAGTAACCCCTTGCTTGAGGCAGAGACCTTGGGTCCAAGCCGGATGAGCCCGCGCTCAAGCTGGCGATCTCAGGGTCTCGAACCTGGGTCCTTCCACATCCCAGTCCGACGCTCTATCCACTGCGCCACCGCCTGGTCAGGTTATTTTAGGTTTTGAGGGCCATAAAGTAGGTCTCTGTTGCAACTACTCACCTCTTTCATGCAGAACAGCAGCAACCATAGAGAATATGTAAACAAATGGGGGTGTCTTTGTCTTAATTAACTTTATTTACAAGAACTGTTAGTTGACTCCTCCTCTAATTGTTAGAATTTTTATTATTATTTTTTTATTTTTAAGATCAGAGGAGGGGAGATAGTGAGGCAGACTCCTGCATGAGCCCCAACTGGGATCCACCCAGCAACCCCTTGAGCATCTGGGGACGATGCTCAAGTACCCAGCTATGTTTAGCACCTAAGGCTGATGTGCTTAGACCAACCCAGCTATCTTCAGCACTCAGGGCCATGCTAGAACTAGGTGAGCCACTGGCTGCAGGAGGGGAAGAGGGAGAAAAAGGAGAGAGAAGAGGGTGGTAAATGGTCACTTATCTTGTGTGCCCTGACTTGAAATTGAACCCGGGACGTCACTATGATGGGTAGACACTCTATCTACTGAGCTACCAGCCAGGGCCTTGACAGAATTGTTATTTTTTTCTTTAGCGAGAAGACAGAGACAGAGATACAGAGAGGGACAGATAGGGATAGACAGATGGGAAGGGAGAGAGATGAGAAACATCAATTCTTCATTGCAGCACCTTAGTTGTTCAATGATTGCTTTCTCATATGTGCCTTGACCTGGGGGCTCCATCAAGCCAGTGACCCCTTGCTCAAGTCAGTGACCTTGGGCTCAAGCCAGAGACCTTGGGCTTTAAGGCAGCATCCTTTAGGCTCAAACCAGTTGCCATGGGGTCATGTCTTATGATCTCACGATCAAGCTGGTGACTTCACACTCAAACTGGAAGAGCCATTGCTCAAGCCAGCGACCTTGGGGCTTCCAACCTGGGTCCACAGCATCCCAGGCTGATGCTCTATCCACTGCACCACTGCCTGGTCAGGCAACTTCCATTATGAAATAATAGTGCAAACCTTCTCCATTACACATTGTAAAGCCAGTAGCCACGGCCACCATCACAGCCTCCTGGCCCATGCAAGTTCAGGTTTGATTCGGATAGACGATAATGAAACAACGGAGCCAATAACTGGTGAGCCATTACCTTTAATCCTAGCTTGCACCTGGCAGACAAGTAAAAACACACACTGGGCTCCAAAACCCACTCATTCAGTGCTCACAAAGCTACTGACTTATCCAAGTTTCGTAGAATCAAAGGTTTCTAACTCGCCAGCCTTATTCACCTCTGTTCCCCATCTCCTTCTCTCTGCACAAACCCTACACAAACTGGCTTCTACTTCAGCACTCCGCCATCTTGACTGCCTCTCCTCTCCTCCACATGGTCTTTCTCTGCTCTCCTCTCTAATGCTAATCTCAGGAACCAAGAGAGCAAGCTCCTGGTCTGCCCCACTTTATAGTGTAGAAAACAAAACCTTTAATTCAATATACAAATAAAGAAGTCTCTGATACAAAGTCACTTATCTGAGGCATAATGAGATTCCTCATGAAAGTGCACCACCCCACATTATGCAATCAGTCGAGAGTGTGGGGAAAAGCTTAGTTTTAAAACTAAGCCTTAGGCTATAAGCACCCTGCCTGCTTACAACCTGTCCCCACACCCAATGCAAACTATAAGCGAGCAAACATATATATCATATTTACAAACTTATTTGACCAACACACATCATTTATCCCATAATGTTCCTAAAAATCAAGGCACTAAAATTATTATATAGTATTTCTTTTTATAATGGTAATTAAAATCTCTTAGGTCCATACATTTCTTCTTTTTTAAAAGTATTTTGTCCCTGGCCGGTTGGCTCAGTGGTAGAGCATTGGCTTGGCGTGCAGGAGTCCTGGGTTCGATTCCCGGCCAGGGCACATAGGAGAAGCGCTCATCTGCTTCTCCACCCTTCCCCCTCTCCTTCCTCTCTGTCTCTCTCTTCCCCTCCCGCAGCCAAGGCTCCATTGGAGCAAAGTTGGCCCGGGCACTGAGGATGGCTCCATGGCCTCTGCCTCAGGTGCTAGAAAGGTTCTGGTTGCAACAGAGCGATGCCCCAGATGGCAGAGCATCACCCCCTGGTGGGCATGCCAGGTGGATCCCAGCCGGGCGCATGCGGGAGTCTGTCTGACTGCCTCCAACTTCAGAAAAAAAATAAATTAATAAAAGTATTTTGTGATATTGCAAGGGCAAGCTGACCTTACTTTTTTTTTGGACAATCCAATCACACTCTTGCCTCCGGGCCTTTGTACTTGTTAATGCTATATTTGGAAACTCTTCTCTAGATTTACAATCTGATGTTACTTTATCAATGAAATCTTCTTTCCTCAGGCTACTGTTGTAAAATAACATTCTGAGAGTTTACTTAGAGACTCCAAGGCAGGATACAGAAGAATTTTTAGGAGGAGATTTATTGATTAAGCCGGCTGTATATGACTTACACGGGGTATAGCTGACCCAAATCATGCGTGTGCAAAATAGCCCTGCAGCTCATTATATAGACTTGATCACATACAGATTGGGGGGAAAAGGAAGGGGAACATGACACAATAATCAATCATTAACAAGCTTATAACATTTGTCTATAGATTCTATAAATATTCCTACATATTAAAACTTACAAGGTAACACAATAGTGATGTCGCTTTACATATCAAAGACATTCACAAATCTTTTAGTGTCTATCTCCCATTCCTTTGTCTAGAGGTATATGTTACTCTCAGGATTCCAGAAAGGGAGGAAGAGTTAAAATTAGTGTAGGATATGAAAATGTTGTCTCTCTTTTTTTTTTTTTTTTGTATTTTTCTGAAGTTGGAAATGGGGAGGCAGATGGACTCCCACATGCGCCCGACCGGGATCCACCCGGCAAGCCCACCATGGGGCGATGCTCTGCCCATCTGGGGCGTCGCTCTGTTGCAACTAGAGCCATTCAAGCACCTGAGGCAGAGGCCATAGAGCCATCCCCAGTGCCCGGGCCAACTTTGCTCCAATTGAACCTTGGCTGTGGGAGGGGAAGAGAGAGACAGAGAGGAAAGAGAGGGGGAGGGGTGGAGAAGCAAATGGGCGCTTCTCCTATGTGCCCTGGCCGGGAATCGAACCCGGGACTCCTGCACGCCAGGCCGACGCTCTACCACTGAGCCAACTGGCCAAGGCCGAAAATGTTGTCTCTTATTGAAAGGGAAAGGAAGTTCTTCAGATAACCTTTATTCTTTCAGAGAACTATAGTTGAACTAAATGACCCAGTCATCCTTGCAAACCAGAAAACTTGTGCATTTTTCTCCCTCCATTCTCTAAAGAAAGGATGGGGCAAGAAGCCTGACTTTTCCTCCTAAAATATTAATATTAATTTTTGCAATTCTTTGGTACCTTACCATACTACAGACATAGCAGCTCCATTCCACACACATTTTTGCCCTACATGTGGTTCTCCCTCATTTTAATTCTCTGCTTTTTTTAGTGATACTTAGTACCACCTTCCATGCTATGATTTATAAAGTGATTTCAGGCTTGGCAGGTGGTGCAGTGGAGAGAGTGTCCTCTCGTGCTGGTGTGGGACCAACCCTGAGGTTGCTGGTTTGAGCCCTGGTCAGGGCACATATGAGAAGCAATCGAACAATGAGTGAATGATTTTCTCTTTCTCTCTCTCCCTGTCTGCCCATTTATGTTCTCTCTCTCTCTCTCTCTCTCTCTCTCTCTCTCTTTTCTCTCTCTCTCTCTCAAGTGTTTATTCATTTTCTGTCTCTGTCCACTTGGTTATTAGCTATGAGGACCAAGACTTATCTGTTTTTATCATTGCTTTATCCCTAGTGATTATCCTTAATTATCATCCATCTCAACAAAAATAGTTGGAAAAATGAACAAATCAGTGAATGAGTGAATGAATCAATGCCGTTAATCAGAGGTTTGACATTTTCAAAATAATTAATTCCACATTTCTGTTTCAGGAGCAGAAAATAGTCCTTCCTTCAAAGCCCGTGGGACCTGAAGCAATAGAAGACTTTCTCTGCAATTTCCTGATCAGAATGGGGATGACTAGAACTCTGGACTGCTTTCAGTCGGAATGGTAAACAGTTATGTAGATGACTAGAACTCTGGACTGCTTTCAGTTGGAATGGTAAACGTTATGTAGACAAATCGTTCTCTAGAAATGCTAACAATGTTTAACATCTTGGGGTTTATTTAACCCTGTTAAAAGACTGAAACACTCAGTTTATGCAAAATGGGTAAAATGGATTGAAATCTTCTCCATCCCCATTACTGAAGCCACAACACACACACACACACACCCACACACACACATACACACACACACACACCCTAAGACACCCACCAAAACACACCCTCACAGATATATAAATGCATATAATCAGGTTATTAGTTTCAAATAAATTTATATTAACATCTTTCTGAAATATGCAAAATTAGGTGGTTTTCAAAAATCAAGAAATTGGAATATCTCCTAGAGTTATATAATAAATTCAAAGCTATTTTATGAAATACTTTTCTTATTATCTTCTGTATAAGGGTATTATTTCCTGCATTAAGAAATCCTAGTAACAATACTACTTTGCTTGTTTTACTTATAATGTAAGGGCCTGCCTTTTTCTATGGACACAAATAATTGATTGTTTTTCTGTAAATTTTTCTCCATTTAGAAGTAAGTGGGAACATTTTGAAATGATGCCTAAAGACAAGAGTTCTTGTTAATTGAAAACTTTAATAACTTACTGACTGCAGATGTCAGCAGGGATGCTATCTTATTCCTTTGCTGCAGCAGTAATGCCACCAGGCATGTTTCAGAGGCCTAGAGCTCTTTAATGAAATGTTATTAAAAATCCCAGTGTGGGTCAAATAAGTTTGCAAATATGCTGTATATGTTTGATCGCTTATAGTTTGCATTGGGTGTGGGGGACAGGCTGTAAGCAGGCAGAGTCCTTATAGCCTAAGTTTTAAGACTAAGTCTTTCCCACCCTTTTAATTCTAAAATCTTCTCAACACTAAGCTTTTCCCCACACCCTTGACATGATGTGGGGTGGTGCACTCTTATGAGAAATCCCATTTATGCCTTAGATAAGTGACTTTGTATCAGAGACTTCCTCATTTGTGTACTGGCTTAAAGGTTTCGATTTCTACACTATAAAATGGGGACAGACCGGGGGTCACTCTCTTGGTTCCTGAAATTAGCATTGCAGAGGAAAAGCAGCCAAGATGACAGAGTGCTGAAGGAAAAGCCAGTTTGTGAGAGCGAAGGAGATGGGGAACAGAGGTAAATAAGGCTGGTGAGGTAGAAACCTTTGATTCTAGGAAACTCGGATAAGTCAGTAGCTTTGTGAGCATTGAATGAGTGAGTTTTGGAGCTCAGTGTGTGTTTTTACTTGCCCGCCGGGTGCGAGCTAGGATTAAATATAATGGCCCACCAGTTCTTGGGTCCATTGTTTCATTACCATCTGTCTGAATCTAACGCAAACCTGCATGGGCCAGGCGGCTGTGATGGCCTTGGCTACTGGCTTTACACCAGGTATGAAAATATGTTTGCTCTTTAAAAGCCATAACATATTATAACAAGAGGGAATGTTGTGCTATATAAAGATGTTTATAATGCTTTTTGGATAATCTTCAATTTAACTATAGGGGCAATTTGTGATTTCTACTAATCCAACTATGGTCTAATTTTTATTTTCTGTTTTTCAGTTCTCACCTATGTAGATCATACATACAGAAGAAATCAGTCTTACTATTTTAAATTGTGTAGCTAATATTAGTACATTTTATGAAGAGAACCATTTTTTATTAATATAGTTTAGGGAAAAGAGCAAATTTGATGGTAGAAAAATACTCTTCCTATTAAATCTGGAAATATTATGAATGGTTTTTATAAAAGTGTCCCTAAAAATAATTACAAATGTATGTACTAGAAATTTATTTTAGATAGATGATTAATTTGTGGTACTAATGAAATGAAAGATTAATGTGGTTCAGTTACCTTCTTCTGAGAATTCATATTAGGACATGTAGTGCTTACACATTTGGTCATTATAAAGTGTGAAATGATCGCCTTGAAAAAGTAAGGAACCAAGTATATGCACTGTAAAGCCAGTAGCCACAGCCACCATCCCAGCCGCCTGGCCCGTGCAGGTTCTCCTTTGATTCGAACAGATAGTAATGAAACAACGAGCAAAGAACTGGTGGGCCATTACTTTTTAATCTAACCTCGCACTGGCAGGCAAGTAAACACACAGTGAGATAACACTTCCCTTTGCATTCAGGGCTCCCAAAGCCACTGACTCACCCAAGTGTTCCTAGAATCAAAGGTTTCTACTTCACCAGCCTTATTCACCTCTGTTCCCCATCTCCTTCTCTGTGCACAAACTCTGCACAAACTGGGTTCTGCTTCAGCACTCCGCCATCTTGGCTGCTTCTCCTCTGCAATGCTAATTTCAGGAACCCATTGAGAGAGCCCCAGACTGCCCCATTTTATAGTGTAGAAATCAAAACCTTTAAGCCAATATACAAATAAGGAAGTCTCTGATACAATACCACTTATCTGAGGCATAAATGGGATTTCTCCTAAGAGTGCACCACCCCACATCATGCAACAGTCAAGGGTGCAGGGAAAAGCTTACTTTTGAAAAGATCTTAGTATTAAAAGGGTGGGAAAGACTTAGTCTTAAAACTAAGCCTTAGGCTATAATGACTTTGCTGGCTTACAGCCTGTCTCCAACACCAAATGCAAACTATAAGCGAGCAAACATATATATCATATTTACAAATTTATTTGACCGACATGCATGTAACAATTAGATGCTTGTCATGTTATCCTTTACATTTATCAATGTGAATTGAGATGAAATTTCAGGAAGGTACAATTGTTTTAGGAAGTTTAGAACCCTTTAAAATTTAGCATAATATTACAATCACAGAGTAAAATTTGTATAAAATATCTTATTATATGGGTTTAGTAATGTTGTGGTACATATAATTTTATCCTTATTTCTGGCGGCCAGTTTGTAATGAGACTGCAAATTGTTTGTACTGAGATTACACAATATTGGTTAATTTTACTTCACATGATACCTTTTTGATTTTGATCAGAAACCTTTACGTGTTCTGCATACTAGGATATTAGGCATATTAAGTATAGTAGTTTTATTAATTTTATTATGTAGAAGAGCACTTATCACTTGCTAGGAATTTTTAAATCATACAAAGACAAAACAGGGTTTTTCCATTATTAGTTTGTAAAACAAACAATAAAACTCAAAACCAAAATACCTGGGTACTCATATTTGACTTGTGTCCTTTCAATCCTCAAACAGCAATTCAGGTAAATCCTTTAAATTTGGGGACAACAAACTATGACCCTTGAGCTAATTCTAGCCTGCCTTTTGATTTTGTAAGTAAATTTTTTTTGGAAGTGAGACATGACCTTTTTTTTAGTTGTGTCTATGGGTACTTTGATGCTATAACATCAGAGTTAACTAGTCACATCAGAGACAATATGGCCTGAAAAGCTTTCTTATTTTTCCTTTCTGATTGTTTACAAAACAAAATTTTATAAGTTTATGTCTGTTTATAAGTAATATGAGTGTGTGTATATGTATATATATATTCACATATGTATGTCAATGCAGTAGGAATTTTTTCTGTGAACTACAAAAGTCTGCACTATGAGTTTAAAGAATGATATTTTTGGCCTGACCAGGCAGTGCTGCAGTGGGTAGAGCGTTGGCCTGGGGTGCTGAAGACCCAGGTTCGAAACCCAAGGTCGCCGGCTTGAGCACAGGATCATAGACATGACCCCATGGTCACTGGCTTGAGCCCAGAGCTTCCTGACTTAAAGCCCAAGGTTGCTGGCTTGAACCCAAGATCGCTGGCTTGAGCAAGGGGTCACTGGCTCAGCTGGAGCCCCTTGGTCAAGGCACATATGAGAAAATGATCAGTGAACAACCAAAGTGCCACAACTATGAGTTGATGCTTCTCATCTCTCTTCCTTCCTGTCTCACTTATGTCTGTCTGTTCCTTTCTCTCTCTCCTCTCTCTCTCTCTCCCTCTCAAAAGTAAATAAATAAATAAATAAATAATGAGATTTTCATATCCATGTTAGAAGCACTCTGTGAACAATGACCATTTCCTGGAAGCAGAATTAAAGAGGGGGTTGGAATGGACAGATATGGTAGTGTGCTTTAAGCACCCTTACCTGGGAGCATGTCACCCAGCTCTTCACTCCACTGGGCCGTCTGCTGGCTGTTCGCACAGTCAGCTCGCTCACCTGAAACGCACATTCTTGCTCCTCTTTGCCCTCTCCTCTTATTACACCTCCCATTCTCTCTAACTCTTCTACAATATTTACAGCCAAATGTTTTGAAAACAAAGTCTTTTTCTTTTTTTATTACTCTCTTACTTTCTATTTAATCCTTGGTTATTTCCAGTTTGGCTCCTGCTGAAGGTTCGGTTATAATAAAAATGTCATCACAGGTGGCAGTAAAATTATTTATGATATTTTATTGGTAATTTAATTTTTCATCATTATAGAAGAAATGATAAATTATGTGGTAGTATATTCCTGTAATATCCAAAAAAAGGTAAATATTCCAGTTTTTAGCTAATAAAATTTGGCATAATATATAATTACTCAACTGTGGGCAGCGTAGTTGAAACTGTCTGGAATGGTTAGATTGAAATCCTGACTGTAGAACTAAAATTACACTTGAACAATCCCTCACGTGGCCCAGTCTGCTCGGGAAGTGTGTGTGGTGCTGTGTGTGCATTACTGCCTCTCTGAGTACTACACAGCTAGTGTTTGTTCCCTGGCGTTTCCACTGATTGATTAGGACTTTACTTCTGGTTATGTGTCAAAAATTATTTCCCGCAACCAGGATTAAGTTAAATTCAGGAATGTTGTGACTAATCTATCATGCTAAATTTTACTGTGCTATATTGTTTTAAATTTGAGCTCTGTAAATCTATGTGTAGAGATTTATTTATGTACTATGTTTTCAAGGAGGCAGGCTTATAAGTGAATATTTAACATAAAATTTTTAACCAAAAGTAATATAGTGTTCTGTTGTTGTGAGTCGAGGGCGCAGAGAGAGAGATGAGCAGACGAAATCATCAAGGACTAGCAAAGGACCACCGCTCGCTCAGGCAAATGGCCTCGAGTTCATGCTGTGTCCTAATTTTATTCACAAGACTTCAAAAAGCTTGTTTACTGAGAAATTGGCATAACATCAAGTGTAACTTTTACTTAAAGATACATGGAGTGCACCTGCAAGATAGCTTAGTAACAACATAGTATCAGAAGGCATTAATTGCTATTGCTTCTAGGGATCCTACAACATTCCTCTCCTTATCTTAAGGGATAACCTTGGAAAGTACAGAAATCTTATGAGAATGTTTTACTGAGAAAAGCCCAGCAACTGCCTTCAGTCACATAGACCTGTTTCAGTGACCCGCCTTCAAGTCACAAAACAATTCTCTTGGCAAAACATTCTTTTCTTGTTGGCTGTGTTCCCATCCAAGGCCATGCAATGGGTTATTCCACTAAAGTGTTTATTAAATATGAAAAATTTAAAAATATTTAAGAAGATGAAGCATAAGGTTTATTGCTTAGGTTTGTAATTTGTATTATTTTTCTTAGTTCAGTATGTTTTCATGGTTTTTCCCCCCTGTATATAATTTCTTTTTTTAATTAATTTTAATTTATTGTATTAATATGGATTCAAGTGTCCCACTGAATATAACACCCTCACCCTCCACCCTGTGTCCCTATTTACATCCCACTTGCCCCCCTTCCCCTAACTCCCTCCCCCCTTCACTCTGGGATTTGCTGTCCTGTTATCTTTATCTCTGTGGTGTTATGTATATATAATTTCATGAATCCCTTTACCTTCTCTGATCTCATCCCTTCATCCCCCTTCGCTCTGACTGCTGTCCCTCTGGTCCCTGTGATCCCCTCTCTGCCTCTATTTCATTCCTCAGTTCACTTTGTTCCTTAGATTCCACATGTAAGTGAGATCATATGATACTTGTCTTTCTCTGCCTGTCTTATTTCACTTAGCATAATAGTCTCCTGTTTTCATGCTTTATCTCACTTTCTTCTCCCAACAACTCTATACAGCAGGAAGCCACTACCATATCTCCATTATAAGGATGAGGAACTGGGCTTAGAGAGGTTATGAAATCTGCCTTAGTGAGTGTCAACTCCTTTCCTATCCACCACACTGAATTGTAAGATTATACAAGGGAATCTTGGAAAATAATGTCAATAAAATGAGCTTGACTAGAGACCTAAAAAATTTAAGAAGGAATAGTTTGATTTAGAGTCCAAATTTGTACCTGTTTTTCATATTGGGATTCCAGTACCAAACTTGTTCGACCATACATATTCTTTCTTGTGAAGGACTCTCTGCTTCTACAGTGATAGTCATGATGGTGCTGGGGGTTCCAACATCCTCAGTTTGGGCAGCAGTTAAGGGAATTTTGTCTTTGCTGGTGAAATAGTTTCCTAAGTCTCTCTGTAAACACAGAGGAAAGACTATCATATGATGCTTATTATCTATATGACTGTTTTATTGTTTTTAATATCCTATGCCTTAAGTGCCATCATGAAGGAAAAATAATGCTTACTCTATTACACCATTTGTATGTTCACAGAAATTTTATCATTAGTCATCATTTATGGCAGTGGGTCTTAAACTCTTTAGTAAATATGCAAATCTTATGAAGCCTATGTACTTTCTCCACGAAATATATATATTTACTCTATTTCTATATAATTGTACTTATTTTATGAATCTTATGGTGAATACGAAGACCATTAATGTAAATTTATTGGCTATAATTCATTGGCAATAAATTTTATTTTCACTTTCTAATGCTTACATGACAATCTCTTTTCCCCATATGCACAGTTTTCACTCTATTTCTAAGGGTAAGTGACTGCTAAGGAGGAAGGAATGAAGACCAAGAAATTTCTTTAAAATGTACACACAAATGGACATGAAACAAAACCAAAAATAATCTTAATCTTTTTGTAGATTTTACTGAGAAAGATATTTCCAGAATTTGTAGATTAAAATGACTAATTATGTCATAGTACTATAATAGTTTTAGTGGGTTTAAAGTCATCTGTGGTATTTTTACATGGGTGACATCAATTTTGCTTGATAAGTAACTTGAATGACTTAAGATATATGTATTGTAATTTGTGTTATATTTTAATTTTACTTATTTTACCACATACTAATTTATTTACATAGCATTTAATTTAGAGACGGACTCTGTATTGCTTTCTTATTGAAGTAATTTCTTTAATGATTTTTTCCTTCATTAAATAAAGCAAGTTCCTGAAAACCAATTTTATGTTCAGAAAAACTTTATGGTCCAATACTTCAATCAATCTTTATGTCTTTTCTTCTGAGATAAGTGTAAATGACACTCCAAATATGGAAAAAATAGCGAATTTATGATTAAATGGGTATCTATTTGCTGCTTTAGAAATTGTGGCAAATATTACTTAATATTTATTCAATTATCTTCACTTTTTAGATATTCTGCAGGGCTTCTCTTGATTTTTTTAAAAATTTCAGATAATCTATGTAACAAAAATGTGACTATTAATATGTAATAATAAGTTAAGATTTGTAGTATGGAAATATTCATAATAAAACATTTTGAAAGTAATGTTTAGCTCATTCATAGCAAACTTTCTAGACTAGAGGTTTGTTTATTAATAACTTTATTACTTCAAATGTTTTTATGCACCAATTGGTTTTAATTTAACTTTATTAATTTCTACCAAAATGATTAAAATTGTAATTATTACAAATCTAAAAATGATTATCTTATGTTCTTTCTTATTTCCCTGAGAAAATGCGAATGCTACAACCAGTGCCCCCCCTCTCTACCAGCCCGCTGCCTCTGTCGTCAGGCAGTCATTTCACCTGTCACAGAGGCTGCACCAGATACTCTGCCGTCTAAGGCCACGCCCCCCCCACCTCTTCCGGCCTCCTCGAGGACATTGCTCCTGCAGCTGTACCCTCTCCTGCCTGCGTCGTAAACTTTTCCCCTTTCTACTAGATCATTCCAATAAGCGTCCAGATATGCCATAATGTCATATATTTAAAAACAAGTAAGAAAAAAACCTGAACTCTGCATCCTTTTCTAGGTTCATCTTGATTTCTTGGCCCTGCTGTATAGCACGTCTCCTTGGAAGAATTTGTTCTACTTCCTCCTTCCAACTCTCACACCTGCCCTAGTTCCACTTTCATCTCCAGATGCCCCTGAAATGTTTTTCAGTGCCGTCACTTTGCCAGAATCGGCGACTGCTCCCCAGTCCTCCTCTTACTCAGCCGCCTGGCCGCATTTGTCACCGTTGTTCATTTCTTCCTTCTCGCAGCAGTTGATCCACTTGGTCCGGAGGGTGTCACAGCTCTCATATTCTCCCATTACTTCGCTGCTTCCTCTCTCTTTAGTCTCTATTTATCGTATAGCCTTCTCTTCCCATTCTGAAAACTGTCCTAGGGCTTCTTCACTTCTCCCCATTCGCTCCTTAGCTGGCCTCATCCAGTCTTGTGACTTTAAATAGTATCTATTTGCAGATGATTCCCAAATATAAATTGCTTGTCCTGACACTTCCCCTGAACTTTGGACACGTATACCCGATATTCATATTCATGTGATTGTCCAGTAGACATATTGCATTTAACATAAATAAGAACGATTCCTTGATTTCTTTAACTTTCCAGTTCCAACTGCATTTGTCCCCAGCTGATTAAATGGCTGTCTGTTGCTTACCCCAAAACCCTGGAGTCATCCTTGACTTCTTTTTTTAACCAATACCTGACAGCTGATCTCTTAAGAGAATCATGTTGGCTCCACCTTTACAGCATATCCAGAGGGGACCCATGTTTACTACCAACTTTACGAATTATAATCTCTCTCCTGGACTAGAGCAGTGGTCTCTCTTATTCTGCTCTTGCTCCCCTAGAGTTTGTTTCTTTAAACAGATTCCAGACAGATCTTTTTAAAACATAAATCTTGATCAGTTTCACTTATCTCAAAGCCTACCTATGGCTTCAGTTGATTCAGAGTAAAACCACATTCCTCTCTGTGACTCCCTACGTCTTCTTGACCCATCTTTCCACCACTCTTGCCCTTGCTAACTTAGTTGGCTCTGCCTCCAGATACTCCAGATACACTGGCTTTTTTTTTTTTTTTTGTTATTTATTGTACATACTGAGCAATTCCTTGCCTCAGGGTGTTTTACATTTGCTTTTCTGTCAGCCAGAATGCTGCTCTCCCACATATCCACATAGCTTAGTCCTTCATTTCCTTCAGTGCTCTGCTCAAATATCCCTTTGTCGGTCATACTTTCTCTGGTCACTCCATCTAACATAGCGCCATCACCCCCCTCACTGTCCATATCAGTCTCTCTGTCCCTCGTATCCTGCTTTATTTTACCTCAGACGGAGCACACCCCACCCACACTAGAACAGAAACTTCATTAGATAGGGACTTGAACCATTCTGTTCATTTCACCAGTGTCTAGATTAGTGCATGAACCATAGTGGATGTTCATTATATTTTTTCACCACGATAATATTAGTACCTAGCAATTCATTCATTATTATTTAAAAATATGTTGTGAATCTGGACATTTTAATTTATGCAAGTAATGTTGCATCTAACTTCTATAAACATTTCCTAAGACTTAACTTTTTGAATTATACATAAATTAAATGAATTTAGTAGAAAGAAATAACATAAAGTCTTTTGTTTTATTTTTTCCTAGGTATGAGTTAATGCAGAAGGGAGTAACTGAACTTAAAGATGCTGGGAATGTTCCAGATGTCTACAGCCAGCTCATGCAGTTAGAAACTGAAAAGCAAAATTTGAAGAAAGAGCTGAAGCGGTACAAACAGGCAGCTGAGTATGTTCATTTTTAAGTGACTTTTTTTCTATGTGTTTTGGAATAAATAAAAAGTCAAGACTTGAATGAGGCTAATATGTGAATGGTGGTTAATGTACCAGAGCTTTAAATCTGGAGAACTGAATTATATTTAAGTTCGAGTTGGAAAGAATGTAGAAGATGCACGGGGTTGTGTAGGAGGTGGTTAATTTGTTACATAATATTCACTTGCTTATGTATTTTGATAATCTTTTCACGGTTTGTCCAATCTTCCCCTGTGAAGATAAGATACTTTCTGAAATAACAAAATTATAGAAAGCAGAGAGGAAGAAGGAACTAGTGTATTCCTAGTAGACAACTTTCAGTATTTGAAAATTCTCCAAAGAAACTGTTATTTAGTCATTTTCTAGGAATGATTTTATGTTTAGAGGAGGAACTTAGCAAAAGCCAGGTCTCTATGCATTTTTTTTTCTAAAATTAATGGAACACATGAAATTTTGGGTGAACAAATTTAAATAAGCAAAATGTTATCCTGGCGAAGACAGATACATATGTGTTGACCTGTGTGAATCTACTCATCTAAGACAGTGTTAGATGGAAAAATCAATGCTTAGCTATGGAAGAGAGACAGTTCAAGTATTGCTCATTAATTTTTATTAAATATTTAAATAAGGGCTTTCTTTGTTAAATAATCATAAAACAAAAAATTACATGCATAAAAATACCATATAGGAATATAATATTTTTAGATCTTTGTAAATAAGTTTATTGTAAAGAAATAAGACTTTGTGTTGCATACTGAAGGAAACATTTAAAATAAACTCCCACTTGTAACAGGCGGTGATAAATAAAAGATAATTTGTATGATCATTTATTCAGTTATTATATATACTTATAGAAATGTTTTAGCAATTTATATAAATTTCATATTGTCTGTGGATGTACTATTGGGCATTTTACATACTAAAATGTATGATGACACGCAGAATACTATGTTACTAGGACCAGGATTCTGTCTATTCTCGGTTCCATTTCTCAGAAGTGATTTGCGCTGTTGGCCCTGATGCTCACTGTGATTTTGTGTACATACCTAATGGAAGTACTGCGAATTGGACACAGCGCATTTTTCAGAGTGCTGCCTGGCATACTGTTTCAGGTCCTGAATCCTTTGAATTTTTGCTTGAGTTTGCTAATTTTCTTTTAAAGAGAAACTTTTTGTGCAATGAGTTCTGACATTAAATAATTATGGTTGATTATTGATTGTTTATTGAGTATTATATTTAATAATTTTAATCAACACTTATAAACTATTAACAATGAAATTAATGCTAAAAGAAACCATGATTAAAACAGATATCACTCAAATTAAATGCCTCTTGTTTATGTTTACTAAATATCAGATTACCAAATGTTTATAAAATATACTATAAATATATTTACTATAATATAGTAGTTTTAGTTTCAATGACTATGGTTATCTCTCAACTATATCTTATTTGATACAATTATACTTGAACAAATTAGAAAAGGAAAATACTTATTTGCTTTAATTTACCTGACAAGGAAATTTTTAAGGAAAGAGGACTGGCCCTGATAGTAGATGCCGCAGAGTTCTGTCAGTGATGAGTAGTTATCATGTTGTCTTTTCACAGTACATTTTGCTGAAGGGCGTCCCTGGAGCCTTATTCTGTTGAGACAGCCCCATAAAATGGAGTGAAGTTTTTTAAAAGAATTTCCCTAAACTCTACCTGTTATGCCACAAGTTTGGCACAAATTGTAATGTTTCATCACACAATATTTTAAGTTTGACCTGTGAGGCCATTTTTCCAACAGGAATGAGTGATAAACATGGGATTCCATTTTTGGAATTTACACCAAAGTTTTTCGTTTTAGGATTAAGGCTATTTCTGAACACAAGATAAGTGTAGATGTTAAATACTTTTCTAATAATAAATACTATTTAATGTGCAAAAGTGTCAGGTTACAGATCTGTTGTCTTGATTATACTAGTAGCATTTAGTGGTATCTAGAAAAATCAGTGAGATCATAAAGATCATAAAACTACAAGCTTAATATTTATCGAGGGGAAAGTTACCTTGGGAAGAGTACTGAACTTCAAGTTCAAATACCTAGCTTCCAATATTCTGCTACTTATTAACTCAGCTTTCTTATTGTTAAGCTGGGAGTAATTACACATAATATAATTAACTCCTAGGGAGTGATATGATAATTAAAAGAGACAATCTATATTAAAGAGCTGTATAAATCACAAGGTGCTTTGAAAATGTCAGTTATTATTATTAATATCTGTAAAGGCTGACATCCCTAGTAATTTTTTTTTTGAGTCCTCACATTGTTAACACTTTAAAAAATTCAGCAGTGATGAATTCACTGGGGAACAATTTTTTTTTCCATTTTCTGTTGCATGAGGTTTTAGAACTGTCTCTATATATGTATTTCTGCATCACTGATTCCAAGTCTGTTTTTTGGTGCATGCTTTAGTTTTTATGCAATTTTAATTTCTTTTTGTTACAGTTAATGACGCATTGGTTTTTAAATTAGAGTTAAAGGGCAATGACTCTTGGATTGAACATAACCACAAGGCAATTAATGTTTTACAAACATCACTTTTACATAATTGTAGTTGTATTTAAATGTAAAAAATAATTATCTGATAAAAACACCCTCTTATTTTGTTTTAAGATTGAATCATGGCTTCTTCGAGTAGGTGTAAATGTAAGAATAGTCCTAACACCTTCTCTTATATATGTGGCTGTTAAACACTTCAACATCAAAGGCGCAATATTTCATCATTTGTGACACATGCATATATTGCCTATTTTCAAGTTCCCCTTGGCAAGCAAGACAAGAATTGGGCTCCTCATATTGTGTGTCATAATTGTGAGGAAATGCTTTGTGACTGGACAAAAGGAAAATGCAAAAGGAATGCCTTTTGGTATCCCCATGGTTTAGCGTGAACCTAAGGACCACAGCAGTGACTGTTATTTCTGTCTGATCCATACAAACGGCATCGGCAAGAAAAAACAGCATATGATCACATATCCTAATATTCCTTCAGCAATACGACCTATCCCACACTCTGAGACACTCCCGGTTTCAGTTTTTAATGGCTTTATTTCTTCTAAGGATGAAGAAAGTGAACATGGTGATCAAGCGTATTTTCATAAGATGCATGAGGAAATGGTTGTAGAATCTGAAGGATCTTCTTCTGATGCCAAGCAGTCATTAACTCCTCAGCAGTTTAGCCAACCCAAATGGAATGATTTTAGTAAGAATGACATAAAGATTGTCCTCAACTTTCAGAAGTATGAGGAACATAACTGGATCATATGTATGGATCTTAAAATGGTAAATTTCCTGCTAGGACAACAGAGAGGTTTCACAAAGTATCCTTGCTTTCTGTGTTTGTGGGACAGCTCAGCTCGGGAGAAACACTGGACACAGAAGGAGTGGCTGAAACGTGAAGCTCTGGAAGTAGGGATGCAAAATATTGTGAGTGAACCTGTAGTTAATCAAGACAGGATCATTTTTCCCCCACTTCACATCAAACTTGGCTTAATGAAGCAGTTTGTTCGGGCTTTGAATAGAGAAAGTGAATGCTTTCAACATATTATTTCTGCTTTACCTGCCTTGTCTTTCGAGAAGATTAAAGCAAGTGTATTCGATGGACCTCAAACTTGAACCCTCATATGTGACGAAGAATCTGCCAGGAAGATGAATAAGGAGGAGAAAGCAGCATGGCAGTCTTTTGTAGCAGTTACAAAGAACTTCCTTGGCAGCAGAAAACTAGGAACTTCTGGTTCAAAGGATGCTGTTGGCTTTCCGCGACATTGGATGTTACATGAGCGTTAAGATTCACTTCCTGAACAGTCACCTTGATAAGTTTCCCAAAAATCTTGGAGCTGTTAGTGATGAGCAGACTACTGCTGGAGCATCAAAAAAGATTGTCCTCAAAAAGTACACAAATGCAAGAGCTAGCTACAAACACAAATTATTGCCTGAATAGAATTTAAATAAGTTTTGCACAAATTTTATGATTAAAATAAGTGTTTTAATATGTTCTATTTCAAAATTGTAGACAAATTCTGATGCAGTCATATCTTTTAGTATATTAGTGTATTTACTGCATTATATAAATTATTATATTTTCACAAAAATGATGCCCAAGAAGACATTCTACTTCATTATGTTAAACTAAATGTTGAAAATTTTACAATAAGATGAAAACCTAAAATTTTGAATTGCAAAAAAACTGTAGCTTACAGAGAAAAATGTCAGATTTGAGATCAGCACACTTGAATTAGGTAAGAACAAGTGTTTTTGTGGATGCAACAAAAATTTTGTTCCCCAGTGTTATTAGAGAAGAAATGGAAAGGGAAAATATTTCACTCTAAACTATTATTTGATTTGGTATAATTATAAATGAAATTATCTTTCAGTTGTAAGTAATGCCAAATTTATTTACTTTTTTATTTTTATTTTTTGTGACAGAGACAGAGTCAGAGAGAGGGACAGATAAGGACAGACAGACAGGAAGGGAGAGATGAGAAACATCAATTCTTTGTTGCGGCTCCTTAGTTGTTTATTGATTGCTTTCTCATATGTGCCTTGACTGGGGGGCTACAGCAGACCGAGTAACCCCTTGCTCAAGCCAATGACCTTGGGCTCAAGCTGGTGAGCCTTGCTCAAACCAGATGAGCCTATGCTGAAGCTGGCGACCTCGGAGTCTCGAACCTGGGTCTTCCGCATCCCAGTCTGATGCTCTATCCACTGCGCTACTGCCTGGTCAGGCAGCAGTGCAATTTTAGAACAGAGGTTTTCCCTATACTTGCTACAAGTGTAGATTATATTCTAAAATAAAAAAATTTGGTGTTTGATGTATATGTATATACGGTGACAGTTGTTAATTAGACTTAATGTGATGATCGTTTTGCAATATATATTTGCAATATATATAATATATTGAATTATTATGTTTTACACCTGAAACTAATACATTGTTTTATGTCAATTACACCTTGGTTTTAAAAGTTTCGCAAATAACTTTCTGGAGATATTCTTTATGAAAGATTTATAGTTACATTGAAGGTAAAATTATATTATATACTGGATCCTAGAAAGGAATAATACACGTAGTAGTTTGACGTTCTATTTTTGGAAAAGTTGAATACGTACATTTCAACTCTTATTGAAATGTAGAACAATTATTTTAAATGCAGAAGTCTAGAATTTAAGTGACCTGCTGCACATTTGTAGAGAATTGCTGATTGAGTAAAGGCTAGAAAGCATCACTAGAATTATAAAATATTTCACAGTTAGGACACTTTTATAAACCTTATTTTCTTTGGTAGTTGATGTTCCACAATATTCACCTCTGCCTGAGGCCCATAAAAACTAAGAGTTTTGTTAATTCGGAACCTGTTTGCTTGATGTTGTTTCTTATATTGACTAGAATTATCTGTCTTAGTCTCAGAATAACTTTTGTAAATATTCTCAATTTGATTCTCAATTTCCTCCTAAAAACATCATTGTTCTTGTACTTTAACATTCAGTAGTCTGGCTTTCACCCCTCCCACCCTACTATTTTGCATTCCTCCCGCCCTCTGCCTCTGTGACAGCCTATCTCCTCTCCTCCTGTCTCACCCACAGGCTTGATTTGCTCCTCTCGCTGCCATGCTGTTCATACTTAAGGCTGTACTGGCTAATAGCACAGCCATTAGCTGCACATGGATATTGAAAGATGTACCAGGTATCAGGTGGCAGTGGGTGTTGTGAAGAAATAACACGGGTAAAGGAGATAGAAAGAAATGGGGTGCTGTTTTAGGTAGGCTGGTGGGAGAAGTCCTCTTAGATATTTGAAGATACCAAGAGGCCATGTGTGAACTGGGGAAAGGGAATTCAGGCAGAGGAAAAAGGAAGTACAAAGTTTATGGTGGGGACAGCTTGGCTGGTTAGGGGGCTAGCACAGATACCTTAGTGACTGGAACCAAGGGGTAAGTCGTAGAAGCCTTTTTAGAATTTATTTTTCTCTCTTTCTTTCTCTGAGTGGAATGTGAGACTAATGGATACTTTTGAGGAACTGGCTTACGTGTGGAAAATGAACTGGATGGGGAGACATGATGGAAACAGGGAGAACGTTATATCCTTCATAACCTTCTCAGATTGACTTAGCTGCTTACCACCCAGTAATGATAATGTCAGACAAGCTTCTTACTGGCCAGTTAGGTCCCAATGTCTGCTCTTAGCAAGCTCTGCATTACTAACCCCACTAAAACTTCGGTTAAAAAGAGATGTTGATATCAGATCAGGTGTCTGAGTAGGACAATACAAATACATGATGCCCTGGCACTGATTAGATATGGAAATATGGATATAATACCACTCCTTTTCCTCTTATGTGAGGGGGCTAATACTACCTTCCTTGAGGGAATCATTTTAAGGTGTTTAATTCTGGCACTTGGTAAGTATCCAAGGAAGTTAAAATCAGTATTCTGTATTATAAAACCTTTTTTCCTTTCACAATAGTCACTATAGCTTACACTTATGTAACTGCATATTCTTTCTTATTCATTTTTCTGTACTTCTGTAAACTTTATGGAGGCAAAGATGGTGTTTGTTTTACCCCTCACAGTATAATGAGCATAGTACCTAATACATAGTATATGTTAAATGGGTAGAATAACATCATCATCCTCTTCATCAACCTTATTATTAGCAGTAGCAGCAGCGACACTGAATAAAAAATTCAGAGTGATATTTCTCCCTAGAAGTCAGGTACATAGCAATTTATTTATTTGTTTGCCTATATTAACTTTTTAATTTTGAAAAAATAACAAGCATATAGAAAGTACACAAAATAGAATAATAAACCTCATGGGCCTGTCAGTTTCAACAAATTAAGTTTCTACCCTTTTTATCTCATTTCTACCCCTAGGTATGTCCTACCCCACAAGCAATTAGTGTATTAAGTTTTAGGGTTTTTTAAAGTTAATGTACATGAATTGAAATGTCCAAGTCTTAGCTATGTAATTTTGATGAAGGGATGAATGATGTCTTGTAACTCCATACTCACCTTGAATGTATAAAATATTTCTGTTTATCCATAAATCTCCATTGCATGCCTTCTTAGTCATTTTCTGCCCTGGCAATCACTGTTTTGACTTATCATCTTAGATTGGTCTTGCCTGTTTGAGAACTTGATAACTGGAATCACAAAATATTTATTCTTTGTGTTCAGCATTTTACCCGCAGTATAAAGTTAGTAAAATTTGTGTATGATTTCTTGTTTATTACTAATTTGTTCTCCTTTATTGCTGTCTACTAATCTGTTGTATGGTGTATGCCCCAATTTGTTAATCCTTTTTCTATTGATTTGTTTCCAGCTGTGGTTATTATGAATAATACTGTTATGAACATTTGAGTACAAACATTTTTGTGGGATATGTTTTCTTGGATAAGATGTTAGGAGTGGACATTCTGGATTAAAGGGTAGATGTATGTTTAGCTGTAGAAGAAACTGCCAGTACATTTTGCAGCATGCACATCGGGTCGTTTTACATTCTCAATATATGAGAGGCCCAAGTGCTTCCTATTGTTACCAACATCAGGTGTTTTTAGTCTTTTTAGTTTTAGCGATTATATTGTGACAGTTTGTTGTGTTTGAAATATGCATTTTCCTGATAACTACTTATACTAAACCCATTTTTGAGTGCTTATTGGCTGTTCATTTATCCTTCTTTTGTGTAAATCTTTTGCCTATTTCTGTTTGGATTGTTTGTCTTATTGAGTTTTAAGAGTTCTTCAAATATTCTGCATACAAATTTTTTAATATTATGAATATTTTCTTCCAGTTTATGGCTTGACTCCTCAAATTTTAGTAGTGCCTTTGGATGAGCAGAAGTTTTAAATTTTGACGAAGTCTAACATCTTTTTATAGACTTGCTTTTGATATTTCATCTAAGATACCATTGCCTATTCCCAGGTCACAATAATACTCTCTTTTTTCTTCTAAATCCTTTAAATATTTAGAATATTTCAGCTGATGATCTATCTTTAGTTTTTGTATATGGTGTCGGGTAGGATATAGAGTTTAGTTTTCTATGAGATGATTCAGTTGTTCCAGCACCATTCTTAAAAAGATTGTTTATTCTTCATGAATATCTTTGGCATTTTTATTGAAAATCTATTGATGCTGTAGTTGTGGGTTTATTTCTGATCTCTATTCAGTTTCATTCATCTGTTTGCTTATCCATATGTTAATATTATACATGCTCTCTTTTTTTGTGGCAGAGTCAGAGAGAGGGACTGATAGGGACAGACAGACAGGAAGGGCGAGAGATGAGAAACATCAATTCTTTGTTGCGGTTCCTTAGTTGTTCATTGACTGATATCTTATATGTGCCTTGACCGGGGGGGGGGGGCTACAGCAGACCGAGTGACCCCTTGCTCGAGCCAGCGACCTTGGGCTCAAGCTGGTGAGCCCTGCTCAAACCCAATGAGCCCACGCTCAAGCTAGTGACCTCGGGGTCTTGAACCCGGGTCCCCTGCATCCCAGTCCGAAACTCTATCCACTGCACCACCACCTGGTCAGGCAATATCATACATACTCTTGCCTGACCTGTGGTGGTGCACTGGATAAAGTGTCGACTTTGAACGTTGAGGTCACTGGTTCAAAATCCTGGGCTTGGTCAAGGCACATATGAAAAGCAACTACTACGAGTTGATGCTTCCAGCTCTCCCCTCCCCCCACCTTTCTCTCTGTCTTTCTCAAATCAGTAAATAAAAATCTTTAAAAATACTGTATACCATACTTTTGATTGCTATAGCTATAAGTTCTTTTTAAAAAAATTAAATTTGGGGAGGTAACATTGGTTGAAGATTATAAGTTCCAGCTGTACAATTCTATAATACATCAACTGTATATTGCATTGTGTGTTCAATACTCAAAGTGTTCACAACTCAACAATAAGGCAAACAATCCAATGGGCAGAGGATTTAGACAAAAGCAGGATAAACGAACAGCCAGTAAGCATCATCAGATGTTTGACCCGCTTTACCTTATCTATCCTTTTTCCACCCTTAAGTAAGTTCTTAAAGATAGATGGTTTTAGTTCTTCATCTTTGTTCTTTTTAAAAGAAGGTTCAACGATTATAGGTCCTTTGTATTTCTATAGAAATTTTAGAGTCATTTTGTCAATTTCTATAGGAAGGCAGGTGTGGGATTAACATTAGAATTTAGTAAAATCTATAACTTATTTTGGGAAGTGTGAGATTACCAGATTTACATATACATACATTTTGGGGGGCAGAAGAAGAGATGTATTCATAAGTTTCGGTATTCTATTTATATGGTATTACTCTCTATTTATAGATTATCTTTAATACTGTATATTTAGGAAGGAGCTTGGAATTTATACCTTTTACATCTGATTATCTAATGTATATTTTTCTTTTATTACATGAGTTCCATGTAATAGGGACTGTCTTGTGCTCAGCATATCCCCAGGGCCTATCTATGTTGCTTCAGGCAAATAGGTGAGACATAATGAGTATGTGCTTTTAATATTTTGGCTCTTTAGTTAAACTTTTAATAATTTTTAGAGTAGTTAATTGATGATTTTTTGCTCCTTTTATGGAATTCCTTTGGACTAGGGATCACTTTCCTTTCATGGTGGGAATTTAAACAACTTTCTATAAAGCTAAATCATGCCCCACTTTTTAGAGTACTGTACTGTTTGTTTGTTTGTTTGTTTTTTGTGGGCTATTATGTTAAGGAAATAGAATGTAGACCAGAAAAGGTTTATTGAGAGGCCTGATGATTTGGCAGAAAATAATACTGACTCGGATTATTAATTAAAAGATTAAAATGTACCATTAAAAAATAATGAAATACTTTCTTTTGCATATAGAAATAAAAATTTTTTTAACTAAATTGCAATTAATTGTGAGGAATTAAGTGCTTCACTGAGGGTCTCTAATTTTGCTCACAATGTTCACTTCTATCAAAGATCAGAGACACCTACTTTTTCTAACGACCTGTTCAATATAACGACTTTCAGAACAAACACGGTGGAAGTAAAAATAATTAGGCCCAGAAAATATCATGTTTAGTATTTAGGTAATTACCTGTTACATTAAGAAAATATTTTTTCTGGATATGGGTTTACCCCTTTCTTTTTTTGGTGAGGAATATAATGAAGGTTTTCCCTAATCTGGTTGAATTCCATTTTGTCTGCTCAAAAGTTATTCCAATATAATTTTAGTGGGTTAAAAGAATTTATGTATAAACAAGTCAGGACAGTGAAATACTTGGTAATTATATAGTATTATTTTCAGAAAATACATTGATTCAAGTTCGCACATGCAAAAAATACCTGATAGTGAAGGCTTGCTTTGATTGGTACAGGTAAACAAGAAAATGTTTATATGATTCTTTCTGCCAAATTATTGTAACAAAATAATCCAATAAGCTCATTATTAAGTGGGTACTCCAAAATATAAATACTTAGTTAATACTATTTGGCTAATAAAATTCTTTGACTGGGGAATACACATAAAAATAATTTTTTAGAGTACACTATTTTTTTTTTTGAGGGAGAGGGAGAGAGAAAGAGAGAAAGAGAGAGAAAGAAGGACAAACAGGAAAGGAGAGATGAGAAGCATCAATTCTTTGTTGTGGCACCTTAGTTATTCATTGTTTGCTTTCTCATATAAGCCTTGATGGGTGTGGGGTGCTCCAGCTGAGCCAGTGACCCCCTTGCTCAAGCCAGTGATTTTAGGCTTAAGCTAGAAACCATAGGGTCATGTCTATAATCCTATGCTCAAGCCAGCAACCCCACGCTCAAGTTGGTGAGCCTGTGCTCAAGCCTGTGACCTTGGCGTTTCAAACCTGGGTCCTCTGTGTCCCAGGCCAATGTAGAGCACACTATTAAATCATATTCTTATGTGGAAATGTGGAGTTTTGAGGACACTGTATTTATAGTATGATAAAAAAATATGGGTATTTTAATATTTTATACTTTAATAGTAGATTTTGATATACTGATTTTATGAAATGGGAAAGTTAGTCATTCTGCAATCTCTTTAAGGGAAGAAACATGTAAAAAGTGTGTTCTTTATGATACAAATCTAAGTAGAATGTTTCACGGAGCAACTCTTATTTTATTATACTTGAAATAGAATCTCTTATGTTGTGTTTTAAAAGTTAATGAAAAAACACGTTCTGGCCTGACCAAGGCGGTGGCGCAGTGGATAGAGCGTCGGACTAGGATGCAGAGGACCCAGGTTCAAGACCCCGAGGTCACCAGCTTGAGTGTGGGCTCATCTGGTTTGAGCAAGGCTCACCAGCTTGGACCCAAGGACTTTGGCTCGAGCAAGGGGTTACTCGGTCTGCTGAAGGCCCGTGGTCAAGGCACATATGAAAAAGCAATCCATGAACAACTAAGGTGTTGCAACGAAAAACTGATGATTGATGCTTGTCCCTATCTATCCCTATCTCTGACTCTCTCTTTGTCTCTGTAAAAAAACAAAAACAAAACAAAACAAAGAACAACAAAAAACAAAACATGTTCTGCTAATATGAGAAAATACTATATAGTTTTAGATATTCATAGCTTATGAATATTTTTAACTTTACTTTTTAGTATTACTTTCATTTTCCTTTTATTAAGCAGATGGGCAGCAGGAAGGTCATAATAGGAAAAGCACCACCATGAAATGAATTTAAATTGTTTTACTGAGTAGACTTCATTTTCCAAGCCCAAAAAACCAATTTAATGATCAGAAAAACTTTAAGGTCTAATACTTCAGTCAATTCTTATGCTTTCTTTTCTTGGATAAGCACAAATAGGCCTTTAAATGTTATTTAAAAAGTGAGTTGATGCAATGTTGCATATTTGTGGTTCTGCTTAAGAAACTTCACAGCATTATTTTTCTACATGCAGGGTGGGGCTAAAGTGGCTTTAGAGCTGTGAGAATGAGAAACAGTTTATTATAATTCCTCAAGTGGTTGAAAGTAAGCATCTTAGTAGATGTTAAATAGATCTTTATAAAAGTTTAAATTCTTTATATAGTTTTACTAATCATGAATTTTGACATTTTCAGTCCATTAGTGGATATTTACCTTATTTGCATGACCCCTATATTTAGGTAGGTAATTTAATTAGAGGACTTGAATGTATCTTTTCTACTATACAGTAACAGTAATATGATGATGATGATGACAGTCACATTCACTGAATATTTGATATGTACCAGACAGTATATAAGCCATTTTACATGCTTTCTTAAATGAATGAGATTTCAGGTTCTGTGCTTGTGTTTTCACAACTCAGTGTCAACTCAGCCAGTTTTTTCCCAGTCAATCACTATACTTAAACTCTCACCTCTTCATACATTACTGATTGGCCACATGGAGATGGCAGAGGGGTCCTCTCGTTTTTGGTCCATCTTCATTTACACATATAGAGGGTTAAAACCTGGCAAGATTAAATTAATTGTTGCTCTAATAATTGGCTTATTCCTCAGACGATTTTCAAGACTGAATATTTTAATGACTATTGTTTTGCACCTTCAAGATGATGTGGAAATGAAGTTGAGGGTTAGATGGTGGAAATAGATAATTAGTACTGTGACACATTGTTTATTTACATGTAATAAACTCAAAAATAGTGGTAGTGAAATAAAGAATGATCCAGGTCATTTTCCTTAAAAAGAGGAGAGGTAGAGGATAAAAAAGGAAGGACACTTGGAAGACAGACAGACCTCTGCACTGTCATCATATGCCACATGTGACTTGATCTTGCATAAGGGTCTCATTGATTATAATATGCTCCATCAGGAGCCTGGAAACCTGACCTTATTCCACCTCCATGGAAATATCCCAGTCACTGGCCCTAAGTGATTACTTCGCCATAGCTCCTAAAGCAGAAATCTGTTTGCATGCATTTATTTTATGTGAATTTGAATTTTGAAATATTGTGTTACAGAGAAGATTTATTCCATTCTTATTATCTTGTGAGGTGTCAGCCCTCTAATTCAGTCTATCTGATTTCAGAACGTATTCAATTAATTAGCACTTTATCTTTTAACTGTTAGGTAAATATTGATACATTTTCATTATAAAGTAAATTTTATATATTTATTTAGAAACTAACATGTTATGGGAATGGGTGAAATATTTCCATTAATTTTTCACATAGGGCCTGGGCTTCAAATTAGTATTCTTGCTTTATACCTGAGGTTTGCAGAAAATATGTCTAGTTGAAGAATGCTTCTCTGTTACAACACTGAATTTGAAGACCTTTCTTATCAAATTACCAGTTATTTTAGTAATATGATATACAGGTGGTGTGTATTTTTCATATGCATTACCAGAATAAAATCTTGGTTTTTCAGAACTTAATTGCTTTCTTTTTTACAGTTAAGTAACTTTGTGAGCATTCTCTTTTAACTGTGTATCCAAAAAGTTCAGAATGAAATTTTGTAGTCTTTTCTTTGTGATTATTTTGAATTATCCTGTTTTCTATGTATTTAAACTTTGTAAACAAATTCTTTTTGGAAGTAGGTAAATTACAAGTTATTTTGGCAGCCTATCTTTACTTTTCCTTCAGTAAATTGTGAGTGGATAATATTTTTGAAAGGACAGGTTTGGGCCCCTTCGTCTCCCATCCCAATATACATTTTGTTGGTTGTGATCCTTCAGTGAGAATTGTAATGGGATCTTTGTTTTTCAATTTTCTTTTGAATTGCTTGATATTGGATTTATCTGATAACTAAGTATTTTTTCAGAAGAATTAGCAGTATTGTTTAAAGTTATTATTATTATTTTTCAGCAAGGCTAGAGAAGATCTGCTAAAAACTCAGAAAGAACGTGATCATCATCGAATGCATCACGGACGAGTAGTCCAAGAAAAAAACAAGTTAATTAATGACCTCAAAGGGTAAGCTGCTAATATCATACTTGTTGGCATATTTATTAAAGAGCTATTCAATTAGTATCCTAATACATTTATTTAGCATTTCACAGAACTACAATAGATATTCTAAAAATTTATATAGACCCACAAAAGACCCAAAATAGCAACAGCAATCTTGAGAAAGAAGAACAAAGTTAGAGGAATCACACTACCTGATTTCAAACTATACTACAAGGTCATGGTAATCAAAATAGCATGAGAGTGGCATAAAAACAGACATATTGTTCAATGGAACAGAATGGAGAGCCCAGAAATAAAAATCTATGCCTTTATTATCAATATTTGACAAAGGAGGAAAGAGTATACAGTGAGTTTAAAGATAAGCTATTCAATAAATGGTATTGAGAAAATTGGACAGATACACACACAAAAAAATAAAACTGGACCACCTTCTTACACAAGAATAAACTCAAAATGAATTAAAGACTTAGATGTTAGATTCAAAATCATGAAAATCTAGAAGAAAACATAGGCAGTAAAATCTCAGACATGTCTTGTAGCAATATTTCTTTCAGATCCATCACCTCAAGCAAGGAAAATAAAAGAAAAACAAATGAGACTGCATAAAATTAAAAAGTTTTTGCACAGCAAAGTAAACAGCTAACAAAATGAAAAGACAACCCACTGAATAGGAAACGTATTTCCCAAGGATGTATCTGATAAGGGTTAATATCCAGAATTTATAAGGAACTTACAAAACTCAACATCAAAACCCCCCCAGACAATTCAATTAAGAAATGGACAAAGGATCTGAATAGATGCTTCTCCAAAGAGGACATATAGATGGCCAATAAACATATGAAAAGATACTCTACATCAGTTAATCATCCGGAAATGCAAATTAATACCACAATGAGATATCACTTCACTCCTATCAGAATCACTCTCACTCACAAATCAACAAACACAAGTGTTGGCGAGGATGTGTAGAGAAGGGGACCCTTGTGCACTGTTGGTGGGAATACAGATAGGTGCAGCCATTGGGGAAAGCAGCATTTTAATCAAAAGATTAAAAATGTTATTGCCTTATGATCCAGCAATTCCTCTTCTGGGAATATATACAAAGAAACCTAAAACACTAATTGAAAATAATATATGCACCCTTATGTTCATTGCAGCATTATTTACAATAACCATGATTTGAAAGCAGCTTAAGTGCCATCAGCAGATGAGTGGATAAAAAGACTGTGGTACATTTACACAGTGGAGTACTACTCAGCTGTAAAAAAGGAAATCGTACTTTTGGAAACATCATGGATGAACATGGAAAGCATTATGCAAAGTGAAATGTTAGTCATGGAAAGACAAATACCACATGATTTCACTTGAATGTAGAATCGAATGAACAAAACAAACTAAGGAACAAAAAAGAAACAGACTCATAAATACGGAGAATAGACTGACAACTGTCAAAGGGGGTGGGGCTTGGGGTGTGGGTGAGAATGGTGGAGGGGTTATGCAAAGAAAAAAGAACCTATAGTCAAACAACAGCATGTTGATTGCAGGAGGGAAGGGGTTTGGAAGAAGGTGGACGGGTATAGAGGGGTAATAGATGGTGATGGAAGGACTTAGGGTGGTGAACACACAATGCAAATAAAGATGATGTATTGTAGAATCGTGCATATGAAACCTGTATAATTTTATTAACCAATGTCACCCCAATACATTCAATTAAAAATTTTAAAAGAGTTTTTTTTTTTTTTTTTTTGTATTTTTCTGAAGCTGGAAATGGGGAGAGACAGTCAGACAGACTCCCACATGCGCCCGCCCAGGATCCACCCGGCACGCCCACCAGGGACGATGCTCTGCCCACCAGGGGGCGATGCTCTGCCGCTCCGGGGCATCGCTCTGTCGCGACCAGAGCCACTCTAGCACCTGGGGCAGAGGCCAAGGAGCCATCCCCAGCGCCCGGGCCATCTTTGCTCCAATGGAGCCTCGGCTGCGGGAGGGGAAGAGAGAGACAGAGAGGAAGGAGAGGGGGAGGGGTGGAGAAGCAAATGGGCGCTTCTCCTGTGTGCCCTGGCCGGGAATTGAACCCGGGACCTCTGCACACCAGGCCGATGCTCCACCACTGAGCCAAATGGCCAGGGCCTTAAAAGAGTTTTTTAATTAGTGTTAAGCAACTTGGTTATGGCAGACAAAATCAGGTAAAGTAAGTTATTGAACATTTATTGAGCATATCCTGAGTCCCAAACACTATACCATGCATCTGAGGTATAAAGGTGAATAAATTTAGGCTCTTGCTGCTATATCCTCTGCTGTCTATCAGGGCAACTCAGGCTCTCCACTTTGCTGAGGGCTCACTATCACTTTTTCTAAGTTTCTAAGAGGCACTCCAGGAGTGAATTCATCTCATGCACTGGAGTTTTTGTTCCAGTACTTGTAAAATTCAGTGTCTTAAGAAAGTGGTTCAAGTTCAGTGAATTCTGGTTTATCCATTCTTAGTTCTTTTTATCAGGTGGCTCAATCTTCGGGATGCTCTTCTGGTTCCCGTTAGTACACGGTGATAAATTCTTGGAGCAGTTTAGGTGTATAGTCTTCCTTCTCGTTAAACCATTAGCTTAGCAGTCAAGAGACGATAAAGTTGGAGTAACTCCAGGAAGACATCTTTTACCTTGTGGTGAAAAGATCTCTGAAGCAGCATTTTTAAGGCAAGGAGGGCCATTTCTGCAAGCCCATAAGACCCAAGAAAAGGGCTACAGAACCAATATACTCAGGGACATCCTGAAAACCAGGAGAAAAGAAGTAATTTCATATTGATAAAAGAGTCAATTCAGCAGGCACACATAGCATGCAAGAATCTACTATAAGGCTTTCAAATTATATGGAAGAAAATCTGATTCAATGGAAAAGAAAAACAATTGAAGATTTTAATACTCCTTTTTTAGCAGTTAGTAGAAAGATAGGCAAAAATTACCTAAGTCTATTTTATTTTATTATGTTGAAAGGAGGGAAAATAGTGAGGCAGACTCCCACATGCACCCCAACCAGGATCCACTTGGCAGCCCCATCTGGGGTTGATGCTCAAGTACTTAGCTATTTTTAGTGCCTGAGGCTGTTGCACTCAGACTAACTGAGCTATCCTCAGTGCCTGGGTCCACGCTGGATCCAATCTAGCCACTGGCTGAAGGAGGGGAAGAGCAAGAGAAGGGGTAGAGGGAGGGGGAAGAAGCAGATGGTCGCTTTTCCTGTGTGCCCTGACCGGGAATTGACCTGAAATGTCAGTATGCTGGGCCAATGCTCTAGCCACTGAGCCACTAGCCAGAGTCTAAAAATTACCTCAGTCTCTATAGAGTGAGACAAATTAACTGAACATAATTGACCTTTCTTGAATTCTACTTTGGACTTTTCAAATGTACATGGAATGTTTACCACAATAAGTCATATACTGAGCCATAAAATAAGCCTGTCAATTAATTTTAAAGAATTGATGTCATTCAAAATATATTCTTTGATTAAACCAAAGTAAGTTAAAAATTGATGACACAATCTCTGGAAAATTCTCAATTACCTAGAAGTAAATAGAATACTTTTGAGACAAAGTAGGAAATGAGAAAATATTTTGAACTGACTGAAAATGCAGCATTTTCAAATTTGTGAGATGGAGCCAAAGCAACGCTTAAAGTGAAATTGATAGCATTAAATCTCTGTATTAGAAAAGAACATTTTTTTTTATTTTTCCCAGTGCCTGTTGCACGCCTCAAGGAAAGAGTGGCCCTGTGAGGCCAGCCTGATGTCCTGAGGAGGTCCTTTCTCTCTCTCCCTGAAAAGAACATTTTAAACTAGTGATCTAATCTTGCACTTTAGAATGTCAAAAAAAATTAAATACAAATACATAAAAAGAAATGAAAGAATAAAAATACGATCTGTACCCAATAAACTAGCAAAGGAATAAGCATAAGAAAAAATCAACAAACTCATATATTGGGTTTTTTTTAAGTATAATAAAACTGACAATATTGGTAATAGAATTGAGAAATTCTCAATAGACTAATCATTACCAAAATGTTGGCAAGTTGCCCTGTAAATTACAACCCGGCAATTCATCTATATATTTTTTTTCTAAGAGAAATGAAAAACTATAATTAAAATGTATCTTATGTGACTGGTATAACAATGTTCATTGTAGCTTTATTCATAATAGCCCCAAACTGAAAACAACTCTCAGTACTTCAGCAGAATATTGCATGAACTCATTTTGGATTACCTACTAGGAAACATTACTGATAATAAAAAAGGAATGAATTACGGATATACACAACATGGAAGAATCTGAAAAACATTATGCTGAGTGAAAGAAGCCAGTTCCAAAAGACAATGTATTTTATGATTTCTTTCTTTTTTTACTAGTAAGTGAGAGGTGGGGGGCAGAGAGACAGACTCCCGCATGCGCCTTGACTGTGATCTACCTGGCAAGCCCACTAGGGGGGATGCTGTGCCCATCTGGTGGGGGGTGTCGCTCTGTGGCTCGGCAACCGAGCTATTCTACCACCTGAGGCAAAGCCATGATGCCATCCTCACTGCCCAAGGCCAGCTTGCTCAAATGAGTCGTGGCTGTGATAGAGGGAGAGAGAGAGACAGATAGAGACAGAGAGAGAAGCAGGAAGGGTGGAACAGCAGATGGTCACTTCTCTTGTGTGTCCTGACTGGGAATCGAACCCAGGATTTCTGTATGCCGGGCTGACATTCTACCACTGAGCCAACTGGCCAAGGTTCTATGATTTCAAATATATGAAGTTCTGGGGTCTCATGAGATGTTAAAAATGCTCTATATGTTAGTGACAATGTGAACTACCTGGGCAAGCATATTTATGAAAACTCTAAACTATAACATTTATGATCTGTTTTACTCCAGGTAAATTATACTTCAATAAAAAAGTAAAAGCTATTCTAATTTTAAAATAAAACAGGTTCTTAAAAGTATTTATATCATAAGTTGAGTCAATTATTTTTCTAAGAGATTTCAAAATACAATATTTTTTATACTTAATTTCTTTAATATGAAGTTGACTTGTTTTCAAGACCATCCTTTATTTTGATGTGAATGACACTTATTCTGGTTAAACATCTATTGTGTGTAATCCTTGTCATTTGAAAATTGTTTCTGAATTGATTAAAGGAACACATTTTGCCCCCTCAGTGAGTAGCAGTGATCTGAGTGCATATTTGAGCACAGAGAAATGTGTCTTTCCAACACCCACCCCGGCTGCAGGGAAGCTGTGTGCTACATAATACTCCTTACACCTCTTGGCTCGGCTGTGTTGACCTTTATGTGGTTATTCGTTTAATATTCCAGGGCAAAAGAAAAAACTGAAAAGAAGTAAAATGTTTAGACGTTAAGCGGAAATCACTGATTAATTGAATTACCCTTTAAGATGCCCTTTATTTTTCATAGGTTGAAGTTACATTATGCGTCATATGAACCAACTATAAGGGTGTTACTTGAGAAGCACCAGACTTTACTGAAGCAGAAAATGCTGACCTCCTTGCAAAGAGACAGAGCAGCTGAGCAGGTAAAAAGACTGTCAGGGCTACCTCCAAATTATATTTTAGCCATTTATGTTTTTACAGCAAAATTAGAAATTTAGTTTTGTTCCTGAGATAAATTTACAAACTTTCCACCAATTGTCATGTTGTAAAAAAAATTCATTTGGAAACATTCAGAACAAGTATTTTATCCATTTTAAACCTGTAGAGATCTTTTTTTTTTTTTTGAAAATTTTTTATTTATTTATTTTTTACAGAGACAGAGAGTGAGTCAGAGAGAGGGATAGACAGGGACAGACAGACAGGAACGGAGAGAGATGAGAAGCATCAATCATTAGTTTTTCATTGCGCGTTGCGGCACCTTCGTTGTTCATTGATTGCTTTCTCATATGTGCCTTGACCACGGGCCTTCAGCAGACCAAGTAACCCCTTGCTGGAGCCAGCGACCTTGGGTCCAAGCTGGTGAGCTTTTCTTCAAACCAGATGAGCCCGCACTCAAGCTGGTGATCTTGGGGTCTTGAACCCGGGTCCTCTGTATCCCAGTCCAACGCTCTATCCACTGCGCCACCGCCTGGTCAGGCTAGAGATCTTTATTAAATTAAATATTAATGAATTAAAGCAAAATTTTATAGGAAATATTGAAGTATAGTTAGAGAAAAAAACTCAGACATTGTGGTCAAAGTTGAGATTAAATGCCAGTTTTGACAGCCATAAACATGGACTTTGAACTCAGATTTCTCGTATCTAAGGTGTAGCCACAGTGACCTACCTTTTATTAGTGCTTTGAAACTTATATATGAGATAATGAATAACATCTCTCTGCAATTTGCCCCCAACCAAATATTTGGGACAACACGGTATTGACTCAATTTTTAGTCATTTTTGCTGTTGACACCCTTTTCATTCTTTCCGTGTTTCTTGGCTTAGGGCAGTATTGAGGAACCACTGGTATAGAATTTAAGAAAAATAAATACAGCCTCAGCAGGCGGTGGTGCAGTGGATAGAGCGTCAGAGTCGGATGCAGTAGACCCAGGTTAACAACCCCAAGGTTGCTGGCTTCAGTGCGGGTTCATCTGGTTTGAGCACAGCTCACCAACTTGAACTCAAGGTCGCTGGCTCTAGCAAGGGGTCACTCAGTCTGCTGTAGCCCCATGGTCAAGGCACATATGAGAAAGCAATCAATGAACACCTAATGTGCCGCAACGAGGAACTGATGCTTCTCATGCCTCTCCCTTCCTGTCTGTCTGTCCCTATCTGTCCCTCTCTCTGTCTCTCTCTGTCTCTCTCTCCCTCTCTCTCTCCCTTCCTGTCTGTCTGTCCCTATCTGTCCCTCTCTCTGTCTCTCTCTGTCTCTGTCTCTCTCTCTCTCTCTCTCTCTCTGTCACACACACACACACACACACACACAAAATAAAAATAAACACAAGTGTATAGGACACATTAAAACTATGCAGCAGTTTATTTGAAAATATAAAATGAAACTATGCATAACATTTTTCCATTGCTTTCTGGAGATTCCCATTTTTAGCAATACTTTTAGAATCGGTAAAACTTGCATGATAGTTATAGTTTTCCTTGAATTATTTTATTGTCTGCCTTTTTATTTTATTGACTGCCTACAACAGTCTCAAAGTTTAACACAGGGTGTTATATTAACATCACTTTGATTCTTTGTGCTTGAATTTTAATTTTGTATTCTTGAATGTTTGAATTGTATTGTTAGTAATATTGCATACAATGAATGCAATAATAATGTACATTTTCATGGCATTTTATGTCACACCTGCAGAAACTCACCTCTTTTCTCCTGTTCATCTAACCTGTTCCCCAGCCTCCCAGTAAGAGCCACAATTCCACATCTTGGTTTACTGGGGCTAGATGCAGGTTGTTCCTACTTTTTATCCTGCCATGGGGCCAGCTTAGACTTTTGCTACCCATCTTATTCTCCTTTCCCCCCTGGTCTCATGCTTACTTTCCTGTTATCCTTCTCCAAGGAGGAACCCATCGGTGACTTGGCTGTATGTTCCCGAGTGACCGTGTATCCTTTGGGGTCGCTGACAGACCAGTCAGACTGAGTTTCACTATTCAACGAGATCGGGGCCCTGCCGGATTGCAGGCTGGGAGTGCCAGCAGTTCACTCCAGACCGTTGATTTCTACACCGCAACCTGTCCAGCGCTGCATCTGCCACTCATATTCTGTGTGATTAGAGCTAAGCTCTCTTCCTGGAAAGGCCGTCAGTTCCCCTAGCTCTAATATGAGGGGAATTTCTGTGCTTGTATCAGAGGCCATATTGAGTACACATTTCAACCACACACAGTCTTTGCGTTTTAAATTGCTCCTCACTGGTTTAGTTAGAAGAGCTAAGGGTTGGGAGTGGCAGCTGTGAGCTCCAGCTGTGCTGCAGAGTAGCCACGTGGACATTCAGCTCGTTTTACATGTATGTCTGTTTTCTCACCTATTAAACACATCAAATGACTTGCCTTATAGTTGATATTTATCTAAGAGAAAAACATGTTTAAAAATTAACATTGCTGTCTGTGTGAGGCAGGGTTGAATTTACACACTACCATGCAGATGTGCAAAGAGTTTTATCTTTATTACCTGCAACTTATTTTGTCCGGAATCCCTACTCCTACTGAGGGCAAAAGAAAACAGCCCGCTATTAGAGACCATTCAGATCACTGTGGCCCACAACAGTCTCCAGGTTTAACACAGGGTGTTGTATTAACGGACTGCTTAGCTGAAACATAACTATCAGTGTTAATTCTCTGTTTTCAAATGGCATCCTCTTCTTCACATTCTTTCCCAGATGACGCCTACACATGGGGCAGTCAGGAGTCCGTATGGCCTGAAGTCTACGTGCTAAGCTCTCAGCCTTTACTTTCTTTCTAGTGAGGTGTGACTGGCTTGGCCGTATTCCTGGTGTTGAGGAACATGGTTCTGGGAGATTCTTTGTGTATTGAATGTACCTTGCTAACTCCAAGGCCTCTCTGCCTCAGCATCTGTGAAATCCCTAACATCTGTTGCCTCATTGTCCTGACTCTCATTTTATTTTCTTGTTCAATGCTTCTAATGTGAACGTTTCCACGAACCCTGTTGAGACATGTGAGACTTCTGTTTTCCCTATACAGCAAATAGAAGTTGTGGGCGATTTAGAAGCCACTTGACATCTATCTACATAGACATGCTTTATTCCATTTTTTTTAATTATTTTTATTTATTTATTCATTTTAGAGGAGAGAGAGAGAGAGAAGAGGGGAGAAGCAGGAAGCTTCAACTCCCATATATGCCTTGACTGGGCAAGCCCAGGGTTTTGAACCGACAACCTCAGCATTCCAAGTCAACGCTTTATCCACTGCGCCACCACAGGTCAGGCTTATTCCATTTTTAAACACCACCTGGAGGGTACTATGTTTTCCAGTCCAGTACAAAATATGAAGGTCTCTTTAAGGGGATGCCAGTTTTTTTCTAAGATGATTCCCAACTCCCTAATCTATCACAATGGATTTCATGTAACTCCATACGTCTTCCTTTTAGATTCTGATGTATAAAATAAGTGATAAAACTGCCATTTTCTGGAGCATTTTTTAAATTCATTGAGATTTTGTATCCCAGCAATTATCATCAGTTTGGCTCATATGAACTCATAAAAATTCACAAAAAGGAAAAAAGAAAAGAAAAGCTAAGAGTGAATATAGTGTATAGTTAGAGCTTCTCTGAAGTATCTGCGTGATGTGCCCTTTGCTTCCAACTTGCCCCAGTTAGATATTTAGCTGGAGAGGTGCAGCAGGTCACTCGCATCTCACACCATGCTTCCCTTCCCTCTCAGGCACAGCGCCCTGTACGTTTCTTTGTTCTGATGCATTGGAAGTCTGCCTGTCCTCTTCTGTGTTATTGATCACGCCACACCCCACTTGTCCCACACAGTTTTAATTTACACTTGTTATCACTGGGTAATTATTAATATCTTCCATTTTTATCATAAATATTTAATTTGAAAAATACTAATGAGGAAATTCTAATGAGTTTATTTCTTCTCTCTCTCTCTCTCTCTCTCTCTCTCTCTTTTAAAGTAAGTGAGAGGCAGGGAGGCAAAGAGACAGACTCCCGCCTACACTCTGACCAGGATCCATGGGCAAGTTCTCTATAGGGCGATGCTCTGCCCATCTAGGGCCACTGCTTCATTGTTCGGCAACTGACCTATTTTAGTGCCTGAGGCGAAGCCATGGTACCATCCTCAGTGCCTGGGGCCAACTGACTCAAACCATTCAAGCCATGGCTGTAGAAGGGGAAGAGAGAGAGAGAGAGAGAGGGAGAGAAAGAGAGAGAGAGAGGGAGGGAGGGAGGGAGGGAGGGAGGGAGGGAGGGAGGGAGGGAGAGGAAGAAAAGGAGAAGCAGATGGTCACTTCTCCTGTGTATCCTGACTGGGGATCGAACCCAGGACTTCTATATGCCAGACCAACACTCTACCGCTGAGCCAACTTTCCAGGGCTGAGTTTATTTCTTATTATCTAAAAAGGAGCAGTTAGGATTTAGAAATAGCTCTTCTCTCTTAATCAGTTTCGCTGTTCAAGATGATAAATTTGCTGTCATTTAAGAAAGTCAGATTTGAGTTGGCGATGCCATTTCTGCCACCACAGCTTTCACTGTGGACGGTGCTAACAGTAGGCACTTGGGTGCTCTTCTAGTCTGTTTTGTGGGTGCCAGTGGAAACTGGATATAGCAGCTGCCACTCTCAGGATGAATTATGTATTGTACATGGTTCATTACATTACTGTTTCTTGTTCAATATCCAAAATGGGTACACATGTTTGAGCCTATGCAATATCATTATAATCCTACCTACCAGAAAGGATTATAACATCTGATACAGATAGTGAAAGATGGAAGACTCACAAGTCATTAAATCCAAGGTTCTGAATGGGCAAAATGACTGTTAGATATTCCTTACACTAATCTAACCCTAGGATCAGTTAGCATATTCTCCAAATTGAGACTCAGGCCTACCAGGTCAGTCTTTAGAGAAGAAGCCAATGTTACCTTTTAATGAGCTGAGTCTTTTTGGGAACCCTTCTTACAAAGAATGAATTTTTACCAACCCAGTCCTTTGTTTTATTGTTTGTTGGTTTCTCTGTTGGGGCATTCTTCTCAGGTATATCCTGGGTATGCAACCATGGATTAGCTTTCTAACTTGAATCTATTAATGTGTCATGAATATAGGGAATGAATTTATTGTGAAAATATATTGAAATATAAGTGAAAAATATATTGAAATATTTTAAAAGTTTTTCTATGATTCAATATGGAAGATAACCAATGTTTAGGCTTATTTTTTTTATTGTGCCTCGGTGTTTTGATGTAGTTATGCTTTCAGAATTCACTTCTAACCAAACTTATATATGAACTTAGAACAAAGGATATTGAGTTTTCTATCTGGATTCCCAATCACTGCTTCTTTTAAAACCTTATTTTAAGAACATTGAACTAATTATGTTTCTCTTTAAATGTATAGACCTCTCAAATACCTTGCATGAAGATGGATTAGAATTTAGAATTTTTAAATGATAGTACAGTATACTTTCACTCTTTTATATGCAAACTATGTGCTTTCAAATTATTTTGGTAGATAATAAACAGTGTAGCAGCTTTTAAATTTGTTTAAATCTTTTAGAAAAATCTGTAATTTAATTATTTAAGCTCAGTAAATGTCCAAAATTCTGAATTAGTGTCATCTTTGAAAAAAGATAAAATGTAGTTTATTTGTTAGCATATATGTTTAATAAATAGTATCTTATCTTTTTTGTATCACGAGGGTCTAATTTAAGATATACTCTAAATTATCCGTATGTACATATACATACATACATAATACACACACACATTCTTAGGTGTCTGCTGAGAGAATCTAGATGTAATTTTACTCCAGTAACAACGAGTAAATCCTGTGCTCAGGTATTGGTTTCTAATACTATTCTTCAATAAAAGGAAGTAGGGCGGGCTTTGTGCAGAAGTGGCTGATTGTAGACTGGGCAGAGAAAATGCAAGATGAATCTGGACCGTTTGGAGTATCTTACTGTGCTAAGAAATTAGGGAATGTTTAAAATGAAAGAAAATAAAGAAAAAAATGATAGGAACAAAGGAAGAAAGGAGAGAAAAAATAAGAAACGGAAGGGGAAGGGAAGGGGAGGGATGGGAAGGAAAGAAGGGAGAAAGGGAGGAAGGGAGGAAGAAAGAAATTACCTAACCAAAAAATGAGGTATGCCAAGGGATTTGTTGTGGACAACTATAAAGGTAGATGGACCACCAACCAAATTTGTTTTGGATATTGAGGCTTATGATGCCATGCACACACCAAGAGGTTATCAATATATTGATTATTTACATATTTGGGTCTCTGAGGAAAACAGCACATGCCTACCATGAGGGCCAGGATGAGTGTTCTCAAGTGCAGTGAGGGGCCGGTATGGTTTGAATCTTCCACCAGCACTGCTGGAGGGAGCAACTAGGCTTTCCTATCAGCTTGCCCAGATGTGGGGCACAAAAAGAAGTCAGTGATGTAAGTTTTCAAAGCTGTTAGTGGTCAAACATCAAAAATGCCGTCAGATTCCTTTTAGGAATCAGCCTGAAAGAGCTTGCAAACTCAAATTTGGAACAATTTGAGCAAGAAAATAAATAATGTAATATTGGATTATAACTAAAATTATAAATAATGTTCATGATGATACAAAAAAAAACGAGAGATGGAAGAGTGAAAGGGAGAAGAAAAATATCTCCTTGGAGAAGAATTCCAAATGACATATGCAGATAGTCTTTCTCTTAAGGAAGTGGAGCTTAACCTAAACTGTTAAGTGTTGACTACACTTACTAACTTGCTTCCAAAAGTACAGTGGAAATGAGGAAGAAATAAACTCTATAGTGGAGAAACCAGGCAAATACTGCTTCAGATTAGTGTCATCAGTGTTTACTCATGTTGATAGCATGTACCTTTGATGTGATGTGCTAATATTGGCACTTCTCTGAGGCATTCTTCCCCTAAAACTGTAACTCCAGTGTAGCCATGAGAAAACACCAGACAAGCCCAAATTTATGGACATTCTGCAAAATACTGCCAGGTAGTACTCCTCAATAAAGGATGAATAAATGTAAGGTAAGGTTCTGGATGGGATCCTGGAACAGAAAAAGGATATTAGGGAAACATAATAAAATTAGAATAAAATATGGACTTTTGTTAATAATAATGCACCAATATCAGATTATTTCTGGTGAGAAATGTACCATGGTAGCACATGATATGAAGAAGGGGAACCGGGTGCAGGGGACGCAGGAACTCTCTATACTATATTTACAGCTTTTATGTAAATTTACAGTATTCTAAATAAGTGCATTTAAAAGTTTTATAATGCTTTTGACATCTAAGAATAGATATAAATTTTTCATCTTTTATTTTACCCAGTGATTTCACAAGCAGTAATTTGTATGTTACAATTTATTATGCACTATTTTCTACTAATTAAGAAATGTTGCTACTCAGTGAAAGTAGAAAAATATGTATATCTGTACATAATTAAACAGAAGATTTTTTTGTTTGAATAATTTTACACAATGAAGAATGAGATAGCTTTTTAAGGTTAAAATTTTAATTTAAGTTTATTGTTCAGGAACTATAGGGAAATGGTATGCCACTGAACTAACAAATGTTGTTAATTACAATATATGTCTAATAAAACAAGGAGTCTCTGTTAGTGTAAAATGAGCTGAGAGTTTCAGGAATAACAATAGTATCTTCATAGTTTCCTTCACAACTAATACATACCTCATCTTTTATGGACATAAAGATGAATTAAATTGTTGTGAAGCAATTTTAACAGAGGCAAAACCTCTCCCAAGGTAGAGATCTGAATAATTATCATTCAAAGTGTGCAATGATTATTCTTGATTCAGAAAACTATACTGTAAAATAAATCTTTTAAATTTTTACCCCTAATAGGTCCATAATAATTGCCTATGGAATTCAATGAAAATTTAAAATTATGTTTTTCTGAAAAAATTTTAAATACATAGGACTTAATTCAAAGAAAATTAATATTTTTATATTTTGTAATCAATAAATAAACTTCATTTTTAAACTTTTTTTGAGTCACTTAGTTTATAACCCCACATCTTTGGATTTTATTTTTTAGATTACTGGATTTCGAGCAACAGGAAGGCATAAGGGACTGGAGCATAGTTACCAAGTTCCTATATGTAGAGGTAAATATAAAATGTAATAAACTATAATTTAATATTGGTTGGTAATTTCACAATCTTATTAGAGCTCAAAATTCTACAGGTATTTAAAAGTGAATAAATGGTGTGAAAACTATTTTACAAATAAAAATGTTAATGAAAAGATTAAGAAGAGGTATAGATATGATACTGTATAGGTTAATTTTAGAAAATAATGAGTAAATCATAATGGAAGGCTTTCTGGTGGTGATAGAGTACCTGGTTCTTTTCCCCATCAATAACTCTAAAACTAGATTATATATTCATGAGGCAACTACTTTTAGACATTGGAAAACAACACAAGTCACAGAAGGCAAGTGCAGAAGGAAGATGTATAAGCTGAGCTCCCTCATCACCATGACTTTGTGCCTGGGGAATTTTCCAAACTAAGCTCCATGTTGATGTATATCACCAAGATTATGGCAGTCCTGCATGAACTTAAAAGGCAAACTGTGGGAGCAACTGGAATCTGTCAGAAAGGGCACCAGATAAGAGGGGCCACAATAAGCAGCGGCCTGGTTTGTGAAGGAGTTTACTGCGAGTCCTTAAGTCAGTGGTTCTCAAAGTGTGCGCCAGGGCACACTGGTGCGCCCTAGATTTTCAGGTGTGCCCTATGGCATTCCAGAGAAATATGTGCCTTTTGGGACCAAAAAATCAACAGGGTTTTTAGTTTAGATTTTTGGGTGACAGAGGTATGGGGAATTGGATGTAAGTTGACAGTCTGCCCAACGCACCACCTCACTTGCCTGATTAGGTTGCAAAAGGCTGTTAAGCTGTGGTGCTGGGTTGTTTACACTACCCCCCCCATGTTCCCCAGAAAGACTGGAGGAAAGTTTCTTCTATCCCTTGTTTGGTGTAAAGTTAAGATGATATGTATGGTGTGGGTTTTGGATTGATGATTAAACAAGGAATTGTCTCTTGAAGCCTTTTGGATTTCTATAAAAGAAGAATATGTGGCAATATCCAAAAAAAAAAAAAAAAGAGAGGAATTCTTCAATGTATTGATGAGGAAATGAGAGTTTGCCTTTCAAATATATGCCCAAACATTGAAGAAATCTCTAGGACACATCAGGCTCATGTTTCTCATAAACACGAGAATGAAAAAATTTAACACATTCATGCCGGGACCTGCTGAATTTACTAAATCTTACTAAGAATGTATCTATATATAAAAAAAGATAACTTTTTTGTTATTCTTTTTACTTTTAACCCCTCTTTTTTACGAATTCTAAAAAGCATAACTCAAAAAAATGTAACATAAAAATGTTTTTAATGTCAGAATAAATTTAATCTTGTCATATTTCATTTAATTACCCTAAAAGCACTCTTAGACTTTATATTTTTTTAAATATTTGACTTAATTATTATAACATATTTCACAGAAATGTGTATATAGTGAGCCTACAATTATTTGTAGAATTTTAAATGCGCCCCAACTTCAAAAAGTTTGAGAACCACTGCTTTAAGTGATGGCTGGGCTCCACATGTAAGACTACCTGAGACTTAGCAGAGAGAGAAGATTCTATTGGACTAAGAGAAGACCAGAGACTCTCCAGTTCAAGCAGGGATAGGAGACATTGGAGTTCTAGCCATGCCATAATGGAGAGACTTCTTTAACTCCCTGGTAACACTGTGTTTATTAACCTTCAGCATCCTATATCTACCCTATAAAACCAAAAATAAGCTTACACCAAATTCCTAGAAGAAATAGATCTTAAGGGTTTGAATCTTGTCAAATATTTGAATCTTGGGAAATATTTAGTGCTTTCCATGGATCCACCATGAGAATGCATCAAATTAAACCTTGAAATTCAAGGTGAAAAAAAATTAAACTGTGTGCTAGAACAAAAATCAATACCCTTCAGAGGACAACAGTTGGCTAGAGTCTTTATAATCTCTCATCTGTATTGCCCAGTATATAATTTAAATTTAGTAAATACATTATCTAGAACATAATATGTTATGATATATTATGTTCTAGATATGGGAAATATGAGCAACAATCAAGACAAATAGCAAAAATTGGAACCATCACTGATACAACTCTGGTGTTAGATTTAGCAAATAATAACATTAAAGAGGCTACAAGTGTCCATCAGTAGATGAATGGATAAAAACTCTGTGGTACATTTACACAATGGAATACTACGTGACCATAAAAGGGAAGAAAATCTTACTTTATGTGACAACATGGATGGACTTAGAGATTATTATGCTAAGTGAAATAGGCTAGGCAGAGAGAAACAAGTACCATATGATTTCATTTATATGTGGAATCTAATGAACACAATAAACTGAGGGACAGAATAGAAACTGAGGCAGTTTAACAGGGAACAGATGGACAGCTGTCAAAGTGAAGGGGGAAGAGGATCATATCAAAGAAGGTGAAGGTATTAGCCAAAATCATATATACAAAACACACACGCGTGCATGTGCATACATATACACACAAACAACAGGGCAGTAATAGCCTGAGGGAAAAGGAGGCTGGAGGTGGGGGAGGGAGGGCAAAGGGGAAAAGCAGGGTGGAAAGAGACATTGCATGGGGCATGGGGAGACATGATGAGGTGTGTAGAAAGTGTTATATTGATTGGGACACTTGAAACCACGTCAACTCAATAAATTAAAAATAGCATATATAGGATTTGAAAATTGAAAATCCCTACAGTGGCAGGTACAGCAACATAAGCAAGGGACTCATCAGTCAGGGCTTACCTCCTCATCTAGAGGCATTGTGGAGACTGGCTAGCTGAGAAGCCCGTGCCTCATTGGAATAGGATGGCCTCGTGCTTTGCCCATCTACTGCCACAGGGGAACATGGTGCATCAGGATTCCAAACACAACAGATTTTCTTCAAGAAATATAGAAATCTGAAGAGGGCAAGATGGTGACGGAGTAGGCAGATGTATCAACTTCTACCTCCCAGAACCAAAGTGGATTACAACTTAATTTTAAGAACCATTCCCTGGAAAAACCAACTTTGGACTAAACTAAGAGGACTCTTTAACCAAGGAACACCAAAGAAGACACACAGAGACTGGTAGGAAAAGCAGAAACGTGGAGAGTGCTGCCCAGCTCCTGGGAGTGAACGGCAGCTCGAGAAACTCACGAGGCAGGAAGTGAGTTTTGCAGAGAGGGTAGGGCCCTGGGCCCCAGGAACAAAGCCCCAGCCTGCAGCCCCATAGCTTAGAACAGTGATTTTCAACCTTTTTTGAGCTGCGGAACATTTTTTACATTTCCAAAATCCTGGGGCACACCACCTATCAAAATGACACAAAAATCACACTCTAACACAGTACATATTATACATATAGTTAATAATATAGTTTCTAAATGTATTTATACTCACACCTGACCATGTCTCACGGCACACTGGTTGAAAAACACTAACCTAGAAGAAGCATATAGACAGTATCTAGCTGCGAAACAAGTTAGGATACTGTTTGTGAGAAAGAGACAGATTTCTCAGACCCAGGATTCTTCTTAAAGGGACAGCGTAGAAAACCTCTTTCACAACCATTCACCCAGGGCTCTGGAAAACGGGGAGAGAGGAGAGGACCAGAGTAGCAGGAAGAGAGTGTAATCTAGGAGGCTCAGGCAGAACACTTTGAGCGACAGCCACCCTAACCCCTGGGCTAAGTCACTCCCCAAATCTGAAGTGAATATTTCCCCTGGAACCAGCAATACTAGCAAAGAGAAGCAGGACACCAGCCAAACAAACTCTTCTGTGACACTCAGAACAGAATCGCTTAGAGGGAGGGAGCCTTAAGGAATACAGTATTGAGTGTTAGGGTCTGAAGTGCAGTGACGCTAACCACACTGCTTGTGAGCGCAACTCCATCTGCAGAGGCAGGGCAAAAGCCTAAGAACAGGCACAGACCCGCGACTCAGCAAAGGTGCTCATCCCTGTCTTTAGTGTTGAGGCTTGCAGCTCTGGGCGTGGTACGCAGCCACACCCATGGTGGTGGGGCAAAGGCCAAGGCTTGTAGACCCAGGCACATGAACACAACCCCTCCCTTGGAGGAGAGGTGGAAATCACAGTAACAAGTGCAGCAGGCCGGCGTCAGCAATGCACATACCCGAACGCCCAAGGCAGCGGCAGAGGGAGTGGCAGGCCTGCAGACAGATCACACCTAGGAAACACAGAGACCACACCCATTGGACTTCAGTGGCCACACACTTCTTATACACAGACAGAATGAGAAGGCAGAGAAATGCAACCCAAATGAATCAAGAGAAATCCCCAGAAAAGGACTTCAATGAGTCAGATATAACCAAATTACCAGATGCAGAGTTTAAAATAATGATTTTTAGGATGCTCAAAGATCTTAGAACAACAATAGATGGACATAACAAATACCTAAATAAGGAGATAGCAAGTATAAAAAAGGACATTGAAATAATAAAAAAGAATCAGTCAGAAATGACAAATACAGTATCAGAAATGAAGACCACAATGGAGGAATTAAAAGCAGGATGGATGAAGCTGAGGATCAAATCAGCGAGTTAGAGGACAAGATAAACAAAGGCACAGAAGCAGAGCAGCAAAAAGAAAATAGACACAAAAAGTCTGAGGAAACTCTAAGAGAGCTCTGTGACAACATGAAGAGATATAACATCCACATCATAGGGGTTTTTGAAAAAGAAGAGAAAGAACAAGGGATAGAGATTTTGTTCAATCAGATCGTAGCTGAAAACTTTCCTAAATTGATGCAGGAAAAAGTCACACAAGTTCAAGAAGCACAGAAAATTTCCCTAAAGAGAAACTCAAAGAAATCTACACCAAGACACATCATAATTAAAATACCAAAGCTAAGTGATAAAGAGAAAATATTAAAAGCTGCTAGAGAAAAAAAGGCTATCACCTACAAAGGAGACCCCATAAGGATGACATCTGACTTCTCAACAGAAACACTTAAGGCCAGAATGGAATGGCAAGAAATATTCAAAGTAATGCAAACAAGAGCCTACTACCAAGACTACTTTATCCTGCAAGGCTATTGTTTAAAATTGAAGGAGAAATAAAAAGCTTCTCAGACAAAAAAAAACAAGGAATTCATAACAACCAAATCAATGCTACAAGAAATGTTAAGAGGCCTGTTGTAAACAGATCAAAAGGGGAAAAGAATATAGCAAAAGAGGAATACAGCTTTAGAGAATAAAATGGCAATAAACAACTACATATCAATAATAACCTTAAATGTAAATGGATTAAATTATCCAATCAAAAGACATAGGGTAGCTGCATGGATAAGAAAACAGGACCCATACCTATGCTGTCTACAAGAGACACTCCTTAAAACAGAAGATGCACATAGACTGAAGATAAATGGATGGAAAAAAATATTTCATACAAATGGAAATAAAAAAAAAACTGGGGTAGCAATACTTACATCAGACAAAATGACTAAAACAAAGGGTATAGTAAGAGATAAAGAAGGTCACTACATAATGATAAAAGGAGCAATCCAACAGGAAGATATGACCATTATAAATATCTACACACCTACCATAGGAGCACCTAAATATATAAAGCAGACTTTGATGGATATCAAGGGCGAGATCAACAGCAATACTATAATAGTAGGGGATTTCAATACCCCACTAACATCACTAGATAGATCCTCAAGAAAGAAAATTAACAAAGAAACAGCAGACTTAAAGGACACACTAGATCAACTTGATTTAATAGATATCTTCCGAACCTTTCACCCTAAAGCAGCAGAATATACATTCTTTTCAAGTGCTTATGGTCCATTCTCTAGGATAGACCACATGTTAGGGCACAAAAGCGGTCTCAACAAATTTAAGATTGAAATCATATCAAGCATTTTCTTTGATCACAGTGGCATGAGACTAGAAATCAACCACAACAGAAAAACTGAAAAGTAATCAACACTTGGATTTTAAATAGCATGTTATTAAATAACGAATGGCTTAACAATGAGATCAAAGAAGAAATTTAAAAAATTCCTATAAATGAATGATAATGAGCTTACAACAATTCAAAATTTATAGGACACAGCAAAAGTAGTACTGAGAGGGAAGTTCATAGCATTACAGGCATACCTTAACAAGCAAGGAAAAGCTCAAATAAACAACTTAACCCTGCATCTAAAGGAACTAGAAAAAGAACAGCAAGTAAAGCCCAGAGGTAGTAGAAGGAAGGAAATAATAAAGATCAGAGCGGAAATAGATGATATAGAGGCTAAAGAAACAATACAGAGGATCAATGAAACAAGGAGCTGATTCTTTGAAATAGTAAACAAGATCGATGAACCTTTAACCAGAGTCACCAAGAAAAAAAGAGAGAGGACTCAAATAAATAAAATTAGAAATGAGAGTGGAGAAATAACAACTGACACAACAAAATATGGATTGTAAGAAAATACTAGGAAAAAATATGCCAAAAAATTAGACAACCTAGATAAAATCGACAATTCCTTGAAACATATAGTATTTTAAAAATCAATCTGGAAGAAGCCCTGGCCGGTTGGCTCAGTGGTAGAGTGTCGGCCTGCTGTGCGGGAATCCCAGGTTTGATTCCCAGCCAGCACACACAGGAGAAGTGCCCATCTGCTTCTCCACTCCTCCCCCTCTCCTTCCTCTCTGTCTCTTTCTTCCCCTCCCACAGCCAAGGCTCCATTGGAGCAGAGTTTGCCCGGGCGCTGAGGATGGCTCTGTGGCTCCTGCCTCAGGCGCTAAAATGGCTCTGATTATGGCAGAGCGACGCCCCAGATGGGCAGAGCATCACCCCCTGGTAGGCATGCCGGGTGGATCCTGGTCAGGTGCATGCAGGAGTCTGTCTGACTGCCTCCCCGTTTCCAACTTCAGAAAAATACACACAAAAAAAATCAATCTGGAAGAATCAGAAAACCTAAACAGACTGATTACAACAAATGAGATTGAAGCAGTTATCAAAAAACTCCCAAGAAACAAAAGCCCGGGGCCCACTGGCTTCACAAGTGAATTCTACCAAATATTCAAAGAAGAACTAACTCCTATTCTTCTCAAGCTATTTCAAAAAATTCAGAGGAAGGAAGACTTCCAAGATCTTTTTATGAGGCGAGCATAATTCTGATTCCAAAACCAGGCAAAGACAACACAAAAAAAGAAAATTATAGTCCGATATCCCTTATGAATTTAGATGCTAAAATCCTCAGCAAAATATTAGCAAACCGGACCCAGCAGTATATGAAAAAAATCATACACCATCATCAATTGAGATTTATTCTGGGAAGGCAAGGCTGGTACAATATTCGCAAATCAATCAATGTGATTCATCACATAAACAAAAGTAAGGAGAAAAACCACATGATAATTTCAATAGATTCAGAAAAAGCATTTGATAAAATCCAGCACCCATTCATGATCAAAACTCTCAGAAAAGTGGGAATACAGGGAACATACCTCAACATGATAAAGGCCATCTATGACAGACCCACAGCCAACATCATTCTCAGTGGGCAAAAGTTAAAAGCAATCTCCTTAAGATCAGGTACAAGGCAGGGGTGCCCCTTTTCACCACTCTTATTCAACATAGTCCTGGAAGTCCTAGCCATAGAAATCAGACAAGAAAAAGAAATAAAAGGCATCCAAATTGGAAAAGAGAAGTAAAACTATCATTATTTGCAGATGATATGATATTGTATATAGAAAACCCTAGAGTCTCAGTCAAAAAACTATTGGACCTGATAAATGAATTCAGCAAGGTGGCAGGATATAAAATTAATACTAAGAAATCAGAGGCATTTTTATACACCAACAATGAACTGTGAGAAAGAGAAATTAAGGAAACAATCCCCTTCACTATTGCAACCAAAAAAATAAAGTACCTAGGAATAAATTTAACCAAGGAGATTAAAGACTTGTACTCGGAAAATTATCAAACATTGATAAAAGAAATCAGGGAAGATACAAACAAGTGGAAGCATATACTGTGTTCATGGTTAGGAAGAATAAACATCATTAAAATGTCTATATTACTCAAAGCAATTTATAAATTCAATCTAATGCCAATTAAAATATCAATGACATACTTCAAAGACATAGAACACATATTCCAAAAATCTATATGGAACCAAAAAAGAACACGAATAGCCTCAGCAGTCTTGAAAAGGAAGAATAAAGTGGGAGGTATCACACTTCCTGATATCTAGTTATACTACAAGGCCATTGTACTCAAAACAGCTTGATACTGGTATAAGAACAGGCATATAGATCAATGGAACAGAACAGAGAACCCAGAAATAAACCCACACCTTTATGGACAACTGATATTTGACTAAGGAGGTAAGAGCATACAAGGGAGATAAGACAGTCTCTTCAACAAATGGTGTTGGGAAAATTGGACAGCTACCTGCAAAAAAAATGAAACTAGACCACCAACTTACACCATTCACAAAAATAAACTCAAAATGGATAAAATACTTAAATGTAAAACTGTGAAACCATAAGCATCTCAGAAGAAAACATAGGCAGTAAGCTCTCCAACATCTCTCGCAGCGATATATATGCTGATTTATCTCCACGGGCAAGTGAAATAAAAGACAGGATAAACAAATGGGACTATATGAAACTAAAAAGCTTTTGCACAGCTAAAGACAATAAGAACAGAATAAAAAGACAAACTACACAATGGGAGAAGATTTTCGACAATACAGCTGATAAGGGGTTAATAACCAAAATTTATAAAGAACTTGTAAAACTCAACACCAGGAAGATAAACAATTCAATCAAATAATGGGCAAAAGAAATGAATAGATACTTCTCCAAAGAGGACATACAGATGGCCAATAGGCATATGAAAAAATGTTCAACATCACTAATCATTAGAGAAATGCAAATTACAACCACAATGAGATATCTCCTCACACCAGTCAGAATGACGCTCATCAACAAAACAACACAGAATAAGTGCTGGCGAGGACGTGGAGAAAAGGGAACCCTCCTGCACTGCTGGTGGAAATGCAGACTGGTGCAGCCACTGTGGAAAACAGTATGGAGATTCCTCAAAAAATTAAAAATCAAACTGCCTTTTGAACCAGCTATCCCACTTTTAGGAATATACCCCAAGAACACCATAGTACTGTTTCAAAAGGAGAAATGTACCCCCATGTTCATGGCAGCATTGTTCACAATAGTGAAGATCTGGAAACAGCCCAAGTGTCCATCGGTGGATGGGTGGATTAAAAAGCAGTGGAACATATATACAATGGAATACTATGGGGCATGAAAAAGAAGAAAATCTTACCTTTTGTGACAATATGGATGGACCTGGAAACTATTATGTTAAGTAAAATAAGCCAGGCAGGAAAATAAAAATATCATATAACCTCACTCATTTGAGGAATCCAATGAACAATGTGAACTGAGGAACTGAGAATGGAATTGAGACAGAGAAGAGATCAAAGGTACCAGCAGAAAAGAGAACAGAGGGAAAGGGGATGATAGGATGGGATAAAGCTGAAGGGAAGGGGGGAGGGCTCTATGGGGAGAGGGGAAAGGCAGATGTTGAGGGGAATATGGGGGCGGGGGGATGCATTCGGGGCAACTCTAGAATCTATGTAAACACAATAAATTAAAATCAATAAAAAAAGAAATATGGAAAATAAACTAGAAAATATTAGAGGCCGTTTTGAGTATCAATAAGTGAAGAGATAGAGAATCTTGGTAGATAAATGCAAACAAAAGAAAATAGAAATTTTAGTATTGAATAATTAAATAAGTGTAAAGAAAATTTTGTACTCAACAGATGGCAAATGACAAATGTCAGTGAAGTTTGAGGTCAAGAAAAAATCTAAAGAAGAAATAGGAAAACAGTGGAAGGAAAATTTGTCTGCTTAATGTATATGTAATTAGAATTTCAAAGGAGAAAAGAATGAGAACAGTACATAAAAATAATTAAACAAATGATAACCTGCCCTGGACAGGTAGCTTGGCTGGAGCATCATCCCAATGCGCAGAGGTTGCTGGTTTGATCCTTGGTCAAAAGGCACAAGCAGAACAGAGTGATGTTCCTGACTCTTTCTTTCCCTCTCTCTCTAAAATCAATAAATTAAAAAAGATAACCTAAAATTTTCCAAGCTTGATGTCAAACATCAAGTGACATATCAAAAAAAAAAAAAAAAAAAAAGGAAGAAAAGCATCTCTAAACACAGAAAATCATGCCTGGATGCATCATATTGAAACTGTTGAAACTTAAAATGAGAAAATCTTGAAAGCAGCAAGAGAGAAAAGACATCACATGAATGGGAACAAGGATAGAAATAAAAGGCTGATTTCACGTGAGAAATAGAGAAATCTAGGAACAGTGAAATGACATCTTTAAAATGTGGCAAAATTTTAATTCATAATTTTATATACAGTAAAAATGTCCCTCAGATATTAAGATAATTTGCAGACATTTTAATATAAGTGAAAACTGTAGATTTTGTTGCAAGCCATTTTGAAGTACAGCAAACACTAAAGGATTTTCTGAAAGAAAATAATGCCAGAAGGAAACTCAGATTTACAGAATTGAATACAGAGATTTAGAAATGCAACATTCTGGTTAATAAAAATATTATGTTTTTCTCCTCTTAATTTCCTTAAAAGAAAAGTGTCTGATAAAAATTAGGTAATATTTATAAGGCGTGTAAAGATAAAATAAGTTTGGAGTGGCGCAAATGTTCTGTATCTTGATTTTGTGGTGGTTACATGCTTACTTATCTTTAATAAAATTTCTCTACTTTAAAAGTATGCATTTCATTGTATGTAAATTATACCTTGATTAAATTGATTTTGAAAAGAATGATGGGAAATTCTTAAATAATAAAAAGACATAAAATGGTGAATTTTCTTAATAAACATAGTGTTATTTCCAGATGACTTTTCATTTTGTTCTGTAATTAAGGCTTAAAAATATATGTAGCATTCTTCTGTTTGATATGTTTTTCTTAGCCTTGGTTTGGTAGTTCTTTTTCTTCCATTTTAAAATATGTCAGCTATGCTCAATGATTCATAGAGTCTGCACACAAATGTTTACTGCAGTCATTTCTATAGTCATAAAACAATACAAGCAATCTGAACGTTTAACCACAAATGAATGTTTAAGTATAGTTGATTGTATAATACTAGAAAGTTTTAAAAATCATGCATAAGGAAATGTTCGTATTATGTTAACTTAATATAATGTTAAAAAATAAAAACATTTCTATAGTATGAGGGCGTGTCAGTTAAATATATGTATAGAAAACTAATTGGAGGATGCACAAAAAATCTTTACATTATTTTCTTTATGTGATGTGAATATTTTCTACAATTTTTGCTTACTGCATTTGAATATGTATGTCTGTTTACAACAAAAATTATTGGTTTCATATGTAGATTACCTTTAAGTATATAATCAGGGATAGATATGAAAGGACAATATGAAACTATTCTAATCTTAGAACTCTAGCTCCAGAAAGGCCTGCAGATGGTGAAAGGGCGCGTGTATAAAGAAGGCTCAAAGGCTGCGGAACTGTGTGCCCTTTGTGGGTGCTGTGTCAGTTCATCTCTCGATGCTCCAGTCAACTCTAATAGTTTATGATTTTATATGCTTAGCCTTGACATCTTTATTAAAATAAACTAAAGGTTTACTGATATTTCCTTTATGAAATCATCCCCTGGTATTTAATATAATTCAGAAATGAACACATTAAGCTGACATATTACTTTGAAGATCGTTTGTAATTATATTTTGATCTGTGATAATTTGAAGTGGCTTTGGATCAAATGGAATACGTTTCTATCCAACAGGAAGAAATAGGTTCTTTTAATTAACTAATTCTAATTACTTAAATAGTTAATTCTTTAATCCCATACTGAATAATTTTTGTGCTTCTTATGAACATATGCCCCAATTTTAGGTGTGGGACTTGCAGTACTTTTCCCTAAGCTTCTGGTGTCAGCATTTGACTTTGTGATCTCAGCGTCTGTCATGACTGACTGACCCATCAACTTGGAACTCTACTTAGCCAGAGATTGTAATTTGATAAGAAGTTGGCTTTATTGGTTAAGTGGTTTCTCCTCATAAAGCTTGCTATCCTTCACAATAATTTTTATAGATTTAACACCCTCCCTCTTGCTTTGTCTGTTTTAATTTAGTTTTTAAAATCTGTTATCTATTTTCTCTCTGTCATCCATTGATGTAAGCTGTAGAAATTCTTCATGTTAAAATCATATTCACTTTGTAGTTGGGGACAATGAATTGATTGTCATTTACACTGAACTCTGGTGAAAAGACAAGTTAGTTTCTTTTAATTCAAAGTTGAGTAATAAGACAATAGACTTATTTGAAGTAGAGTTATCAGAGAATTTTAAATATGCCATGTTTTCAGAATATTTACAATAGGATGCTAATTTTAAAAAGGTAAAATATATTTAAAACATATTTAATTTCTCTCACCTGGAGAGAATACTAATAATACTTTAACACTCAACTTTCTCACCTGAAAAGGGTTTTCAATTCTATATTTATTCTTACATGGCATGTAGAATAATAGAAAAATTCCCAGGAGAAATAGTGAATTATTATCGAATAGATATTTGAAGTCACAATTTTTTAGTATGTTTTTCTTAGTTGTTATGAAAAGTAATATGCATCAAATATTTACAAGAAATTACACAGAAAGCAGTATTATATATTATAAGCTAAAACTTTTTGTGAAGACTACTTAATTTCTAAAAGTTTATGAATATGCTGGTTTTGCTTGTTATGTTTGTGTTAGTTAACTTATATTGCCTTGATTTCCTATAAGGTTGCAATTTGATAATTTGGAAATAATTTCTATTTCCAAAGTAGGTTATAAAGATTCACATAACTGTCCTGACCAGGCGATGGTGCAGTGGAACAGCATCGGTCTGGGATGCTAAGAACCCAGGTTCGAAACCCCAAGGTTACCCGCTTGCATAGGGGCTCATCGGGATTGAGCATGGGCCCACCAGCTTGAGTGCGGGGTTGCTGGCTCAAGTGTGGGATCATAGACATGACCCCATGGTCTCTGGCTTGAGCCCAAAAGTTGCTGGCTTGAAGCCCAAGGTCGCTGGCTTGAGCAAGGGGTCACTTGCTCTGCTGGAGCCCCCTGGTCACCATGGTTCAAGGAACATATGAGAAAGCAAACAATGAAAAACTAAGATGTCACAATGAAGAATTGATGCTTCTCATCTCTCTCACTTCCTGTCTGTCAGTCCCTATCTGTTCCTCTGTCTCTCTTTCACTAAAAGTGTGTGTGTGTGCACACACACATATAACTCATAATTTATGATAGGGGATTATGAATTCAAGATAAACAGCTAGAAATTGGAAATCTTTGATGAGGTTTAAAACTGTAAAAGTTAACTTCAGAACTTCATAGAGGAAATAGATATAGTAAAGTAAGTATTTCTTAAGATTTTTAGCTTAATGCTTTTTTAAAGTTGGGTGTTTTGTTGCTGCTCAAAATTGCATTACTAGGCCAATTTTGTATGACTATGTAGAGCACATGATCTCATTTAGAAAGAGATACAGTAATGTCAAGTATAGCCTCTCCTGCTTTACCTGTTACATTTCTGAATTCTAGTTCGATCTCCTTTTAGCTTACAAGTGTTCTAATCTCTTAGATATTTTCTAGTTATATTTCTGTGCTAGGTTATGAATAATTTCTTCAAAACCTTTTTTTTTCAGTAAAATAATTCAGCTGTGTATAATCCATGATGTTAGGGACTGGCATATTGCAGATACTTAAGTATTTGTTTGTTACATGAATATTCTGATATTTAACCAGGGACCTGAATGTGTTTAGTTCATGTTGGTTGAATGTGTGTAAATAGATGAAGCAATAGTTGAATGGGTGAAATTTAGTACTGGAGCTACAATAAATAAGATTTGTGCAAGTGACCTTGTGCTTGTTTGTTTATTTGATATTAGTTTTATTTCCCTTAAGGATTTGAACCTTATGATGTTGATTGTGCCCAAGTAATATTTAGGAAACTGCATAGCACCAGTTAGTACTATAGTCCTTGTGATTAATAAGCATTAGCTGCTAGAAATGAGGATGCTATAATACAGACATGAACTTTGCTATTTATTGCTAAACATTAGGAAGTGCTATATGGAATTTGACATTTACATGCACTTAACTGTGAAATTGACCCAGGCTTTAATGTCTGAGACTCATTTGTTCTACAACCCTTTATGTAAGTAAAAGTGATGTTTATCTGATGTGGAGTAGAAATTGTTTATTTTTGCTCCATTGAAAAATGCAGTGTTTAGTCTCATGTTTAGGTTCCAAATGTTGATTTTAAAATATTATGAAAGTGTGAATTTTTTTTTTTTTGTATTTTTTTTTTCTGAAGCTGGAAACAGGGAGGCAGTCAGACAGACTCCCGCATGTGCCCGACCGGGATCCACCCGGCACGCCCACCAGGGGCGATGCTCTGCCCATCCGGGGCATCGCTCTGTCGTGACCAGAGCCACTCTAGCGCCTGGGGCAGAGGCCGAGGAGCCATCCCCAGCGCCCGGGCCATCTTTTGCTCCAATGGAGCCTCGGCTGCAGGAGGGGAAGAGAGAGACAGAGAGGAAGGAGAGGGGGAGGGGTGGAGAAGCAGATGGGCGCCTCTCCTGTGTGCCCTGGCCGGGAATCGAACCCGGGATTTCCGCACACCAGGCTGACGCTCTACCACTGAGCCAACTGGCCAGGGCCGAAAGTATGAATTTTTATAGTTCTATTTCGCTTGTAGAACAACTACATATATTCATAAACCAAATTCTCTTTGTTTTTTTACTGTTATTTTTTATCTTTACCATTTTTTGTTTTTCCCTTTTTATTTTATTTCTCTTATGAAGTGGTGCTCAGTAATGTTTTGCATACTACCTAAGATCTCGTATTCCTAGAAGTATCTACTGAGATCCTGGGTTTCTCCTTTCTTCCCTTTACTTACTACTATACAAATTCTCCTCACATATAAAAGGAATAAAAGGTAGTGGCCATCCTAGGATTATTGACAGAATTTCATAAAATATATATTAAGTGTAAATTGTTTAGACAGGTGGCTGTTGTATAGTAAAAGATAAATTAGGCATAAATGGTAATTATTATTACATTATTATCATTATTAGGTTGTCATCCTTGGTCATTGAAGAGGAACAATTTTCCTTAACCTCAGCGAGCTGTAACTGTCACCTTTCCCTCACACTCTGACTTCCCAGATGCTGTGAGGTTGTAACTCGTAGCACAATTGAGGGAGGATGGGTAATTTGGATATCCCAGTGTTCAAAGTTTTTAAGAACTTTCCTGTAAAACTAAGTTATGCAACATTGGATTTTGTTTTTTATGGTACTGTGGGGGTTATTTTGAGGATTTTCTCTTTTGTTTGGGAGCATTAGCGAATAGGAAAAATTAATTAGATCAGGGAGGAAACTAAATGCTGGCATGTGTCTCCTTGCCTTTTTAAACCCTGGATACTTTGCGAGCCTTGTCACTGGAACCATCCTGAGGTTTTTGTGTTTATTATCTTTTCTCTGTTATAAATCTAGAGCTATAAGTCAGAACATTATTATTTCCTTTATTTATGAGTTAATGGTTATAACATTATATACATAAAATAAACTTGCTATTTAGAAATATAGGGGAAATTATATATAAATATGCATGTATATAGAAAGATGTGAAAAGGAAACGGATTTTTTTTCTATCACTTTTATTTTTCTCTCATATGATTTCATTAGGACTGTCCTTTATGTCTACGAGTTTGGAGACCAATTTTACAACTATATTGGCATTTTACCTTGGTTGTTTTTTTTTTTCTTAACATCTAGAAGCATAGGAAATATTTGATTAATGCAACATTATTTTAGTAATCTCTTATTATTCAATTTCCCTTGTGAAATTTTGTTACTGCTTCCCGTTCTGTCCCTTAACCCTCTTCAGCTGTGTTTATTAGCACACAAGACCTCATGATAATAGGAATTTAGACATAATGTAATTAGCGATTGGTTCCTGTGCTTTCGAACTGGCTTGCCGTGCCATTTTCCTAACCCTGCAGTAATGCCACGCTGCATTTTTGGGAAATGAATTTGAAACACGACTTTCTGATGCGTTTTTAATATTATCAGTTTCAAATAAATGTATAATGACTTCGGCTTTCATATTTTTGGTTATATTTCTTATAGAAAACAGTATAAATATTAAGAATAAGTGTTTTTCTTGTAGTTGTTTCTGGTTATAAAAAGGAAAGTGCCCCAGAAGGGCGCACTCAGAAAGCTCTTCCGGAAGCCAGGGAACAAACCAAATGGAAAAGAGACATGAAAGATAATGCAAAGGTATGATATTTATTTTTGTTTCCATTAATTTTTACTTAAATCTCAGATCTTCAGATCCATGGACTCATAGAGTATCACTGTTTTACTGGAATAGGAGTTTAGAGCTTATGTATTTGAGCCCGTTGGTGTAGAGATAGCAAATAGATGTCCTCAAATGTTATGTAACGAATACACACTAATACACAGTTGAGGGGCACACACTATTTAATAGCAGAGGAAGCTGAGGGAATCGCTCTGCCATGTATCCCAGCTTAAGCATGACCATGTCTGCTCACCTGCTCATTTTTTGCTTAAAATTACCTCTGTCGAAAGAAATAACTCCCACATCATTCCTTATTTTTTCACAGTCTAACATCACACTTTTGTTAGAGTATTCTTTAAAAGTAATAGAATTATGTCCCATTTAAGAACCTCTCTATATCTGAGTGCCCTTGCTTTGCAATCAGGCTATCATTGTTAAAGATAAATTGCTATTAAAAGCATCTGACTAGACAGAGATAAAAAAAAATGCGGGAGAAAAAAAATTACGTAAAACCCGTGAGGAGTTTTAGTTTCTTTCTTGTTATGAAAATTGCATTGAAAGTCTAGCTGAGGTAATGAGTTTTTCCATAAAGTTATCTTTGAGTTTTAAAATATGTAGCATTTATTAAAAAATGAACACATTTATAATTTGTAATATCTTTTAGCAGTAATTCTATAAGAACAACAGATTTTTGTGAATTCATATAACAGTATAATAAATCATTTACTAATAATATCAGAAACATTTTTTCCTCCTAGGTATGCATTGGAGTTTAGTATCATGTGTAATATTTGAATTAAATACAGACTTAATGTTTTTGGGTATACAAGTTTTGATGATCTTTTTTTGCGGTATTAGATTAGTATTTTACCGTTCCTTTGTTACCACTATTCATTTATGGATTTATGGTATTTGTAGTAAATCCATCTACGAGTCAGACTGCTACCAGCTTATCCCATGCCAGCAACCTCCCTTTAGGGCGGACTTTCACCATTCGCCTCCATAACCCGTTCCCATTCCTCCACCTGCCTTTAATTTGAGTCTCAGCCAAATGCAAGCGGTGTTGGTAGATGACTGTTGCTCTCAGTAGTAATGCTGGTTCTTATTTGGGTAATTTTTGTTTATTTCCACAGAGTTTAGTAGTTCAGGGAGCAAGGAGAGCACTCAGCACAATAAGAAAAATAACAGAGTTAAGGATTTTAGGTGTGACGTAGTGACTGTCATCAGGAGCATTTTCCCCCTCTAATGGCATCGGCATTATCTTTTAGGTGGTAACTGATTAGAAGTGATTTCTTGATTCATTCCCTAAGTGCTTGGCTTGTAAGACTGCATTAGTAAGGCAGTGTTGACTCTTGATGTGACAAAAGCTACAAGTACATTATATACTTATGCATAGTGTATTTTTTTTTTTGCTGTTGAAATATTTAATATAATGCCTACAATATTATAAAAAATTCAGGTCTTAACAAAAAGTAAAGTGAAGAATATAGTGAATTCTTCCTTCCTTCACTGAGTTACTGTTTTTCCTAATAATTTTTAAAACTGTGTTTCTTTTTCTGCAACTCTGTACACTTTTACCAACATCTCCACAATTTCTCCACCCACCTGCCTGTGGTAACCAACCACCAGTCTCCTCGTCTCCTCTGTAAGTTTGGCTTTTTTAGATTCCACATATAGGTGGTTTCATACACAATTCTTCTTTCTCTGTTTGACTTAACTTCACTTAAAAAGTGCAGATATATCTTCAAGATCCTGTTTTCATTTCCTTTGGAAATACACCTATAAGTAGATTGCTGGATCATATAGTAGCCCCATTCTTAATTTTTTGAGGGACATCCATAATGTTTTCTAAAGTGGCTGCACTAATTTACAGTCCCACCAACAGTGCAGTAGGGTTCCTTTTTGTCCACATCCTCAACATCACTTGTTATCTCTTGTCTGCTTGATGATAGCCATGCTAACAGGTGTGAACTGATAGCTCCTTGTAGTTGTGATTTACATCCCCCTGATGCTTATCCATGTGGGACATTTCTTCAGGTACCTGTTGGTCATTTGAATGTCTTTTTTTTTTTTTTTTTTTTTTTTTTTTGAGAATGTCTATTTAGTTTCTCTCCTTGTATTTTAGATGTTTTTGTTACTGAGCTGTATGAATTTTAAAATATATATATTTAGATATTTTACCCCTTATCAGATATGGTTTGTAAATGTTTTCTCACATTTTATAGGTCACTTTCATTCTGTTGATTCTTTTTTTTTTTTTTTTTTTTTTTACAAAGACAGAGAGAGAGTCAGAGAAAGAGACAGATGGGGGGGGACAGACAGAAAGGGAGAGAGATGAGAAGCATCAATCATCAGTATTTTGTTGTGCATTGCGACACCTTAGTTGTTCATTGACTGCCCTCTCAACATGTGCCTTGACTGCGGGCTTTCAGCAGACCGAGTAACCCCTCGCTCAAGCCAGTGACCTCGGGTCCAAGCTGGTGAGCCTTCGCTCAAACCAGAGCCTGCGCTCAAGCTGGCGACCTCGCGGTCTCGAACCTAGGTCCTCAGCATCCCAGTCCAATGCTCCATCCACTGCGCCACCGCCTAGTCAGGTTCATTCTGTTGATTCTTTTGCTATGCAGAAGATTTTTAGTTTCCTGTGGTTCTGGTTGTTGATTTTTTTTTTTTTTTTTTTTTTTTTTTTTTTTTTTTTGTCGCTTGTGCTTTTGGTGTCATATCCAAAAAAATCATTGGTAATCCCAATGGCATGGAGCTTTCTCCCTCTTTTCTCTAGGGGTTTTATAGTTTCATGACTTATGTTTAAGTATTTTAATCCATTCTAGTTTGTTTTTGATCTGAGAGAGATCTAGTTTCATTTTCCTACATGTGGTTATCCCGTCTTCCCAATCCATGTACTGGCTCTCTTGTCAACTGTCTGTTGACTGTGTATGAGAGTTTATTTCTGGGCTATTTTGTTTCATTTGTCTATGTGTCTATTTTATATCATGATACTCTTGCTTTAATTATTGTAGCTTTGTGGTATAGTTTGAAACAGGAGTGTGATGCCTCCAGCTTTGATCTTCTTTCCTGGAATTGCTTAGGCTATTTTGGGTATTTTGTGGTTCTGTACAGATGTTAGGATTTTTCCTCTTTTTCTGTGAAAAGTACCATTGGAAGTTTGATAGGGATTGCATTGAATCTATACATGGTGTTATGTAAAATGTCATGGTACCGAGAGATGGTAGAAAGGGCTGACAACTCCATCATTACATTAAGAGTGTATTAAGGTAACTTCCTTATGGGGTGCATCTCAGGTGGCAGTAAGGTGCCATGGATATCCTCCATACAGTCTGGTGCAGTGGTCGGCAAACCCTGGCTCGTGAACCACATACGGCTCTTTGGCCCTTTGAGTGTGGCTGTACCACAAAATACCATGTGTGGGCGGGTAGGTACGCGTGAGAGTGTCAGTCACACCCAGTTTTCAGACCCAAATTTTTTGAAAAGGGGTGCGTCTTATGCATGAGGAAATACAGCTTTTTTTTTTTTTTTTTTTTTTTTTTTTAGGATTTTTGCATTTGTATTCATTACAGATATTGGTCTGTAGTTTTCTTTTTTTGTATTGTCCTTTTCAGGCTTTGGTGTCAGGGTCATGTTGGCCTCTTAAAATGTATTATAGAGTATTGCTTCTTCTATTTTGGGGAAGACTTTGAGAAGTATAGGTACCAAATCTTCTTTGAATGTTTGATAGAATTCACTAGTGTAGCTATCTGTTCCTGGACTTTTATTTTGGGGAAGGTTTTTGATAGTTGTTTCTATTTCCTCCCTGCTTACAGGTGTATTTAGGTTTTCCACTTCTTCGTGATTCAGGCTAGGAAGATAGTATAGTTCAAGGAATTTATCCAGTTTTTCTAGATGTTAAATTTGGTGGCATATAATCTCTCATAGTATTCTAGTATAATCCTTTGTATATCTATGATGTCTGTGGTAATTTCTCCTCTTTCATTTTGGATTTTGTTTATATGAATCCTTTCTCTTTTGTTCTTAGTGAGTCTAGCCAGGGGTTTGTCAATTTTATTGACCTTTTCAAAGAACCAGCTCTTTGTTGTATTAATTTTTTCTATAACTATTTTTTGTTCTCTATTTCATTTAGTTCTGATCTAATTTTTACTATTTCCTTTCTCCTGCTGACTTTGGGTGGCCTTGTCCTTCTTATTCTAGTTTTTTGAGATGTGATAGGTTATTTACTTGGGATCTCTCTTGTTTCTTGATATAAGCCTAGAATGATATAAACTTCCTTCTTATTACTGCTTTTGCTGCATCCCAAAAGTTTTGATATGTAGTGTTATCATTTTCTTTAGTCTTTTGATCTCTGCTTTTATTTCTTCTTTGATACAGTCAGTTTTAAGAAGTATGTTGTTTAATATTCACAGTTTTGTGGGTTTATTTCCTTTTTTGCAGTTGAATTCTAATTTCAAAGTATCATGGTCAGAAAATATGGTTGGTATAATTTCAGTTTTGTTAAATTTGTTGAGAATGGTCCATGAACACTGGAAAAGAATGTAGAATCTGATATTCTACATATGTCCATTATGTCCGGCACATTTGGTCTAGTGTGCTGTTGAAGGCCAATATTTCTTCACTGATTTTCTGTTTGGATTATCTATTTAAAGCCATCAATGGTGTGTTGAGATCTCCAAATATTATTTTTTGTCTATCTTTTTGTTCTGTTAGTAGATGTCTTATATAATTTGGTGCTTCCTGATTCAGTGCACATATATTAAAAAGTGTGATTTCTTTTTTTTTTCTACACAGACAAAGAGAGATCAGAGAGAGGGATAGATAGGGACAGACAGGAACAGAGAGAGATGAGAAGCATCAATCATCAGTTTTTCGTTGCAACACCTTAGTTGTTCATTGATTGCTTTCTCATATGTGCCTTGACCGCGGGCCTTTAGCAGACCGAGTAACCCCTTGCTTGAGCCAGCAACCTTGGGTCCAAGCTGGTGAGCTTTTGCTCAAACCAGATAAGCCTGCGCTCAAGCTGGCAACCTCAGGGTCTCAATCCTGGGTCCTTCCACATCCCAGTCTGACGCTCTATCCACTGTGCCACTGCCTGGTCAGGCAAAAAGTGTGATGTCTTCTTGATATAGTGTCCCCTTTACCAATATGAAATGGCCTTTTGTTAGCTTTGTTGTCTTGAAGTCAGTATTTTCAGATATAAGTATGGCTTCACCTGCTTTTCTTTCAGTGTTATTTGCTTGGAAAATCATTTTCCAATCTTTCACTTGAGTCCACTTTTGTCCCTGCAGCTTAGATGTATCTCTTGAAGGCAGCATATGGTTGGGTTTTGCCTTTCAATTCAATTTGCTATTCTGTGCCGCTTTATTGGTGAGTTCAGTCCATTTACATTTAGAATAGTTATTGCACATGAGGATTTCCTAGGAAAATTTTTCCAGGTTCTTTTGATGTTCTACCTTAGAGAGCCTAGACCCTTGTTTCTTTTCTTCTTAAAATGTTATCTCAAGCTGGAGATTATTATGCTAAGTGAAATAAGCCAGACAGAGACAGATATCATATTATCTCACTTATATGTGGAATCTAATGAACATAATAAACTGAGAAACAAAATAGAAACCGAGACAGTTTCACAGGGAACAGGTGGAAAACTGTCAGAGAGAAGGGGGAGGGGGGACAAGATCAAAGAAAATGTAAGGATTAGTCAAATTATATATCTATAACACACATATACAGACAACAAGGTAGCAATTCCCAGAGGAAAAGGGAGGATGGAAGCAGGGGGAGTGGGGGGGGGGGTAAAGGGGGTGAAATAGGAATGGAGACTTTACATGGAACATGGAGGGCATGAGGTGGGGGTAGAGGGTATTATGTTGAGTGGGAAACTTAAGACCATGTCAACATAATAAGTTAAAAATTAAAGAAAGAACATTATCTCAGGTTATAATTCTCCATTTATTAGTACCATTATTGATTAATGTCTCTTTAATGGAAAGCTTTGAGGAAGCAGGGAGACTGTCTCTTTTTGCTCATTGCTACATCTCCAACCTATCATAGTGTCTGGCTCATAATAATAAGTGATTTTTGAGTGTATGAATATAAAAGGCTACTAAGTGAGAGAACAGGAATTTAAAAATCAGATCAAACTCTAAAACCACAGTTCTGCAATGACAGTGTATATGTAGCATATTATAATAATAAATTACCATACTGAATGTTCAGCACTTGTTCTGGATATACTTGAAAGCCATATATGAATCTGTAGCTTTTCTTGTTTTATCAAGACTGTTTACATAATTTGTAATATTAATGAAATGGGGAGCTTTAGTGATAGAGATAATGGATACATACAAAGTATTTGAGAGGATGGAGTCCCTAAGAGCAGACCCAGTGAACATCTGTTCATCAGGGCTGTCTTTCGGAGGCTTGAGGAAGAAACAGACCCTGACTCTGGTGCTGAGGAACAGGTAGCAGGCAGTGGGTGTGACACTGACAACTCACTTTGCTTCTTCCCTGGTTAATCCTCAGAGTGGAGCAGGCAAAGTGAGCCAGTGACAATACACTGGTTCTGTGGGAGGAGTAGAGCAGAACATGTAGTGGATTATATGTTGTTTGAAATTGTATCCAATATCATCTCAGAGGGAAGCAGAGGAGATTCTATATAAGAAGAGAGTTGATTGCTAACAGAATTTAAAATTTGTTCTTTTTATCTACCTGATCCTCTTTCCTTCTATTTGTATCCCTCTGTTCCTTCTCCCTCTTCCTGTCCTGTCTCTACTGTGTTTCCTAATGCTTTAGTATGATCCTTGGCTGTACATAGCCAGGAATCCCTACTCTACTTTTTCCTGATGGCATGTGGGGAATGTGTAACCACAGCCTCTGGTGAAATTGAGGTCATGGTCCTATCACCTGATGCTTTCTCTCTTGTCACCATGTAGATAATAGTTTTACATAACAGGAAATACAAAATCGTTTTGTATTAATTTTAGTGCTTCATTTTTTATGTTTACAAAATTTTCATCTATTATTTTGAGAAAACAGTGTATTTGTGTGTGTATGTATGTATGTGTGCGTGACAGAAAGACTGTAGAGACAGACAGGAAGGGAGAGAGAGGAGAAACATCATCTCATAATTGTGGCATCTTAGTTGTTCATTGATTGCTTTCTTATATGTGTCCTGGCCAGGGTCAGGGGTCTCCAGCAGAGCGAGTGACCTCTTGCTCAAGCCAGCGACCTTGGGCTCAAACCAGTGATCTTGGGCTTAAAGCTAGTGATCTTTGGGCTCTAGCCAGTGACCATGGGGTCTTATCTATGATCCCACACTCAAACCAGTGACCCTGTGCTCAAGCTGGTGAGCCGTTCTCAAGCCGGATTAGCCTGCACTCAAACTGGCGACCTCAGGGTTTCGAACCTAGGTTTTCTGTATCCCAGTCCGATGCTTTATCCACTGTGCCACCACCTGGTCAGACTCCAATATACACTTTTGTAGGTTTTCCCCTTTTATTACCTTATGTCTTCTCACATACACACACACATATATATACACACACACATGTATATGTGTGTATGTACATGTTTGTATATAATATATATTTACATATATTTATACATAAATATGTTAATTTCTTCCTGTGTCAGCCAGTTTATTGCCTTTGGCTCAGTCTTTCAGTTCACAGGTTAACATAAGTGACTGATTTCTTCATCATCTCCATTCCCTGTGGTTAAGTTTCTAATGTTCTTCATTTCTCTTGGGTTTTGGTAACATTGTTTTGAATCTCATAGGCTGTTTTTATTTCTTTCTTTTGTTTTTTGAATATTAATGTTTCTTTTAAAAATAGAAGTCTAATTTGAGGCCTGAAAGTGGTATATCTTCTTCCGGAGAGATTTCTGTTGAAATTTAGTAAGTCGCTGTGTTAGAAGCACTATCAATTGCATATTACCTTATTCCAGTTAGTGATGTAGATGACTCAAACTTTCGCTTTGGTTTGAATGATCAAGTCTATTTCTAGTTACTCATATTTCTTAGATTCTCAATGTTGAGCCTGGCATGTTCACCAGAACCCATCCTTTGATTGGGCCCTGAGCTCTCATTTCTCCTTCGTGTTTCATTCTCTTTGCCTCCTCTGTCAGAATTATCTGACAGGTGCTAAAGCTACAGGAGAAAATGAACTCAAATCAGGCTTCTTTCTTTGTGTATCTCTTTTCTTAAACCTTGACACCATTAATCACCATTATTATCCACTACATGGTTAAATTTCTCTGATGCTTTCAAACACATTTTAAAAGTATATTTTTTGACAATATTTTCCAGTTGTTTTCAGTAGGAAGGTTGTTTTACATAATCTCATTTATCATTACTGAAACTTTATTTTGCTTTGTGAAGAAATATTTATAAGCTTAAATTTTTATTTATATGTAGGATATATGTAAAGCCAGTAGCCACGGCAACCATCACAGTCGCCTAACCCATGTAGGTTTGAATTTGATTCGGACAGATGGTAATGAAACAGTGGAGCCAAGAACTGGTGGGCTATTAGCTTTAATCCTAGCTTGCACCCGGCGGGCAAGAAATAAACACAGTGGGAAAACACTTCCCTTTCCATTCAGGGCTCCCAAAGCCAATGACTTATCTGAGTTTCCTAGAATCAAAGGTATCTACCTCACCAGCCTTATTCACCTCTATTCCCCATCTCCTTATCTCTGCACAAACTGGCTTCTCCTACAGCACTCCGCCATCTTGGCTGCTTCTCCTCTCCTCCACGTGGCCATTCTCTGCTCTCCTACAGCATGGGCTCCTCTGCCCCATTTAATAGTGTAGAAATCAAAACCTTTAATCCAATATACAAACAAGGAAGTCTCTGATACAAAGTCACTTAGGGTGGCAAAGGCTATCTTAAAACTAAGCTTTAGGCTATAAGGACCCTGCCTGCTTACAGCCTGTCCCCACACCCAGTGCAAACTATAAGTAAGCAGACATACATATCATATTTACAAACTTATTTGACCAACAGTGTACCACCTTTTAAATAATTAAAACATATATTTTTGTTGAAATGCAATATATTGTTTTAAATCACATCTCCCCTCCCCCCTGAAACTTCAGTGCCTCCATTATCTTTAAAAATCCAATTGTTTTGTCTTGTCTTCCTGTTCCTTCATGGTCTGCCATTCACCTCTGCAGACTGTTCAGCCTTCCTACCTAACCTTCAGCTATTTGTTTTCACTTGCATTTAGATTTCTCATTCTCAAAGTCTGTCTGCCTTTAAAAATACCTGCAGTACCAGGTTTTGATTTTCCCATAGTCCAAACTCTCTTTTTAGATTAATATATCTTATTCAAATGCTATTTTCTATCTACCAGACAGTGATTCCCTAGATTTTAAGATTAATTTGTTTATATTCCTAGAATAAGCCTAATTATTATGTCACAATAGATCCATATCAGGGACCTTGCTCAAAATTATCTGGTTGTAGATAAATGTGCTTTAGTCCCTGCTAATGTTGCAGGGACAGTCAAGCAAAAATGAAGCAGCCTTTGGCAAAGTAACTGAGCTAATTTTTTTTTTTTTAAGCTGGAAACAGGGAGAGACAGTCAGACTCCTGCATGCGCCTGACCGGGATACACCCGGCATGCCCACCAGGGGCGACGCTCTTCCCATCAAGGGGCGATGCTCTGCCCCTCCGGGGCACCGCTCCGCTGAGACTAGAGCCACTCTAGCACCTGGGGCAAAGGCCAAGGAGCCATCCCCAGTGCCCGGGCCATCCCTGCTCCAATGGAGCCTCAGCTGCGGGAGGGGAAGAGAGAGACAGAGAGGAAGGGGGGGGGGGTGGAGAAGCAAATGGGTGCTTCTCCTATGTGCCCTGGCCGGGAATCGAACCCAGGTCCCCCGCACGCCAGGCCGATGCTCTACCGCTGAGCCAACCGGCCAGGGCCTGACTGAGCTAATTTTGACCAATAGATCAATGTTTGAAATCACTGAAACACAGATTATCCTGAATTATTGCTGCGTAATCTTTGATTATGTTATGAATGCATAGTAAAATTGGCATATGTGTACATAACCGGAAGTCAAAAGATAGAATTTGAATGAGAACCTCTCAAAGGTTTTACTAAAATGTAAATGACTTAAAAATCTTATTTACAAAGTGTTCCTGTTAGTCATTGTAAATCAGTAGATGCATTTTTAGTCACTAAATCTTTAACATTCATTACCATTCCATAGTGCAAAAAATGAATAGTGCTTTTTGTCAGTCTCCTGTAGGATTTACTACCTAGTGATTTAATTAGGGAAGTAATTTCCTAGGTAAATCCATGTACAACAATATAAATTATAGTTATTTTATGCCATTTCTACCCCACAAGAATATATTGACTGTTCTGTGAATAAGATATGAACAACACATCGACTTTTCGGAAGGCCATGTATTTACTAACTAGGCATTTATAGAGTGCCTATTAGTGTAAGATGCTATGCTAGAGAGACAAAAGTGAATAATATACTTGTCTTCTACTAACTCACAGTGGAATGGGCAAACTATGCAATGGCACAATTTCAATATTCTGTAATATGTACAGTTCTCGTTAATAACAGGGTGGCTCAACAAAAGAAATAATGTGACATGGCTTTATATTTAGGGAAGTGGAAGATGAAATTAGAGAGAGAGCTTAGGGCCTAACCTAATCAATTAATTTAAGAAACATAAATGAATAGTTATATTTATGTATTAGCAACATTATTTTCATAGAGTTCCTACCTTAAAGATATAATTTACATTTATTATTTTTATTGTCTATGGTGTTCTCATACTTGTATGCAAGATCCACAAGGGAGGGAATTTTGTCTGTTATGTTCAAAGATTTTTTTTTTTTGTTCAAAGATATTTTATAAGAGCCAAAACCAATATCTATCATGAAACAGACACTCAATAATAAACATTAATCTAATAATTACTGAACGATTTTAAATGTGTGTGTGTGTGCGTGTGCCCATATACACAATTAACAAAGATTTGGTAAATTACATACAATACTATATTACTGGCAGGATTACCTTTATAAATTTGTATAACATTTCTGAAAAGCAATCTATGAAGAGGAATTATAGTTTTTATTATTTTATTGGAATTATTTACATTTCTGTAACTGTGCTTTAAGGATATAATAATGAGTGAAGTGCAGATTTATAGATAGGAAACTGTTCACAGCATTGGCAAGTATAAAGGAAACAAAAGTAACTTAATGTTAAATAAAATATGGCATTTATCATTCCTTTAAAACAGAGTAAATAGCGCGAGAATGCAGTAATATGATGCTATATGAAAACTGGTGGGTGGATAACAACATGATCTCAATTTTGTAAAAATGGAGAAAAAGAGGCAGATGAATTATTAAACCAAAATGTTATTAGTAATTATATCTGGATGCTGATAATAAGATTGCTTTTAATTTTTTTCTTTGTAAATTTATGAAATTTCTGTATGAACATGTATTACTTTGTTAATTAGAAAAAGACTTCATTTATACATTTCTCCAGCTCTGAGAATTTATTAAAGACCCTATTGCAATGCAATCTTCATGAGGGCAAGACGTTTCACCTGCTTGGTTCATTGTTGGATTCCCCATGCCTAGAGTAACGTTTAGATAAAGTGCCACTTAAAAATGCTTCTCAAATAAATGAGTGAGCGCACCAATGAATGCTATGCCTCCCTCTCTAAAGGCAATTTTAAAGCATTTAATGCAAGAGGATTAAGTACTGCCTTTTCTTGTAGAGTTGAGAAATTAATTCATCCATCATTTAGTGTTAATTAAGGGCCTATTTATAGCATGTCTTCTTTCCACTGAGGAGAGACAATTTCTCATGGATTGAAACAATCATTGATCACCAAGCTCCAGTTTGCTTGGTGGGGAGGGAGTTGACCAACACATGGCATATGTGTTTTCTAATGTATGTGAGATTTGAAATGATCATGACAGAAATATTTTACCTTCAGCAACTGCTTTTAAGTTAGCTCTATGTCTTCAGATTTAAATAAAACAAAAAAACAATAATTAATCAATTAACAGATATTTTTATTTTTTATTCAGTGAAAAGAGAGGAGGCAGAGAGACAAACTCCCACTAGCACCTATAACAGATTCTGCTTGGTAGGCCCCCTATGGCATGATGCTCTGCCTATATGGAGCATTGCTCCATTGCTTGGCAACTAAGCTATTTTTTAGCGCCTGAAGCAGAGGCCATGTAGCCATTCTCAGTGCCTGGGGCCAACTTGCTCGAACCAATTGAGCCATGGCTGTGAGAGAGGAAGAGAGAGAGAGAGAGAGAGAGATGGAGGAAGGGGAGGGGAGGGGTGAAGAAGCGGATGGTCAGTTCTCCTCTGTGCCATGGGCCATCCCGGGAATTGAACCTGGGCCATCCACATACTGACCAATGCTCTACCACTGAGCCAACTGGCCAGGGCAATTAGAAGATATTATTTTGTTACCCAATGAAAATGTTTTCGTTTACTATTTATAAAGTACAAATGAAGTAAAAGAATAATCACAGATTTTGCTAATATTACAGCTGGGGATGGAAACTTACTGAAAAAGGAAAGTTGAATAATATATATCAATATAAGACAATACTATATTTTGCTTCATTATAACTCAATAAGGGAATGTTTTTAAATAATTTTTATCATGTAGCATTCAGTTTAATCGTATGCAAATAGACATGTGCCATATTTAAAATTTTATCTTTTTGTGTATTTTGTCAAAACAAAAATAAGAAATGAACATAAGTCCTGAGGGAATGTAATAATAATGTTTATATTGTAATTTAATATTAAATAAGACAAGATTAATGTGAATAGTGATGTGGCTATTTTACACAGAGCTCTTTATTTTTTTCTCAAGGATTCAGAATTTCCCACCTACAAGCAACAAAATCCAAACCCGTATTTATGTGAGGGCAAATACGGTCCAGCAAAATTTGACTACAAGCTGAATACCATATTAAGACTTCATGAACTTCCAGTGAGCTGGTAGGATCCTTGATGTTTTATTAATGCTTTTTTTTTTTTTTTTTTTTGCATTTTTCTGAAGCTGGAAACAGGGAGAGACAGTCAGACAGACTCCCGCATGCGCCCGACCGGGATCCACCCGGCACGCCCACCAGGGGGCGACACTCTGCCCACCAGGGGGCGATGCTCTGCCCATCCTGGGCGTCGCCATGTTGCGACCAGAGCCACTCTAGCGCCTGGGGCAGAGGCCACAGAGCCATCCCCAGCGCCCAGGCCATCTTTGCTCCAATGGAGCCTTGGCTGTGGGAAGGGAAGAGAGAGACAGAGAGGAAGGCGCGGTGGAGGGGTGGAGAAGCAAATGGGCGCTTCTCCTGTGTGCCCTGGCCGGGAATCAAACCCGGGTCCTCCGCACGCTAGGCCGACGCTCTACCGCTGAGCCAATCGGCCAGGGCTTATTAATGCTTTTGAGATTTTATTGTTATATCTAAATTGTGGTACTCTTATGGACATTTACAGTCAAAGTGTTTTTCTCTTAGCCTGTTCCCAAATTGCTTCTCATAACAGTGAAAGCATCTGCTTATCGTGATTGCAAGAATCTCAGACTAATTGGTGGAGGCACTTGGTGGCAGTGCAGACTCACATGCATTGTTGTGCGTACTTACTGTAGAGGCTGCAGTTCTTCAAATAAAGCACAAATCGTTTTTAAAGAGGTTTTTAGGATTATTTTAAAGATAGGACCTCAGCAACTATGTAATTCATTTGTTTTATTTTACTTATAATTTTGCATATATATATTTATCATTAACAAATCATTAGTTTTGAGGACCATAGTTTTGTGAACGATAATTACATTGTTTTAAAGACAAAACTTATTACTTGGTGTTTATTAAAAAGCATTATTTTATAAACCTGCATATTTACATTTATAAAAAGACATTTTATTTTATTTTATTTTTAAATTTCCACTGATTTTAGAGAGAGAGAAGCATCAACTCATTGTCCCACTTAGTTGTTTCATGTAATTGTGCTCACTGATTGTTTCTTGTTTGCGCCCTGACTGGGGACCAAACCCGCCACCCTGCACGCTGGGACGATGGCCCATGCGCTGAACCACCGAGCAAGGGCCTTCATGCCTTCAGAGAAAACAGTTTAAATTGTGTAAAATTTCTATTATTTCTCAGAGTCTTTGACACAAAAAGTTTCTTGGAGCATCCATAAATATATGTTCTATCATATAGTTCCATGGTTCATTAAAATATTAGTAAATTGTCAACATTTATAGATGATCATGAATATATCATTTTGATTATGATTTAGGTAAGTAATATTATTTTTTTGCATTTGTTCATATAATCCCAAGCTTATGTCATCAATCTTCAAGAAATGTAAAATTTGTACAAAAATGTATAACAAACATTATGTAATTGCTTCTATTACTTAAAGAGGACAAGTATCTCAAAATAGCATGTTAACCAACTATAATGCCTTACATACATTTATCTATGGTGAGTATTTTGTTTTTCTTTGCAAAGTTTCCCCTGTTCTTGCTGACTATGTTTCAGCTACTTAGTAAACCCTATTTGTTTAATTATTTCCACGTAGCAAGAATGTCATCTATGGTAACTTACTTCAGAGAATGGCAGGTGTGATCTTGTCTGCCATGATCAAAACCAGTACACTAGTGACTGAAAAGTTCTGTTAGTGGAGGGAACCATAAATATGGATACATTCACACTTTCAGGTTTCTGTTGCGACTTAACAGTGCATTTGCATCCACATGCTTGTCTTTTGGTAGAAGCCCATGGCCTTTTCTTTGATTAAGTGACCGTTGATTATAATTCTACACCTTATTTCTTGCATAAACAATACCAGTAACGAAGATACACAGTTTCAGTTTTGTGGATTCTTTATTCTGAAACAAGAACTTCAGTCACTCAACAGATGATCTCCCTACCTTTCCATGGCATTAATTTATTTTTTATGGTCAGCAATTTTCCTTGTCATACCCATATTTCATCACCTTGATTAATCTTTAATTATATTACAAAAGCAAACACATCTGGGTTAGAAGGCGATTTAGGAACAATTCCAAACTTCTTAGGCTCTCTTTTAATCCTGGACCTTGGCTGAAGGGAGGAGCCTGTGCGGGTCTACCGTGGAGTCCTGAGAGCTCTGAGCAGTGCGGTGCAGTGAGCACAGCGAGGGTGTTTCTCAGGCGGAGTGGGAAAGGGAGGTCAATCCACCAATTAAGTTCAAAGTTTGTAGTACGTGAAATGTGGAGAAGAAGGAAACATGTAACTCTCAATCAAAGACAAAACCTGGATTTTACATAATTTCCAGCCTTTGGAGAGAGAGCTGCTCTGGTAACTAGAACTGCAACCCAGTGTATAATCGTCTAATTTCTCTGCCACAATTTTCACTACTTAGCCGATTAGGAGAGAAGACCCTAGTATTATGAGTTGGGCAGTAAAGAAAGAATCACTAATAGAAAGAATAAACACCAATCTTCTCCAGCCGTGATCTTCACCTGGTATGCCACAAGAGGCTCAATGGTGCATTGCAAGGACTTAAAATGTACAGCACCTGATTATTTAGTCAGGGGCGCTGACCTTCTATTCATTTAGTTTGTCAAATAAAACTGTAACAACAGCCAATGCTACAATAGCTGTCTGGTGAGAATGAATCAAAATTATACGTATTTTTTTTGTCAGATTGTCAAAAAAATAGATTTTTCTGGTGTGCTGTGGAATTTTACTAAGTTGTTGTGTGCCACGAGATGAAGAAAAGTTGGAAAGCACTGTTCTAGAGTAATGTGCACCGCAAAGGAATATCCAGCTTTGACTCTGGGACAGCTCATTGACCTGGGCCTTTTTACCTGTCCTCAGTTCCAGTCGTTCTACATTTCTGCTTCCTTATACTACTATTATTTGGGCGCGTTTTTGTTTTTCTCTAACCTATTTTATCCTACTTTTTTCACTATACTCTTATTCTTTACTCCCACATTATATATAATTAACTAGAAATCATATACAATTTAATTGTGAGTAATTAGTGTTTCTCAAATAATTTCATATTCTCCATTTTTAAAAACCAAACCACCCGCTTCCCTCATCCCATACACGCACCCGGAGGCTTGGTACTCGATAGGTCTTTAATATAATCCTTATTGACTCAAGTGTGTTTCTTTAAGGAATTTATTTATATTTGTTTTTCTTACCCTTTCTAGAAGTAAAGTTATTCTCCTGTGGCATATGGGTTCCTTAACTTCATCAATATAACTATAATAGTAATGACAATGATAACGAAAGAGTATCAGTGATAACAATAAACTCTTTTTCTAAGCATCTGTAAATGCCAGGATTTGGCTGCTTTGACAAGATCTCTGACCTTTCTATTTCTGTTAAGCAGTTATTATATGCCCCATTTTCTCCCTCTCTCTATTTTTCTCTCTCTTTCTGTGTCTCTCTGTCACACACACACACACACACACACTAGCATTCGCACACACAAATGAGCTTTGGAAATCTTGGCAATTACAGAGAAGAAATTTGTATCATGATGGTTAATTCAAAAGCAAACTATAAAACAATAAGTCACACATTATGTAAGGAAAAATAATAAAAAAAAAATGTCTCTATTTTTACAAATGAGCATATAGTTATGCCAGTAATGTACAACTATGTTTCCTCTGCATTTGGCCAAGTTACTTTCTATTTCCCCAAACATGGCCTAGAAAAATTACTTTAAACTTGTATATTAAAATAATTAACTGAAGTGCAGAATTTATAAATGATATGTTCTTTCCCTGGAAAAACAGATTTATGAAAATGTATTTTTTGCCATGTTTTTTCTAACAAGATCATAATAAATGAGTATTAAATTTGAGATAATTTGAAAATTCCTAATGTCTTACTAATTTGCATTTTTATAGTGGGTCAGTGCAATTTTGTGGGTCAGAGAACCAGAAGGATTTTAAATGAGACTAGTGAAAGAGAGGTTTAAGATCTGAATTAGGTAGATGTGGTTTTCCTAATTTTACAGAATTGTTCCTCTCAGCCTAGAAAATGTTCTCCAGTAACTTCCATTAGTTAAAAAGAAAATTCTTTCTTGACCGGACCACCCCCACCAAACCTGTGCTGTCTCCTCAGAAGCTGCTCTGCTCATTTTCCCTAAAAAGGTGGGCGCAAGTGCTGGCTGAGCTAACAGCCTCCACTTGCTCTTTTCATTCTCCCCTCCAGGGGGCTCCCTTCCTTTCCTCTGCTCTGGAACTTGTCAGTCATTTGCTACCTCTGTACCTGCCTCCTGTGGTCTCTTACCTATCTGTCCTCATTTTCTTCACTTCTCAGCTGCAGTCAGCACAGCTAACCACCCAGGTTCCTCTCCTGACTCCCACTGTTTGTACGGTGCTGGTCTTCCGGCTGACCCCCGGCTGTCCCATCCAGTCTTCGGAGGGGTGTTCCTCCTCTGTTCTTCTGCTTGACAGAGGGCCATGGGCTCAGCCTCCCGGCTTCATCTTCTCACCTCTACCCTTTCTCAGGTAGCCACTTCCATTCTCAGGCTTTAAATTTGTTCTGTGCCATAAGAAATGATGACATAGGATCATTTACGACAACATGGATGGAGCTTGATAACAATATACTGAGTGAAATAAGTAAATCAGAAAAAAAACTAAGAACTGTATGATTCCATACATAGGTGGGGCACAAAATTGAGACTCATGGACATGGACAAGAGTGTGGTGATTACCATGGAGAGGGGGAGGGGCATAAAGGAAACCGAATGAAAGGTGACAGAGGACAGTTTGACTTTGGGTGATGGGTATGCAACATAATCAAATGCCAAAATGATCTGGAGATGTTTTCTCTAAATCTGTGTACTCTAGTTGATCAATGTCACCCCATTAAAATTCATTGTCTAAATAAAATTATAAAAAAGCAAATAAAAAAAAAAGTTTAATGTTCTGTGTGCTGCTAATCCCTGCGATGATAACACTACCATTGATATCTCCCCTGAGCTTAAACATCTACATAGGCTTCTTCATATTATTATGTTAGAAAGAGCTCTTCTCTCCAAGAAAATCAGGTCTTCTAATCTCCATTTTTGCAGAAGGAAAATGTGAATTCCTGTGAATTTATTTGAGCCAAAAGCATAGGAGACATTTTGATGCCTTATCTTCTCACCCTCCAATTCCCACCATTAAACTATCGGTAGGTCTGACAGGCTCCTCCTCTAGAATATATTCACACTTTCCCCACTTCCCTCTGTATTACTATGCTCATCTCTCATACTTGCAGAAGCCTATTAATCCACCCACCCTTACTCCACAACATTTCACTAACTTCACAAAAGCCAAACTGATCTTTTGAAAATGTAAATCGATTTGTACAACTTCCTGCTTTAAGTACAATGTCTTCCCCTTGTTTTAAAATGAAATTCAAACTTCTGTGGCCTACCGGGCTCTGCAAGTGGAGGCGCTGCCTCCCTCTCCTTGCATTGGCCACGTGCTCTTCCGTTCTCATTGGCCAGTAGCTGTGTGTGCTGTCTGGAAGTAGTTAGGTTTATGCCAGCATTACTGCATGCACTTCCATAGAAGCAGACACCAGAATAAAGAAAAAGTGGCTTATTAGCTTCTAATGCAAAAAAAAAAAAAAAAGGCATTATTAAAATGTTATTTTATTTTTATTTACCAAATATGAATGTAAAGCTTATTGTTTTGACTATAAGTTCTGTTTTTAAAAAAACAATAGTTATATTTTAAAATATGAGTTTTCAAATTAAATAGTGAATCATTTTTATATAATTTATGAAATTTAACTACTATTTTAAAATGCATATTTATAATAAGCTTAAATTATAATTTTTATGATGGTAATGTCCCCAAGATAAACAACTATGAGCAAAGTGTATATTTAAATTTTGAATTAGTAAAGGTAAAAAACTCAGTTTCTGCATGTATAGTACTTACATGTAGATAAAAATATTTGCAATCATTACCTATCAGTAGTGAACAGAATAATTTACAACACTTTCCATAATATAAAAATATTAATTTTGTTTTATAATTTACTAGGTGCTGGTTTGGTAGTTTACTACAAAGTACTAATGTATTCAGTTATCTTCTGTTAAGTAATGATACTACTAAAAGGAAGAGGTACCTGAATTTACAGTAAATGTAAACATACACTTTAATGGCCTATTTATCTTTGTGGGTGCGTTCCGTGAATAAATAGGTCATCTAATTAGGGGAGTTCTTTAATATATTTCAGGTTGTCTTTAGTGCCCTTGCATGTATCTGTCTTCAGCTTTAAATTAAGTTTGTTTAGACTTTCTGGGTTTATTAAGCAGTTGTCATCATCTAGTTCCGATTTGGTTTTTTTGAGTCAATTTACAGCTAAAATTATGGAAAAGTCTATTCGTTGGTCACAGGCGGTGCACAAAGTATTTTCAATCCCAGTATTTTGTAGACTCAGAGACCTATAGTTGCTCTTCTGGGCTATAACGGTTCTTCATTCTATTTTAATTATCTAGATCCACAGTAATAACCACAGTGACCTACAAGAATGCATTGTTGGACATATTATAATTATATATAGCAGTTATATATAGTGCCAACAATGCATAATAATTCCACCTCTTAACTAAGGTAGGTAAAAATTAAACTATGCTTTGTCTCTCCTAGGACATAGTTTCAATTTTTGAAAAAAACAAGTCATTCAGTTTTTGCATAAAACTTTTTCTGGAGTATGTTATGGTAAGGCATTCCATGGAATGACAATGCAGTAATATTTCAGTGAGTGTAGAAGCCATCTCTCCACCTTGTTGCTTAGCTACGTACTGGTAATTCATATTATTTACCGTGTAATAGAAAGACAGATGGAACTTAAAGGCACAGGTTAACCTTTGAAATGCAGAATGTCAGTGAAGATGGTTTAGGACAAGTACCAACATACATCTTTTTCTCTTTAACAGTTTATTTAGTATTCAGACTACATTATATTCACACATGTACCTATAATTCAGTTTAAATATTTAGAGGTGGAAAGATTTAATGAAGTACTAGTAATTAGTGGTTCTATCAATTTCTGCCATTACTTGAAGGAATGCCTCACCTAAATTTGCCAAGACCTTGCTTTTAATCCATGGTAGAGTTGATGCGTGTGGAATGGTATCTCATAATTAATCTTTTTCCTGATGTTTATGATTATATGGTGAAAGGGTTGTAAACATCAGTGCTTTTGCTGGTAGGTTTAGATCTTAAGCTAATTTTGGCATTTTTTATATGGCCATGATTAGAATGACATGGTCATGTTCATTTTATATTATTACTTTTTAAAATATCCATAGTGTTTTATAATCTAGGAGTAAGTAATAAAAATATTATTAGACTTATACACCCAACATTCTTAACAATATTTTTTCTTAACAATATTTATGCTCTGAATTCAAATTTAATTTAAAACTACTGACATTATCACAAAGTGATAACTATTAATTCAGAGTACCTCGTAAAATAGGACATTTTAATGTGCATGTCTTGTGAGCACCTCAAACTTAGCAGATTTCAAACCCAATTTAATTTCGTCTTTATCAACCCTTTCCTCTCTACCTTCATCTTCTTTCTCCCATCCTGTAAGTGTTCTTATCAGGCATATGGTCACATAGACGGTATGTGCATCATAGGTTCTCCCTGTCACTCGCTGTTACTTTAGTCACTCAGAGTCTGTGTGTTCTGTCCAAAAGGAGTTGTACAGCCGTTCATTTTTGCCAGAGTCAATCATCTGTCATGTATACTTCCCCAGCAACTTCTGACTGGTCTCTCTGCTCCAGTTTCTCCAATTCGACTATAATTACAGTAATCTTTCTAGAATGATCTAATTTTTGCTTTGAAATCTTTAATTATATACAAAGCCCTCAATATGCAATCCAGCTCGAACCTATTTTATAGTTATATTGTATGCCCTTACCTCTATACCACTGTATTCTTGTTTCAATGAAATCTTCTCACATGTCTAGATCTTAGCTCATAGTCTTCTGGCTTGAATGCATTTACCTCCATTCTCTATTTGGAAATACTCAAACAATGTATAGAAATTCCATCTATAAACCAAACCTCCTTTTTCTGTTCTTGGCAGTAGATATAACTACCAAGATATACAGAATATAGGTGCATATAAAAGTTTTATTGAACTTATATTTTTCATCTGAGAAATCCTTATTATTTATAGCAGCAAATATTTTGTATAAACATAAGTAGATCTTTCTACTTGATAACTGTGACCTTTCATTTTACCAAGACTATAGAGATTGTATATAATGTAGATTTAGATTAAATAGGGATGTTATAGACATGGAAAGGAAGCATAAGTTTCAATGTACAGTGTTACAACTACTGGGTATAGTGGAAATGAGATGTATGTGTGAACAATATATTTTATTTTTATAGTTATACACACTTATGGTTTTCTTTTTTTTAACCCTTGCAATTATTTGGAGATATTCTGCTATTCTGTATTCTGATCATATTACTCTACAAGACTTACTCTACCACACAAATTTATTTTATTAGCTTTTCTTGTATTTCAAAAGTTGTATAGCTAGAATATTGGTATTGACAATATAGATTTGTCAGCAATATTATATTATGTGTCATGTAAAACATAAAGTCGTGCCTGTCTGGACAGGGTAAAGAATTAATGAGAATAAGGACAAATGTGAATTGCAGGAGAAATCACTAAATATTATATAACTGTGCACAACGTTTGACAACTTTTGAAGGTTAGAGATGACTTTTAATTAAGTATATTATTTTTCCAAAAATAGAAGAAGCTTTATTATTTTTATTATTTCAAGAATAATACATGCTCCCCCTTGATCCAACCCTCAAATACCAAAACAGATAAACACTACTACCACTTTAGGGAACTGTTTTCTTTCAGAAAATCTTTGAGCCCAACATGAATCAAGAAACATGGAATAAATGAGATATTAGGCACTGGGATCAGAAGTTGTAAGTTCATGGATTAATTTGACAAAGGGGCCATGATAAAGGCCAGTTATGAAGAAGGCTGTCCTTATGAAGAAGAATGAATAGTGTTCAAATGAGCCTCTAATATGTGCCAAGTATTGTTTTGAGCTCTTGAAATATAGCAGTAAACAAGACAAGCAAAGACCTTAGAGTAATGGAATGTACAAATTGATAGGGACATAAAGATAAACTAATAAGTAGACAAATAAATATGCAAGATAATTTCAAGTGGGAATAAATGTTATAGAGTTATGGAGTTAATAAAATAGGTATTGCTCTGGGTGGGGTGGGTTGAGGAGGTTCTGGAAAGCCGCTTTACGGTGGTGACAATTGAACTGAGATTATTCGATCTGACAGATTTCAGGGAGCCACTTTAGGCAGCGTGAAGACATATGAATAAGCCCCAAGGCAGAAGCTGAAATAGAAAAAGACAGGTGGCCCTGAACAGGCGGCGGTGCAGTAAATAGAGCGTCAGACTGGGACATAGAGGACCCCTGTTCGAGACCCCAAGATCGCCAGCTTGAGCCCGGGCTGATCTGGTTTGAGCAAAGCTCACTTGCTTGAGCCCCAGATTGCTGGCTTGAGCAAGGGCTCACTCAGTCTGCTGTAGCCCCCGGACAAAGCACATATGAGAAAGCAATCGATGAACAACTAAGGTGCTGCAATGAAGAATTGATGCTTCTCATCTCTCTCCCTTCCTGACTGTCTGTCCCTATCTGTTCCTATCTGTCCCTCTCTCTGTCTCTATCACACACACACAAAGAAAATAACAAAGAAAAGGACAGGTGGCTAGAGTATTGTGAGTGCAAGGGGTTCAGTGTGGGAAGAGAGCAGATGATCTGGGATGAGTTTAAAGAAAAGCCAATAAAATTTCGAAGAAGGTAACATGGTGTGATATATAATTACACTGGCTGCTGTATGGACCATGGATATAAGCCAAAAGCTAGGCGGATAGCACAGTGAGAAACAAGAGTGACTGATGGATTTTTTTGAACTGCCCAAATAGAGCCAATAAGAGAACTTAAAAGTAAGTAGAGGGATGACAGGATCCAAGTAACTGTTTTACCTTTGGTTTTATATTTTTAGGAAATCTTAAGTATATATGTAGACTTGAATAAAGGAGAATGAAGAGTAGGACAGATTTAAAAAGTGATGAGGATGTTACACTTAAGATCCTAGCTGAGGTCAAGAGTCAAATTCAGAGTTGGCTCTTGTCATGCCAGATCATTTATGCCAGCAATCAGGAAAACTCCCACAACAACACGGTTAATGGTACAAAGGAAAATCTTGCATGGCTGAAATTTGCAAGACAGAGATATAGAAGTGTCCCTACTCGTTACCATCCCACAGAAATGTACACTGGAATAGAGCGTCTATGGGATATGGAATATTTTTGTTTTAGTGGAAGAATCCCTCACTTCTGTATGTCTCCCTATTCACATAGCAAACATGGGAAATGTCCTTGTCTATAGGAACATGCATTGGTTTTTAGCATCAGGTAATCTGGATTTGGGGTGCCAGCCAATTACTAGGAATTCTCTGGGAAAGCCAGGTGCTTTGCACCTGGGAAAATAGAGATCAAGGGGCCGAAGCAATTCTTTAGTCCAGCCTGGCCTGAGGAGGAAGGCATTGGTTCTATGGGAAGCTGGCCCCGGGTGTGTACATTGAGCTGGGAGAGAGAAGAGCCCACCCAGGTCCTAGCAAGCTCATTGTCCATTCTGCCCAGACTAAACATCTAAGATCATGTGTGGGTATCTCTGCTAATAGTATAATAGCCTTGATAAAGAGAAGAGGTACTTCATCCAAGATAAGAGAAAAAAAGTGATTATATAAAAATTAAGGTATTTGAGGTCAGAAGGGGACAAAGTAACAGGAATTTAATCAACTGAGGTTCCCAATGTTCTCAGTGAAATATAATATTAAGCAATTTCTCTTGCTGAGAATAGGAGGAATAGTGTTGGGGAACTTGAGGGACATAGCAAAAGTTTTAAATGATCAGTAAAAGTGAAGATTGTTAAACAATGCTGAGGGTCCAGGGGATTTGCTTTTATTTGGGAGGGTTATGAATTTTAATGCTACTAATGTGTCTGTGTTTATATGAGCATGTTCATGCTTTCCTTTAATACCATTTAGCCTCTGTTTATAGAAATCGGGTGACTACATAATTCGTTCATATTTGGGATGTTACTAGGTGTGTGTGATATAAGGATGGGCTCCATGGTAATTGAAGAAGCTGGTGAGAGATTCAGTCATACGGTAAGCCAGACACCAAGGCATCCACATGGAGTGGATAGAGGCCATCAAGGGGCCTATAAGTCAAGAGAAAAGGATTCAGCAAGAGGCCAATATTCTTCCTGTGTCAGAAGTCCCATGGACTGTAAAAGGGAGAACATGAGAGACTGGGATAGTTAGACTTGGATCAGCCTGTGGAGTGCCTGTGTTTATATAGCTTTAGGTAGAGCCGTTCAAATTGAGAACTAGAATATACAATTAGGATTTTGTTGTCCAAATGAATTGAGACTAGCATTGAAATGAAGAAGACACAACTTTTTTGAGGTTAGGAATGTTGGATAGGTCATATACATGAATTCTGAAACCTTCTAATATAATGAAAATTCTTATGAAAAGAAAGAATGTGAAGCCTCCCAATTTTTGTCAAATTAAAAGAATTGATTGGGAATTCAGCTGATGTAAGTGACAAGGGAAAAGTGCAGTGTTGCCTTTAGTTTGGTTAAGGATTGCTGGGATAGGGTATAACTAACTGTATTTAGTACAAATATTCTGATAATTAATTTAAGATGTTTAGGTTGCAGAACTGGCTGAGGGTCCTAGGCACATCTGGCCTGGTGTTAGAAATGTGGAGGGGATTATATTTCAAAGTGGCAGGCAGAGCTTTGTTTTGCAGAGGGACAGTTCTGATCCAGAGTAGTGACTAGGGGCCTGGCGAAGCAAGGGCAATTGTGAAAACTGGAGCAGCTGTGTGGTTCTCCTTCTGGGCCTGGCTTATGGTAATATAGAAAACAATGGTGAAGAAAGGATGAAGTTAGACCCTTCTGGAAATCTAGTTTTCTTATTTTATGAGATATGAAAAGTCAGCAGTGTGTGTGTATATATATATTGGTTTTTAGCATCAGGTAATCTGGATGCTAAAATATGTATACACACATACACACACACACACACACACTCACTTTTAAGAATAAAGAAAACGGGCATTCATGTTCAGTTTTTACAGTTCTGCTTATTTTTAAACAAAGACTTTTTTACCTGGTTGAATAGTGTCCAAACATTAGTGTCACTCCATATGCCTCTTGAAAATGCAAAATCTCTTTCATCTACTAGTACTAGTGACTATAATTAAGGTACACATCTTCTAAAAGACTAGTAATTAGGCACCATAGTAAACGGACTATGATAGCCATTAGCGTTGACAGCTAACCATGGCAAGACGAGGGTTTGCTTTCCTTCCTCTTTCCCTCCAGTTTATACTTTCTCTCATATAACCCTCCAATATCACATGTGTGTGCATACATACACGTGTGTGCTTTCTTCACATAACAGAGTCATGGCAGCAAGAGAGTGAGGGGCTTTTAGGATAGTGAGGAGGGGTAATGGTCTGTGTGACAACAGGCTGGGAGTGTCCCCTCTCATGTTTCTATTCTTTCCCTCCCATCTTCCTTCTGGACTCACTGCTGATAGGCAAGGGCACAGCACAGAGAGTGTGAAAGAGAACAGCCAGGAAAAAAATACGGGGCGGATGCCCCAACTGTCTGCCAAGGACAAGGGCAGCCTCCCCAGCCATGGCATTCAGTCGGGCAGGTGGTTAAGGATCAAGAAGATCATACACTAATAATTTGTATATTTTCTTTACTTCTTTACCATAAAATCAGCTGCAATTATCATCATGATTACTGAGTAATAGCTTGAACATGGCAGGCCTCAGGGAAAGTGAAGCAGTGAGGGCCAACCCTGGAAAGACGTAATGGGACTGGATGACATGGGTTGACACAACCCGGGCTACTGGAAGAGGTTCAGGCAAGCAGAGGGTACGGAAATAGAAAATACATAATCATGTCTTCAGGGCTCGGGGAACGTCAGCAAGAACTCTGAAGTGGGCAGAACAGCAGGAGTCAGCAGCACAGTGAAGGGGAGATGGGCACAGACATAGGGAAGGTTAAGGAGCACAGAATGAGAGGGACTAGGGTTCTTGGCGCTTTATCAAGGCAAGACACAGGAGAAGAAGAGGGGGCCCAAGTGGCTGGAACACATGTGCAATAGCTTGAATGGATGCCCCTTGGTAGAACTGCAAAGCTGTAAGGCCCATGGTACACTGAGTTGCCTGTGTAAGTGAAAGCACTTTGGCCAAGAAGGCTATTCCCTCTGACCTAAGAGTCTCCGCTGTAGGTGATGGACAAAAATAAGGACAGGGTATCTAGTTGGTTGTTATGAATGGAGCATTTTTAAAACAGAATTGAGTTTGAGAGAAAAGTGATTCTTTTAGCAGAAGGGTGTTTGTTTTCAGGGAAGGGGTGCAGGGCAGTACAGAGAAATTAGTTCTCAGAAGAGACTTGAATTTTTATCTCAGATAATATTGGGAGATTTTTTGTCTCCTGACGTCTGCATATATTAGCTATCCAAACAATTCTAAAGCTGCTTAACTTAGAGAGAACATTTAATTCATTAATTTATTCATTCATTCACAAAACAAATATTTATTGTTTATCCTTTTAATTATATATAACCAGTCAAGTACTATCTAATCTTTAGGAAACTTGGATGAGTATTTAAAAAGAAAATATATTTTGTCTCTTTGTTTTGACACATTATTTCTTATTTTATTACTTTTTATGAATTTCAAATTACATTACATAGATTTGAAATTACATAAGATTTGTTTCAAAAACAAGATTAGAATTTTTAGAAGATTCAATAACTACTTTTATTTTATAGTTTCAAATTTCATAAGCAAAAAATAATTTAAAAAGCAGAGGTTATAAAAATCAACTGCATTTTATAACTTAAAATTTATTTTGAGAAGTTCTGACTTACCTTAAAAATTGCTAATGTAGTGGAATGGTGTGAATTTGCCAAAACTCATTAAACTGTACATTTGTAAGGTATTAATTTTTTTTTAATTCAGTGAGAGATGAGGTGCAGACAGACAGGCCCTGCATGAGGCCAACCAGGATCCACCCGCCAGCCCCTTACTGGGAGGTGCTCTGCCCATTTGGGGTTGCTGCTCCATTTCTCGGCAACCCAGCTGTTTTAGCGCCTGAGGCAAGGCCATGGAACCATCCTCAGTGCACAGGGCCAACTTGCTCAAAACATTCAAGATGTGGCTGCAGGATGGAAAAAGAGAGAGAGTGAGAGAAAAAGAGAGAGAAGGGGGAAGGGTGGAGAAGCAGATGGTTGCTTCTCCTGTGTGCCCTGACCAGGAATTGAACTCAGGATTTCCACACGCTGGCTGATGTTCTACTGCTGAGCCACTGGCCAGGGCCGTAAGGTATGGATTTTACTATAGGTAAATTATACCTAAATAAACCTGATTTTTAAAATATACCTTTGACGCAATTTTTTTTACTTTTGGGAATTTTATACAGGTAGACTCCAATGAGATTTTCAAACAGTGAAACAACAATGGGTTGTCTAGTAGTACCTAGCTGATACCAAGGACCAAAAGGCATCCCTGAAACCTCCTTTTCTGACAACACTTATCCTTCTCTTTATACAATGGAATTCATGCATAAATGAGTACATATGAATCAATGAATGAATGAATGAATGAATGTATATATTGATCCTTCTCTGTATTTATGCTTTCAAAAAATATTGGTTATGTTTTATATTTTAGTAAAGTTATTTTTTAAAATAAATGTGGTGAATTTCTGTATGAAATTGAGTTCTAAGATATGCAGAGACCTTGAATAACATTGCTTTTTCACTCTCATGGTTTTTATTAAAGTCTGTTTAGTGTACAACATGAAAAACGTTTGTTTGGAAGTTTGAAGGACCTCTCTGATAGAAGTGCATTGACGCTAACTAAGCCTTAATATAGAACTGATTACCAGCCAATATTTTATTATATATCTGTTTGTCTGTTTATGGTCTGCTTTCCTTCTCAGGAGGTAGATAGAGACTATTTCTTGTTTCCCGTTGTATTCTCAGTTCCTGGCACAGGTGTTCAATTAATATTTCTAATGTGAACAAATAAAGGAATGAAGAAACAGCCATTTCTTGAAATTAATTTTGAAAATAGAAACTGACCTATTTACAATTCTACTTGTTCTTTATTTTTTGTTCTTTGTTTTTGCTAATGTTAGTCAAATAAGTTTGTAAATATGATATATATGTTTGCTCACTTATAGTTTGCACTGGGTATGGGGGGCAGGCTGTAAGCAGGCAGGGTCCTTATAGCCTAAGGCTTAGTTTTAAGACAGCCTTTCCCACCCTTTTAATACTAAGATCTTTTCAAAACTAAGCTTTTCCCCACACCCTTGACTGTTGCATGATGTGGTGTGATGCACTCTCATAAGGAATCCTATTATGCCTCAGATAAGTGACTTTGTATCAGAGACTTCCTTGTTTGTGTATTGGATTAAAGGTTTTGATTTCTACACTATAAAATGGGGCAGAGGAGCCCATACTGGAGGAAAGCAGAGAAAGACCACGTGGAGGAGAGGAGAAGCTGCCAAGATGTCAAAATGCTAAAGAAGAAGCCAGTTTGTGCAGAGTTTGTGCAGAGATAAGGAGATAGGAAACAGAGGTGAATAAGGCTGGTGAGGTAGAAACCATTGATTCTACGAAACTCAGATAAGTCAGTGGCTTTGGGAGCCCTGAATGGAAAGGGAAGTGTTTTCCCACTGTGTGTATTTCTTGCCCGCCGGTGGGAGCTAGGATTAAAGCTAATGGCCCACCAGTTCTTGGCTTCATTGTTTTATTACCATCTGTCTGAATCAAATTCGAACCTGCATGGGCTAGGCGGCTGTGATGATGGCCGTGGCCCCTGGCCATACAGTTAATATATATTTTTTTGGAAACATTTTTATTTCATCACAATTTCTTAGGTGATGGACCCCAGAGATCTGAATTAGCACCTGGCTGATTTTTTGGCAGGCTTCATAAGAATGGATGCTTAAGAGGAGTGGTGGTGGTGGAGGCGGTAGTGGGTCTTGCGGTGGCCCTATCTGCGGGACAGGCAGTGGGCACAGTGGCTTGTTGGATAAGTTTCTTTAGGGGAAGACAAGATGGCAATGGAGTAGGCAGATGTACCAACTTCCACCTCCCAGAACTAAAGTGGATTACAAACTAATTTTAAGAACCATCATCTGGAAAAACCAACTTTGGACTAAACTAAGAGGACTCTTCAACCAAGGAACACTGGAGAAGGCACACTGAGATTGGTAGGAAAAGTGGAAACACGGAGAGGGCTGCCAAGTTCCCTGGAGTGAACGGCAGCCGGGAGAGACTCGTGTGGTGGGAAGTGAGTTTAGCAGAGAGGGGAGGGTCCTGATCCCCAGGAACAAAGCCCCAGCATGCAGCCCCAGAGCCTAGAAGAGGTGTATGGACAGTATTTAGCTGGAAACAAGACAGGATACTGTTTGTGAGAAAGAGACTGATTTCTTAGACCCGGAATTCTTCTTAAAGGGACTGCGCAGAAAACCTCTCTCACAACCATTCACCCAGGGCTCCGGGGGATAGGGGGAGAGGAGAGGACTGGAGCAGCGGGAAGAGAGAGTAATCTAGGAGGCACAGGGAGAAACATTTTGAGAGACAGCCACCCTAACCCCTGGGACAAGTCACTCCCCAAATCTGAAGTGAATATTTCCCCTGGAAACAGCAATACCAGCAAAGGGAAGCAGGACACCAGCCAAACAAGCTCTCCCACGGCACTCAGAGTAGAGTCACTTAGAAGGAGGGAGCTTTCAGGACTACAGTAGTGAGTGTTAGAGTCTGAGCTGTAGCGCCCCCACCCACACAGCTGAGGGCTCCCCTGAGGGCGGGCGGTGGTGGGACACAGAAGCATGGTTCTGTTGGCAAGGGCGGAAGCTGGCTGGCCACCACTGAGGCCCAGGTGTGAGCTCAGTTGTGCCCGGCTGGGGAGGAGGGGATGTGCAAAAGTGGTCAAGCCCAGCTGCAGGCTGCCTGAAATCCAGACTGCGGGGGAAAGGCAGGAGCCCCAGAAGGGGCAGAGACCTGCCCTTGACCAAGGGCGCAGGAGCACAGCCTTGCCCCGCCCAATGAACTGAGGCTTGTGGCCTGACTTGGGAGCCGGCTCCTCCCGCGGGGGCAACACCCATACCTGAATGCCCTGGGCAGCAGCAGAGAAGGGGTGGCAGGCCTGGAGACAGACCACACCTAGGGAACACAAAGACCACACCCAGTGGACTCCAGTGGCCAAACCTTCTTTTACATAAACAAAATAAGAAGGCAGAGCAATGCAACACAAATGAATCAAGAGAACTCCCCAGAAAAGGACCTGAATGAGTCAGATATAACCAAATTACCAGATGCAGAGTTTAAAATAATGATTGTTAGGATGCTCAAAGATATTAGAACAACAATAGATGGTCATTACGAACAACTAAATAAAGAGATAGCAAATATAAAAACAGGACATTGAAATAATAAAAAAGAATCAGTCAGAAATGACAAATACAATATCAGAAATGGAAGGTATTAAAAGCAGGATGGATGAAGCTGAGAATTGAATCAGCGAGTTAGAGGACAAGATAAATAAAGGCATGGAAGCAGAGCAGAAAAAAAAGAGACTCAAAAAGTCTGGGAAACTCTAAGAGAGCTCTGTGACAATATGAAGAGAAATAACATCTGCATCATAGGGATTCCTGAAGAAGAAGAGAAAGCACAAGGGACAGAGACTTTGTTCAAACATATCATAGCTGAAAACTTCCCTCAATTAAGGCAGGAAAACATCTCACAAGTTCAAAAAGCACAGAGAACTCCATTAAAGAGAAACCCAAAGAAATCTACACCAAGACACTTCATAATTAAAATACCAAAGCTAAATGATAAAGAAAAAATATTAAAAGCTGCTATAGAAAAAAAGACTATCACCTACAAAGGAGCCCCCATAAGGATGATTTCAGACTTCTCAACAGAAACACTTGAGGCCAGAAGGGAATGGCAAGAAATATTCAAAGTAATGCAGAACAAGAGCCTACAACCAAGACTACTTTACCAGCAAGGCTATTGTTTAAAATTGAAGAAGAAATAAAAAGCTTTCCAGACAAAAAATAAAAACTCAAGTAATTCACTACAACCAAACCAAGGCTGCAAGAAATGCTAAGGGGCCTGTTGTAAACAGATCAAAGGAGAAAAAGAATATAGCAAAAGAGGAATACAGTTTTAAAGAATAAAATGGCAATAAACAACTACATATCAATAATAACCTTAAATGTAAATGGATTAAATGATTCCACCAAAAGACAGGGTAGCTGCATGGATAAGAAAACAGGACCCATACATATACTGTCTATAAGAGACACACCTTAAAACAAAAGATACACATAGACTGAAGATAAAAGGATGGAAAAAAATATTTCATGCAAATGTAAATGAAAAAAAACTGGGGTAGCAATACTTATATCAGACAAAATGGACTTTAAAACAAAGGCTATAGTAAGAGATAAAGAAGGTCACTACATAATGATAAAGGGAGCAATCCAACAGGAAGGTATAACTATTATAAATATCTACACACCTAATATAGGAGCACCTAAATATATAAAGCAGACTTTGATGGATTTAAAAGGCGAGATCAACAGCAATACTATAATAGTAGGGGATTTCAATACCCCATTAACATCACTAGATAGACCCTCAAGAAAGAAAATTAACAAAGAAACAACATACTTAAAGGATATACTAGATCAACTCGATTTAATAAATATCTTTAGAACCTTTCACCCTAAAGCAGCACAATATATATTATATTGCTGGATCCAGTTTGCTAATATTTTGTTGAGGATTTTAACATCTAAATTCATCAGGGACATTGGCCTATAATATTCTTTCTTTGTGTTGTCTTTGCCTGGTTTTGGAATCAGAATTATACTCGCCTCATGAAAGAGCTTGGAAGTCTTCTTTCCTCTTGAATTTTTTGAAATAGCTTGAGAAGAATAGGAGTTAGTTCTTCTTTGAATATTTGGTAGAATTCACTTGTGAAGCCATCAGGCCCAGTACTCTTCTTTTTTGGGAGTTTTGTGATAACTGTTTCTATCTCATTTGTTGTAATTGGTCTGTTTAGGTTTTCTGATTCTTCCAGATTAATTTTTGGAAGATTATATGTTTCAAGGAATTTGTCCATTTCATCTAGGTTGTCTAGTTTTTTGCTGTACAGTTCTTCATAGTATTTTCTTACAATATTTTGTATTTCTGTTGTGTCAGTTGTTATTTCTCCACTCTCATTTCTAATTTTATTTGAGTTTTCTCTCTTTTTTTCTTGGTGAGTCTGGTTACAGGTTCATCGATCTTATTTAACTTTTCACAGAACCAGCTCCTGGTTTCATTGATCCTCTATATTATTTCTTTAGCCTCTATGTCATTTATTTCTGCTCTGATCTTTATTATTTCCTTCCTTCTACTAGCTCTGGGCTTTACTTGCTGTTCTTTTTCTAGTTCTTTTAGATACAGGATCAAGTTGTTTATTTGAGCTTTTTCTAGCTTCTTGAGGTATGCCTGTAATGCTATGAACTTCCCTCTCAGGACTGCTTTTGCTGTGTCCCATAAATTTTGAGTTGGTGTATCATTATCATGGCTTCCCTTCTTTATGAATACCATATTGTAGGAATGAACCATGAAGTATACTTAGATGCCCACCCAATGTCCTTTCTTATGTACCCGGAGGATCACTTTTAAACAAGCAAAAGTCACTTATACCTCTCAACATGTTTTACAGATTTTTTAAAATGTACTTTTCCTTACAGTGCTGGTATATTGTTGCTGTTGAAGCTAAGGACATTGGGTTATTTTCATGGCAATGTTTAAATCACCATTGTTTTAATCTTTATTTTTGATGAAGTTTTAAAGAATATAGTTAGGCAAAATAATGTCCCCTCATCAATGTCCATGTCCTAATTACCAGAATTTGGAAATGTTACTTTATATGGCAAAAAGGATTTTGCAGATGTGATTAAGGATCTTGAGATAGGGAGATTATTCTGGATTATCCAAGTGAATACAGCATAATTACAAGGGGCCATCTAAGAGAGAGAGGGAGGCAGGAAGGTCTGAGGACATGTGATGATGAAAAGCATCCAAGTCAGAGAGAAACCTGAAGATGCAGCACTGCTGGCCTTGAAGGTGGAGGATGGGGTCATGATCAAGGAGTCTAGGTGTCCTCGAAAGCTGGAAAAGGCAGGAAACAGACCCTCTCCCCAACCCTCCAGAGAGAAACCTGAAGATGCAGCACTGCTGGCCTTGAAGATGGAGGATGGGGTCATGATCAAGGAGTCTAGGTGTCCTCGAAAGCTGGAAAAGGCAGGAAACATGCCCTCTCCCCAACCCTCCAGAAGGACCTAGTTCTGGCAACAGTTTGATTTTAGCCCAGTGAAGCCCATTTCAAACGTCTGACCTCCAGAACCATAAGATAATGTTTGTCTTGTTTTAAGTCACCAAGTTTGTGGCTGTTGGTTACAACAGCAATAGGAGATGATGACACAGATATCTACAACCCTTGAATAATGTCTGTAGTCTCAGCCCCCATTCATGATCGATTGTGAGCAGCCTGTGCTTCTCTAAAAAGAACTTTGTCCGAGGGCCCTGAAGACACATAAGGAAGAACACCAGCAGCCAAAAGGCCAAGTCCATTTCATTGGCTGCTGCTAGTTTGAGAGTATATGACAACCCTGGGGACAGCATCTTCCATCCTTCTTATCTGATAGTGTTGCTTAATTGTCTGTAGAGAGGTGATGGAAATGTGGATATTGAGTATCCAACTGTTCTAGGCTTGACAGTTAGTAATTTATAAAACTATAACAGGGACCCATGAATGTACCCATTAAGCTGTCCTGTTGACAGGTATGTGATCTACATATAGCATATCTTTGAACTTGAACAAACATTTCACCAACACATTGCCAAAGTTGATAACTTTCCAGCCTAAATGATTGGGTCTCTCACCTGTGTCTTCTTCACTGGAGCAGTCCCACATCTTAGGCTTTGGTACTACAGCAATGCAGTCTTGTGGTGCCAAATTATCAGGATGTGTTCAGCTGACAGGAGGCAAAATGATTAACATTCATTTAAAAACAAAGGAATTTCTTTGTCTCATGCCTTGCAGGGCTGGCAGACTTTCTTAAGCAAACCCTTTTACAGTCTGATTTCTTTTCTTTTTTCTTCCTGGTCTGTTATCCGTAGTGTGTTATCATTAGTGCATTGTTTTTGACCTCATAATTATAAAACACTGCTGCATTTTCAGACATTATATCCATGACAGGTAGGAAAATGAAAAAGAGAAGGGCAAAAGTCAAAGGGCAGAAAGCTTTGTCCTTGTCCCTGCCTTTATATACAGGAAAGATGGTCCTTTCCAAGAACTTTAGCCTATTTCTCAATGAGCAGTAGAACTATGTATGTCACATGGTTACTCTTCCTATTAAGATAGTATTTAAGTTTTCTAAAATACATAGGGGGGAAAAAGGAAAGAGAAATGACATTGTGAATGATTGGGGGAGCCAGTCTACAGAGACTACAAAGTACAAATTTTAATAAGTGTTATCTGTAAGATGGATTGGTTAAATCTACTCTGGATACCACAATTCTCCAACTTCCATCCTGTGTAAAATAGTGAGCTTCACAGAGCTTCTGTGGAAAGATATAGAGAATGGTCCCCAGATTTATTAATTATTAATTGAGTCTTTTGCTCTAATTCTTCTTTAATTCAGAAAGAAAACACTTGCTGTTGTTATAATGTATGTTATAATGATGTTATTAATGTATTCCTTTTTTGCATACATGATGAAACTTTTTTTAATGAAACATTTTTCATGACATTTCTCCACTCATAAAAAAGTACTAGATTCACAAATAATTCTTAAGGAAATGTCCTAACACACTAATCAAATTGCAAAATTCTATAACATTTTGTGAGTTCTCTCACATATAATATCTGGCCCAAAGCTACAATTCTAAAACAAGTTATTTTTTTTATTACCTATTGCAGTTTTTCTTAAAAGAGAGCGTATTTCACAACTTAGAATGTGACATTATTGTCGCACAGCCGTCAAGTAGATGTGTACGATATGTGCATGTATCCAACCGTATCCTCCATCAACGCAATTTCAGGGGTTGATTATACAATTCTGTAGTGGAAAATTACCCACTTTCTCATAGGTACTGTTTCAAACATCTTTTTGGAATGAAATTTGTGACTTCCTGCTAACAGCTCTAGAAAGGAGATGATGAGGAAGATATAGAGGGGAAGGCTCATCTTATAATGAAAAGGAAGAGAGAAACAGAAAAAGTAGGAAAAACCCATTTAAATTGGCAACATCTGTAAAGAGAAAGCCACGTGCTCAGTAAGCTTTCCATATTCCAGCTTTCTCAGGACCCCTGGGCCGCCCAAGAGCTTCTAAACCAGCCATTTATATAAGCATGCATGTTTTTGTTGTTTTAAATTTGGATAGTCTTCACACTTGGAAATTAGAAATGTAGGTTAAAATGTTAATAGGAAATTTAGTAGAGAGCGAATTCATACATTTCATCACTAAACTTTAATACTAACCATATTTAGGCAGGCATCTATTACTCAGTGAATATAAGAAGTGAAGCAATTACCTTGACAGTTGAGACAAAACTATCCAGAGGTTATTTTCCAGTTTAACTAGCTGAATTCTAGACACAGGCCTGAAATTGATGTTGCGTGTTCAGGAGGCACTGAGCTACTCAAATTGAAATAGAAACTTTTTCTCTTTTCCAATCTGGGACAAACTCTTGCTTTGGCTTTCCTTTTAAGAAGAAATCATTTAAAAGATGAATGAGAAATAAAACTGATTTTTTTGACTTTGGAATATTACCTAAGATTTTAGGATCTTCGGTCAGTGTTCACTAATTAGGAAATGTAAACTTATCAATTGATGAAACTCAATATAGTATCTGGCCCAAAGCTACAATTCTAAAATGAGTTATTTTAGAGTAAGATAAATTCAGCGGTGGAATTCAGCCAGTTCGCACCGGTTTGGCAGAACTGACACCTAATTTTTTGTTGAGTTCGGCGAACTGGTTGTTAAAATGGCACTTGTAATCAGGGTTCTATCTGAGGTGGGCGCCTGGGCAGCCGCCCAATGTGGAAATCACACATTTACATTCCTTACTCCTTTTTGAACATTAATCTGTGCAACAGCATATTCTAAGTGCCTGTAGTAATGTTCATTCCATCCACAAGTGAAAAAAACTGGATGGAACTACGCTTATAATATTTATTTATTCATTTCATAAAACTCATTATATCTTTGATGAAATACTACATTTTAATTACCTTGCATTTGTTACGTCAGTAAACAAACATATAACATAAATAGAAAAAGTGCCAAACAACCAGGTGGTAACAACTTGTATTATTTTTTGTCAGGTATTATATATATAATACTTTTTTTTTTTTTTTTTTTACAGAGACAGAGAGTCAGAGAGAGGGATAGATAGGGACAGACAGGAACGGAGAGAGATGAAAAGCATCAATCATTAGTTTTTCGTTGCGACACCTTAGTTGTTCATTGATTGCTTTCTCATATGTGCCTTGACCACGGGCCTTCAGCAGACCGAGTAACCCCTTGCTTGAGCCAGCGACCTTGGGTCCAAGCTGGTGAGCTTTTTGCTCAAGCCAGATGAGCCCGCCCTCAAGCTGGTGACCTCAGGGTCTCGAACCTGGGTCGTCCTCATCCCAGTTCGATGCGACACCTCCTGGTCAGGCAATGCTTTATTTATATTTTTAAATTCTATCTTATAGCATAATCTACTTTTGTATACCTCCTTTATTGTTCTTATTTAAGTATTAAATGCATGAAATAATAAACTACCTTTTAGTATATTGCTTTTTTATACTTAAAATGGTCACTAAGGCAGAGAACCAGTCATTAGGGTGGCAAATCCCACCACTGGATATATTTCATAAATATCTACAGTAAACACTCTGGAGGTGCAGATGGGGAAGAGCAAAACCAGTTAAAGGGAAGAAAAAAGCCTTCTTAGAAGAGGTGATCTTTGAGATGGGATTTCTAGGCCTCAAAGAGAGCTAGGATTGGTCAGGGCAAGAGGGATACGGTGCTGTGTTTCTTATGGAGCAACAAGCTGTCACAGGTAGCCTCAGTGATAGGGGAAGCAAAACAATAAGGTTGAATAGTACTTTGTTTATATTACTGAGCATGTTTATATATCAGGGTAGGGTAGTTCAGTGGGTGAATACTGAACACTAAATTATTACAATAATTTATTGGCCCTGGCCAGTTGGCTCATAGTAGAGTGTCAGCCCAGCGTATGGAAGTTCTGGGTTTGATTCCCATTCATGGTACACAGGAGAAGCAGCTATCTGCTTCTCCACCTTCTCCCTCCCCTTTCTCTCCCCCACCCCTCCCACTTTTGCAGCCATGGCTCATTCAAGCAAGTTGGCCCTGGGTGCTAAGGATGGCCCTGACCAGGAAATCAAACCCGGGACTCCCACACTCTGGGCTGACGCTCTACCACTGAGCCAACCTGCCGGGGGTGGGGGATGACTGCATTACACTTTTCATGCTTGCATTTTGACTTAATTGTTGATGTGTTTTTAAGGTTTCCTTACTTTTCAGGCTTAAAGTGGAGTTACATGTTTTAAGTTAATGAAATATAATGCAACTTATTTGGTAATTGAAGACTTCTTTTTTTAAGTATAGAGAATATTCTCTCTTGTAGACTGTAATTATAGCTATGTTCACTGTATCAAATTAAACATGCATTATAGGCATTCAAAACTCATAATAAATTCTGTATATTACTGTATGGGGGCTTTTGCTTAGTGGCACAAAATTTATAAAATTAAAATCTAAGTTGTAAGAAAAAAAAACTTACCTCAATCTTTACATTCTTTAAGATTCACTTTTTCATAATACAGAAAATATTTTAATGACAAAAATGCAGTGAGATATTATTAGTAAATATTTTTAAATCTATAATGAAGCACTCATGTTCATGCTTATAGTCATGTCAAATAGATCTGTATCATGTAACCTTTTTGTCAAGGCTTATGGAATATGAAAGCACCATAAACTCCATGTAATACCTGAATTAAGAATTCTGGATTTTGAATAATTTTATTCTAAAGATTATAAATGTCTTTTTCCCCGAATTTACAAAGTGACTAAGAACTTAATAACAGTATTATTGTGCTATATATATATTTTGTATAATTTGAAAGTTGATTTATTTTCTTGGGAATAGCCTTAGAACTTCTTGGTTTTTGTCTTTTGTTTTTCCTTTTTTTAATGATTTATTTAATAGCAAGAAGTAAAATGTCTATTTTTTTTTTTTTTTTTTAGTGAGGGAGAGAGAGGCAGGCAGACAGACAGACAGACAGGAGGAAGGGAGAGAGATGAGAAGCATCAACTCATAGTTGCAGCCTCTTAGTTGTTCATTGATTGCTTTCTCATACATACCCTAACTGGCGGCAGCTCCAGCCGAGACAGTGACCCCTTGCTCAAACCAGCAACCTTGGGCTTCAAGCCAGTGACCTTTGGGCTCAAGCCAGTGACCATGGAGTCATGTCTATGATCCTATGCTCAAACCAGTGACCCTGCGCTCAAACTGGTGAGCCTGCGCTCAAGCTGGCGATCTTTGGATTTTGAACCTGGGTCCTCAGCGTCCCAGGCTGATGCTCTATCCACTGCACCACTGCCTGGTCAGGCTAAATGTCTATATATTTTTAGCAAATGATATCATATATAAAACTTGTATATGCAATTCCATTGCATATGCCTTGCCATTTATATAAGTTTAATAAGAAGTGAATTTTAAAAATAGAAGATGAGCATATATTGCATTGCTTACCAAAGATTTATTTTGTTAACATAAAATTAGATGTTGTGTAACATCAGTGCATGGAAAACTGAGTTGTCAGTGTAGTATGTTACACTCTTTCTGCATATGAATTGCCGTTGAATAGGTAGTCATTTCCCTGATGTTAACATGTAAGTTTTCTGTGTTTCCAGAGAAAACTAAAAGCCAAAGCTGATTTTTTGGGAAGAAAATTCTTAAGTGACCCTAAAACGATTAGAGATGGTTATATAGAATAACATCACCACTCTTGACCACAGTCCCGTTAAAACTAGTAATTCTAGCCTGATCAGTGGTTGTACAGTGGGTAGAGCATTGACCTGGGACACTGAGGTCCCAAGTTCAAAATCCCAAGGTTGCCCAGTTGAGTGCAGGCTCATCCGACTTGAGTGTAGAGTTGCCAGCTTGACCATGATCCCATGGTCGCTGGCTTGGGCAAGGGTTATTGGTTTGGCTAGAGCTCGCCCCCCTCGCCCCGTCAAGGCACGTATGAGAAGTAGTTACTGAACAACTAAAGTGCTGCAACTATGAGTTGATGCTTCTTATCTCTCTCCCTTCCTGTCTGTTTGTCTCTCTCTCTAAAAACAAAACAAAACAAAATACAAACAAAAAACCCCATGAGTAATTCTTAGCTATGACAAAGATAGAGAAATGATTCATTATTGTTGTGAGAGGAGGGAATAGAAAAGCAACAATTCTGTGTTGCATGCAGGTAGAAAAGTACTGATCAATAGTTTTGGGTCTTTTTTATAGCCTTTGCCTATAACCTGACTTAGAAGGAAAGCCATAGAGATAGTCCGTAGGTGGTTTGGTAGAAAGAAAAGGTCCATCAATCACTTCTTTCCATTAGAGCCTATATTTCCAGTGAGCATTAAAGACTGAAAACACCAGAAGATAACCATCTGAGTTTTTGTTCCTTGCCACATTAAACACCATATATATTACATTAGTTTAAAGGATTTGGATCATAAAGAAATTGAGATGTTTTAAACCCAATTATATACTTAAAATTAGAAAAATAATATTTTTGAGAAATTTGAAATTTTCAAATAAACATGAGTGTGGAAAAAATGAAAAAAAAAAGTTTAATTGAGTACCTAATATGTGACAAGTACTTCCCTAAGTGCTTGCTATATAATTTAGTTTAAATTATACTTCATTTCCCAAAACTTGTTTTTTACAAATGAGGAAACCAAGGTGATTTCAAAATATGGAAACATTACTTTAAAGTTTTAAGGAAATTATGAAAGGAAAAGCCTTGTTTCTTATATACCTCAAGAAATCATATTTTTATAAGCAATTTCTAGGGGAAATCTGATTTTTAGAGTTTAATGTGAATTGTCTGAGAAATTGTTTCATGAAACTAGTCATTGAGAACCAACCACACCACCCATGGTTACTGATACATGTGCTTGGCCCACATGAGTCAGACCATCTACAAGTCCGCAAAACCAACCACAAACCTCAAAGCACAGGCATACCAGGAGCTACCTAAAAGCGCTAGGATCAAATTAAAAATGCCCCACGATTATAAAAACCATGTTATTGCCTGACCGGGCAGTGGTGCAGTGGATAGAGCGTCAGATTGGGATGCGGAGGACCCAGGTTCGAGACCCCGAGGTCACCAGCTTGAGCGCAGGCTTATCTGGTTTGAGCAAGGCTCACCAGCTTGAACCTGAGGTCACTAGCTCACTCTACTGTGCCCCCCAACCCCCATCAAGGCACATATGAGAAAGTAATCAACGAACAACTAAGGTGCTGCAACGAAGAATTGATGCTTCTCATCTCTCTCCCTTCCTGTCTGTCCCTCTCTCTGACTCTCTCTGTCTCTGTCACAAAATAAATAAATAAATAAAATTATAAAAAAAAAAAAACCCATGTTATTTTAGTCTTCCAAATGCTACTGCTTGTTCTTTTCTCAAAATTTGTAATTCATAAATACACACTCTTTCTTTAATCTAGTCAAGGATTCATTGGGAACTAAACATTTGACTCTGAAAGATGGCGATAAAATATTAGCTTTTGCTGGTAAAAGCTAGATTAGAGGCATATTTCAATATGTTGCCACGATGGGCTTTCGACTACTCCACTCTTGCAAATAGGCTAACATACTGGAGCCCAGACATGCTGAGCAAGAGTTGGCCTGTCGCTCTGTAGCCTGGGGTTGCAATGCTCAGCACTGAAGAGCTGAAAGCATGTTTACCGCAGGCAGGCTGATCCAGAGAAGACACGGAAGCCAGAAGTAGGGAATGTTGCATTTAGTTTTGTGCACATATTTGTTTCATGACTTTTGTTCCTGGTTTACTTTGCCACTTTCTAAAGGACACTTAATTATTTAATATTCTTTATTGGTGAGAACCGTGAGTCGACTCTTCCTGAAGATGATGGTGAAAATGCTAATATACGAAAGTGACATCTGTCATGCCTGATGAGGAGCTATATGTTAAATGGATCAGCCATTATTCTTGGCTTACTGCTGTTTACTTCTAGCTAATGTCCTGGTTTCTTCTCTTGCTTTCCGTTTTCAGCTAGAGAAGACTTTTAAATAGTTATCAGTCATATAATGTTCCCCTGCTTGAGGGCATTCAGTGATCTTAGGATAAGTTTCAGTCTTCTTTTCTCAGCCTGTGAGGTCCTACACGATCCGGTCCTTGGCTTCCTACTGCTCCTCATTCATCCTTAAAACAGCCCTCCCTGCCTGCTGTCTGCAGTCGCCCTGGCCTGCCTGCTGTCCCTTGAGTACACCAACTCCTTTCAGCCTTCGCACTTTGCACGTGCAGTCACCTCTGCTGGACCACCTGTCCTTTAATTGTCCCAGAGATGCTTCTTCCTCCTTGTCATTCTGATCTCAACTAGAATGTCACATCTTCCGTGAGGACTCCCCTGACCACCTCATTCTGCCCCGAGTCATTATCACATCACAGCATGTTTTCCATATAGCTGGGTCATTGGTTTCTTTTAATGTTGCTGATTGCCCACGCACCCCATTCATCTTAAGCTTCCTGGCAGGGATGCCTGTCTGTTCTGCAGACTGCATCTTAGGCTCTTCAAGCATGTTGGTTGAAATAAGGGAAAAAGTTATGTTAGTGAGTGCTTTGTAAATCCTGATAAATATCCAAATATAAGGTGCAATTATTTAGCTGAGAAACCATCAGACAAGTCCTTTATATATATTTGTCCTGGTAAGCTGGATATAGGCATACGTAATGTGTGAGTGTGTGCTGTCATTAAGAGTAGATAAGTGGTCACCGAATGTTCACAGGGCACACATTTTGATATTGATATATTTTCAATCCACTGCGCATCTTTTATGCTGGAGATAATTAGAGCCTGTGAACCTAAGTGAAGGAAACCTTCACAATGCTGAAGCCAGGGGTATCTAATTAGTCTTTCTTGTGACAGTCTTGTTTTGGATAAATATTCTTCTTTTTGAAAAGTGTAACAGTGGTGCTTATGCCACTGACATTACTGATAATTAATAGTGTTCTCCAAACACCTACACATATTCTCTTAAAATATCCTTGTGTGATGCCACGACGGGGAAGAACAATTTCAATTAGAGAGGAGAGCTTTTGAAGTACGTATGAGCTGGCCTGTTAGGGGGAATGTGCCCTATTATAAAGGAGAGAAAAGTCTTTGCCAGAACATAACATTTTATGTAACATGCCTGGTATATTGTTTAACAAAACATTTTCTGGCTACTTTGTCAGGACATCGCTTGATGAGGAAGCAAGACTAGCATTCACCCCCATTTTCCTTTTTTGAATCCTTAAGATGTTTCGTGTACTATTTTCACCCTAGTCACAAGCTTATTAACTTGAGAATGAGGTGACAGGGCCTTTGTCTTCGAATCTTGTAATTATAATTAATAGTAAGTTAAAGGGAAGCAGAAAGCTTATATTCAAAGTTTAAAGGAAAATGACTCTGCGGCGCTTAGGGCAGGTGCCAGGAAGATATTAAGTAAGAGCTCATTATTCTTATTAACTAGAGCTTCAGGAAGGTGTCTCTGAGAGTGAAAGTCATTCTGTGTTACAGGAGTGACACCTATTTGTGGACAGAGCTTGAGGAGAGGAATGCACTCCTTAGCGGAGGCCTCCCGCGTGGCCAGCACCTGCCAGCTCCACGCACGAGGCAGGGGGAAGAGTCCATGGACATACTGTTGCTCGGAATGCATTCCTGAAAACTGTATCATGAAAAGAAAAATCCACAAAACCTCTTTACGTTCATTGGTGAAAGTGTTACAGATGAGGGCTACGATCCAGCCAGAGGATTTAACATCAAATCAAGCCTAGCATGTCCACACGGGAACATCATTTCTCTCTAAATATCTGCAGGTTTGAGCTGAACTTACTGCTCATGAGCTCCAGAAGAGGCATGTGTGGATTATAGAAGTTAACTGTTCAAGGACTAGATCACAGCGAAGTACAATGATGTTGATTGACGATAATAGTTAACTTTTTATGGAGAGCTGACCACGTTCAGATATTGTTCCAACCTCTTCATATGGATGAACTTATTTATCCTACAGCATCTCTCTGGACCACTATGGTCCAGTCTCCGCTGATGCGCTTGTTCTGTGGCCAAATCAATAATTGCTTATCGGCTGATTATTGTGAAGCATTAAGTTCCTTCTGCTATATGCTGGAAATATATCTGTTCAATTAAAGACCATTTAATGGAGGAACTAAAACATATTCTATGAAACATAGAATGTCAGTATTTAACTTTGTGCAGAATAATTAGGAAAAAAAACATTTATAATGAGAGATTTTTTTTTTTTAAATTCATGTTAGAAAAGGAATATAAGGGCAAAGACACAAGAGTGTGATCTGTTCTCACGGAGTGGATGGAAGTGAGGGTTTACAGGTGGGCGGAGGAGGCCCCGAAACAGAAGAGAAATGAAGAGTCTGGAAATACACTTCCAAAGCATGAGCCACCAGTGGGGTTGTGTTTACACGTTTTCCTTAACTTCCACAAATAGCCCCCCTCACAGAAGTCACTTGGGAAACTTATCTTTCAAAGTTCGTAAAGACATCAATGATTTAGTTATCTTCACTTAAAGAGGGTAATTTATCACCTAGTCAAGTGTGCGTGTGTCTGCCAGGAAAGCTGTGAGCCAATATACATCATATTCAGAAGCTTCAAGGATCTGGTCTGCCTTCTTCTGTGTGTTTGAATATAGAATTCATTTCAGCCTGACAGTTTTTACCTCTCATCATATTTTTCTTCTAATTAAGTTCTATAAATGTATCCTCTCCCCAGTTTGAGCTATAATAAATTCCTTTCCTGAATTGGCCTTCTGAAAATCACAAACCAACATGATGATGAATTGCAAAAGGAAAAATTTCCCTTCCACTGTGTTAATTTTGGGGGCAGGGAAGCGCTGGAGCCAAAGGGAACACTGTTTCACTGGAAAGAAGGCCCTGCTCAGGGTGGTTTAGCGCCTGTGGGTTGACTGTTTGCAACACTCATTGACCCCAGCAGAGTTCCAAAACTGAATAGGTCTGATGCAAGGAAATGAGTTTTCAGTTCAAAATTTTGAGGTTAAATGATATTAATGGAAGGGATCCATATGAGAAGAGTTTTCATGTTTTATAAGCCCTGGAGCTACCCATGTCGGTATGGACTGAGACCATTTTTTTTGGGGGGTGGGGGCAATAATTTCCTAACGTCTATATTGAAGAAGAAAGGAACAAGGCCATTCATAGAATGTACTGTGTGAGAAATGAACGTATAACTTTTATTTTTAAGTCCTTGTTTCACTTCACTTTTTGGTCAAGTAGGAGTATTATTGTCTTAGATTTGAGATGACTATGTTGAAATTGAACAATGTGTTGCTAATATTTAATTGGTGCTTGGCATCAGGCACATTTGTCCCCATTCTACTGTAAGGCACAGATGAAACTATGTACTGGTAAGATTAAAGCATCGCCATAGATAAACTATCAGGCCTGACCTTGCAGACCCTTGGTTTTGGAATGGTTTATTTGAATAGCCACAATGATCATAGACCAGTTCAAATAATTCTGCTTAATCTATTCATCGTTAGTCATATCTTTCTTTCTCATTTCCCTCTATTCCTTTATAGAGTGGGAATTGCCTGTGAATCCTGAATTCATTACCGTAATTTGTGTACTGTGCATTGACTGATGCTAATTTGAGTGACGTATTAGCACAGAATTTAAGCTCCTTTACTCTGTGTAGATAGTAGGTCATGGAGTTAATGTTTAATTTATAGTATTTATCAAAGGACAATAATAGTAGTTATGATTTACAGTCTTTTCCTGGATAATCCCTGATTTTAAAAAAAACTATAGTTGGAAAAGAATTTTGATTTTAATAATAAGCATGTCTACTGGTCCAACTATTCTAACGCCAAATTATCATTTGCAGCACTTCTTTTCCCTAAAAAAGAAAGGAAACAGAAATTTTGTTGTCAAGTTAGAATTGGACATGAGTAATTACCTAAGCCAACCATTTCATTGGACACATAAAGAATCTGTGATTTGTGTTCGAGCTATAGCCGAGACATAACATCTGGTTCCTCTGAGTTCCACGCCAGCATGCTGCGAACTGTCCTGCCTTGCTAGAGTGGGATAATAGCCTGCCGTTGCTTTATTCACAATTTGAAAGCATTCACTGTTATCTCCCACAACTCTCTCCTCTCTCCTATGCAGCATCCGCATGCACCCCCGTGAAGACATCCTCATCTCGTGTGGGGAGGACCACGTCTGGAAGAAAGTGGGAGTCCCCGGAGGCAACGTGCTTTTCACAGGAACTGGCCACACTGACTGGCTTTCCAGCTGCTGCTTCCATCCCAGGTCAGTGTCTGTAAGTCCCTGACCCGGCCTAACTCCAGGGAATGTGTTTATGTGTTCTGTTTCTTCACTCTTTTGGCTTTTTTAAAATTGGAATACAAATAATAGACAAAACTGTGCATGTTTGATATATACATCTGTATACAACTTGATGAGTTTGGAGACAGATATACATCACTGAAACTCTCACCACTATCTATGCTGTAACTATTTTTATCATCTCCAGAAGTTTCCCGCCACCCACTTTATTTATTATTATCATCATCCTCATCATCATCATTAAAACACTTCACATATGACCTCTGTTCTTAGCAAAATTTTAAGCATATGATGCAATAGATCTCTAGGACTTACCTTATATAAATTAAACTTTGCACTTTGCTGATTTTGATGACACCTTTTTTTTCTCTGTAAATTTACACTAAATTTAGAAACATGTAGATAATATTGACTTTAGATTGATTGCTTTTGATATTTGGTACCTGAAAAACATAGTCCACATGCCGATCCGTTTAACTAGAGTAGAAAGCTCCCCAGAAGAAGCATCATTTATGCTCCTTGTACTCACAAGCTCTGACAAGACACACAGATTTCTAGTCAATAATACATGCTAATGTTTACTTTGCCTCAGTTAATCTTGCAGGTTTTTCTTCTAGAATTAAATTATCTACCAAAAAGGATCAGAAGGCAGTGATCAATAGTGTTAAAAATTCAGTGACACTCAAGATCTTAAACAAAAAAAAGTAGAACTGAAAGCATTGAGTTGTGTAGTTTTCAGAATTCATTGAATTGTTGTGCCATGAAGGCCAAGGACACAGAAGGAAAGATGCTGGGACGCTGTGATACCTCAGCCTGAGCAGAAACCTTACTGAACATATTAAACAAGACAGTTTTGAGGCTTGTCAAGATATTTTGGACAAGTGTTTCAACTTGATGAAACAAATAAGAAATACCAACTACCCCAGCAGAGAGTGTACTTTAAAAGTCTATGTTTGACATTGTGTAAAAGTTTCCAATTACAAGCAGATCCAGCCTTGATGATGGTAAATGACATTAAATTTTCAAAATAACAAAACCCACATTTGAAATTAGCAACATAGCTTTTGGTAGTTTGAAACTTCAAGTATAACTAATTGGCTAACACATAAAAGGACAGAAAATCTGACTAGTATTGACTTTGTAACAAATAAGAAAAAGGAAAAAATGGGAAAAAGAAGGAACCCACGTCATCATATAGTTGAATCCTTTCCTTGGCTGCTGCTTACACTTTACAAACCTGTTTTGTGTGGATGGACATGATATTCCTTTGGGATTCTCAATTTCATTTATTTTATCAATAAAAGAGCATTCTTGTGGAGAAAGGAATAAATCATATAAGCGAAATATAAGAGATTACACTAGGAGCTGAGCTTTTACCTTGACTAATCCAGTAGCTTTAGCCAAACATCTCAATGTCAGAAGCATTATAAGTATTCTGCATGGTATGTCTGGCAAAGAAAAATCAGTAATAAAGTAGATTTGATTAAAATGTTTACTTTTTCCCTTCACCCTTCCCCTTCCAAAGCTACATAGCTCTTTCTCTTACTTACCTGATCTTTGTTACGGTTATTCCAGGTTGAGGTTTTATCCACTGCGCCACCACGGGTCAGGCTTTGTTATGGTTATTGACTGGCCTTGTTTCTTGTCACAATGCCATGTATCTTAGAACTCATTTCTAAGTCATATAATTGTCTACCTTTCCATAATTTCAGTATTGGAGTTCACACTCTGATGTTATGCCATGTGTCTCTGAACTTGTTATCAGACTTCAAAGAAACACCAGAAACCCATTTACACAAATTATTATTATTTTTGTATTTTTCCAGAAGTGAGAAGTGGGGGTAACAGACAGACTCCTGCATGAGCTGGACTGGGATCCACCCCACATGTCCACCAGGGGGCGATGCTCTGCTGCAACCAGAGCCATTCTAGCACCTGAGGTGGAGGCCATGGAGCCATCCTCAGCACCTGGGCCAACTTTGCTCCCATGGAGCCTTGACTGCAGGAGGGGAGGGGAAGAGAGAGACAGAGAGAAAAGAGAAGAGGAGGGGTGGAGAAGCAGATGAGTGCTTCTCCTGTGTGCCCTGGCCAGGAATTGAACCCAGGACTTCCACATGCCGGGCTGACCCTCTAATGCTGAACCAACCAGCCAGGGCCTATACAAATTATTTTTATTCTAACAACTTTACCAATTCCAACAGCTTCATAATTTGTACAGAAGAGAAACTGGGATTAGCAAGATAATCCTGCCTGTTTGCTCAGTTCAGCTATGGTTAAGTCTTTTAAGTTATTTTGCTCATTAAAGGTTCTTGGACATCATAGTAAATTCCAGAAAAGTGGTTATGATATTTATCTAGCAATTCAGGGCCTTTACATATTCTATTCTTTCTGCTTGGGATGTTCTTCAAACGCTCCCTTTCCCTTGTCCTTTACATAATTATGTTAATTAACTTGATCTGCCTTCAGGGCTAAATGTGTTAGTCAGTTTGGTTCTGCTATAAAAAATCATCATAGATTGGATGGCTCAAACATAAACACATATATATATATATGTCTTACAGTTCTGGAGTCCCGGGAGTTCTAGGTTAAGGTGCCGGCAGGCACTGTGTCTGGTGAGGGCACTCTTCCTGGTTTGCAGGTGGCCGTCTTTTCATTGTGTCCTCATGGTGGAGAGCACAGAGGAAGGAAGTTCTCCAGTGTCTCTGCTTATAAAGGCACTAATCTCATGAAGAGGGTTCCACCTTCATGACCTAGTTACTTCTCAAAGCCTCATCTCAAATATGCTTGTATTAGTGACTAAGGTTTCAATTTAAGAATTTGTGGCAGTGAGTGAGGCGGGGGAAGACACAACCGCTCAGTCCGTAGCACTGTAAAAGCTGTCAGAGTCACTTTAAGGACATCTTTGCCTGAGCCTTCAGTATTAGGAAAATTTCCCAGATGATCTTTTACATCTAATATCAAGCATTCATCACAGAAAAGATTCTTTTTTAAGAATAACTGGTTTTTTGACTGGATTGAGAACTCCGGGATAGCAGAACTGGGAATCATAATGTTTAGTTCTGTATTCCCAGCCTCTTGTAGCACTGAAAAATATTTGTCATCATACTAATGGTTTACTTGCTATTTTAAGACTTGGTGATCTCATTGATGGATTGCGGCACCAACTGCCTTACTTTTCTGCCTGCCTCTCTCAAATCCGTAGTGTCCACACTTGACTGATTTGTTCTCCTAAAACACTTTTTATCATGTGGCATTCCAGCCCAACCACTCTATCACCGTTGTTTATGAAGAAAAAGCAAAATCATGCTCCTTAGAGTAACATTCAAAACCTTCCATTTTAAAAAAAATTATTATTTTGGAGAGAGCAAATATATCTATTACTGTTCTCATAGACTAAGAACCCGAAATCCCCAACTGGGAGCCAATATTCTCAAATGACAAGTTTTAATTACTTAGCAAATTGTTAGTTTCTTCTTTATATTGTGAAATTCTTAAGAGAAAGAAATTTTATTGGTGTCCTATTTATATTGAACTTTCAATGGCTAGCAGAGAAAAGGTATTATTTAATATTTATGGAATAAAATTGATAGCTTCTGATAAACTCTGTAGCTTGAAGATGGCTTCATTAAAAGGCACATATAGTTTCTTTTTGGGGGGCTGATAAATTTTAATATTCAGATATACTATTTAAGACTTAATCTCTTACCGCACTACATTCTATATTTGATAATTTCTGTGAAATCTCTTGATATATAAACAGAATATCTTGTTAAAGAACAACCACCCTGAACTGAACTAAAACAAATCCTTTTGGACCAAAACTTAGGATCCAAAAATTCATCGCAGGATTTACCATATTTTTTACTCTATAAGACGTACCTGACCATAAAACACACCTAGGGTTTTGTTTTGTTTTGTTTTGTATTTTTCCAAAGCTGGAAACAGGGAGGCAGTCAGACAGACTCCTGCATGTGCCCGACCAGGATCCACCCGGCATGCCCATCAGGGGGTGATGCTCTGCCCATCTGGGGCGTTGCTCTGTTGCAACTAGAGCCATTCTAGCACCTGAGGCAGAGGCCATAGAGCCATCCTCAGCGCCCAGGCCAACTTTGCTCCAATGGAGCCTTGGCTGCGGGAGGGGAAGAGAGAGACAGAGAGGAAGGAGAGGGGGAGGGGTGGAGAAGCAGATGGGTGCTTTTCCTGTGTGCCCTGGCCGGGAATCGAACCCAGGACTCCTGCATGCCAGGCTGACGCTTTACCACTGAGCCAACCAGCCAGGGCTACACCTAGGGTTTTAAGGAGGAAAATAAGAAAAAAAATTCTGAACCAAATGGTGTATTAAAATATTTAATACCATATTTTTCGCTCCATAAGATGCACAGCATTTCCCCCTCCACTTTTGGGGGAAAAAATGCATCTTATGGAGCAGAAAATATGGTAACTTAAATAAATCAATTACTTCTTTGAATCTCCTGATAAAGATTTAGGAAAGTGTTGCCTGTAAAATGATTAATATAGAAAAGTATAAATAAAACAACAGTATCAAGTTTATTGTAACTTATCTGGAGAAAATATGTGTTAGCAGAAAAAAAAGCCTTCTTCATGGACACAATGGAACTAAAAGTCAGAATTTGTCAAGTACCTTTATTTAAAAGGGTATTGCTTCCATATATCATAGATATCAGAACAACCCAACCAAATAGTATTTTAACCGAATAGTATTTCATGATCACCAAGTAGTATTTTAACCACAAGTAGCTTTCCATTTCAGACTCTTAATGTTAGGTGAGAAAATACAAAGATCTGAGTATTCCACTATGGAACTACCAGCTATATATACACATATATTTTACCAAGAATTGCCATTATGCTTTATTTTTATCCATGTCTGGTGAATTTGTTTAGAATAAGTAAGCCTTTTCTGCCTGTTCTACCCTTGGTCTAAGACAACATCTTCTTCCCTGTCCAACCTCTATCCTCAAGGGATGCTGCACTGGGAAGCTCTTGCGTAGCCTATCAGGACCCAAGTTTAAAACCTTCAGGTCACCAGCTTGAGCGCAGGCTCATCTGCCTTGAGTGGGGGCTCACCAGCTTGAGCATGGGGTCACTGGCTTGAGCATGGGATCATAGATAGACATGACCCCATGGTTGCTGGCTTGAGCCCAAAGGACACTGGTTTGAAGCCCAAGGTCGCTGGCTTGAAGCCCAGGGTCGCTGGCTTGAGCAAAGTGTCACAGTCTTGGCTGGAGCCCTGTGGTCAAGGCATATGAGAAAGCAATCAATGAACAATGAATGTGCAGCAATTATGAGTTGATGCTTCTCATCTCTCTTTCTGTCTGTCCCTGTCTGTCCTTTTCTCTCTTTCTCTCTCTCTCTTACTAAACACAAGAAACCCCCAAGAACTCCCACAATCTTCTCCGTGTATTTAGATATCTTCAGGGCAGTTATTTAAATTTTAATACTGCAATTATATGTTCATTTTATTGTGAGCTATTGGAAATAGTTTATTCTTTTGTGTTAGGAATTATATTTGCTAGTATATTTCTGATTTGTTCCTCAATTACATGAGAGAGCTTTCAGATATTTAGTTACAACTGTCCTCAACTTGGCCATGTCTGTATGCTTTTGAGAGCTGTTATATGAGTGATTGTCACAACAAGAAAAATTAAATTAGATTAAGAACTAGTTCTAAAATTGTACTCAATTGAGGCTATTCTTTGATAACTGTCTGTACAAGAGAATTGTCTTAATCTTCGTTGTTAGTTCTTTAGACAAACATATAAATATTTAATGCCTATTATATATTATGCACAGTTATTATATAATTTTTTACTTATAGATGTCAGTTAACATATTTACAATAAATATAAATTAAATAATAAATTTATAAATGCATATATATGTGCATTATATATCTATAAACTGTAATTGGTATTTTTGCTAAATTATATAAAGAGAAGGTTTGTTCTGAATTCTGTATTAGTGAAATAGTTCATTTCATATAAACATTTTAAGATAATAAATAATCTATAAACCATAAAAGCTAAAAATTAAATAAATTCTGTTTAAAGGAAAGCCATAGTTTAAAGTCAGGCAAGAGAGAGAATTGCTGCAGGTAGGGCTAATTCATTTCTAATGATTCTAGTGAGATGCTCACCAGATTAGATTATGAAAGCAGATTTGTAAGAAAATATTTTTTACCCTCTTACAATGGGAAAATAAATTCTTGAATGTACAGAAAAAAATTAAATCCACTTCAAAGTATTGAAATACTGTTGATATGAATGACCTATGATGACATATATCTCTGCTTTAACATTTATTCTTAACTAAAATTAAAGCACCATAAATATTTGTGATGAAGAACAGTAAGGGGTTTAAAGGACATGCCTTAATTGTATTTGCATTATAAATTTCCCAAATGATATTTCCAATTCTTGAATAATTTTTCAGTTTGATTAACATATCAATACATTGCATTGTGAAAAGATAAGTGGTTTGCATCCAGAATAGAAATTAAAATTACCTCTAAAAATAAACAAAATGTTTCAACTTTAGGTATAAAGCAACACTTAAAAATCACTTTTGTATAGGGCATATCATCTAAGATACCTACCTAACTTTTCATGTAAAGTATTTATTCTGTACATTTTATCACCCTGAGAAAACATCGGAATTATTCAGACATGTAGTTATTATATGAAACTACCTAGGACAATTTGCATTTATAGTTATGGTATTTATTTCCTTGAGCAGAGAAATAGATATTTTTCCCAACTATCTTTTAAGGTAGGGAAAACAGTAGTAATGAGAACACAGTGTCGTCTCATGAAACATAACTTTTTTGAAATTTAACATGTTATATAAAGTACTTCATCAAACATTGAAGTTTGAGAAAGATAATGACATAGAAACTTTTTCATGGTAAGCTTCTCATCTGTGAAATATTTAGATGTTGTACCCAATATAAAACTTTATGGTTATAAAGTGTTTTATATCCTCTGACTACAAAATTATTAAAAATCTCCTAGACTATTATTTGAAAACAGCAGTTTTCATGGAATCATGTTATAGAGTGATAGGTAGCATATGCGGATGAAATGATTTTAGTAATTTTTTGTAATTATCTTCCTGAATGCTGTATAATTTGAGTTCAAGTTCAGCAGACCAACATCAGCCATAAATTGACATCCTTCTAGCCACTTAAGCAGTTTCAAGCCTTGTTAATATTGGCAAGTTTAGTGAGAGGGACATTCTAGAAAATATCTAAGCTAATGACTTCAATGGAATTGTTAAATCTTCACAGGTTGTGTGAGAGAAACTCTGAATACAGAAATATGAAATTTGAATTGAAAAACTATATGTTATGTATAAAAGATTGTATGAGTAAATGGTATTCTCCTTTTAGTAATCTTATTGTATTTCTCAATGACCTCAATTATTTATTTGCACCAAGGAAGTGTATAAGTTCCAAAAAAAAGTGAATAAATGTGTATAAGTTACAAAAAACATAATTAGTTATTAGAAAACATTGTAAACCTGAGAAATCTCAAAAGTAGGTAATGAAATCAAAAGCATTTCATTGTCTTTCCAACTTTCAATATCTTCACAAAAATGCAACAATTTAATTATGAAGAAAAATTTAAAATGCCTTTCATTGGTTATTTTGGCAGAAAGAAGAGATGGTTTAAGTTTTATTTATATTTAATTATTTCCTTGACTATTATTTTGTGTGTAGACAAGTTACATTTTCTCCTTAGTTAATTGCCTGTTTATTAATTTTTATGTGGAATTATTTTTAGTTTGAACCAACCATTTATATTTCAAATGCTTTTCTCTTTTATAAAATTTTAGTGTTTGTTTTACTTATCTACTTTTTTCCTGCAGTTAAATTTTAGTATATTAAACTTTGGAGTTTGTAGTATTTGTCAACATTTTTGGGAAGAATGAAGGGATTTTTTTGGTGTGCGTGTGAACATAGAGCTCAGAAAGCCATTCTTCACACTTATAAATTGGTTAATATTCATTTGCATTTATTTTAGTTTTCCAGTGTCTTTATTATTTTACAACAGTTTTAAGTTTACAGTATTGAGAAGGATATACAGAGGTTTATATTGATAATATACCCTATGCCCCTACACATGCATACCCTCTCCCATTACCTACATCACTTACCAGAATGGTACAGTTTTATTTTATTTTATTTTTTACTTTAGGATTAATCTACATTGACCCATCATAATCCTCCAAAGTCTAGGGCAGTGGTAGTCAACCTGGTCCCTACCGCCCACTAGTGGGCGTTCCAGCTTTCATGATGGGTGGTAGCGGAGCAACCAAAGTATAAATAAAATGATAGATTTAACTATAGTAAGTTGTTTTATAAAGATTTATTCTGCCAAACAGCGAAAATCTGACATAAAGTACTTGGTAAGTAATTACTATTATATGCTTTAACTTGCTGTAACTCTGCTTTATAAATTTTATAAAGTAAAGTTACTTCCCTACTTTATAAATCACCATTACTGTGGAACCAGTGGGTGGTTAGAAAATTTTACTACTAACAGAGATACAAAAGTGGGCGCTAGGAATAAAAAGGTTGACTACCCCTGGTCTAGGGTGTACCTTAGGGTTCACTCTTCTACATTCTATGAGTTTGGACAAAGATTAATAACATATATCCAGCATTGTAATAGCATATAGAGTAATTTTACTGTCCTGAATATTCTCTGTGATCTGTCTCTTTGTATCTCCCCATGCCCCAACCCCAGGCAGCCAGGCAGCCACTGATCAAAATTGTCCCCCTAGTTCTGCCTTTTAGAGAATATCCTATAGTTGGAATAATACAGCATAGAGCCATTCTGGCCTCTTTCACTTAGCCGTGTGCATTTCAGATTCTTCCATGTTTCTTCATGATAGATCATTTTTAAACATTGAATAATATTGCCCTGTCTCAATGTACCAAAGTTTATTTATCTGTTCACTATGGAAGGCCATCTGAATTGCTTCTATGTTTTGGAAATTATTAAAAAAAAGCTGTTATAAACATTCATGTGCAGGTTGTTGTGTGGACATAGATTTACAGATCCATTGAGTAAATATCAAGAAGTGCAATTGCTGGATTGTATAGTAATAGTATGTTTAGTTTTGTAAGAATCTGTTAAACTAGTATCTAATATGGCTGTGCCATTGTGCGTTTCTGCTATCAATATATGAGAGTCCTTGTTCCACACATATCTTTGTCAGTGTTCTGCGTATTGATCACTAATTAGCTGTATAGTGGTATCTTGCTGTTGTTTTAATTTTAATTTCCCTAATGATATGGAGCATCTTCTCATAAGCTTATTTGACATTTTTATAAAGTTGTTTTCTTGTTGAGCTTTAGGAGTTCTTTGTATATTTTGGATAATAGTCCTTTGTCATATGTATCATTTGTAATTATTTTTCCCACTCTGTGTCTTCTTCCAACATTATCTTTGGCGAAGCTGAAGTGTTTAATTTGAATAACGTATAGGTTATCTCTTATTTCTTTCAAGGACCACGTCTGGTGTTGTACATTCAAAGCCACCATCATGCCCAAGGTCATCTTAAGTTTTCTTCTATATGTTATCTTCTGGGTGTTTTATTGTTTTGCTTTTTAATTTAGGTCTATAATCCATTTTTAGTTAATATTTGTAAAGTGTGTAAGATCTGTGTCTTGATCCATTTTTGGTATGTGGATGTCCAGTTGATCTAGCAGTATTATATGTTTTATATATATTTGAAGAGATTGGGTTATATATAATTTTTAATATTTATTTGTTTAAAGCAGCATGCTCTATTATTATAAATAAACACAAATTTCACTTCTTAGTGTCCACAGCTGCTTTCTGGGTTATAGTTTGACAAACATCCTTGATTCACACTAGGGAGTCAAATAAAAAGGTATCATTTCTTCCTTTTACAACAGAGAACACTCATCTTCAGAAAGACCACTCCCCAAGCACAAAGCTTTTAAATGATGATGATGTTACTAGCATGTGAGTTCTTACTTCTGCTAATATTCTCGTTTACCTTATTTCCAGAACAATTAAGAGCTATTGAGTACTAAATTGAGTACACATGAAGGATCCAATTTAGTTATACTCGTAAAGCTTGAGGTGTAGAATTTGTATTGTTAGAACAAATACTCATCCCTGGCTTCAGTTAATTCTTTGGTGAATGGTACAGCCTGGTAAAGGATATGTAATTTATGAAGACTTGGAAAATTCGGGTGAAATTTGGGCTGTTTTTTTTTGAGTTTATTAGAAATGTGATGAGAGTCTGCTGAGATTATATCTATTATTTCCCTCTCCACTGATTTTATGGTGAAACAGATAACACTCTCAGAAAGACCAGCAAAACATTTTAGTGATTATGAAATCTTTGACAGGAAATTAGAAGACTTGGGGATACATGTGTTGTCACCATTATTTCTTCCTCTTACCTACACTTGCAGGGATGGAGGAATAGGAAAGGTAAACAACTGGCTTTAAACATGATTTACACTAATAGAGTTTGGATTTCTGGAAAGGGGCCTCATAAGCTGAAACGCTCAATTGGGTTCCTGTGTAGAAATACATTATAGCTCAGAATATTAGAAACAGCTTTGTTTGTCCTGAAACAAACTGATCTTATCAAGAGAACATCAACCTGACTGTAAAGCTGGTCGTTAGAAAAAACAGGTCTGCTCTGGGAAGGGAAAGAACAATTTGAAAATGAAACACAAAAAGTAATTAGTGAAAGAACAAGGAAGAGTAATGTGTCAGAGAATAGAAATTAAACAAAGTTAGTCTCATATTTTAACATTGGAAGTACATGTGATCTTATATTATTACCAAGATTTAAAGAGATAAGATATAATATTAGAATATAATAATGGAAATATATGCCCTGTTCAATAGAAACAGGCCAGGCATGAGTCAAGGTAGAGTGAATATACAGGTTCTTAGATCTCTGTGAACCTTTAAAGTGGAAATAGCATGGGGAAGAATATTTGGGTGATAAAGGAGATGAATAGATAGTCATTTCTAGGACATGATGGCTTTCCTGCTCTACTCTAAAATCTCCTGAACAAGAGAGAGATAATTTGAACTCTGAATGATGCCAAGGATTATAACTAATTTTAATGAAAGAAAGTTTTACATAAAAGAAAATAAGCTTACTAAAGAGAGGACTTTCTAACAGAGCTAGTCAAAACCAAATCAACTAGGTTTTCTGTTACTAGAAGATTTAGATAGAAGAGTGTATAAAGAAATAGTAGAGTATCAGTATAAATAGTTAAAAAGAAGGCTATATCATTAGATTAGGTGAATTTAAGGACTCTTTCAGCCTAGAGAGTCTACAATTCTGTGATACATGAACTTACTTTCATCAAACTAGTTTCAAATGTATCCTAATTGTCATTAAAATACTGCCAATTATAAGACAAGAACAAACAAACAACAATGACAAAAACCTTTTATTTTATACCAGAAACAGAAATACTACTTGTTTTGGAACCATGGAAATATCCTGCTATGTGCTTTGGAAGGCTTTCTTCCGACAGTGTTGCTTTAGCAGGTGTGGATTATGGGGGAAAATCTGAGCCTAAGATTCGATGTTCCTTCCCAAACATGCAAGGAAATCTTTTTTTCTAATTGCACTTTCCAGACTGAGTGTAGAGAATAATTACTTAGAAAATATTGTCCCACGTTCACTTAGAACTTTCACAACTCTGAAAAAGCAGTTCTCTTCACCACACTCCTTGTCTGTTTGAAGCTTTGTGCAACAACTCTTGGTGTCAAAGAAGCTAAGAAACTCTGCCTTTCCGTATTTAGTCATTAGCTATCGTGATGGAATTTGCATCCTGCCTCTGTTGACCTTGAGTATTTTGTCAAGTCAATTCTCCTAATACTAGAACTCCACATCATACCTGTGTATTTTGGTTACCATGTACTCCTAAAAGTCAGAATAGTGTACATTGAAAAATACTAAATTTTAAGGTATCTTCCAAGTCAGATCAGAAGTTGAAAGAAGGTTGAGAAGCAGCAGCATCACAGTTGGGGAGGGGGGACTTTCTTTTAGAAGAATGATAAGTCCCCACACTTGACAATTAGACTTGGAAAGTCTTTAGCTAAGTGAAAAAGACAGATGTTAGACTGAGGCTTAGACTTGAGAATCATTTATCAAAACTGGAACTATGATTATACAAAACAATAATCTCAAAATTATTAGGTTTGATAATTTAGTATGAGACTATAGTAGAAATCACTATCAATTCTCTTACATATTTTCTGCTCTTTCTCCAACAATCTTGTCTTTGCCATTTTGCTAGAGTTATCCTAAAATTAATATCAGATTACTTTTTCAACTTCTCTTAAAACCCTCTAATCTCTGCTCATAGCCTAAGATTAAAACTGTTGAATGCTATAGGAAAGACCTTTTATATTTGATCATTGTTTATCTGTTTAGACTAATGTACCATTATTCTTCTCTTTTTTAATGTAATAGGCTTAAAAATCCCAAATATGTCTCAACTTCCACATGCTGACTTCTTATCCTCTTTCCAATTTATATATTTGAATATCTCCTTATACATGTAGATTTAGGTCAGTTATTTCTACCTTTTTAAAGCCTCATAAATGCATCCCAAGCTTAGAAAATTATTAGACCCTTCTTTGTCTTATCACTATATCCTGTTATCTGTTAAGACACATGAAAATATTATAATTAATTGGTTATATATTTGTGTGACCTGTTAGTGGGGTGCTTGAGGACAGTGTTTATATCCCCAGTACATAGTACTTTTAAGTGTTTTAAATTATATTTTATGTCATTTATTTATATTTTTCAAAAGAATTTTGAGAACTTGCAAATATAAGAAGACAAAGAGTTTGAGAGATAATTAAGGTGAAGAATAACTTTCCTTATTACAGGGCAGTAGAACAACATCACAAGTAACTCAGTGAAAGCAAATCTATGACGGTGAAGAGAAAGTGAAAAAGTGATCTCTAAATATAGAAACTTCTAAATCTTATAAATTAATCTAAAGAAAAACTAAATAATTTGAGGAACATGTATACTTTATATCCTTCAGATCCTTTGTATCCCTGCTAAATAGTGGGTACTCAGGAGGAATTGAATAAATTAAGGGGTCTTAGAAAAGTAATCTAATTATAGCATAGAACTGGTTGGAAGAGACACAAGCACCAGAGAAGTTGAATTGTAAGAATATCCTCAGTATATAAACAGACTTAGTGATGTGCAAAGCCAAGTGGGAATGTAAAGAAGGTCCACTGTCCATGAGAAAAACTACTATTCTAAATGAAGAGTGGCTCCCCTGTTTATGGACCAGGTAGACACAAGGCCAGAAACAGACACGTGGTGTGAAAATGGAGAATTCTTGGTCCCAGTTCTATGATGAAAAAGAGGGATGAAAACAAGGCACTTTGTGAGAAGAGGGCCAATAGCTGGTCCTCACATTCTAAGCACAGAGAGATGATCATTTTAACCTTTGCATGAGGGTGGGATTGTAAATAATATGCTTCTGTAAGAACTAGATTCAGGCAGGGTGTGGAATCTTCCTTAAAGGCCATGGAGATCTATGGATACACCAGAGAGGAAAGAGCTAAGTAAAGCACAGGCCTACAATCTCCGAGAGCTTGAGAACAGATGGCAAATGAGAGGAATCCGTGATGTACACAGGAAGTTAATAGTGATGAGTGCTACCAAAATAATAATAATAATAATAATAATAATAATAATAATAGTGATAGTTGTAATTCGGAAAGGAGCCAGCCTCATGTCACCAGTGACTTTGTATTTCAGGTAGGTCTCCGTGAGTGTCTTTCTGTAAAGTTTGGAGAAAGGGAGGGAACCAGTCGTTACTGCTTGCGTAGAGGACATGCCTGGAAGAAAGACTAGAAAGCACCAAGGCTTGGTATGTCTAGAGCAGAGGGGGGGAGTGGTGGGAAAAAAGTTCAGGGTGGGTAACGACATAGGTGGTAGGAACATGTAGCGCCTTATTTCATCAGGAGGAATTTGATTTTTCCTCTGGGAGCAGAGAAACCATTGGAGGGTTTGAGCAGAGCAGCAGCAGGCACAGGCTTCTTTAAGCTTCTATGATGAAAAAAATATAGTAGAAGCACTATGGCAGAAGCCGTTGGGGTCTACTGATATAATTCAGTGAGAACACTGTGACTGATAGTCCTGTTGAGTCGAGAGGCACAGGTAGATGAGACTACAGTCTAATGGGAGTAATGGGTCTATTCCACTCTTTATGGAAATATAGATAGAATTAACTCCACATAGAAACAAAACTAGAGATCACAAGGTAATCTTTTTAAAATATAATCTTAAATGTGAATAGTACCTAGAACTAAATGTGCCATCATAAGAATTCTCTATTTGACCTTTAAAACAAGACTATTGACCAGAATTTATTCCTAATTTCAACCCAGACAACAGCGTGGTGATAGAGAGGAAGGGGCATGGGGAACATGGAAGTGGGAGATGAATGGGGATGGGAGGAGCTGTACATTGGGGGATGGGCACACCTGCACTGTGCAGATGATGTTTGTTGAGTTGTACACTTGAAACCTGTATGGTTTTATGAATTAATGTTACCCCAATAAATTCAGTAAAACTATATCAGCAGAATCAAAAGGCAAACAGGTCTTCTTGCTTCTATACTTTCCACTTTCTGGTTTGTGACACAGAGGCTTTGAGTCTTTCTGCTCCACCCCTCTTTCATGAAACACATGATTTCTATATTTGATTTCTGTATTTGTTTGGCTATTTTTAGAAAAATGAATTTTTTGGTGTTTAAAACTAAAAAGTAAAATTTAGAATGGGAAATATGTGTACAAATAAAAAACAGCTGCAAAGCGAAGAACAGTTTTTAATTTCTATCAGTAAAGGACTACCTGTAATATAGCAATTTTTTCAACTCTGCTAATTTGAAAAATAAAAGATATTCTTTTATAACTTTAATAAGAATTTCACTCTATAATTCACCTTTTCCTTCAACACCTTTATTAAACTCTCCCTCTTCAGTGGTTGTTTCTCTTCTGCACATCAATATTTAATTCTCTCAACACAAAAATAAGCACCCCATCCCCTACTCCCAAAAGAAACAAGTAAACAGAAAACTTGTCTTGATCCTGCCATTCCATCTGTTAGAAATACCAGGCATCTTTTCTTCTTCACTCATGGTATAACTTTATTCATTCATTCATTCATTTAAATATTTATTCTGGAGACATTTTCTTAGCACTTCAACTGGTCAGTCATAATGCTTGACACTGTAGAAACAGGGAAAGGAAACAGTTTTCCATCAAAAACACAAGGAAGGAGAGCAAATAAGCATTTTATTCAGTGAGAGAGACGTTACTAAGAGAACTGATAGATAACGCTTTGTAGGACAATGTGGAGAAGATGATGAAATAGAAATCTTGCAATTAATATTTTACAAATTAAAAAATGAACCCAGTGTTTCTGCTTATGTTTATTGACACCTATTTGTTTCTTAAACTAGCTTGTGTGTCCACGACTTGAAATACCCAGCTTTTTAAAACATCTACTAATGACCGAAACGGAAAATCCTCAACTCATTCTCAACTACCCAGTACTTCCAATCTTTCAGCTCTCAAGATCTAGTTCAAATGCTCCCTTCTGCTTAATTTACTTCTTCCTTCACCATCCAAACTGTGCTAAGGGAGCATTTAATTAATGCAAACATCAGCAATGTTGATCTACTATTTTGCATTATGTTTTTGAAACTGTCTCAGCCTGTGTCTAATCTTTCATCATTCTGAGGCTACATTATCCAGAGAGCCTAAAAAATAGCCTGAACCTAACACATGCTAACAAATACAGATTTAATGAATTAGTCTAAAGTAATATAGAAGAATTAATCTAGAAAGTATGTCACAGCAGTTTTATTAACTTGAATTACTGAACAATACAAGTAAGCATCTAATTGTGTAGACTTAAGATAATAAGATTTAGGCATTTAGACATGCCATTATAAGTAAAATTAATATACACACAAGTTGCTCATTTATGAAAATAAAGTGTAAGTTGACTTTTTAACAAATTATATTTTTTCTATTTTTTGCAAATAGTGGCAACAAATTGGCAACATCAAGTGGTGACACTACAGTTAAGTTATGGGACATGTCCAAAGGCAACTGCATTTTGACCTTTGAAGGACACAAACAGGCGGTATGGTCTTGTACGTGGCATTCCTGTGATGATATTGTCGCTTCTTCTTCATTGGATAACACCAGTAAAATCTGGGATGTTAATAGGTAAGAAGTACTTTAAACATTATTAATCCTCTATGCTGAAAAATATACATCAGTAATGTATTTTTTCTTTCAGTGCTACCACTGGGAAGAATGTGTTTTTTTGTTAGTTTTAGATTTTATTTAGTCGTTTTAGAGAAGAGAGAGAGAGAGAAAGAGAAGGGGGGAGGAGCAGGAAACATCAATTCCTATATGTGCTTTGACCAGGCAAGCCCAGGGTTTCAAACCGGGGACCGCAGCATTCTAGGTCAATGCTTTTATCCACTGTTCCACCACGGGTCAGGTGGGAAGAATGTTTTAAAAAACTGTTAGCTAATAAAATTATAGACAGCTACTTAAAATCTCTGTGAAATCCACTTCTAACTTCATTAGTCTTTGTTGATATAATGAATCCTTTTCAAATGTAGTCATCAAGATAAAGCCTATGTAATAAGATTAAAATTACTTTATTGGAAAGCTGTTTGTTTAAGCAAGATAGAAACAAAAACTTATTTTAATAAGTTAAGTTGTTAGCTCTTCCCTTCACAAAGTTATTATCTTTGTATTATCAAACTAACAATAGACATAAATATAACAAATAATTATGTGCTTTATGCTTAATTTTAATATATTTCCCCAGATTACATGCTTCTTGGCAATTCACAAATTATAAAAACTAATGCAACTTATTGTATGCAAAGTCCTATAAGTCCTATACAATATCTTATAAATATAAAAGTTTTTTATTTTGCCCATAATTCAAGACAGTTGCTGTATTTACAGTGTCACTGTCCTCTTTATTTATTATTTTTTATGACAAGAACATTTAATATAAGATTTAGCCTCTTAGCAAATTTTTAAATATACAATACAGTATTGTTAACTATAGATACTATTTTGTACAGATACTATATTTTGTATGGTATATCTCTAGGACTTAATCATCTTATCTAACTGAAATTTTAAAACAAGCATTTGATTTTAATTTTTATCATTTTTTGGCTTAGATGAGAAGCCTAATAGAAGATTGTGACTCATTCTAAAAGATAACTCATCTTCAAATCCTATTTAATTATAGCATTTAAACCAAACTATGATTAAAAATGGATTCCCATTAGACTCAGCCCTTCTTAAAATGCTTTCAAACACTTTCATTTGACAGCTTTTCTCTGACTCTGATATCCAAATACTGTCTTCCAACTGATACCCAATAGACAATGATATAAAGATGAAAACTTTTCCTGTTTGGGCCCTGGCGGGTTGGTTCAGTGGTAGAACGTCGGCCTGGCGTGCAGGAGTCCCGGGTTCGATTCCCAGCCAGGGAACACAGGAAAAGCACCCATCTGCTTCTCCACCCCTCCCCCTCTCCTTCCTCTCTGTCTCTCTCTTCCCCTCCCGCAGCCGAGGCTCCATTGGAGCAAAGTTGGCCCTGGGCGCTGAGGATGGCTCCATGGCCTTTGCTTCAGGTGCTAGAATGGCTCTGGTTGCAACAGAGCGACGCCCAGGATGGGCAGAGCATCGCCCCCTGGTGGGCGTGCTGGGTGGATCCTGGTCGGGCGCATGCGGGAGTCTGTCTGACTGCCTCCCCGTTTCCAGCTTCAGAAAAATACAAAAAAAAAATTTATATCTTTCCGTGAGCCCCATCTTAAATGCTATTCTGTTTACATATATATACTTTGGAATATATAATTATTTTAAAAGTCCTCTCATTTCCCCCGTGTTATTGTTTATCTTCCCTGCAGTGTGTTGCAGCTGCTTTGCAGGTGCCTTAGGCACAGGCCTCGTCTTTCTGTTGGGTCATCTGGCACGGGCTTTGTTCTACGTCATAAAGCATTCGGGTTTCTGCTCCAGTTCTCTTTATCTCTGTGGTCCACATCACAATCTCCTGTTTGGGTTTACCTTTTAAAATACCCAGTGTAGTCCCTAAGAGCTAACTAATGTCATGTTATCTCATCTTCTGTCTCACATTTTCACATTTAATTTATTCTTAAACATTTACCCTTTTTTTCCAAAATAAACTTAATCTTATATTTTTGTATATATATTCCTGTTAGAGTTGTCCAGAGATTGCAAATAGTTAAATTGCTCCCCTGCAACGCCTTTCTTTTTAGAATGATATTCATCCTGCAGCGTCTGAACTTTAGTTAAAGGTTCCATGTGACTTTTCACCCCTTGTCTTCTGCAGTAGTTTTTTTGGCCTTATCTTCACATAGTCATATCGAATATGCATTAAGAAAATCTGAGCACCTATTGAAAGTTTCTTCATGTGGTTTACTAACATTACAAGATAAGGTTATAGGAGAAAACAAGTTAGATAAAAATAGTGCATGTATCTATACATACATATAAAATACACATCTTCTCTTTCCAGAGTTAGGGTTACCACTCAACTATAACCCTTCTTTTTAATTTTTACTAATCCAGTACCAGGTAACAATGAGTTAAAAGCATTTTTCCAAAATGATCACAGTTTCTTACTTTTAAATATATATTTGGTTGCATTATGAGGTCTTTGGTGCTCAGTGTTTCTCATTAAAGCAAAATAAGTTTTAGCTGTAGGATTGAAAGAATATCCTCAGTGAACATTTAACTCTAAATTTGTTTACCATGTTGACATGTACCTGTTATTTTGATTACATGATCAGGTGTGAGAAAGAAGGTTTGAGTATGACAAAATTAAAGACACCCAAAAACTATGTACAGTTTATTTTCTAAAACTTACATTAATATTAAGATGATTTCTTTTCCACCTCTTTAGCAAATCTTTGCTGTATAACTCTACTTCACTGAGAACAAGCCTTACATGTGTGAACAAAATGTAGCCTTTATTCAGATGACACAAAATATATCATGTTGGATTAGAAGTAACTGAAGCTTCCTTTCCTGCATGTATCTGTAGTGAGGTGACATGAACTGACACATATTTCTTACTCATGAGTTCTACTGCATGAGAAGGAGGATTCACCTGAATCTTAAAAGTGTTATGAACCATTAATATGTTCAGGCTTTGAGTTAAATAAGCTGATCATATTATATCAAAGAAAAGGTTCATGTAACTGCTCCGTCATACATCAGTGCTTCTCGTTTGGATTCCAGTTTCTGTAGCCTGTGACAATATTTGCAAATCATCGTTATTTCCCTTTTCGCTTCTAAAAAAGTCAGATAAAAAAATTGTATTTTGAGAAACATTCACACTGCCCAACTTTATCATTTTTTATCCTAATATGTAAGTGCTTTTAGAGGGATGAGTACACATACACACTCAGCTCATTTTTAAGCCCTTTTCCTTCATCTTTCCTCTATTTTAGTTTAATATGAGCACAGGTCACACAAGCTCACCTAGCCCTTAAACAATGGCTTCTCTTGTACAAAAGGTCTCCAGAGGATTGCAATAATGTCAGAAGCTTCAAATTGCCTTTGTACCCTCTCAAGAATTGAAAAAATACTGTTCAGGATGCATTTATTTTGCTTTAGAAATAAGTTGTTTCTTATTTCCCCTTTGACATTGTTTTGTTTATAATATATTTGGCATAAAGCTATATAAATAAAAATGTAAATGTTTGTTTGTTCAAAATCTTAAATCTCCAAAAGTTCTTCACTGATTGCTTTGAAATTTTGACACAACATTGCATTCAAATATGCGCTCTTTTTTATATACCGACTATTATATAGATATAGATGTCACACCTGTGACAAGTAAAAACATGCTTTTTTTGAAAAAATGGCGCCATCTGTTGGACGTAAAAGCAACACACGCTATACTAAATATTTTACGATTCCATTTCAATGTTTCTGATTTACAATTCATTTACGTGCAGCCAGACTTGAGGATGCACAGTTGCGAGTACAGCGATCACATCCTGCAGCTTCAGATCTGCTTCGTTCTCAACAGATGAACATGACAGGCTGAAAATGGCTGAAAGACATCAACGAGAAGGAGTAGATCAGTGTCAAACACGACTCCGTGCTCAGCAATCACGCGATTATAGCTGCCTAGCATTCCAGTACAACCCAGCTGATGATTATAGTTTGAGCCAGCATGTTCTCATCAGCACTATGACTGAAGTGTGTCCTTATTGCAAGGCTATGAAATTTAATGGAGAAATAAAAGGAATGTGTTGTGCCACCAGAAAAATTAAACTGCCTCAACTTGGAGAACCAACAGAGCCATTAAATCTTTGCTTGCCGGATATACTGCCGAATCAAAGCATTTCCTATCTAACATCAGGAAACAGAACTCATGCTTTCAAATGACATTGTTTGGCGCAGAAATCCTAACAGCTCAATTCATGCCAACTTTCAAAGTGAAAGGACAAATTTATCATAAAGCCAGCTCCCTGCTTCCGTTCCCAGATGGTCAACATAAATTCCTACGAATGTATTTCATCAGTGATGGCAATGATGAATTGAATGCACGCTGCAGAATTTCTACCGGCATGAAAAGGTCCATCGTTTCCCAACTGCAAGATCTTCTTCATGAAAAAAACAATTTAGTGCGTTTGTTCAAAACAGCAATTGACATGATGCCATCTGATACACACAAGATTGTTATTCATGCTGACAAAACGGCTGCTGGAGAACATGTGCGAAGATTCAATGCTCCAACTATAGATGAAGTGGCAATTGTTATAGTCAGAAATCAATTCCAACCCAGAGGTATTGTTCTTCATCAGAGAAACAATCAATTGACAAAACTTGCAGAAACTCATCGATGCTACCATGCCCTGCAATATCCAATCATTTTTTGGGATGGTGCCGATGGATATCACTTCAACGTTAAGATGATAAGTCCAGTCAGTGATGAAGAAACAAATATGAAATGCAGCACATTATTCATACTAATTAATGATTTGAGAGAATGAAGACAATCACATTTTGAAATGCTATCAATTGTTTCACCAATACATCGTAGATATGTATGCAAAAATCGAAACAGAACATTTGATATTCATCCGTTTGAATCAGACCAAGCTTCGTTCTGAAGAATACATTCATTTGCGAGATGCAGTTGTAAATGACGGTAATACAACTAACATTGGAAGACTAACCATTTTGCCATCTTCATATACAGGCAGTCCACGTCATAGGAATGAGTATGCTCAAGATGCAATTGTGTATGTTCATCACTACGGGCATCCAGACCGATTCATTATATTCACATGCAATCTAGCTCGGGACAATATACAACAGCTCTTACTTTCTGGCCAATCGCTGGTGGGTAGGCATGACATCACAGCACGTGTTTTCAGACAGATGCTGAAATCGCTGATGGATTTCATGGTAAAACATGAAGTGTTTGGGTCTGTGCACTTTAAAAAATTAATGAGCAATGTCGTAGAAGCAACAATCTTGACAGGACCTTTCAAAGGTGAAAATGTCCTCATTCCTCACATTTCTATCATTCCAACGGATATGCCATTTCAATTTAAGAGATTGCAATTCCCAATTCGATTTGCATTTGCAATCACCATCAACAAAGCTCAGGGCCAGTCTTTAGAATTGTGCGCTTTACATCTACACACAAATTGCTTCTCACATGGACAATTATATGTTGCATGTTCTAGACTCGGAAAACCAGACAATCTCTATATCTGCACAGGCAATGGAACAACAAAAAATATTGTATATCCACAGCATTGTGAAATTAAACATATTAGAAATGTGCACTTTCTCTTTTCTTTCTTTTCCATTTATCCAGACTGAGCCACAGCAACGCGTGGCTGGGTACAGCTAGTTGATTAATATTTTATCTCAGAAATATTTTTATTTTGAGAACCAAGATTTTTAAATTGCATTCCCCATATTCAAACATACAAGGTCATGGAGCTCAAATTTTGCTGTTCAAAATTAAAGAATTCATCATTTAGGGATGACATCTAAATTCTCAATGAGTAAGAAAATTGAACATTTTAGAAAATAAAAAATCTACTTTTTTTATTTACTAAAGAATCCTGTAGCATTCAAAATATGCTACTATGATGACTGTTGGGCAGATAAAATATATGCTCACTTTGTTAGAGATGGTGCTGCCCACATGGAAGCCTGTGCCCAGGTGATTGCTTGGGATGGGCGTGATTATATTAATGTGTGTTGGAGGCAGGCTGTAAGCAAGCAGAGTGGTTATAGAATAAGGCTTAGTTTTAAGACTAAGCTTTTCCCCACACCCTTGACTGTCTGCATGATGTGGGGTGGTGCACTCTCATGAGGAATCCCATCATGCCTCAGATAAGTGACTTTGTATTAGAGACTTCCCTAATTGTATATTGGATTAAAGGTTTGGATTTCTACACTATAAACTGGGGCAGCCTGGGAGCTTGCTCTCTCTTGGTTCCTGAGATTAGCATTAGAGCAGAGAGCAGGTTGGAGAGCACAGTAAGGCCACGTGGAGGAGAGGAGAGGCAGCTAAGATGGTGAAGTGCTGAAAGAAGCCAGTTTGTGCAGAGTTTGTGTAGAGGGAAGGAAATAGGGAACAAAGGAGAATGAGGCTGGTGAGCTAGAAACCTTTGATTCTAGGAAACTCAGATAAGTCAGTAGCTTTGTGAGCCCTGAATGAGTGGGTTTTGGAGCACAGTGTGTGTTTTTACTTGCCCACCGGGTGCAACCTAGGATTAAAGATAATGGCCCACCGGTTTGTGGCTCCATTGTTTCATTACTGTCTGTCCAAATCTAATGTGAACCTGCATGGGCCAGGTGGCTGTGATGGTGGCTGTGGATACTGGCTTTACAATGACACAAAATAAACATTCAAATAGAAAGTCAGTTATAATAAATTGAATTTAAAAATTACTTTAAGTTAGCAGAAACATAGAGTATGCATGAATAAAGGTCCCAGTGGTAGCATGTTCTTTTAAAGTAGAGAAATGCTCAAAATCAAGATAGCAACATAGGAAGCCTGACATGCTTTCTCTTCTTTCAAATGTAAATAGTTACACAACATACAAAAGATGTAAGTACATAAAACACAGAAAATATAAGAAGCAAAAGCATGCTATCCTGAGGCTGAATTTCCACTCTTAATTTGATTTTACTCTTATTTTTCCAGAAAATATTTAAACCCGTATACAAGGATAAATAAAATTTGTCAGAAGAGTATACATTAAATTTGAAAGAAATAATAAAGGATAAGCTTTGAGGAATGAAAATGGAACCATGCATATGCCAAAATATATACATGCTATAATAACTCACTTCCTAATGCTGGCAACACTGTTGCTTTAAGCTTTCAAATAGCCATGCAAAGGACATATTATTGGTATAATTAAAAATGTTTGAGTTGCACTCAAATCAAGTATTAAAGAAAAAAACAGACAATTGTATTAGTAGTAGTAAGGAAGAATTTTCATCAAAGAAGGCAAGCAGCTACATTAAATGATGATCTCAACAATATGTGACATGTGCTACAATGTGGCTGAAACTTTGCATTCATACCCCACATATACATCTATCTATATATAAACAATCTGTCTTCACCCTTATATCTGAAAATTTTGACCCATGAACTCTTTTAAGTGATAGGAAGGGAGATAGAGAAACAGATTCGTGCATGCACCCCAACCAGGACCCCCCAGCAGCCCCCGTCTGGGGCCCACACTCATCCCAACCTAGCTATTCTCAGCAGCCGGGGCCACTGTGCAAAGCTGATTTAATTGAGCCACTGCTGCAGAAGATGAAGAGAGGTAGAAGGGGGAGAGGGAGAGGAAGAGAAGCAGATGGGCGCTTGTCTTGTGCCCTGACTGGAGATCAAACCCCGACTTCTGCACGCTGGGCTGACACTCTATCCACTGAGCCAGCCAGCCAGAGCCCCCCATTAACTCTTTTTGTAATTTGGTAAAACCAACTTGATTTTAACAATTATCAGGCAAAATAAGACATAAGAAAAATTCCATAATAAAAATCATTAAAGATTGACACATTATGAATGAAATATATAATATTCTGAGCTTATAAAAATGTATCTAAAACTCTTATTAAAATAAGAGCTTAGACAGTGAATATTTGGGGAAATCCCTCAAGCTTCAATCCTAATTTTCTTATGTAAACCAAAAATGTCAATGAATTAAAGTGTTTTTTTGAGTGATAGGCAAGAGTATACAGGTGAACAAGGACAGGATAATGAGTGGCTGATTGAAGTTTGATACTGCTTTGGAAGGGAACCAATTGGATTTGCCTTTTAGAAAGATTGATAGGATGAGGGAATGCTTTTTATGTAGTGATGATTCATGATAAGGAATGAATGAGATAGTATAAAGATGGCTTTACCAAGTGGCTTGTATAAATTAAAGGTAATTTAAATTAGTCAATTTCATGCTGCTAATTTATACAGTGCTTAGAATATAAGGTAGTTTTAGAATTAAAAATAATGTTCTTCCACATTTTGCCAGTTATAAAACTACTTTATGCCTTACTAATTTAAGTGATCTTTATTAACATTGTCCTATACCCGTGATAGTGAACCTTTTTATAAAAACCATCCACTTTTGCAGTGCTGGTCAACCTGGTTCCTCCTGCCCACTAGTGGGCGTTTCAGCTTTCATGGTGGGCCTGAAGCGGAGCAACCAAACAGGCGCCGTGATTGACCCACCATGAAAGCTGGACCACATACTAGTGGGCAGGAGGATCCAGGTTGACCAGCACTGCAAAAGTGGGTGGGTTTTTATAAAAACGTTCGCCATCACGGTTCTATACAGTTAGACAGCATAAGGAACACTCAAGTGCTAACTCCTGAAGCTTTACCTCTTAACTTCTCCCTTTGCAGTGGAAGATGCAAATGCACTTTATATGGACACACAGAGTCTGTGAACAGCATTGAGTTCTGTCTCAGCTCCAACACTCTCCTCACAGGTTCTACAGATAAGTCCCTGTCTATATGGGATGCAAGAACGGTAAGCACAGCTAACAGTTTTAACAAGTTGTCATAAGCCTAGTCTTAGTCGCTCTTCAAGTAATGTGTACAACTGATAAAGGAATTATGCAAGAGCAGGTGGGTAAAAGAATGGTATTAAGTTTTTATGTATGAGGTTCTATCAATGTACTCTTATCTACCCTGCCTCCTAAATGTAAGAACTATATAAATAATGTAATTAGTTCATTAAATATTATTTCAAGTATTTATTGAAACAGAAACTCTGCTATTGCAGCAGATATGAAAGGGAAACACATAGTGCCTTTCTGTATGTGTAATTAGGTAAGTGTAAAGCCAGTAGCCACGGTCACCATCACAGCCGCCTGGCCCATGCGGGTTCACATTTGGTTCAGACAGATGGTAATGAAACAACAGAGCCAAGAACTGGTGGGCCATCATCTTTATCCTAGCTTGCACCCGGCGGGCAAGAAATACACACAGTGGGAAAACACTTCCATTCAGGGCTCCCAAAGCCACTGACTTATCCAAGTTTCCTAGAATCAAAGTTTCTACCTCACCAGCCTTATTCACCCATCTCCTTCTCTCTGCACAAACTCTGCACAAACTGGCTTCTTCTTCAGCACTCCGCCATCTTGGCAGCCTCTCCTCTGCAATGCTGATGACAGGATCTGAACAAGAAAGCCCCCCCACCTTATTTTATAGTGTAGAAATTAAAGCCTTTAAGCCAATATACAAATAAGGAAGTCTCTGATACAAAGTCCCTTATCTGAGGCATAAATGGGATTCCTCATAAGACTGCACCACCCCACATCATGCATCAGCCTACAGCCTGTCTCCCACACTCAATACAAACTATAACTGAGCAAACATATATCATATATACAAACTTATTTGACTAACAGAAAGGAAGGAGGGAAACGATTATGAGGTATGTGTTAAAGTGGAAGAATACATAAGGTATAACAGAAAAGCCAGAAGAGTGTTTGGACGAGTGTGGAGGGCTTCCAGGAGGAGACTGTGCTTTCTTGAGCTGAGATTTGCAGGGCAAGTAGACTGTATCAGGTAGTTTCAAGAAGGGTGGATTCCCAGAGAGGGCAGTGCATGTATAAAACCATGAATGGTGATGCCACAGTGGCATATTGGAAGAAATAATGTTTGAATAGCACTTAAGGAAAAAGAAAGAAGTGATAGGCAAGGGTATACAGGTGAACAAGGACAGGATAATGAGTGGCTGATTGAAGTTTGATACTGCTTTGGAAGGGAACCAATTGGATTTGCCTTTTAGAAAGATTGATAGGATGAGGGAGGGAATCAGTCTTATTGAGGAGACTGGTACAGCAGGCTAGGGGCAGATGAGAGTTTGAACTAGGACATTGTGAAATAAAAAGGATTGAATGGATAAAAGATAGGAGGTTTAACTCTCAGAATGTGAAGTGATTGTAGATGGAGATTACAGGAGGAGAAGGGATTTAGGGCAGGGCAGACTCCCCCAGCTTGTCTAGGACTGAGGGCTTTCCCGGGTCATGGGATTTTCAGTGCTAAAGCTGGACAGTCCTGGATTACTGTGGCTTTGGGAGTGACTGAGATGTGAAGAAATGGAGATAAAACGTGGGGACTGCATTTTGAAACACTCCGGCTATGAAGACGAAGAGCAGAAATGTCCGTAGCTCTAGAGTCAGATAAAAGCTCCTCATTTGTTCAGAGAGGAGACAACATGTTTCTTTGATTAGGGATCAGAGCAGGGGAGGGGAAAGGGTTGAAGACACAGAACAGAGAAGAGATAATGGAAAGACTTATTGAGTTCAGATTTGAGTAATTTGAAGAATGCCAAGTCTTGCAAAACAGGATCTCCTTATTCATTCTTGGCAACATAAGATGAAAATAATGAAGAAAACTAAGACTACAGAACACTATACAGAAAGGAAAGAAATCGCCACAGTTACTGGTTCCTGGGTCCCTAAAGAACTGCAACTATCATTTCTCCCATTTATCTTCCCCTCACCCAACGTCTGATTGACATCAAGAAGGGAATATGACGAGGACATACAGATGGTGTGACAGGGACCCACATTCAATATGAGAACGCTATTTGTCATCCGGGGCAAATTAATTTAGGATGAATAGAGAACAAAAAGTCCTAAGGTAGAGCTGCCCACCCCCGTAGACACCAGCTTCACATGTCGCAGAGCTTTTAGACTTCTGAAGAGTCCGAGTCAAGGGGACGTGGTCGGAAAAGTGAGTAAGGAATTAAATGGCAATGATTTGTTGTGAGGCTCATTCAGAATCGCTTAGACCCTGATGCAGTGGAGTTCACTCTGCTAATGGAGCATCAATGGAAAAGCAAGATTTTCAATGCATTTAGTCCAAATACTTAAATGTGAAGTGCATGTGAAAGCAACTGGTAAAGAAAAACCCAGAGAGAAAATATTCATTTAGCAGTGACCTAAATTTTATGTTCATTTTCTCTTGAGTTCAGTTTTTCCCCCCGTCAAAGTGCTGTAACTAAATGTTCTCAGAAAGCGTATTCTCTTACTTACCTTTTCTCATGTGACAAACTGAAGCACAAATGCTTGGAAGTACCACTGTTCTCAGTAAGAGAGTTTGCCTCTCATAAAGCCGCCTTCCATGCATGGCATTGTTCATTGACACTGATCTCCCTACCTGAAGTTGCGAGCGCTCTGTGTTCTGTGTCTATTCCCCACAGTAGTGCTAAGAGCAGGAGAAAAGAGGAAGTCAGCTCTGCACAGGGCTGTTAGCGTACAGTAGCATGTGGATTGAATGATGTGCAGAACAGATTGTGAATCCCATGGACAGTAATCCAGTCAGTATCAATATATTTCTAACTTGATTATTAATATGGATACTAATTTATACTGGAAAAGGGGCTCTAAAATGTTTTAGTACAAATGAAATGCTACTCACAAATAATGGTAAATACATCAATGATTAGAAATAAAATTCATTCAATGTGTTTAGTTTCTGGAAATCTTTTCAAACCAGATGGTAAAAAACATATATTTAAGTTGATGTCTGTAATATAGATGTAGCATGTAAAACAAAGGAAAAGTCACTCTGTAAGGTTATTAATATGTCTATTAATAGTTAGACAATGCAAGGTGTTAACTAAAATATTAATATAAAAATCTAAAGCTAATGCATGAAAATGCTAGAATTAAACAGATTCATTTCATTAAAGCTGCATTAGGCACTCCGGGTGTTTCTGTTTTAGGTGTACCTCATTTATTTAAAACAGAAAACCATGAAATAACCAGATATTTAGAAGTTAATTTTGTATACATAGTTTTTAAAAGGTACACGATATATGTTGTTTATATAATATGGAATTATTAGCTGTTTTATATGCCGTGGTTTGTGAGTTAAATGTAACATATTTTTGAAGTTGACTATTATGAGATGTTGAAAAGGATAACCAGATAGCTATATTTCCTTGCATGCAGTAATAAAACTGCACAACATATTGATACTGATGATGTTGACTTATAACATCAACTGAGTTCATAATATGCTAATATTCTCTTTTACAACATTAAGATTCTGTTAATTCTTTGATAAATTATAAACTCTCAGGTTATATTAAAAGTGTGAACCTAAAGAGATGAATGACATGACTTGCTCCTCTTCTTAGTAAAGCAAGAACAGTACATTTTGTCACCTTAATGCGATCAATTAGTATTGAGACATCCTCTAAAATATTATTGATGAAACATGAAAATGACCAGAGGATTATATTCCTATAAATTAATTTTAAATTTCCTTCTCCTATTCTCAAACATACACTAGTCTTAAATCCACCTAATCTAAGAGCTTATTGTCAAAGATGATGAATGGGCCGACCTCTAAGTCAGTCTCTAAGTCAGCTGGACAGATCAGCTCTGAATGTTGTGGGAGACGAGGAGAGGCATATAAATCTCTATAATTGCCAAAGGGAGACCATTAAATAGCTTGCAGTTTGAAAACTCATGAAATTGCTCTGTTTTACAGGACTACATGCAGAGTGGTTTTCCTCAGTCTTATAAAACAATAAAATTCAAAAGTAAAATTTAGCATCGCCAGGATATGGTATATAATATATAGTGCATTTAATGAAAACTTATAATGCCCTCTCAAAAAGCAACATGAAAAATCCCAACATGCATCTGTGATTTGGAAGCCCATTTAAAATAAATGCACTGAGATTATTAATCATTCACAAATCTGACGAAAATATTAGGGCTTTTGACTTTTTTTTTTTTTTTTTTTGGTAAAATGGATGTGCTCACAGAACAGTAAAACAGAATAGAATAAGTAAATCATCTGTGAGTCACTCAGAGCCGGGTTGGCAATGGCCAGAGTTGAGGACATTTCATCTCTTGTGATGAATCAGACACAGAGTTCATGGCCTGGACTGACTTTGGTGGCCATGCCTTACTCCCTCGACAAACAGCAGCCTCTTGTCCCACATATGGTGTTGTCCTGACTTAACTGTAGCCAACAGATTCAGTAACTGGTCACTGTGAGGCAGGACAAAGAACTCACCAAAATAAGTTAAATTCAACTTAGTAATAGCTATTGAAGATCTTTGTGGCAGACAACATTCTAGTTTCTGCATTGTTGACTGTGACAGATTCCCTGCTCTCAGTGAATGCTTAGTCTATTAGGGAGAAGACATAAAGATAAATTATCTTAAAATAATGTAGTAATGACTATATTCTTAACATAACTATAGCTTTGGCTTTTTGTTCCAAAACTCACTTTTCCAAGTGGTGATTTTATGATGAACACTTACTTAATACCTACTATATTCCATCACTTTACCTATAACATCTATTTAATGCTTACTGGAATTACCATTATTATCTATATTAAGAACTGGAAAAACAAAGGCTTAGAAGCGTAAAGTAAGTTACCCAAGAGTGACTGCCTGGTGGGTCGCAAACTCAGGAAGCAGGCTGAATCTCTAGCCAAGTCTACAGTTATTTTATGGCCTCCAGTTTTTTGTTGCTTCTCACTGAAAAATTAGAAGTGTCAAAGTAACATGTTAATGAAAAAAAGATGATTCAGGCCCTGGCCAGTTGGCTCAGTGGTAGAGCGTTGGCCTGCCGTGCAGGAGTCCTGGGTTCGATTCCCGGCCAGGGCACACAGGAGAAGCACCCATCTGCTTCTCCACCCCTCCCCCTCTCCTTCCTCTCTGTCTCTCTCTTCCCCTCCTGCAGCCAAGGCTCCATTGGAGCAAAGTTGGCCCGGGCACTGAGGATAGCTCTGTGGCCTCTGCCTCAGGCGCTAGAGTGGCTCTGATTGTGGCAGGGCGATGCCCCAAGATAGGCAGAGCATCGCCCCCTGGTGGGCATGCCGGGTGGATCCCGGTTGGGCGCATGCGGGAGTCTGTCTGACTGCCTCCCCGTTTCCAGCTTCGGAAAAATAAAAAAATAAATAAAAATAAAAAAAGATTCAATGTGGTTATATTTTCAAAAATAGTGTTTTAACGCTATAATTAAATGCTTCACAAGTCAGATCTCTGCTTGTATTTAGCAAATATCAGAGATACAAATGGTCCCTTGCAAAGATACAATACTGAAGGGAAAAAGAACATCATAATCTGTAGCTATCAGATATGGGATTATCAAGGTCCACCACCAATTATGCAAATGCATTTTCCATAAAATTTTGCTAGGCATTTCTCTTATTGTGAAGTCAATCAGTCTTATAAACCAATCAAAAGTTCTCAAATATTTTAAAACAAACTAAAAACTCTGTTCCTACATTTTAAAAAGAATTTGATAGTTTGATTCAAAAGCTTTTAAAGGTGATTCCCCTGACATAGATTTGGCAGAGGAAACACTTTCAAACAACTATTATCAAATGTTCTGTAGAGCAAATTCCTTTTGAAAATGGCTCCTTTTTTTTCTTTTTTGTTCACTGTAAAAATGTTACCTCTACTTTGATATAATGATTACCTGTATTATCATATTTTCAAAATATCTGCTTATAGCACATGGTTGACAAATGTTTGTCATCACAAAAAAATGTCAACAAATTAGGATTACTTAAACTGTGGGGAAAAGCATAACTCATCCTTAAAGTCACCTTTTTAAAAAAGAAAATGTTTTAATGAAATATAATGTAAAATTCTGTGGGGGAATAAAACATTTTCTTGGTTATTCTCTGGTTTATTACAAAAGACTGTGAAGGTTGTAATCATCAAAGCACTAGTTTGCATAAAATGAACCATCTTAAAATATTCAAAGTGCTTCAAATGGCAATAATACATTGCAATACTTGAAGAAAGCCTCACTGCATTGTTATCTACATATTGTGATGCAGCTTGCAAGATTCAACGACATTCATATTGCACAAATCCTACATGAAAGCTTACTGCTCCCGCACTAAACAAATGTCAGCTACCATCAGTTCAGTGGTGAGATTCAGCCTGTTCACACCAGTTAGGCACAACCCATACCTAACTTTTTTGTTGTGTTCTGAGAACCAGTTGTTAAAATGGCACTTGTGATCAGAGTTCTCTCTAAGGTGGGCACCTGGGCAGCCACCTAATATGGAAATCACAAATTTACATTTTTTTCTCTTTTTTAACATTTATTTGCTCAACAGTGTATTCTAGTGGTTCTCAAAATGTGCGCCCTAGAAGATTTCCAGGTGTGCCCTATGGTATTTCAGAGAAATATGTGCCTGTTGCAGACCAAAAAACCAACAGGGTTTTTGGAGTTTAGATTTTGGGGGGACAGAGGTGTGGGGAATTGACTGTAAGCTGACAGTCTGCCCAACCCCCCACCTCACTTGCCTGATTAGGTTGCAAAAGGCTGTTAAGCTGTGGTGCTGGATTGTTTACACTTTCCCCCATGTTCCCCGGAAAGACTGGAGGCAAGTTTCTTCTATCCTTTGTTTGGTGTAAAGTTAAGATGATATGTATGGTGGGGGTTTTGGATTGATGATTAAACATAAGGGATTGTCTCTTGAAGCCTTTTGGATTTCTATGAAAGAAGAATATGTGGCAATATCTAAAAAAGCTTTGAACATTTTACTACAGTTTTCAACATCTTATTTATGTGAATTGGGATTTTCTACCCTCAACACAATTAAAAGTAAAAAGAGAGGAATTCTTCAATGTATTGATGAGGAAATGAGAGTTTGCCTTTCAAATATATGCCCAAACATTGAAGAAATCACTAGGACACATCAGGCTCATGTTTCTCATAAACACAAGAATGAAAAAACTTAACACATTTGTGCCAGGACCTGTCAAATTTACTAAATCTTACTAAGAATATATATATATATATATATATATATATAAAGATAACTTTTTTGTCTTTTTTTTATTTTTTAACTCCTCTTTTTTACTAATTCTAAAAAGCGTAACTCAAAAAATATAACATAAAAATGTTTTTTAATGTCAGAATAAATTTAATTTTGTCATATTTATTTTATTTAACTACCATAAAAGCACGCTTGGACTTTATATATTTTTTCTTTAATATTTGACTTAATTATTATAACATATTTCTCAGAAATTTGTATATAGTGCACCTACAATTATTTGTAGGATTTTAAATAAGACTCTTCCCTCTTTTTCATTTTTATCAGTTCTTTGAAATAAAACAACTCTGACAAGATTTCATCAAAGAAGTTATTCCAAATTGTAATGTCCCGGCTTAGGTATTGCTTTTGATGAAGGCGTTTCAGACTAGCATATTGGTAACCCATATTCCCTATACCATTAAAAGAGTAGGTTCACTTTTATCTTGGGAAAAAACTGGATGGAAAAAGCTTTTTTAACTTTTTGTAATTCATGAAACATTTATCTTCCAGTCAGGTTTTGTTGCGGCGGCACAAACGTGGTCCGTCAGCATTTCCATTATTTCCCCATATTTCCAGGGCTTTGCAAGAGCGCCTTGGAGATTCGGCTTTGAATTGAAACTTGGCATTTGGGATTTGAATCAGAAAACTCCATTTTTCTTACTAATTAATCAAATAGTTTAGAGGCCCACAATTTAGAAGAGGATCAAATGTAAAGCTTTTATTAACGCAAAAATATTTTGAGGCAAATTTGCTAATTTAAATATGTTTTTAAAATTATTAGCACTCACTATGCAAGCATCATGGTATAAAACTACATGATACTGGTTATGAAATACAATTAACCATTAAAGTTCCTAAGATAATAATATGTGAAAGATGGTAATGTTTTACACTTCTCCTTTTTGACTTCGTAAGTAGTTGATTTCCACTCTAGGACTGTGGATGATTTGAAGTTCTCAGCTTCATTCATGTTCTAACAGTATCAAGATACTGAACCAGGACAACTCAGGGAGGGAGATTCAGCAAGAATGCCAAAGTGTTTCAACCCATTTTTATAAAATTTAAGTACATGGGGGTAAATTTTGCAGTCTGTGAAAAGGGAATAATGGCATGCATTAATTCTGTAAATAAATATTTGATATTTAATTTGCTGAATACAATGTTGAAAGCTAATTAGAGCAGGGGTCCCCAAACTACGGCCCGCGGGCCACATGCGGCCCCCTGAGGCCATTTATCCGGCCCCTGCTGCACTTCCGGAAGGGGCACCTCTTTCATTGGTGGTCAGTGAGAGGAGCATAGTTCCCATTGAAATACTGGTCAGTTTGTTGATTGAAATATACTTGTTCTTTATTTTAAATATTATATTTGTTCCCGTTTTTTTGTTGTTTGTTTTTTTGTGTGTTTTTTTTTTTACTTTAAAATAAGATATGTGGAGTGTGCATAGGGATTTGTTCATAGGTTTTTTTTATAGTCTGGCCCTCCAACAGTCTGAGGGACAGTGAACTGGCCCCCTGTGTAAAAAGTTTGGGGACCCCTGCTCTAGGCAAAGGTATTAGCATCCATCTAGTATCCATACCTACTTCTACTCTTAGCCTATTTTAGTCTTCTCGGCTAAAGAGAGTTTTGAAAATATTATATAAATCTGTTCATGCAATGCTCTTTTTTTTTTTTTTAAGACTCTCCAAAAACTTCAGAGACACTCAGGATAAAACGCAAAATCCTTACCTTGGCCTTCAAAGCTTAAATAATCTAGGCCCTGCCTGGTCTTAAGCCCATTTTTATCCTTTCTGTTCTGTTCAGTCAGCTAAGTCCTACCTCAGGGTTTTTGTACCTGCTGCTCCCTCTGCCGGAAACACCCTCCCTATAATTTTATATAACTGTCACCCTCCTGGAGAAGGCCTGTTCTCACTACCCTACCTAAGTCAGTCTGTCTATGCAGTTACTCTTGCTTTAGCGTTTTCTCAAAGCACTTACCAGGTCTGACAATATAGTGAGGATTCTTTCTTTATATGCTCCAGGATGACAGCTCTTTAAATATTTGTTGACTGAATGAGTACAAGTTGTTAAATAACTTAAGTTTTCTGAGTTCCTGTTCCCTTATCAGAAAAAAATATAGGTCTCTTCTTGCCTTAAACTGAATTTCTATTTCATTCTCTTTCTCTTCCTTCCTCCCTCCCTCTTTCTTTCTTTCTTTCTTTCTTTCTTTCTTTCTTTCTTTCTTTCTTTCTTTCTTTCTTTCTTTCTTTCTTTCTTTCTTTCTTTCTTTCTTTCTTTTCTCTCTCTCTCTCCCTCCCTCCCTCCCTTCCTCCCTCCCTTCCTTCCTTCCTTCCTCCCTCCCTCCCTCCCTTCCTCCCTCCCTCCTCCCTTCCCTCCCTCCCTCCCTCCCTCCTCCCTTCCCTCCTTCCCTCCTCCTTCCTTCCTTCCTTCCTTCCTTCCTTCCTTCCTTCCTTCCTTCCTTCCTTCCCTCCCCCTTCCTTCCTTTCTTCTCTCCTTCCCTCCCTCCTTCCTCTGTCCCTCCCTTCCTCCCCTTCCTTCCTTCCTTCCTTCCTTCCTTCCTTCCTTCCTTCCTTCCTTTCTTTTCTTTTCTTTCTTTCTTTCTTTCTTTCTTTCTTTCTTTCTTTCTTTCTCTTTCCTTTTCTTTCTCTCTCTCTCTCTTTCTTTCTCTCTTTCTTTCTTTCACAAGAGAGACAGAGAGAGGGACAGATAGGAACAAACAGGAAAGGAGAGAGACAAGAAGCATCAATTCCTTGTTGTGGCACCTTAGTTGTTTACTGTTTGCTTTCTCATATGTGCCTTGACTGGGGGCTACCAGCAAAGCAAGTGACCCCTTGCTCAAGCCAGAGACCTTGGGTTCAAGCCAGCAACCTTGGGCTTCAAGCCAGTGACCTTTGAGCTCAAGCCAGCAACCATGGGGTCATGTATATGATCTCATGCTCAAGCCAGTGACCCTGAGCTCAAGCCAGTGAACCTGTGCTTAAGCTGGTGAGCCCATGCTCAAGCTGGATGAACCTGCACTCAAGCTGGAAACCTCAGGGCTTTGAACTTGGGTTCTCTGCATCCCAGGCTGATGCTCTATCCACTACACTACTGCCTGGTCAGGCTAAACTGAATTTCTTTAAATCTGGGATGCCTGAAGGCAAGAGGTAAGATGCTAGAGATGTGGATTTTTCTATTTGTGCTACGGAGAAAGCTCAGAGAGGCGCCTGGAGATCTGGAAATTTGCCCGAAGGAGAGAAACAGTCCAGAAAGCCGGGGTGGGAGTAGGCAAGGGGAGTAAGACACCCCAGGGAGGCATAGCAGGGATTGAAGGAACAGCAAGGAAAGCCCATGTTGGCACTGAGGGGACGTCCAGGCTCTTACCGTGTGCCACTTCCCGTCATTGTACTTCTCTTTGCTCTTGAGCCTCAGTTTCTTCCCTTCTGCCCCCAAAGCAAAGACCAGCTGTCCCTTTGACAAGTAAAGAGCCATAAAGGAAGTCTTCATGCCTGTGTAAAACACAAGCCCTCTGGAGGATGTGGTCTGCATGTCCACAGCAAACTGTGACCTGTGGGGGAAAGAAAGCAACATCCAAAGAGAGAAAACAGACATTTCTAGTGTTTTTTCAAATCTTCAAAGCTGTGAGAGAGGATGAGGAGCTAACCTCCAAACCCACATCATTTAAATAAGTAAACTGATTAAATGGCCTGTCTCCCTGGGAACTTTTTTTTTTTTAATTTAAAAAATTATTGGCCCTGGCCGGTTGGCTCAGCAGTAGAGCGTCAACCTGGCGTGCAGGAGTCCTGGGTTCGATTCCCGGCCAGGGCACACAGGAGAGGCGCCCATTTGCTTCTCCACCCCTCCCCCTCTCCTTCCTCTCTGTCTCTCTCTTCCCCTCCCGCAGCTGAGGCTCCATTGGAGCAAAGATGGCCCAGGCGCTGGGGATGGCTCTGTGGCCTCTGCCTCAGGCGCTAGAATGGCCTTGGATGCAACAGAGTGACACCCCAGAGGGGCAAAGCATCGCCCCCTGGTGGGCATGCCGGGTGGATCCCGGTCGGGTGCATGCGGGAGTCTGTCTGACTGCCTCCCCGTTTCCAGTTTCGGAAAAATGAAAAAAAAAAAATTATCAACTGATTTTAGAGAGAGAGGAAGGGAGAGAGAAAGAGAGAGAATGAAATGTCGATCTACTTCTGTACGTATTCTGACCAAGGCTCAAACCTATAACCTTTATATATCAGGATGATGCTCTAACCCACCAAGCTTAACTCTTAAAAGTCATTATATTCGGGTGTTAAAAATTGTGTTGTATAATTTCCTCACTGAGTTGGGGAATAATGTGGAAGTTCTACAGCAAACTGAACTAGTGGTGAAGGTCCCAGTGCGTGGCAAGGAGGAAGATACCTGACTTAAAAGAAAAAAAATCAACATTTAAAAAAATTATGGCAAAATACACGTAACATAAAAGTTACCATCTTAACAAAGTGTTCGCTTTAGTACTGTTAAGTACATTCACATTGTACAACCCATATCCAGAACTCTTTTCATCTTGCAAAACTGTAATCTGTACCCATTAAACAGCAACTCTACATTTCCTCTACCCCACTGTAAAGCCAGCAGCCGTGGCCAGGGCCACTATCACAGCCGCCCGGCCCATGCAGGTTCGCATTGGATTCGGACAGTCGGTAAAGAAACAACGGAGCCAAAAACTGGTGGGCCATAGTCTTTAATCTAGCTTGCACCCGGCGGGCAAGTAAAAATACACACTGGGCTCCAAAACCCACTCACATTCAGTGCTCACAAAGCTACTGATTTATCCGAGTTTCCTAGAATCAAAGGTTTCTAGCTCACCGGCCTTATTCTCCTCAGTTCCCCATCTCCTTCCTTATCCCAGATACAAACTCTGTACAAACTGGCATCTCACTCAGCACTCCGCCATCTTGGCTGCTTTTCCTGGCCTCCTCCACGTGGCCTCCTCCCGCTGCTGGCTCTATTCTCTCTGCTCTTTCATGCTAACCTCAGGAACCAAGAACCAAACTCCTGCTCCGTTTCCATTTTATAGTGTAGAAATCCAAACCCTTAATCCAATATACATAATAGGGAAGTCTCTTAATACAAAGTCACTTCTCTGAGGCATGATAGGATTGTACCACCTTACACCAAAAAGGGTAGGAAAGGCTTAATCCCAAAACCAAGCCCCAGGCTACAACAATCCTGCCTGCCCCCAACACACATTAATATCACCTGGGCGACAGCCTCCTTGTGTCATCTTTAACAAAGTGAGCATAATACATTTTATCCGCCCAACAGACAGCCATGGGGAACCCTAACACTAGCCAGTCCTCTACTCCACCACTCAAAGTCTCCTTGCCGATCTGTATCGAATCCTGCCACAGACTACGCCAAATGTAAAGCCAGCAGCTGTGGCCAGGGCCACTATCACAGCAGCCCGGCCCATGCAGGTTCGCATTGGATTCGGACAGTCGGTAAAGAAACCATGGAGCCAAAAACTGGTGGGCCATAACCTTTAATCCTACCTGGCACTCGGCGGGCAAGTAAAAATACACACTGGGCTCCAAAACCCAGTCACACTCAGTGCTCACAAAGCCACTGACTTATCCGAGTTTCCTAGAATCAAAGGTTTCTAGCTCACCAACCTTATTCTCCTCAGTTCCCCATCTCCTTCCTTATCCCAGATACAAACTCTACACAGACTGGCATCTCACTCAGCACTCCGCCATCTTGGCTGCTTCTCCTGGCCTACTCCACGTGGTCTCCTTCTGCTCTCTGCTCTGCTCTCTCATGCTAACCTCGGGAACCAAAAGCCCAAACTCCCGTTTTGCCCCCACTTTATACTGTAGCTTCACAACCTCTAATCCAATATACAAAGTAGGGAAGTCTCTAATACAAAGTCACCTCTGAGGCATGATTGGATTGTACCACCCTACATCAAAAAGGGTAGGAAAGGCTTAATCCCAAAACCAAGCCCCAGGCTACAAGGATTCTCAACACACATTAATATCACCTGGGCGACGGCATCTTTAACAAAGTGAGCATAATACAGTTTATCTGCCCAACACCCACGCTCTGGCAACTGTCATTCTCTATTGTGTCTCTGAATTTGAGTACTCCGGGTACTCTATGTAAGTGATACCCTAGCAGGCGTCCCCAAACTATGGCCTGAGGGCCGCATGCGGCCCCCTGAGGCCCTTTATCCGGCCCCCGCCGCACTTCCGGAAGGGGCACCTCTTTCATTGGTGGTCAGTGAGAGGAGCACTATATGTGGCGGCCCTCCAATGTTGTCTGAGGGACAGTGAACTGGCCCCCTGTGTAAAAAGTTTGGGAACCCCTGAATTAGAGCATAGTAGTAAAGCCTTTTCAACTTTGCATATTCCAAAATGCTCCATGAATGTCATCTAACCGTGAGGGGGTGAGGGGCATGATGATGACCCTCTGTCTTTAATCCTTTTTTGTAATCTTTTTCTGTAATCTGCCTTCCAGCCTTAAATGAGTGAAGACTAAGTAAATACAAGGTAGTGAATGTGAGTAGATAAAGCTTTTTTAGTAAAACTATTCTTCTTTTGACTGACTCTTCTCCAGCCACATTGGCTCCTTGTTCTTCTCACAATATACCAGACATTGGCTCTAGCTTTCCCCACTTACTGGAATGCTTTTCTCTGCAAGTCTTCTTGGCTAATTCCCTTATTGACTTCAGTTTTTATTTCTGAATGTGGTCAAACTACATGAGTATACTGGATTTGCACTTAGCCCCTCAATCCCAAATCTCATGATGCCCCTACCCTGCTCGACTCTGCTTATTTTCACAGTACTTATTTTACTTATCTTCTAACATACTGTATACTTTTATTCATTCATTCATTCATTCATTTTTAGTGAAGGAGAGAGATAGAGATCGAGAGACAGACACGGACAGGCAGGCAGCAAGGGTGAGAGATGAGAAGCATCAATTCTTTGTTGCGGCACCTTAGTTGTTCATTGATTGCTTTCTCATATGTGCCTTGACCAGGGGCTACAGCAGAGCAAGTGACCCCTTGCTCAAGCCAGCAACCATGGGGTCATGTCTATGATCCCATACTCAAGCTGGTTACTCTGCGCTCAAGCTGGTGAGCCCCCACTAAAGCCGATGCTCCTGCGGTCAAGACAGCGAGCTCAGCGTTTAGAAACTGGGTCCTCCCTGTTCCAGGCTGATGCTTTATCCACTGTGCCAGTGCCAGATTAGGTCATACTGTATACTTTTTTAAAAAAATGTCTCTTCTTCCCTTTCCCGCTAGAATGTAAGGTCACTAGGGACAAGATTCTTTGTTTTATTCATTGATGTAGTCTAAGCTCCTAGAATTGTGCTTAACGTATGTTAATCGTTCATAAATAGTGTGTTGAATGAATACATTGTTGAATTAAATATGAATTTCAGACTATAACAAGAATCTACCAATAATATTTCAGATATATTTTTCTTTGGTTCTTCTATAGTATTTGGAACATTTCCCTCAATTAAAAGTGCCCTTTTAACACTGGTGTAAAAATGAAAGCCCACCCCCAATTGAAATCCCCTTTGTACTATATGATAAACTATATTTCTGTGAATCATTTAAACTATAGCTTAAACATTTGTAAAATTAATTTTAACTTTATTAAGAAAAGATAATCTGGCCCTGGCCGGTTGGCTCAGCGGTAGAGCGTCGGCCTGGCTTGTGGGGGACCCAGGTTCGATTCCCGGCCAGGGCACACAGGAGAAGCGCCCATTTGCTTCTCCACCCCCCCCTCCTTCCTCTCTGTCTCTCTCTTCCCCTCCCGCAGCCAAGGCTCCATTGGAGCAAAGATGGCCCGGGCGCTGGGGATGGCTCCTTGGCCTCTGCCCCAGGTGCTAGAGTGGCTCTGGTCGCAACATGGCGACGCCCAGGATGGGCAGAGCATCGCCCCCTGGTGGGCAGAGCGTCGCCCCTGGTGGGCATGCCGGGTGGATCCCGGTCAGGCGCATGCGGGAGTCTGTCTGACTGTCTCTCCCCGTTTCCAGCTTCAGAAAAATACAAAAAAAAAAAAAAGATAATCTGATTTTGTAGAAGTGAAATATGGTTTTCACAAAGCAAATGCTTATTTTGTGTTAAAAATACTAATGTACATTTTTAATAACATTTTTATATTTGAAATGATTTTAATGCCAAACTTTGAAAATTCTGATGCTAAGAAAATGATCTTATAACTAAAAGAAAAAAGAAACAAGAACCCCATATCCCCAGCAGTGGTAGACATCATGGGCTTCACTACTTGGCTCTTGACATGAAAACGATTCTAATTGCAAAATGGAGTCACTTGGGGAAAGTTCACCATCAGTTCAATGGTATAGAACCAGGGACAGAAGAATTTCCATGTAGGTACCAACCCTGGTGGCACACTCTTTAGTATAGCCCTGTCTGATTCTGAATGGGAGCTGATAGCAAAAACTAACATTTTCTATCATGAGAATGTATTATTTATTATTGGACTAAAACATTACTTTAAAACAAATAAAATTTATTATTCTTCCATTTCTTTATGCACATTGAATTGGATTTATTTTATTTTGTTTCTGCTTTGTCTTCCTAGGGTAAATGTGAGCAGTCACTTTATGGTCACATGCATTCAATCAATGATGCCACCTTCACTCCTAGGGTGAGTACAGTTCTCCCAGTACATTTTACAATTCTTCACATGTATACATTTATTTAAATGAAACAAAATCCCACGGGGAAGGGGGAAATGTAAGTTAACACGGTAAGTAGAAGACAAATTTGGGAATTGGTTATGACAATGGAAAAAACATAGATAGTATAGGGTTGCAGAAATTTAAAACACAAACACATAATTTATATACAGTGATAGAAAAAATGAGGAATTCACTGATTGTACTTAACTCCACTAAAGCACATTTTTGAAAGCTTCTTGTTTAATTTGGGCTTCAAGAATATAAGTGTGATATAGACTTAATGCTAATCATAAAAATAACCAAACGCTTGAAAGGAAACCCAGGAATAAACACCATTAAAGAAACAAGAACTTTCTTCTGGTTTGAGCACAGCAACTTTGAGTGGGCAGCTTTTCATTTCCTCATGGGGAGGGTTTAAAGAGTTCTTTCTTCATATAAACTGACCGCATACCAAAAGAATTTTTCTGAAGCCTGAGATATTTAGATATTGGGATGATTTCTTCCCAAATAATGAAAATCATTAAACATTGTTTTGTGTTGCTGAGCTAATTGGGGTTATCTCTAAAAGGGTTTAGATAGCAATTGTGGAAAGATGATTTAAGTTTGTTCCTTCTCAGATGAAAGCTTTTTGACAAGATAGATAAACCCTCAAATCTTTTCAAACTCTATGCTTTAATTATATCTAACATTTTAATTTGTCTCTAGATTCCCAGTAAAGTGTGAATCTTAATTCCACACTCCTCTTCCAATTAGAAATCTGATAGATTCCCTACATCTAAATTCAAAATGATAGTATAGTCAAAATTCTGTTACTATTGTGTTGTTCTTCTTTTAGATAGAGGGAAAATGCTCCCTGAAATTTTTTTCTACTAAATTAAGGTTGTTTGCTATACCTAAAATTATGCCAAGATCACTGTCATCACTGAAAGGTTAATGATGAGCTCAACTGTAATGATATTCTAACAAAGGCATCTTAGTAAGAGATTTTCATTTGATTGACTCTATTGAGCTAATATCATATTATGGATTAGTTCTAGATACCAAGCAAAATTTTATTTCTAGCAGATTATAAATCCATGTAACCACTATGGACTCATATAATTTGTTACTTATACTAAAAATGTCTTGAGTGGCTTACAACTTTATGCACTCTAGGGAAATTAAATGGAAGCTAAAATGAAGTAAACTAGTATGCTGTAAGTTAGGCATTTTAGTTTGATAAGCAGTATTAAAGCCGGAAAAGTCACACCATTTAACATCCCAAATAGTAAACATTAATAAATATGGAAATAGCCAAATTAGATATATTGAATCAGCAATGAAGGGAGACATACATTAATTGCACATATTTCAAAGGCAAAATGATGAATATGAGGTCCAGGTGTCCAGCATCAAAGTGGCTGACCTGTTTTTGTTCACACGCTTTGTTCATGCCTACATGACTATTGTGACACAAGTCCAAATCAATATACTAGGGCCTCACTGAATTTCTCCATTAATTTGTCTCTTATTTGCTATAAATATTTAATATCTGTTAAGGAAATGATACTTTGTTATGATAACTGACACTTCAAAGTGAAATTTATGCTCACTACATCAGTTGATTTTAAAACTTTTATTTCATATGTTGCTGAGGAATTGTCAAGTGATTGGGAGGCAGCAGTTACTGAAAGAGCAAAAAAAATTTTAGGGATTTCTCAAGGACGTGGCCTTGTGGTGCACTTAACATTCAAACAATCAAAGTTGTGATAATAAACGTACTATAAGGTACATACATAATAGGCTGCGATTTGAATTACTTAGTATTAGTCTTGCTAATTGATGCCTTTGGAATGCGCATTTAGGTTCTGTTAGTTAAAATGCATTCAGCTATGTATGTAAACACAATTTTAAGAAAATTTTAGATTTATAAGCAGAAATCACAAATGTAAAATTCTGTATTAACTAGCTAGCAAACAAGAAGCACAGAAACAAATATAAAATATTTATGTATGGTCCTAAAAAGCTATGTAAATGTAATTTAATTTTTATATTATACAGGACTAGGGCTCTGATGTCCTACTGGAAGTATTTATTTGAAAATAGTTATTTATTTAAAACCTTATAAAAGTAATTTGTTAATGAAACATTTTAGAGATCTAAGAAAGCTTTTTACTAAGTTTATTTTGTAAAGTGAAATGAAAAACAAAAAAAAATGTACAGTACTTGTTGGAAAAAATGTTAATAAATACAGACAATTCAATATAAGTTAAAAGAAAAAAAGACTATGTAAACATACAAAGCAAGAAAATGAGCAGCCTATATGTATCAGAGACAGTCTCTCCAGCTTCAATTTTCCAGGAAATTGACCCACAGTCTGACCAGGGTGGAGATTTCATCAGGCCTTTAGGTAGATCTTGTTGATCCTCTCTTGGGGCGATGGCTTGGTGAGGTGGGCATCCTTATTTCTCTGGGGACATTTACAACTGTTATTCTAAGAGTCACATAGCCAAAATGGATATTCTGTACCTGTCTGGTGAAGTCAGGTGCAAACAACTATAAGTCAACTCTATTAGGATACCATTTAATATTTTCTAGTGAGTATTCACCTCCATCTCACATGTTTAAGCTAGGAATTTTGTCTCAGTTCATTGATTGTTGAACAAAATTAGAAGGTAGTATAAGATTGAAGATAATTCTAGAAGGTCTAGGGTTCTGACCTGCTCATGAAAAAAGAGGTATCAGATATACCTCAATTCTATTCTCACTTCTTCCAATTGACCTGGTGTGTTCATTCTAATATTGTTATAATGAATGTTTTAAATGTAAAGGTGTGTATTTTTATTGCAACTAGATATGTAAAATACAGATAATCTGTCCAAAATGGATGACAAATCTGTATTCTTTGGCCTCTGCCAGAATGATTTAAAAATGCCAAAGGAAACTATGCAATCAAAGTTTTAAATTTAATTAACTTTAAATGTATTCCACTGACGTATATATGGGCAGTCACTATTGCTCAACATTTACACTATATTTCTCTAGTGTGCTTAGTTTTCCATTCACTTAGATTACTTTTATAACTGCTCCTTAAATATTCTCACATTTTAACTTCCCTCTCATTCACCAAGTCTCCTCTTACATCCCCGACTTATTCTTTAATGAGAAACCAGAAGCTGTCGGAGAAGAATCTCCCACCTTCCTACTACACAGCTAAGTGCAGGGGCATCTCCGGGAACTTCCGTGTGACCCTCCAGCCTTCACGGAAGGGGTGTGTCTCCTATGGCTCTTTGATATTTCAGGCTGTATTGCAGATCCCATTCCTCTTTCGCTCTCCTCGTTACACTTTTAGTGATTCCTTGTTATTACCCTTCTACAGGGTTATTTTCATCTATACAGAAACATGCTTCAAAATTTTCTGTATTTAAAAGTTTGCCATTCCATCTCTCAATCACTTACCTCACTTTTCTTCCTTTCATGTACTCTTGATTTCTTTAAATTTGAACTTATTGAAAATTGCTTTTAGTTCCCATATGTGTAATATAGATGACAAAATTGAAGGTTAGCTTTGAATTGCTGGTTTAATATTTGATGAGATACTTGTCAGTAAAATTATCCTTATTATGTTAGTTTTGGAGATTTAGTAGGACTTACTTGCTGTCTTATATGTGTCCACTTTTTAAATGTCCTATGTGGGTTTGGAAAGAACGTTTATGTTCTCTTTTTGGGCATGTAGTTTTATTTCTAAGATAAAAATTGCTTTAACTAATTATTGTACAAACCATATGAAACCTGATTTTTTCTTTACTTTTTCACATTATAAGACAGGAATGTTAAAATCTTCCAGTGCTATTATGGATTTTCCCATTTTCTATTTTTAGATGCCATTTTATAGATGTTAAGACTACATTGTTAGATCTGTGCAAGTTTATGATTCATATCTTCCTCATAAATACTTCCTTTTAAATTTTTGTAATTGCCCTCTTTGACACAATTAAAATATTTTTTATCATTTTATTGTATTTACCTAGTATTTCTTTTATCATCCCTCAATTTCCTTCCTTTTTATAGGTTGAATCTGAGTTATTTCTCTAATTAGCAGTATATACTGTTCTACTTTTTAATAAAATCTAAGTCTTTAATAGCTGATTTTAACTCATTTACATTTATTATTAATATATTTAAACTCACTTTTACAATTTTATTTTCTATTCTATTGATTTATAGTTCTTTGACTTTCTCCTTCTTGTCTATGTCTATTTTTAATAGTTACTTTCTGTTTCTTTTTTACGATTTCCTTTTTGTTTTGAAGGGGTGGGAAAAGAATAGACAGTACATGCTGTTGGTCTTTGTATGTTTTATTTTCATTTTCTATTCCTTTTTGTTCTGGAACTCTTTTTACCAATGAAAGTCTACCCTCAACCTAGTAGTTGATCCAGTGTGGGTAATTTGTCTGATTTCTCTCTGATACATTTTAATATATATGATTTTATTTATTTTTTTATTTTATTTTATTTTATTTTATTTTTTTAATAAATTTTGATTAATGTTAATAGGATGACATTAATAATTCAGGGTACATATATTCAAAGAAAACATGTCTAGGTTATCTTGTCATTAAATTATGTTGCATACCCCTCACCCAGATTCAGATTGTCCTCCGTCACCCTCTGTCTAGTTTTCTCTGTGCCCCTCCCCCTCCCCCTAACTCTCTCCCTTCCTCCCTCCTGCATCCTCCCTCACCCCACCCCTGGTAACCACCACTCTCTTGTCCATGTCTCTTAGTCTTGTTTTTATGTTCCACCAATGTATGGAATCATGTAGTTCTTGTTTTTTTCTGATTTACTTATTTCACTCCGTATAATGTTACCAAGATCCCACCATTTTGCTGTAAATGATCTGATGTCATCATTTCTTATGGCTGAGTAGTATTCCATAGTGTATATGTGCCACATCTTCTTTATCCAGTCTTCTATTGAAGGGCATTTTGGTTGTTTCCATGTCTTGGCCACTGTGAACAGTGCTGCAATGAACATGGGGCTACATGTGTCTTTACGTATCAATGATTCTGAGGTTTTGGGGTATATACCCAGTAGAGGGATTGCTGGGTCATAAGGTAGTTCTATTTGCAGTTTTTTGAGGAACCACCATACTTTCCTCCATAATGGTTGTACTACTTTACAGTCCCACCAACAGTGTATGAGGGTTCCCTTTCCTCCACAGCCTCTCCAACATTTGCTATTACCCATCTTGTTGATAATAGCTAATCTAACAGGGGTGAGGTGGTATCTCATTGTAGTTTTGATTTGCATTTCTCTAATAACTAATGAAGCTGAGCATCTTTTCATATATCTGTTGGCCATTTGTATTTCTTCCTGGGAGAAGTGTCTGTTCATGTCCTCTTCCCATTTTTTTATTGGATTGTTTGTTTGTTGTTGAGTTTTATGAGTTCTTTGTAAATTTTGGATATTAGGCCCTTATCTGAGCTATTATTTGAAAATATCAGTTCCCATTTAGTTGGCTGTCTGTTTATTTTGATATCAGTTTCTCTTGCTGAGCAAAAACTTTTTATTCTGATGTAGTCCCATTCATTTATCTTTGCCTTCACTTCTCTTGCCATTGGAGTCAAGTTGATAAAATGTTCTTTAAAACCCAGGTCCATGAGTTTAGTACCTATGTCTTCTTCTATGTACTTTATTGTTTCAGATCTTATATTTAGGTCTTTAATCCATTTTGAATTAATTTTAGTACACGGGGACAGGCTGTAGTCGAGTTTCATTCTTTTGCATGTGGCTTTCCAGTTTTCCCAACACCATTTGTTGAAGAGGCTTTCTTTTCTCCATTTTGTGTTGTTGGCCCCCTTATCAAAGATTATTTGACCATATATATGTGGTTTTATTTCTGGGCTTTCTATTCTGTTCCATTGGTCTGTCTATTTTTCTGCCAATACCATACAGTTTTGATTATTGTGGCCCTATAATATAGTTTAAAGTCAGGTATTGTAATGCCCCCAGCTTCATTCTTTTTCCTTAGGATTGCTTTAGCTATTCGGGGTTTTTTATAGTTCCATATAAATCTGATGATTTTTTTGTTCCATTTCTTTAAAAAATGTCATAGGAATTTTGATGGGAATTGCATTAAATTTATATATTACTTTGGGTAATATGGCCATTTTAATTATATTTATTCTTCCTATCCAAGAACAAGGAATATTTTTCCATCTCATTGTGTCTTTTTCTATTTCTCTTAGCAATGCCTTGTAGTTTTCGTTATATAGGTCCTTTACATTCTTTGTTATGTTTATTCCTAGGTATTTTATTTTTTTTGTTGCAATCGTGAAGGGGATTATTTTTTTGAGTTCGTTTTCTAATATTTCATTGTTGGCATATAGAAAGGCTATGGACTTTGTATGTTGATTTTGTATCCTGCGACCTTACTGTATTGGTTTATTGTTTCTAGTAATCTTTTTGTGGAGTCCTTTGGGTTTTCGATGTATAGGATCATATCATCAGCAAAAAGTGATACCTTTACTTCTTCTTTTCCGATATGGATGCCTTTTATTTCTTTGTCTTGTCTGATTGCTCTGGCCAGAACTTCTAGCACCACGTTAAATAAGAGTGGAGAGAGTGGACAACCCTGTCTTGTTCCTGATTTAAGGTGGAAAGTCCTCAGTTTTACGCCATTTAATATGATGTTGGCTGATGGTTTATCATATATGGCCTTTATCATGTTGAGATATTTTCCTTCTATACCCATTTTGTTGAGAGTCTTAAACATAAAATTGTGTTGTATTTTATCGAAAACCTTTTCTGCGTCTATTGATAAGATCATGTGGTTTTTTTTCTTTGTTTTGTTGATATGGTGTATTATGTTAACCGTTTTACGTATGTTGAACCATCCTTGAGATTCTGGGATGAATCCCACTTGATCATGATGTATTATTATTATTATTTTTTTTCATTTTTCTGAAGCTGGAAACAGGGAGAGACAGTCAGACAGACTCCCGCATGCGCCCGACCGGGATCCACCCGGCACGCCCACCAGGGGCGATGCTCTGCCAACCAGGGGGCGATGCTCTGCCCATCCTGGGCGTCGCCATGTTGCGACCAGAGCCACTCTAGCGCCTGGGGCAGAGGCCACAGAGCCATCCCCAGCGCCCGGGCCATCTTTGCTCCAATGGAGCCTTGGCTGCGGGAGGGGAAGAGAGAGACAGAGAGGGAAAGCACGGCGGAGGGGTGGAGAAGCAAATGGGCGCTTCTCCTGTGTGCCCTGGCCGGGAATCGAACCCGGGTCCTCCGCACGCTAGGCCGACACTCTACCGCTGAGCCAACCGGCCAGGGCCGTATTATTTTTTTAATATGTTGTTGTATTCGATTTGCCAGTATTTTGTTTAGAATTTTAGCATCTGTATTCATTAGAGATATTGGTCTGTAGTTTCCTTTCTTTGTGCCATCCTTGCCTGGTTTTGGTATGAGGGTTATATTGGCCTCATAAAATGTGTTTGGAAGTATTGCTTCTTCTTCAATTTTTTGGAAGACTTTGAGTAGAATAGGAACCAAGTCTTCTTTGAATGTTTGATAGAATTCACTAGTATAACCGTCTGGGCCTGGACTTTTATTTTTGGGGAGGTTTTTAATAGTTTTTTCTATTTCCTCCCTGCTGATTGGTCTGTTTAGGTTTTCTGCTTCTTCATGACTCAGTTTAGGAAGGTTGTATTGTTCTAGGAATTTATCCATTTCTTCTAGATTGTTGTATTTGGTGGCATAAAGTTTTTCATAGTATTCTACAATAATTCTTTGTATCTCTACGGTGTCCATGGTGATTTCTCCTCTTTCATTTTGGATTTTATTTATTTGAGTCCTGTGTCTTTTTTCCTTGGTGAGTCTTGCCAAGGGTTTGTCGATTTTGTTGATCTTTTCAAAGAACCAGCTCCTTGTTTTATTGATTTTTTCTATAGTTTTTCTGTTCTCTATTTCATTTATTTCTGCTCTGATTTTTATTATCTCCTTTCTTCGGCTGGTTTTGGGTTGTCTTTGTTCTTCTTTTTCTAGCTTCTTAAGGTGTGAAGTTAAGTGGTTTACTTCGGCTCTCTCTTGTTTGTTCATATAGGCCTGAAGTGACATGAACTTTCCTCTTATTACTGCTTTTGCTGCATCCCAGAGATTCTGATATGTCGTATTTTCATTTTCATTTGTCTGTATATATCTTTTGATCTCTGAGCTTATTTCTTCTTTGACCTATTCATTTTTTAGAAGTATGTTGTTTAGTTTCCATAATTTTGTGGGTTTTTCCCCCTCTTTTTTACAGTTGAATTCTAGTTTCAAGGCTTTATGATCAGAGAATATGCTTGGTACAATTTCAGTTTTTCTAAATTTGCTGATATTGTCTTTGTGGCCCAACATATGGTCAATTCTTGAGAATGTTCCATGTACACTAGAGAAAAATGTATACTCTGTCGCTTTGGGATGAAGTGTCCTATAGATGTCTATCATATCCAGGTGTTCTAGTATTTCGTTTAAGGCCACTATATCTTTATTGATTCTCTGTTTGGATGACCGATCTAGAGCCGTCAGCGGTGTATTGAGGTCTCCAAGTATGATTGTATTTTTGTCAGTTTTTGTTTTAAGGTCAATAAGTAGCTGTCTTATATATTTTGGTGCTCCTTGGTTTGGTGCATATATATTAAGGATTGTTATGTCTTCTTGATTCAGTGTCCCCTTAATCATTATGAAATGACCATTTTTGTCTCTGAGTACTTTTTCTGTCTTGTAGTCAGCATTATCAGATATGAATATTGCTACACCTGCTTTTTTTTGGGTGTTGTTTGCTTGGAGTATTGTTTTCCAGCCTTTCACTTTGAATTTGTTTTTATCCTTGTTGCTTAGATGAGTTTCTTGTAGGCAGCATACAGTTGGATTTTCTTTTTTAATCCATTCTGCTACTCTGTGTCTTTTTATTGGTAAGTTTAATCCATTTACATTTAGTGTAATTATTGACACTTGTGGGTTCCCTATTGCCATTTTATAAATTGCTTTCTGTTAGTTTTGTATCTTGTTTGATTCTTCTCTTTTGTTTTTCTATTGTTTGTTTTTGTTTGTTTGTATTCCATACTTCTTTCTTCTGTTGCTACCTTTTTTAAGTCAAGTGTTTTTGTGGTGGTTTTTTCAAGGGTGGTTACCATTAAGTAATGAAAAGGGTACCTACCATATTCATTGTTGTACCCTTTCTTATGAGTATTTCTGCGCTTCATCGTCCTTTGCTACTGTTAATCTTCATCCTTTCTCCCCCTTTTTTTTTCTTTTGTTGTCACAGTTTAAGTTTGGTTTTATTGTTTTCTTGGTGGAGCTGTTACTTGTGGTTTTGTTTTCTTTTGTTCTTTGAATCTGGTTGGAAAACCCCCTTTAGTATTTCCTGGAGTGGGGGCTTTCTGATGATAAATTCTCTCATCTTTTCTGTATTTGTGAATATTTTTATATCTCCTTCGTACTTGAAGGATAGCTTTGATGGGTATAGTATTCTTGGCTGAAAGTTTCTCTCTTTCAGGGCTTTGAATATTGGGGTCCACTCTCTTCTAGCTTGTAGAGTTTCTGCTGAGAATTCTGATGATAATCTAATAGGTCTTCCTTTATATGTTGTATTCTTTTTTTCCCTGGCTGCCTTGAGAATTTTTTCTTTGTCATTGGTTTGTGTCATCTTCATTATGATGTGCCTTCGAGTGGGTTTGCTGGGATTAAGAAAACTCGGTGTTCTGTTTGCTTCTTGAATTTGAGGCTTTAGTTCTTTCCACAGGCTTGGGAAGTTCTCATCTATTATTTGTTTAAGTATATTCTCCATTCCATTTTCTTTCTCTTCTCCCTCTGATATACCTATTATTCTTATGTTATTCTTTCTGATGGAGTCAGACAATTCCTGTAGGGCTTTCTCGTTTTTTATTATTTTTTAGTCTCTTTCTTCTTCTCTCTGTTGTGCCTCAAGTTGCTTGTCTTCTATTTCACTAGTCCTATCTTCTATCTGGGCTGTTCTATTAGCTAAGCTTGTTATCTCGTTTTTCAGTTCGTGAATTGAGTTTTTCATTTCTGTTTGATTTGTTTTTATAGTTTCAGTTTCCTTGGTAATATATTCTTTGTGATCGTTGAGTTGTTTTCTGATTTCCCTAAATTGCCTTTCTGTGTTTTCTTGTATATCTCTGAGTATTTTTAAGATTGCTATTTTAAATTCTCTGTCATTTGGCTCCAAGGCTTCCAGTATGTTAAATCTTTTCTCCATAGATTTTCCACATCTATTTGTGTTACCTCTCTATCTTTTGTATCCATAATATTCTATTTCCTTTTTCTTATTGGCATCTGAATGTGGTCTTGTTGATATTGTTAATTAGAATTAATAAAGAATAAAAAGGGGAAAAAAAAAGGAAAAACACTCCACACACAAAAAAAGTAATGATTTATTATTTCCCCCTTTTTTCTTTCTTCTCCTCCCCTCCTCTCACCTCTTTATGTAAATATCGTGATGACCTGTGAATTATATTATGCTAAATGGAACAAAAACTGCCTATAACGGAGGGCCTGATTTGGGGTGAAGAGTTCAAGGAGCAAAAAAGGGAGTAGGGACCTACTAAATGCAAAAAAAAAAAAAAAAAAGGAGGATATCTTAGACAAGCATAAAATGATTTGCTTGTAAGTGATGGTCGACTAAGAGATATAATGAGAGAGGGATAAGAGGGAAACAGAAAAAAGGAGAGAAAAAATAATATTTAAAGAAGAAAAAAATAAAAATAATAAGTAAAAATCTGTTGTATTAAGTGGAGTGAAGACTAAATACAATGGAGACTTTGGGTTGGGAGGAATGCTAGTGAGTTAAAAAGCAATGTAAAAAGTACCCAAAGTGCCACAAAAACAAACAAATAAAGGAAAACCAAGAACAAAAGCAGAAAAGAAAAGAAAAAAAAAACAAAAAAACAAACAACAAAAACAAAAAAACTTGAGTCCCAAATTGAATAATTTGTTCGTGATTGAGGATTAAATGAGAGGAAAAGTAAAAGGAGAAAAGAAGGAACGAATAGAAAGGAAAAAATAAGAAAAAGAGAGAAACCAAGGAAGAAAAAAAGGAAAGGGAAAAACAACAAAAAAAACAAAAAGAAAACAAAAGGGGAGAGAGTGAGAGTTAAGGGTTTTGGAGTGTAACCCTAAGGGAGAGTAAAGATGAAGAAAAGAAATAAAATGTAACACTCATGGGTAGTGTAGTTCAAGAAAAGGGTAGCATAAGATGGGCAGAGAATAAAAGGACCGAGGTGGAGGAAATACAAATAAAGGCAATAAGAAAGAAGAGAGAAACAACAACAACAAAGAATTAGTGGAACAAGTTATAAAGTCTGTGGATTTTTCTTGATTTTGAGAGGTTAACTTCTTCCTTTTTCTTTTCTCTCCCTCTTCCTGGTCGGTGACTCTGTACCCCAGGTTCTGCCCCTGTGTCACGCTTAGGTAGGGATTTGCAGTTGATGGGATTCTATGGCAATGTCATATAATTGGCTTTAGTCTTGCTGGTAGTCAAGGCTTGTTGGCGTTTGTAGAGTCCAACAATGAGAGAGAGTTTGCTTTCCTGGAGTCTCTCCCCTAGTCTCCCCTTCCTGAATTAGCAGCCTGGTGATCCAGCTATGAGGCTGCCACTGCTTCTGTCTGGGGAGTAAGAGGCTCAAAGAGCTGGGAAATCCCCACTCTATCCTCACTCAGCGCAAGGCTCTGGGTAAGGCTCTGGCAGTCAGAGCCTCCAGCGTAATCAGGTAGGGCTGGGAGTCAATTGTTGTCAAGGTGACTGTTCAGTGCCTACCATTCAGTTGGACCACTCAACCCAGGCTTTCCACACTTTGTAGCCTGTTTTGGCTGGAAAGAAGATGCACTATTCGCTGCTTGCTATATAGATCTTAATATCTGCCAAGTCCCTCTTGTTAGGTATATCCCTGAATATGGAGGCTCTGTCAATCAGAAGTTGCCCCCGCCCCTTTAGCGAAAGGCACTGAAAAATATTATGCCTCTTGTCTTGGATCGCTGAACTGGGAGAGATCTTATCAATTAGAGCCCCATGGGTGCGTAGATTTCGTGGGTTAAGCTAATTTCAGTGATTGGATCCGCAGCTGTGCTCCAGAGAGTATTTCAGGCTGCCTGCGCACCCCTCCCCCAACGCTTGATTGTTAGTTGGAATGGCTGGGTGAGGTGCCCCGTCCACGGAGAGAATCTCCTGACTAGGAAAGACAGGTTTGGCGCCCCTCCCGGACTACGGCACGGGCGCGTGCGCGCGGCTTCTCAGAGCACGCCGGTGGTGGCCGGCACTCCCCGGGACAAGGCACAGGCAGCTGCACATGTGGGTTGACTCACCACAGGCGTATTTCCTCCTCCGCAACAGTCCTTTCGCTTTCAGTGTGTGTGTGGAACTCCGGGATGCTCTGAGGATAAATTTTTCTGTTTCTAGTTGATAAATTTGTTGAGATTTTGGGGAGATCTGTCGGACGTGCTGCTCACGGCGCCATTTCCGTGACGTCACTCTGATTTTATTTTTAACATTTCTATGATATGTCTACATGTGAAATTATCTTATTTTTGTCTTTCTTAAAACTTAATAAGGAGAGAGAAGATGGCAGTGGAGTAGGCAGATGCACAGACGCCCAGCTCTCAACACCAAACTGGAATACAAATCAATTTAGAAAAAATCAGCATGAAAAACCAAAACTGAACTGATAGAACAGCTCTCAAAAACCAAGGAGCAAAGAGGAAGCCACAATAATCCTGGTAAGGAGTGCCTGAATCTCCTCTGCTTACAGGAACGGAAGGAGGGGGGTGAGGCTTGAGAGCCCAGAGAGGATTTCACAGAGGAAAAAGAGCAGAAACTACTGCTCACAGCCACTTACCTGGCGACCAGGGAGCAAGGTGGGTTGAAAAGACCAGCTTACCTCCCAAGTGGAAAAGACAGGGAGAGGGACAGACTGTGAGGGGCTAAGGTATGCAAGAAACGAAATAAAAAAGCTGACTCATTCGTGCTAGAGGCAGCCATAGCTGGGGGAGGGACTGAACCTTTCACAAAACAGAGCTGAAGTGCTTCCGGATCAGAGATCTCCGGACATCTATCCAGCTCCAATCAGCACAACAAGACACAGCTAAAAACAAGAAGTGGGGAGGAGGGGCAGTAACTCAGGTCTCCATGGAAATCTGAGATACACCTCCCCCTACTGAAGCTGAGAAAAAACCCTGCCCCCAGTGAGATTAGTTGGTGGAAGAGACCTTCGTCTCAGGTTACACCCACAGTATTCCTGGATACAGTTTCAAGGAAGCCCCCTGCTGAGATCAGTTAACAAGACTATCACCTGTTAAGAAAACAAACAAATCAAGACTTCAAAGCTGCCCAAATCCCAAAGTGGATTACAAATAATAGCTGATACCAACCCACGAAGACCTAAAAATAACACAACTGAAAACTGGAGGCAGACAACACCAAGCCTAGCCTCAACCAAAGCTACAAATAAAAAAAAAAAAAAAAAAAAAAAAGAAGATGAGAAGACAAAGGAGTGCAATCCAAATGAAACCACAAGAGACACCTTCGAGAGATGAACTGAGTGATATGGAAATAATCAAACTTCCAGATGCGGAGTTCAAAATAATGATTGTAAGGATGCTTAGGGATCTTAGAACAACAATGGAGGGACAGTTTGAAAACCTAAATAAAGAAATAGCAAGTATAAAAAAGAATCAGTTGGAGACGACAAATACAATATCAGAAATAAAGACCACAATGGAAGGAATTAAAAACAGGATAGATAGAGCAGAGGATCGAATCAGCGAGTTAGAAGACAACTGGAATGAAGGCATGAAAGCAGAGAAGAAAAGAGAAAAAAGACTCAAAAAGTCAGAGGAAACTCTTAGAGAGCTCTGTGACAACATGAAGAGAAATAACATCTGCATCATAGGGGTTCCTGAAGAAGAAGAAAAAGAACAAGGGATAGAGACTTTGTTCAATCATATCATAGCTGAAAACTTCCCTAAATTAATGCAAGAGAAACTCTCACAAATCCAAGAAGCACAGAGGACTCCATTAAAGAGAAACCCAAAGAAACCTACACCAAGACACATCATAATTAAAATACCAAAGCTAAGCGATAAAGAGAAAATATTAAAAGCTGCAAGAGAAAAAAAAGTTATCACCTACAAAGGAGCCCCCATAAGGATGACATCTGACTTCTCAACAGAAACACTTGAGGCCAGAAGGGAATGGCAAGAAATATTCAAAGTAATGCAGAACAAGAACCTACAACCAAGACTACTTTATCCAGCAAGGCTATCGTTTAAAATTGAAGGAGAAATAAAAAGCTTCCCAGACAAAAAACAACTCAAGGAATTCATTACAACCAAACCAATGCTGCAGGAAATATTAAGGGGCCTGGTGTAAACAGATAAAGTGGGAAAAGAATACAGAAAAAAAAAAAAAAGAAAAGGAATACACCTTTAAAGAAGAAAATGGCAATAAACAACTACATATCAATAATAACCTTAAATGTAAATGGATTAAATGATCCAATCAAAAGACATAGGGTAGCTGCGTGGATAAGAAAACAGGACCCATACATATGTTGTCTACAAGAGACACACCTTAGAACAAAAGACACACAGAGATTGAAGGTAAAAGGATGGAAAAAAACGTTTCATGCAAACGGAAATGAAAAAAAAGCTGGGGTAGCAATACTTATATCAGACAAATTGGACTTTAAAACAAAGGATATAGTAAGAGATAAAGAAGGCCACTACATAATGATAAAGGGAGTAATCCAACAGGAAGATATAACTATTATAAATATCTATGCACCTAATATAGGAGCACCCAAATATATAAAACAGACTTTGATGGATTTAAAGGGCGAGATCAACAGCAATACTATAATAGTAGGGGATTTCAATACCCCACTAACATCACTAGATGATCCTCAAGAAAGAAAATTAACAAAGAAATATCAGACTTATTGGAAACACTAGATCAACTCGATTTAATAGATATCTTCAGAACCTTTCACCCTAAAGCAGCAGAATATACATTCTTTTCAAGTGCTCATGGTACATTCTCTAGGATAGACCACATGTTAGGGCACAAAAGGGCTCTCAACAAATTTAAGAAGACTGAAATCATATCAAGCACTTTCTCCGATCACAACGGCATAAAACTAGAAATGAATCACAGCAGAAAAGCTCAAAAATTCTCAAACACATGGAAACTAAATAGCAGGGTGTTAAATAATGAATGGATTAAGAATGAGATCAAAGAAGAAATAAAGAAATTCCTAGAAACGAATGACAATGAGCATACAACAACTCAAAATTTATGGGACACAGCGAAAGCAGTGCTGAGAGGGAAGTTCATAGCACTACAGGCACACTTTCAGAAGCTAGAAAAAGCTCAAATAAACAACTTAACCCTGCATCTAAAAGAATTAGAAAAAGAACAGCAAGTAAAGCCCAAATGTAGTAGAAGGAAGGAAATAATAAAGATCAGAGCAGAAATAAATGACATAGAGGCTAAAGAAACAATACAGAGGATCAATGAAACTAGGAGCTGGTTCTTTGAAAAGGTAAACAAGATTGATGAACCTTTAAGTAGACTCACCAAGAAAAAGAGAGAGAGGACTCAAATAAATAAAATTAGAAATGAGAGAGGAGAAATAACAACTGACACAACAGAAATACAAAATATTGTAAGAAAATACTATGAAGAACTGTATGCCAAAAAACTAGACAACCTAGATGAAATGGACAAATTCCTTGAAACATACAATCTTCCAAAAATCAATCTGGAAGAATCAGAAAACTTAAACAGACCGATTACACCAAAGGAGATCGAAACAGTTATCAAAAAACTCCCAACAAAGAAAAGTTCGGGACCCGATGGCTTCACAACGGAATTCTACCAAATATTCAAAGAAGAACTAACTCCTATCCTTCTCAAACTATTTCAAAAAATTCAAGAGGAAGGAAGACTTCCAAACTCCTTTTATGAGGCAAGCATAATTCTGATTCCAAAACCAGGCAAAGACAACACAAAGAAAGAAAATTATAGGCCAATATCTCTGATGAATATAGATGCTAAAATCCTCAACAAAATATTAGCAAACCGGATCCAACAATATATGGAAAAAATCATACACCATGATCAAGTGGGATTTATTCTGGGGAGGCAAGGCTGGTACAATATTCGTAAATCAATCAATGTGATTCATCACATAAACAAAAAGAAGGAGAAAAACCATATGATAATTTCAATAGATGCAGAAAAAGCACTTGATAAAATCCAGCACCCATTCATGATCAAAACTCTCAGCAAAGTGGGAATACAGGGAACATACCTCAACATGATAAAAGCCATCTATGAGAAACCCACAGCCAACATCATACTCAATGGGAAAAAATTAAAAGCAATACCCTTAAGATCAGGAACAAGGCAGGGGTGCCCCCTTTCACCACTCTTATTTAACATAGTCCTGGAAGTCCTAGCCACAGCAATCAGACAAGAAGAAGAAATAAAAGGCATTCAAGTTGGAAAAGAAGAAGTAAAACTATCATTATTTGCAGATGATATGATATTGTATATAGAAAACCCTAAAGTCTCAGTCAAAAAACTACTGGACCTGATAAATAAATTCAGCAAAGTGGCAGGATATAAAATCAATACTCAGAAATCAGAAGCATTTTTATACACCAACAATGAACAGTCAGAAAGAGAAATTAAGGAAACAATCCCCTTCACAATTACAACCAAAAAAATAAAGTACCTATGAGTAAACTTAACGAAGGAGACTAAAGACTTGTACTCGGAAAATTACAAAACATTGATAAAAGAAATCAAAGAAGATACAAACAAGTGGAAGCATATACCGTGCTCATGGTTAGGAAGAATAAACATCATTAAAATGTCTATATTACCCAAAGCAATTTATAAATTCAATGCAATACCAATTAAAATACCAATGACATACTTCAAAGATATAGAACACATATTCCAAAAATTTATATGGAACCAAAAAAGGACACGAATAGCCTCAGCAATCTTAAAAAAGAAGAATAAAGTGGGAGGTATCACACTTCTTGATATCAAGTTATACTACAAGGCCATTGTACTCAAAACAGCCTGGTACTGGCATAAGAACAGGCATATAGATCAATGGAACAGAACAGAGAACCCAGAAATAAACCCACAGTTCTATGGACAACTGATATTTGACAAAGGAGGTAAGGAAATACAATGGAGTAAAGACAGCCTCTTTAACAAATGGTGTTGGGAAAATTGGACAGCTACCTGCAAAAAAATGAAACTAGATCACCAGCTTACACCACTCACAAAAATAAACTCAAAATGGATAAAAGACTTGAATGTAGGCCGTGAAACCATAAGCATCTTAGAAGAAAACATAGGCAGTAAGCTCTCCGACATCTCTCGGAGCAATATATTTACTGATTTATCTCCACGGGGAAGTGAAATAAAAGACAGGATAAACAAATGGGACTATATCAAACTAAAAAGCTTTTGCACAGCTAAAGACAACAAGAACAGAATAAAAAGACAAACTACACAATGGGAGAACATATTTGACAATACGTCTGATAAGGGGTTAATAATCAAAATTTATAAAGAACTTGTAAAACTCAACACCAGGAAGACAAACAACCCAATCCAAAAATGGGCGAAAGAGATGAATAGACACTTCTCCAAAGAGGACATACAGATGGCCAATAGGCATATGAAAAAATGCTCAACATCACTAATCATTAGAGAAATGCAAATTAAAACCACAATGAGATATCACCTTACACCAGTCAGAATGGCGCTTATCAACAAAACAACACAGAATAAGTGCTGGCGAGGATGTGGAGAAAAGGGAACCCTCCTGCACTGCTGGTGGGAATGCAGACTGGTGCAGCCACTGTGGAAAACAGTATGGAGATTCCTCAAAAAACTGAAAATCGAACTGCCTTTTGACCCAGCTATCCCACTTTTAGGAATATTCCCCAAGAACACCATAGAACGGCTCGAAAAAGAGAAATGCACCCGCATGTTTGTGGCAGCATTGTTCACAATAGCGAAGATCTGGAAACAGCCCAAGTGTCCGTCAGAGGACGAGTGGATTAAAAAACTTTGGTACATATATACTATGGAATACTACTCAGCCATAAGAAATGATGACATCGGATCATTTACAATAACATGGATGGACCTTGATAACATTATACGGAGTGAAATAAGTAAATCAGAAAAAAAACTGAGATGAATCCATACATAGAAGGGACATAAAAATGAGACTCAGAGACATGAACAAGAATGTGATGGCAACAGGAGTGGGGTTTGGGGGAGGGGGGATGGGGTGAAGAAGGAGAGAGGGGTTAGGGGAGGGGAGGGGCACAAAGAAAACCAGATAGAAGGTGACAGAAGACAATTTAACTTTGCGGGAGGGGTATACAGCACAATCAAATGTCAAAATAATCTAGAGATATTTTCTCTCAACATATGTACCCTGATTTATCAATGTCACTGCATTAAATTTAATAATAAAAAAAAAAAGTAAAAAAAAAACAAAAAATGTGCCTTCTCAGTGTGCACACCGTTTCCTTTCTGCAGTGCTGGACAATCATTAGTCATTATTTCTTCATTGTTTCTTGTCAATTCCCGCAAGATTCTCCTTTACACTATTTTTATATACTTACAATGAAACTTTCTGTTCAATTCTGTAGGTTTCTTAGCTTTTCTTTATATGTCCTATGCTTTATTTTTTTTTATGACAGAGACAAAGAGAGGGACAGACAAGGACAGGCAGGTAGGAAGGGAGAGAGACAAGAAGCATCAATTCTTTGTTGCGGCACCTTAGTTGTTCATTGATTGCTTTCTCATATGTGCCTTGACCGGGGGGCTACAGCAGACCGAGTGACCCCTTGCTCAAGCCAGCAACCTTAGGCTCAAGCT